>NW_027172909.1:0-706962 GCF_018151085.1 Drosophila tropicalis | reverse complement strand
TTCATATTCACATATCACATATCATATATGTATGTACATTTGTATATGCACATACATATATTCACATAGGCAATGTATGCACAAGCGTAACATGAGCTAGAGCCAGGCCAGCGTGTGAACGCTGACCAAGCACTTTGATGCAAGCGCTCCAACAATATGTATGTATGTACTGACACTCTCCCTCTTTTGTAGCTGTCGCATAAGTCGCAGCATAAGAATATATATGTAAACTTAGCTTAAGCAAAATAATAATTTGGAATAAAGAATCATTCTGAAAACGACTATGCATGCACACTGACGTGTTCATCTTGGATATATTATTTTTACAAAAGGAACCCGGTCTTGGCATATATCACAATATCTAAAACTGTTCGAGTTACGTCAGGTACAAAAAGAAAAAAAATTTTTTTTAAATTTTTTTTTATGTTAATTTTGAAAAATTTGCTATTGACGGGTGATTTTCTTCAAAATAATTTTTAATATTTACATCAGTATCTAATAAACTCAACATTTCGGGACTATAGTTGCTATTTTCCAAATCCTTTCGTGATCGCACGTGTCTCAGTGATGCAATAAGTGGGTCCAAAGAGGCTGCTAGCGTGTTAAAAAGGTCTTCATTTTGTCTAACATGAGAAGTTTTTAATGTATTAGTGTATCTGAACCTTTTGTAGTCCTTGTTTTTACATTCCTGTGCTTTTTCGGATAGCTCTCCAAGTGTTAAACACAGATATTCTATTAAATCCTTTCCGTGAGCCAAAATCCTATGTACCGTTGGGGTAAGTTTTTTTGCGGATACAATTCAGTCAAAAGATGAGCAGTCTTTGAAGTATATTCGGCAAATTTTTCACCACTTACCATTTCCTTGCAATTTATAACATTCAAGATAACAGCCAACCTTTTAATGATCTCTTGACTAACACCTGTTATAAAAGATGTCACTTCATCATTTTCAAAAAATCTCCTTGAAGTATTTCCATCATTCGTGTTTCGGTATTACCCTTTTTGTATTAATTAGGTAAACAACTTAATATTTACATCCAATTAGGTAAACGGAAATAAACACGACCAACCCACAAATAGGACAAACTTTTCATCAACTTAAATAACAAGTCTTGTCAATAATAAGTCTTGTCATTTTTTCCAAAGCAGATAATTAGTAATTTATCATTGTAGAAAGGCATATATGTAAGGTAGTATTTGCAAAACAGCATTACGCAATGTTATCATTTAAATACAAAGAAGCGACAGGCCAATACGCATGCGCTCTTCTTCTTCCTTATACCTGCAGCGCATTTTTTAGGCGAGGTTGCCTTAGTTTTATAGCTTACGCATCGCTGTCGCAGGTCTCCGCATATTGGGACTATATACATCTGATAGGTAAATATTTCACCTACCTAGTGTATGTAGTCCGGTATTGATACTCGTTGAGTCTTGCTAGTTTTATTCCATCAAAGTTCAAAAAATGACAATATTTAGTACATTTTTCAAACGCTTCTAGTTCAATAACTATTTAAATAATTATTAAAATTTATAAAACATGCTATTAATAAAGAACATACTTTTCAGATAAAACCAAAAAATCCAAGATCGATGGTTGAAATCGCCCAATATTCAGTTTTAAAATTGCGATTTTTTTTAAAAATTATCATTTTTTCCTTTTCACTTAAAATGTCTCAACTTTGGGCGCCTCTAGCACCCATGAATCTCAACCGATTTCAAAAATTTTTCGGATTCATAATCTCTGAAGTATTTCCTATCGATTGCACATATCATTTTTGCCAAACGCGATCATGAAAAAACGTATTTTTGCAACGCTATCCGAGCAGAGGCCCAACTGTGTGACGTCAAGATTTGTTATTCCTATAATGATTCTTCTTTCCAATCAGACCTCGATGCTTTCTGTGATTGGTGCCACGTTAATAAATTACAACTTAATGCCTCTAAGTGTTCTTTTATGACTTTCTGTCGTTTGTCTCCGCTCCTAGCTCATTACTCTATTAAATCTGTTTTGTTAGATTGTGTACCATCATTCAAAGACTTAGGCGTTATGTTTGACCCTAAAGTTTCATTTAATGTTCATATTTCTTCAATTGTCAATAGAGCATGCAGCCTTCTTGGCTTCATTAAACGTTGGGCCAAAGAATTTGATGATCCCTTTGTAACAAAGGTTTTATACACTTCGTTAGTTCGCCCTACTCTAGAATATTGCTCGCCAGTCTGGAACCCGCAATATGATGTTCACCAGCGTAGTATTGAATCGGTACAGAAGAAATTCCTTAAGTTAGCGTTACGCGGTCTAAATTGGGACCCAATCATAGCCCACCTTCTTATTCTGACAGACTTCTTCTTATTAATCTTCCTTCACTTTATAACCGTGGGCTCGCTTTTGGCATTCTCTTTCTCCATAAACTAGTCAACGGCGAAGTCATTTCTATTAATTTACTAGATACGCTATATTTTTGTGTTCCCTCACTTCACTTCCCGACTTCACGTCGGACCAGAAACTTTTTTCCTATTCAACTTAGTAGATGTCTGACCTTCTACTCTCTTAACGAACCTTTTCGTGTTCTTTGCCAATTTTTAACAACCTTTCTCACCTTATTTCTCCTCATCTTTCTGTCACTTCTCTTCGCGCTATACTTTTTAATCATCTACAGCGAAACCACTGAAAATATTCTGGACTCGGATTGGCTGCAACTCATCCCTGACTACATTGGCTGTGAATCGGGGCATTGTGCAAATAAAACACCTCCACCGGGTCGGGAATGTTTAGTTGTGTATAAAGCTAAGCTACCTTCTTCATTTAATTACTATCTGTCTTTTAGCTTAAGCTTTTTCATCGACTGCTGTGTTAGTCGACGTTAATAAATAAATAAAACATCTCTATACCGTCCGTGGTATACCGTAGTATAAAAGCACAAATAAAATTATTCCTGGACTCTCCAAATCGAATAAGTCTAACGATCCGAAAAACCAGCTTCAAAGAAGTCCGCGGAGAATTCAAGCTAATTTGAAAAAGTCTCCCAGATTGATTGTTTCACTGCAAAGAACTTGTCTCGTAAGTCGATTAAATTGCTGACACTTATTCAGAACGCCATTCTTCGTCTTGAACACTACCATAGTCAGCGCAAATGTGCTAAAACAACAATGATAGCCAAGACTAATAATCCAGTGTTGGATCTTTCCATCATACCCGTACGCCTGTTTGTGTTCAGATGGCAGCATGGAACACATGGGCAACATCATCGTATAATAAATGTAATCACAAATTCTCTGATGTGGAGCAAGCGTTTGACCTGGTATGGCCCGATGGCATTCTGTATACAAGAAAGACATGGCTTCCTGCTCCTTACTTAAAGTTTTATCTTGGCAAGAGACATTTCTATGTTCTATGTATGTTTAACATATGCAGATAATACGGCGATAATGGCATAAAGCACCATTCCTAACAGGACAACATACTACTTACAAAGAGAAATTTGCTTAATAAAAAAATGGTTACACAAATAAAAAATCAAAGTTATCTCGCAAAAGTCTGTACGAGCAACATACTCAAGACGAGAAAATTGTCCAAAAGTATTACTAAATTTTAGGCGAATATAACCATTTATTTCTTATAATTGTATCAGCATTGAATTGTAACTTTCGTTCTTATAGAGAATTATTTATTATTATTTTGTTTGTTTTTTAAAAATGTTATATTTTTTTAATGAGGTTAAGAACCGTACCAAATGAAGACATGTGCGTGGTACGCCAAGGGGGTATATTTTTTCCCGAAATGCAATTTAAATTATTATCATTAAAGAGGGCTACTACAATATCAATCACATGTATGATAGGCATGACGAATCTAGGGGAATCTCTAGAAAGATTCTGGCAAATAGACAAACTAGAGCCAATGAAAAGGTACAGGAGTCCGGAGGAAGAGTATTGTGAAAAATTCTTCCTTGATAATCTACACACGGCGGCAGACAATCGACTAATTGCAAAGCTTCTATTCGCTAAAGAGGCTTCATCTCTCGGAGAATCCCGGTAAGTAGCCATAAGAAGATTCATGTCGTTAGAGCTTCGAATGAGCCATGACATAAAAAATGAGTATGTGAAATTTATGTCAGAATATGAACAGCTTGTACATATGAAGCAGGTAATGGTAGAACAAATTCCTAAGAACCATTACTTTATACCGCATCACTGTGTACTAAAGCCAGAAACTACCACCACCAAGCTAATAGTGGTATTTAATGCATCATGCAAAACGTCATCAGGAAAATCAGGACACACAAATATAAGTTCACTGCGGATATTGAAAAAATGTATCGTCAAGTTTCATCAATCAGATGATTGTGATTGATCCAAGTCAAGAACTCAAGTTTTATCGCTTAAAAACGGTGACCTTTGGAACCACATCCGCCCCATATTGAGCGACGAAGTGTCTGGAATATTTGGCACTAAAAAAACATGGAAAAAATGTCGTCTGGAGCATTAGCATAAAAAATGACTTTTATGTTGATGATTGTCTCACAGGAGCAGACAGTTTACCAGAAGCCCTGCAAATAAGACAAGAGCTTCTAGAAATCCTGAGGCCTAAGGGTTTTAATTTACGAAAATGGTGTTCAAATAGCAGTCAAACTCTAAAGAAAATTCCAAAGGAATATACGATTGCTGACATCAATCTCGGTGACACAGTGGAACAAACAAGTGTGAAAACATTGGGAATGATATGGGCACCCAAAGAAGATAATTTATATGAAAAGGCTCAAAAGCATACAAAAGGAATATCCAGACGAGTTGTGCTATCCGAAGTCGGTCAAATTCTTGATCCTCTAGGGGTGTTCGCACCGGTAGTGGTAAGAGCGAAAATGTTTCTTCAACATGTTGCTACAGAACGAATTGAGATGAATGGATGACCTGCCGCCGTATTTGGAGGAGCAATGGGAAGCCTACAGAGAGTATGGCAGCTTATATACGATCAACCTATAAAAAGAGCAAATTTCGGTCAGATTGTTGTGCGCCAAGTTGAGAGTAGCTCCCCTTGAAAACTGTCTGCTGGAACTATGTGCAGCTGTGCTTGGAGCTAAACTCACGGATAGAGTTCGAGAGGATCTCCTATTAGGTTCAGAAAGAGTTGAATCATTTCTCTGGTCAGACTCAACAGTAGTACTCTCTTGGATTTATTCACGGGCGTCACATTTTCAAACATTTGTGGCTAATCGGTTGACCAAAAAAAATGCAGTATCAAATCCAAGGCAATGGCGTCATGTGTCATCAGCGCTCAACGCAGCTGATGTTTTGTCGCGAGGCATATCAGTAGCCCAGCTTAGCACACATACATTATGGTTGTATGGACCTTTATTTTTGCATGGACCACAACGTGGATGGCCAGCACCATTTAAGCATACAGAGCTCACGATGGATATCGCTGAGAAGAAAACCAAGGTATTCAGCATAGTGGCTGCCACTGCAAACAACACGAGTGAATGAATATATACGGTAAACCACAGAAATTCATTTTACCGGCTACAGCGAATAGTGGCGTATGTGCCACGCTTTTGTCACAAGCAGAATAGGAAACCAACAACTCAGTTAGAGTTGGAAGAGTTGGACCAAGCACGAAGAATAATCATCAAGCAAATTCAAGAAATTCCGGATTTGCATATGAATTACGACACTTAAAGAAACGACCTCATCCACCGCTGTATCACAAAAGCACGGTGGCAACATTGTCACTAATTTTTTTTATTATTTTATTTATTTTTATACCCTTTCAAAAAGGGTATATTATTTTGGTCAGAAGTGTGCAACGCATAGAACGAAGCATCTCCGACCATACAAAGTATAAATATTCTTGATCAGCCCGACGAGACGAGTTCAAATAGCTATGTCCGTCCGTCCGTCTGGATCAACGCAAACTCGTCCTAGACCGTAAGAGCTACAGAGCTCAAATTTTGCACGTAGGCTTGTGTGTACTGCAGGGGTTGTATATCTCGGATTCAGCCGGATCGGACCACTATATCATATAGCTCCCATACAAACCCCAAAGTCACGAACAGTGACTTTTCTCAATAACTTCGTTTTTTCTGTGCTATTATAAACTACTGTGCCAAATTTGATCCAGATCGGATGACTATATCATATAGCTCCCATAGGAACGATCGCTCGAAAACAGTGACTTCTGTAAATAACTTCGTTACTTTTAACGCGATTGCTTTCAAATTAAACATTTGTTAGTTTAATATATCTGTTAATGACTGTGCTGAATTTAAAAAAGATCGGGTGACTATAGCATATAGCTCCCATAGAAACGATCGGTGGAAAACAGTGACTATGATGAATATCTTCGTTATTTCCTATGATTGTAGGCCATTCTTTCGCAAACATAAGCCTTTTTAAATAAAACGTTCTTCCACATTGATGGCTAGTAGGGAAGGAAAGAGTTACCAAAAAAGTTGCAAGGGTATACAAACTTTGACCCGGTCGAAGTTAGCCCCGGCCCTCTGGTTTTTATTTATTTATTTATTTACGTCAACTAACACAGCAGTCGACGAAAAAGCTTAAGCTAAAGACAGATAGTAATTAAATGAAGAAGGTAGCTTAGCTTTATACACAACTAAACATCCCCGACCCGGTGGAGGTGTTTTATTTGGACAAGGTGCCAGCTATGCCTCGATTCACAGCCACTGTGGTCAGGGATGAGTTGCAGCCAATCCAAGTCCAGAATATTTTCATTGGTTTCGCTGTAGATGATTAAAAAGTAAAGCGCGAAGAGAAGTGACAGAAAGATGAGAAGAAATAAGGTGAGAAAGGTTGTTAAA
Source organism: Drosophila tropicalis (assembly GCF_018151085.1). NCBI lineage: Eukaryota > Metazoa > Arthropoda > Insecta > Diptera > Drosophilidae > Drosophila > Drosophila tropicalis. The sequence continues at coordinate 700,150 of NW_027172909.1, read as the reverse complement.
AATTGGCAATGAACACGAAAAGGTTCGTGAAGAGAGTAGTTAGTCAGACATCTACTAAGGTAAATAGGAAAAAAGTTTCTGGTCCGGCGTGAAGTCGGGAAGTGAAGTGAGGGAACACAAAAATATAGCGTATCTAGTAAATTAATAGAAATGCTACAATAACTATATCATTCGCTGTAAGGTTGATTTTTATAAGAAACCCAGAAGATTTTACAACTTTGTTAATTTCAAAAGACGCCCTAATTCACTACCTTCCATCTTCAGACTTAATGACCAGACTGCTAATAATGGTTCAGATATTGCAGCTCTCTTAGCTAAATTCTTTCAGTCGACATATTCTACTACTGTTTCGGATCCCACACCCTATCCCTTTTCAATCCCACATTTAAATTGTATGTTTTTCCTAGTATTACTGAAGACTGTATTCTCTCTAGCTTGTCATCTATGACGTCTTCCTTCGTTCCCGGGTATAATATACCTAGTTGCATCCTTAAAATGTGTTCGATTTCCCTATCTAAGCCTTTATCTCGGTTATTCTTTATATCGAGTGAGACTTGTAGCTTTCCTGATATTTGTAAGGAGTCTTTTATTATTCCGCTTTTTTAAAAGGGTAGCAAATCGGATATTTCTAACTACCGTGGCATTGCCAAACTTTCGGCAATACCTAAGCTGTTTGAGAAAATTATTAAGTCTTCCCTTCAACATCTATCCAGATCCACTATTTCTCCTTGTCAGCATGGCTACATGAAAGGTCGTTCGTCGCTTACCAACCTTTTAGAATTGACTACCCTTGTACACCATGGCTTCCGTAAAAAGTGTCAAACTGATGTTATTTATACTGACTTTAGTAAGGCTTTCGATACGGCTGATCATTCTATGCTTCCCCAAAACTATTGGCTTGGTTAAAGTCGTATCTTATTGGCAGAACCCAAAAGGTGTCTTTTCGTTCCTCGATATTGTAGTATATTCATACAAATAATCATTCAGTACAATGAGCTCATCTTGTAACACTCTGTTGCAAGTATAAACAATTAAACATATACGCATTAAAATATAATTGTGCACTTGAATATATATACATTGATATATGTACATAAACATATTCACATAAATCTACAGCTAAGCATGATCATATATGTATGTACATTTGTATATGCACATACATATATTCACATAAGCAATGTATGCACAAGCGTAACATGAACTAGAGCCAGGCCAGCGTGTGAACGCTGACCAAGCACTTTGATGCAAGCGCTCCAACAATATGTATGTATGTTCTGACACTCTCCCTCTCTTTTGTAGCTGTCGCATAAGTCGCAGCATAGGAATATATATGTAAACTTAGCTTAAGCAAAATAATAATTTGGAATAAAGAATCATTCTGAAAACGACTATGTATGCGCACTGACGTGTTCATCTTGGATATATTATTTTTACAAAAGGAACCCGGCGGAACCACATGGCGACCGTGACAAAGGATCCTAAAGGACCTACAAGGACTCTCCATGCTATAAATATTCTGTGTTCGAAATGAGAAACATAAAGCTGCTAAGAAAAGCAACAACCAACGCACATTGGGCGCAAATGCCGATTTACCGGCATAAAGTCTAAAATTATTTTGTTGTATTTCCTTCTTTTTTTTGTTAGTTCCATTAGAGATATGTTCAACCATTATAAAATCATTTTTGAAAATATTTTTCCTTCATCCCTGGCTTTCTGGCGGCTCTGTAAAGTCAGCTGATGCTTTGCTAAGTTGTGTGCGCCAAAAGATTGCTTAACACGTGTGCAAAGTTTGATATATTTTCGTTCACGAATTATTTGGAATAACTGTGGTTTTAATTATGCAAAATACTAATCAAGGTATGTAGAATGTAGATTTAAGTGAGAAAACTGTGTTCGTTGTTGTATTGTGTTGTTTTTAGCAGATTTAATAAATCATGTTTATAGTCGAACCTAACCTGAAAATAGTTGTGTTTCGCAGAAGAAAATACAAAATTTCGCTTCCCATGTCAAAAAGCTGCTAGCCAAAAGTAACAGACATGTTGAACGCTTTAAAAATGAAAATGCAAGCTGGCTGGCAACTGAAATATCATTATTCACAAAAGAGAATAATTGCACAAAAAAGACTGGACGTCCTATTGCAGCTTATGAAGAAGGAGGATCTAGATTAAAAAGAAAATTGGCTTCAAAGCTTTCTAGAGAAAATTCCAAAGAAAGCCTGATGCATACTGCCGCTATGTCAGCAGAAAAGCCGGGAGATAAGGAAACATCAAAAATGGTAAGAGGAAAATTAAAACCAAAAGGTTTTACATCTGAATATCTTTCACCAGTATTGCTCTCAGCAGATGAGGCATTATCTTTTATTATTGAGAATTGCTTCCTTAATCAACAATATATTAACATTAGATCAATGGGAATAAAAAAGAATTGCAACATTTATCCAAGCTATGAAAAGGTAAAAGAAGCTAAAAAAAGAGCAGGCCTCTTGAAGTAAATGTATCGGAAACTGTTGCTGAAGTGCAGCTGCAGAACTTATTAGATCATACTGCTTCAAGAATAATTTTACATCAGAAGCCAGTCTTTGAGCAATTTACTAATGTATCTAAAATAAGGCTATTCGTAAGCTATGGCTTTGATGGTTCAACCGGACAAAGTGAATATAAGCAACGATTTAATGAACAGGAACCCAAAAGCCTCGACCAGTCTTTGTTTGTCACGACAATAATTCCTCTTCAAATGATTGATCAAATTGGACGAATTATCTGGAGAAACCCTAAGCCACAGTCCATTAAGTATTGCAGGCCATTAAAGATCGAATTCATTAAGAAAAGTCGGGAGCATATTTTATATTCGAAAAGTCTCATAAATATGCAAATAAAAAATTTGAAATCATTTTTATACGAGGAAGGACAAATTAAGGTAGAAATTGCTTACGACTTATACATGACTCTTATAGATGGCAAAGTTTTGAATATATTAACCGGAACAAAATCAACCCAATCGTGTCCTATTTGCGGTGCTAGTCCGAAAGATTTCTTGAATATTACCGATATTAACAGCGAAGTTTTTAAGCCGAAACCAAATACTTTGCAGTTCGGAGTTAGTCCTCTACACGCATGGATTCGCTTATTAGAGTTCGTATTGAACATTTCATACAGAATTGGTGTTCAGAAATGGCGAGTCTGCAATACTTTAGGTAAAAACGCAATGCTCATACGGGAAAAGCAAATAGAGGAGTAGCTCTGGACAGATTTGGGACTACATGTGAACAAACCAAGTCCGAACGGTTCTGGAAATTCCAATGATGGCAACACGGCGCGAAGAGCATTTGCAAATGTTTCATTATTTGCCGCAATATTAGATGTAGATGAATGATGTCCTTTCATGAGAGTTTGAAATTGATGTAAAGAAATTTAAGAAACTTTGTGAGGAAACTCTTCAATTGTTTTTAACGAAATATCCGTGGTATCCATCGAGCGCTACTGTTCACAAGATTTTAGTGCACGGTGCAGATATTATACATTCTTCTGTGCTTCCTGTCGGTTGCTTGGGAGAAAACGCTTCTGAGGCACGTAATAAATATTACAAGCGTGATAGACTATTTCACGCTAGAAAAAACAGCCGCAAAAATAATCTAACGGATGTGTTTCACAGAGCTTTGGATTCATCTGACCCTTTATTATCGGATATCTCTTCGCAAAGAAACAACAAGGCACAATTTCTACCAAAAGAGGTTATTTCGCTCTTGATGTTGCCCTCAATAGAGAAAACAGTTGCTGTTGAATCCGACTTTGAATATAAAGAAATATTTGATTTTGAATTGGATCTTGAATAGTAAATAAAAATGTATCAGTATATCCCATTTGTTTTACATTGTGCATGTGGGCGGTTGGTGTGGGCGTGGTCAAAATCTTTAATTTTGGAGTTTATGCCGTTAAGTCCATCAAAACCAAATGCAAAAATCAAACCATCAATCAACGTCAATGTCAGAAGAACAAAAACTGCAAATATTAAGCACAACACAAAACATGAACATTTTATTTATTTAAGAAATTAAAATTTTAATTTTAAATCAATTGGAATAAATGCCCAGAAGACAGCAGAAGCAGCGGTTGGAACCATCTGATAAATCAATAGAACCAAAAGAAAACCAACCAACAAGGAACACGAATGAACAGTGAAGATATTCCCTTTGCGGAATCTGCTCCTATCGAGCAAAGGGATGCACCGACGCTAGAAGAAGCGTTAGAGTTGTATTCCAACGATGGACCGCGCCCACTCACAATATCTGAGTACCGGGCCCGCACACCAAATCAACAAAGCCAAAGAAGACCAAAAGAGGAGGCCAAGTACGCAAGCTACTCCAGCAGAAGAGGCTGGAAGTAGACCTACTGGCCACTCTGAAGACGGAGGAAGACCGACAACGCTGCATAGAGCGTATTGACATCCTAAAAGCTGAACTTCGCCAAAGAGCGAAGAAACGCAAGGGGCCGCAGAAATGCGCAAGCCTTAACTTGCCTTTAATTTAATAATTAACCTTAATAGCAAGTTGAAGCACGAAAGTGCAACTTGCGAAATACTAACTGTCCGATAGGCTTTTACTAACAATGTGGTTGGAGGTTTTTTTTTTTTTTAAACAATAAAACAAATAAAATGTATACCTGAATTGTGAGCCAATCACATTCTCTATAAATTTTCCACGTCTCTGGCTCGCTGTGCAAGACACAGTTGAGATAAATTTTATTTCTCTCTTACTTTTTTTTCTTCACGAATAATTTAATTAAAAAAAATATGCATGAATCCATAACAATTTAATTTTAATATTTCAAATAGAAATCAAATTTAAGCAAATATGTACCGGTCAAAACATATTTATGAAAAAATGAAGCAAGTAAGTCGATTCGTCGACTTGGGTATACCATACACTAGGTGAAACAAATATTTCAGATTTCGAAAACCAAATGATTGTCTATTAAATTGTTTTTACATGTCTTATACTATGTGATATCTTGCTCACTCTACGAACACACGAGCACTCTAGCGCCGCCACTAGCCAACGGCCAATTCTGGCCAAGTAGACCGCTTAGTAAAATACGTTCATACTCATATTTTGCATGTTTCTAGTCCGATTTCAATAAAATTTGGTAGTTTGATAGAAATGGATAAGAATAATTAGTCTGCGATAGTCAAAAAAATACAGGAGGAAACCGGTTTTTTCTAAATTATGGAGGCGGAAGTGGGCGTGGCAAACTGTGAAAATATATAAATTCTCCGCGCATACTATGCCAGTATACATACTAAATTTGGTGACTTTAGCTTTGTTAGTTTTTGATAAAATCAGTGCTGTTTAATTTGCGGGGGCGGAAGTGGGCGTGGCAAAATGTTTAAATAGCCATTATCTGCGCGTCTATTAAACTAGTCTGCATACCAAACTTGATGTCTTTAGCTATTATACTTTTTAAGAAAAACAGTTTTATGTGATTCCTGGGGGCGTAAGGGGGCGTGGCAAAAAGTTTGAACAATTAATTTCTGCGCGCTAACTAAACGGGTATACAAACTAAATTTGATGTCTCTAGCTGTTATACTTTTTAAAAAAAATAGTTTTATGTGATTCCTGTGGGCGTAAGGGGGCGTGGCCAAAATTCCAATTAACTCTATATATGTACATAGTACACGAGTATACATACCAAATTTGGTGGCTCTAGCTTTCATAGTCTCCGAGATCTGCGTGTTCATACGGACGGACGGACGGACAGACGGACTTGGCTAGATCGACTCGGCTGTTGATCCTGATCAAGAATATATATACTTTATAGGGTCGGAGAAGCTTCCTTCTGCCTGTTACATACATTTTGGTGACTTTAATATACCATTTCACCCTATGGGTGTATGGTATAAGAAAATTAAAGTAATTGCTAAACAAAAGTTTTTAACCTGTCTTTATGAATCATCAAATGCTGATGTGAGATTAACGAACATACTACTATTAATAATTGTCATAATATTGTGCGCATATATATAATATAAGGCTTACCTATTACACAATAAGTGTGTAGATAAGATCTAAAAATACATATGCACACCAGCAATTATAAATCAAAACCTTTTTAACAAAAGATAAAATATTTATATACATATATAAAAAAAAAAATGACCCATTGTGACAGGTACTTTGAAAAAATAAACAGGCACCCTAGCATACTCCAAGGCTTAATTGAGGTTTTTAGGATCGAGGGAAGTAACTCACCTCAACGCTCCATAAACTTGGTACAAATTAGGTTAGCTTACCTTGACATAACGGGCAAAGATTTCCCAGTCAAAGGAGGCACTAGGGTACAGATGAGTTTCATTTTCACTGTACCATATGTATGCTGTTTTTCAAACGCAGCAGGCACACTGCGTTTCTACCTAATGGAGGAACCACAGCAGTAAAGAACTAAATACATCCATAATCAGTTTAATAGGCTTAGGCAGTTAGTGTAGAATATGGATAAAGCAGAAACAAAAAAGCTTCAAAATATTTACCTTTCCTTGATTTCCTGATACAATCAGGTGAAACAAATCACAAATACAAGGAAATAAGGTATTGGATAGCCCACAACTACAAATTTCGAAAAAAAATTGTAGATCTTATGGAAAAATCCATAAAAGTAGCTTATAGTAGATTGTTAGCTAAGACTCCTTTAAGAAAAGACGTGCCCGGATGGGTCCACGAACTTTTCAAGGACTCAATTGCGCTGATAAACATATCAGAATCGAGTGCAGATTCAATAGATTTAACAGACTCAGATGTAGATATAATAGACATAGAATAGTAAAACCTTACACATTTTCAAAATTTTTCTTAAATTAACAACAGGTCTAAACGACAAATTTCTTTTTTTAAGTAAAATGGGTTCTCAAGAATCCAAAATAGAAATAGAAATTAATCTTAGAAATTAATCTTAACAAACTATGGTTACTTGGGATGATATAATAGGAAAAGCTAGAATACACGCACAAGAATTAACTAAATCTTGTAAGTGCCTCTCGAAGAATAGAGAAACATCCCAAGACACAGTAACCAAACACACGAAAATAATAACCGAGAATCTTCAAGCTATTAGAGCAGTATAACTGAACACTATAGCAAACTAAAGACATGGCAAAAAACAGCCGCAAATGCGTTCTACAGTGATTGCAAACAAAAAGCAATAACTGTGCTAAATAGGCACAATATTGAATTTAAACAAACATCTGATTTGGAAACTTCAATAGTACTGGCAGAAAAAAACGCAACTAATGGCTGATGAAGAAATAAGTCAAGAAGAACCATCAGTGATAAGTCTTAACAAACCAACAATTCCCAAAGAAAACAACAAAATGACACAAACAGTGGTAGAATTCATAAACACAGCCACCAGGCTGCTACCATACTTCGATGGTGATATTAAAAATCTACCGGGTTTCCTTGGAGCGCTTCGCGTACTTAACAGCATAAAAGAAACGCACGAAGCAGAGCTATCGAAATCATAAAATCAAAATTAAAAGGTCAAGCAGGTAATACCCTAAGTTCTGAAACAACGATTGATGAAGTAAAACGAAAACTATCAACAATCTTCAAGGGTGAATCAGTGGATCTTTTAACAGCAAAAATTAAAAATCTGCAGAGAAACCCCAATAACTGTGTTTCATACACAAAGGAGATTAAAAATCTGCAAAAGAACCCCAATAACTGTGTTTCATACACAAAGGAGATTACTGAGTTGACCGACGCCCTTAAAGGCGCATATATTTCGTATGGTCTTCCAACTGAACAAGCAATAAAATACAGCACCAAAGTGGCAGTAAATGCTATGGTAAGCCATACCAAAAGTCAAAGAGTCCAGCTATTAATGGAATCAGGAAACTTTGATTCGGCTAAAGAAGCAGATTCACCACTCTTTCAGTAGAGCCGGGCTCCACAGAAAGTTTCCAAAATAATACCATTTTTTATGCCCAGCATAATGACCGCGGCAGACGCCGCTATAACAATAATGGTAACTGGAGAAACAACTCGAATTGGAACAATAACATCTCGAATTGGAGCAATAACGATGCCCACAGAGCCCAACGAGGCCGAAATTATTCACGCTACCGAAGAGGCGGCCGTGGAGGTGGACACAATAATAATAGACAAAACACCAATAACCAACAGAATGGTTACAACAACAAAAATGTCCGAATTACCCAAAGCGACCAGGGAAAAAATAAAGTCTATTCTATTAACCTAAGTCTTAATAATTTCGTATCATTTAAGAATGTGCAGACATTTCAATAATAAAAGAAAATTCTGATGTATTTCACGACATCCAAGTAAACAAAACTGTAGACATTCGAGGCATAGGAGAAGGAGTAATAAACCCCAAAGGCCTAGTCTCAATAGTATTGCAGACAGATAAATATATTATTCCATACGAATTTCACATGCTTCATTCAGATTTCGCAATCCCATGCGATGGAATAATAGGATTATATTTCATAAAAACTTTTAATTGCAAATTAGATTACAGCAATTCAGAAGATTGGTTTATACTTAGACCACGAAAATTAACGTACCCAATTTATGTTCCAATAACATTCAATTCTGGTAATAACTCAACACTTCTACCAGCAAGATTCCAAGTGGTACGCAAATTAGAATTATCTTCAGCAGAAGATAACATTTAAATTCCGAATCAGGAAATTACACCGGGCGTTTATGTTGCAAACACTATTGCAACAGCCCAAAGTACTTTTGTCCGATTCTTAAATACCATAGATAAATGCCAAATAGTAGGCGTTAACAATATAAAATTTGAATCACTTTCGAACTACGATATAGTTCAAAATACCAAAGATATAAGAAAAAAAATCTGTAATTCATAAATTGAAGAAAAATTTCTCAATACAATTCAAAGACAAACTCGAAAAGTTATGCACTCAGTATAGTGATGTGTTCGGACTTGACACCGAACCGATCACAACAAATAATTTTTATAAACAAAAATTAAGACTTAAGGTTGATGAACCGGTATATGTGAAAAATTACCGGAGTCCGCATAGCCAAATAAACGAGATCCAGCGTCAATTTGGAAAGTTAATCGAACAGGGTATTGTTGAACCGTCTGTTTCGCCTTATAATAGCCCACTCTTACTAGTCCCAAAAAAAACACTTTCGGGATCTAAAGAAAAAAACTGGCGATTAGTAATTGACTATCGTCAAATAAACAAAACATTGCTGTCAGATAAGTTTCCGCTCCCCAGAATTGATGATATTCTTGATCAATTGGGAAGAGCAAAATATTTTTCTTGCCTTGACTTAATGTCAGGTTTTCATCAAATTGAACTAGAAGAAAAATCAAAAGATATAACGTATTTTACAACGAGCAATGGCACATATCGCTTCACGCGATTACCTTTCGGTTTAAAAATAGCACCTAATTCATTTCAGAGAATGATGACAATAGCATTCTCAGGGCTTGAGCCTAGCCAAGCATTCCTCTATATGGATGATTTAATCCTTATTGGTTGTCCTGAGAAACATATGATTAAAAATTTAATAGATGTTTTTGAGCTTTGCAGAAAAAACAATCTAAAACTGCATCCAGAAAAATGCTTTTTTTTATGCATGAGGTGACATTCCTAGGTCACAAATGCACAGACAAAGGAATCTTGCCAAACGACACAAAATTTGACGTCATCAAGAATTATCCAGTCCCACATTATGCAGATAGTGCTAGACGTTTCGTTGCATTTTGCAATTACTATAGACGTTTTATAATTTCGCCGAATGTTCCCGGCACATAACAAGATTATGTAAAAAGAATGTTTCATTCGAATGGACAGCAGAATGCGAAAATGCATTCCAATACTTAAAAGAAAAGCTCGTTCAACCTAATCCATTGCAGTACCCAGATTTTAGCAAAGAATTTTGCATAATCACAGATGCAAGCAAACAAGCATGTGGAACAGTTTTAACACAAAACTATAATGGACTCCAGCTTTCAGTTTCATATGCATCAAGAGCATTCACTAAAGGTGAAAGCAACAAGAGTACTACAGAACAAGAGCTAGCAGCAATACACTGGGCAATAACATATTTTCGACCATATATATATGGAAAACATTTCACAGTGCGAACAGACCATAGACCATTAACATAATTGTTCTCCATGGTCAACCCGAGTTCAAAACTAACACGCATGCAGCTAGAATTGGAAGAGTACGTCACTACCAGGTACCAAAGTAGACAAAACAATTTCTGCGCAGAAAATAAACAAGAACTATTGCCAAGGCAAAACCTTGAAAAAGCTTCCAAGCCCAACGTATATGACGTTATTGTAAATGACGAAGTACGAAAAGTAGTGACCTTGAGAATAACTGATTCCTCGACCACATTCAAACATGGCAAGAAAGTTATAGCAAGGATTGACATTTGCGATATGTATACCAATGGAAATCTCGACTTAGGTCAGTTTTTTCAAAGTCTCGAAAAAGAAGCCGGTATACTTAGTATCACCAAAGTCAAAGTGGCACCGAGCGAAAAGATCTTTGAAACTATTTCAATAGAATCTTTCAAAAATATGGGCAATAAAATTTTAAAATTTTTAAGAGTAGCGCTATTCAAGCCGGTGACCCAAGTAAATAATAAGAAAGAAAAAGAAGCTATATTGTCTACATTCCATGACGATATAATTCAAGGAGGTCATAAAGGCATAAATAAAAAAATTACAAAAATAAAGAGACGATATTATTGGAAAAACATGACTAAATGTGTAAAAAAGTACATTAATAAATGTCCAAAATGCCTGACGTCGAAAACGACAAAACATACAAGATCAACTATGATTAAATTGTCTGGACGTTGACGCGTACAATGCGAAGTACGTTCAAGTGGCCCATACGACACCAGGACATAGCCTGTTTCGCGCGAGCCCAAGCAGAGCGCTGTCCACCTCCCGCCCGACCGACCGTGGGGCGCAGCCGCATATCGGACGGCACGATCGCGTGGACAAATACAAATAAAACGGACAAACAATTAAAAATATGATTAACTACAGCTAATTACGAGCTAAATGTGCTAAAATAGAAGTTTTCACAAGGGAAAGAGAGGCTTCTGATCTAATTACGGGATACAGAAGATTGTAATCAGAACATAGGACTCGAAAAGGTTCATGCAAAGAATAGTTAGAGCTACAGTGTTTTAAGGATAGAGGAATAAAATTTCTAGTAGGTCTACGGGGTACAGATAGGTTTAACTGGTTCAATAGCTCAGGAGAGTCTATTTCACCTATTAAAAGTTTATGAATAAAGATAGCACCAAGCATTACTCTACGATTAATTAAAGAAGGAAGATTGATTAAAAGAAGCCTACTGGAGTATGATGGCAAATTGACATTGCGATCCCAATTTAGACCGCGAAGAGCAAAAAGCAGAAATTGCTTTTGAACAGATTCAATTTTACTTTGGTGCATCTCATATTGAGGTGACCATATGCAAGATCCGTACTCTAAGATAGGACGGATTAAAGAAGTATACAGAATTTTGGTTGTGTACGGATCGTCAAACTCTTTTGACCATCGTTTCACAAACCCAAGAACATTCATAGCTTTACTAACTGTAGCAGAAATATGAGGATTAAAAGTTAATTTATGGTCCATAAGAACACCTAAGTCATTGATAATATCTAACCGCTCTAAGGCAGTGTCGTTAAGATAATAAGTTGCTAAGTATGGAGTGCATCTATAAAAAGACATAACTTTACATTTAGAGCCGTTAAGGTTTAATAGGTTTGTTTCACACCAACTCTGAAGATCATTAAGATCCGATTGAAGTAGGCTAGAAGATGATATGTCTTTAAAACACAAACACATACATACATAAGCACCCGAGAATGTGACACTACCAATGGAAGATCATTTATAAAAAGAGTGAATAGCAATGGACCCAAATGACTACCCTGAGGTACTCCAGAGGTCACTTGGATGGTCTTAGAAAATGAAGACTTAAAGAGGACTTTTTGTGTACGCTTAGAAAGATATTGAAGAATCCAATCTAGCAAAAGACTGGGGATGCCAAGTGCGTTTAATTTATATAGAAGCAGAGTATGATTAACGGAGTCAAAGGCCTTGCTGAAGTCAGTATAAATGACGTCAGTTTGCACGGCAGTCTTGAACCCTTTGATTGAGTGAGATGTAAATTCTAATAGGTTAGTAGTTGTCGATCTACGTTTTTTAAACCCATGTTGGGATGACGAAATGATTGAACTACAGAAATGCTGCAATTGAGATGTTATTATTTTCTCAAATGCTTTGGGTATGGCAGACAATTTAGAAATACCCCTATAATTGGAGGCTTCGGACTTTTTCCCCTTTTTATGAAGAGGAATAATATATGATTCCTTCCAGATAGGCGGGAAGGCGGAAGATGTGACGGACAGTGTAAACAACTTAAGTATTGGCTTACATAGGGCCTCCGCGCAAAACCTTAATACGCAGCCTGGTATTCCATCAGGGCCAGGTGCATATATTGGTTTGACGGAACTGAGCACGCTAAGAACCGAACTTTCATCAAACACAGGGTCTAAAATGCAATTAGACGATTGCAAGTGATGAGGATAAGGAGGATTTGCTTGATAAATCGAAGAGCAATAAGTTGTTTTGAAAAAATCAGCAAACATGTCGGCAATTGCCTGATCATTGTCAGCTTTATTGTTTTTGAAAGACAAGTAAGACGGTTTTACAAATTTATAAAATTGCTTAGGATCACGAGAAAACCTGAGTTCACATCGCTGAAGATAATCCTTATAGCAATGTGAATTCAGCAGCATAAAATTTGATCGAGCAACTACATATAGGGAAAAATCCGATGCTTTACCGGATTTTTTAAACCTTTTATAACATCTCGATTTTACGTTCTTCAAGTTACATAACTCACGTGAGAACCAAGCAGGTCTATCAGACCATCCTAGAGTCACACGCGGGACACAAACATCAAAGAACGACTCAAGAGTTTTATAGAAGACAGAAATGACCGAGTCCATATCCGTGCAAGTATACAGATATGTCCAATCATTAGTTAACAAAAGTTTTTTAAGTTTAGTAAAGTTTGTCTTTCGAAAACATCGGGTTGGAGGCATCGAGTTATTATGTCGAGACATAACACCAAAAGGAAGGTCAATGGTTATATCCAGAGTTGGATGAAAGTTGTCTTCGGGGATAACTAAGGGATCAGTCCTGGAAATATCGCAGTTGGAAGAATCCAACACAAATACCAGATCTAGTGATCTGTTACGACTATTCCGGACAGGATTTATTTGAGTTAGGGACAACTCAAGCAGACCATCTATGAAACAATGTGACAAGGAGGGCAACAGTAATAAAGAATCAAATGAGAGGGTCCAGGCAATCTCAGGTAAATTGAAATCTCCCAGAACAACGAGCAAGTCTTTGTCCGAGAGATATGAGGATATAAGTTGAATAGCTTCCAAATGGTGAGTGTATACTGCCAAGTCGGACTGTGGTGGAATATATGAACAAGTAATATAGGCAGAAAAAGAATTAAACGAAATTTTAACACAAACAAATTCAATCTCCTGATTGGAGGACTGGACAATTTGAGACGAGAACGCCGAGTCAACAGCGATCAAAATGCCACCACCATTACGGATAGTCCGATCATGTCTATATATTAAATATTTTGAGGGGAAAATTGAAGCATCAGCAATATCAGGCTTCAGCCAAGTCTCTGTAAAGGCAAGAATATGAAAGTCAAAGGCTATACTATCTACATAGAGTCTAGACAGTTTAGACTTTAGTCCCCGTACGTTCTGATAGGCCAGAGTTAGGGACGAAATTAGTTTTTTCACTCGCCAACAGGTGCAGACGAGCCGGAAGGAACGTTATTCACAGAGGCAGGTAGCAAACTAATCGGAGGCCGATTCTTCTTTTTTATTGTATACTCTTTTACAACAAGGTGTTCCGGCCAACCGGAACCGAAACACCACTATATGCTTTTGACAGAGTAATAGTAGACACGATCGGTCCACTACCACATTCGGAAAATGGGAATGAATACACAATCACATTAATATGTGACCTGACAAAGTATTTAGTAGCAATTCCTGTTGCAAACAAAAGTGCAACAACTGTAGCAAAAGCCATATTCGAATCTTTAATTCTGAAGTACGGTCCAATGAAGACGTTCATTGCGGACATGGGAACAGAATATAAATATTCCATTATTACTGAGCTGTGCAAATATTTGAAAATAGATAACATAACATCTACAGCACACCATCACCAGACATTACGTACCGTTGAAAGAAGTCATAGGACCTTCAACGAGTACATTCGTTCATATATTTCAGTAGATAAAACTGATTGGGACATTTGGTTACAGTATTTCGTGTATTGTTTTCACACAATACCATCAGTAACGCATAATTATTGTCCATATGAACTAGTATTTGGTAGACAAAGTAACCTACCAATTCAATTTAATAGCGTTAATACTATATATATCACTGTTTTCGACCGATCGTTCCTATGGGAGCTATATGATATAGTCATCCGATCTTGATCAAATTTGGCACAGTCGGTTATAAGCGTAAGAAACTTTCTAATATTAAGTTTCACGATAATAACATAGAAAATAACGCAGTTATTGAGAAAAGTCACTGTTCGTGACTTTGGCGTTTGTATGGGAGCTATATGATATAGTGGTCCGATCCGGCTGAATCCGAGATATACAACCCCTGCAGTATATACAAGCCTACGTGCAAAAGCTCTGTAGCTCTTACGGTCTAGGACGAGTTTGCGTTGATCCAGACGGACGGACGGACAGACGGACAGACGGACATGGCTAGTTGAACTCGTCTCGTCGTGCTGATCAACAATATATATACTTTGTATGGTCGGAGATGCTTCGTTCTATGCGTTGCACACTTCTGACCAAAATTAATATACCCTTTTTGCAAGGGTATAAAAATTAGAAACAATAAAGGTAGGATACAAAAAGTACATAAAGATAGATTAAAAAAAAAAAATAAGAAAACAAATATATAATATCAAAAAGTAATTAAAAAAAAAAATATATATATATGTATATATGATTTCGAAAAAAAAAGAGAGAAAGAAAATTTGTCTGAGCAGACACAAACTAAAACAAAAAAAAAAAAAAAAAATTTTTTTTTTTCCTAATATACACATTTACCATACCCTTATTTTACCTTTACTCAATTATCTAATGATTATTAATAACTCCATAATATTACGTTATTCTCTAAAAGGGAGGTGTAGTATATTCATACAAATAATCATTCAGTACAATGAGCTCATCTTGTAACACTCTGTTGCAAGTATAAACAATTAAACATATACGCATTAAAATATAATTGTGCACTTGAATATGTTTATATATATACATTGATGTATGTACATAAACATATTCACATAAATCTACAGCTAAGCATGATCATATATGTATGTACATTTGTATATGCACATACATATATTCACATAGGCAATGTATGCACAAGCGTAACATGAGCTAGAGCCAGGCCAGCGTGTGAACGCTGACCAAGCACTTTGATGCAAGCGCTCCAACAATATGTATGTATGTACTGACACTCTCCCTCTCTTTTGTAGCTGTCGCATAAGTCGTAGCATAAGAATATATACATATGTAAACTTAGCTTAAGCAAAATAATAATTTGGAATAAAGAATCATTCTGAAAACGACTATGCATGCACACTGACGTGTTCATCTTGGATATATTATTTTTACAAAAGGAACCCGGGCTTGGCATATATCACAATATCTAAAACTGTTCGAGTTACGTCAGGTGTACCCCAAGGCAGTTATCTGGGCCCACTATTATTTACATTGTTTAAAAATGATTTGCCTTTGGCCTTGGCTCATTCACGCGTGCTCATGTTTGCGGATGACGCACAGTGGGGCCTTCTGGCATTTAGCATTGTAAAAATCATAGCGTTTAAACCAATAAATCGATTTCAAAAATTTAAAAAGAATATGATAAAGAATACCTTAAGCTTCAAAATGAATGTTTGTCAAAAGTGCTAATATTGCGGTGGAGAAGTTTAAATTTTCTTACTCTCGGGACATTTCGTCCTTTAAAATTAGTGTTTCTGCCAATATCTTCGACACTATATGTCGAGAAGATTTTTGGCCAAAACATATACTAGTTAAGGAATATACTGTGAAGAAGAAAAATCGGAAACCGATTCGCTTGCCAACAACAACAACTAATACCATTCCTGCCACATCAGCATCTGCTGGTGTGTCAAAAAACTAGCTTCGTCCCTTAACCTGGGTTACCAGAAAGTTAGAGGGCTGAAATCGAAACTTTCTAATCTCTATGTAGATAGTCTTTCTTTTGAACATAACATTCTAGCTTTTACAGAGACGTGGCTAAAACCTGATATTGCTGATGCATCGGTTTTTTCCTCAAACTTTTCTATATTCAGACGGGACCGGATTTCTCGCATAGGTGGTGGCGTTCTGATAGCTGTTGATGCTGCTTTATCATCTGAAATGATTCAATTTTCTAGTACCCAGGAGATTGAGTTTGTCGGTGTTAAAGTAAATTTTAAATCTTTTAATGCTTTCATTACTTGTTCCTATATTCCACCATTGTCAGACATGGTGGTATATTTAAATCATTTAGAGGCAATTCAGTTTGTCTCCTCTTTAGTTTCCAGTCAAGACTTGCTCATAGTTGTAGGTGATTTTAATTTACCCGCTTTAGCATGGTCACTAACAGATGAATCTACCACGTTGCTGCCCTCTTTGTCACATGACTTTATTGATGGCCTTCTAGGCTTATCTTTATCCCAAGTCAATCCCGTCTTAAATTCTAATAGAAAATCGTTAGATCTTATTTTTGTATTGGATTCTTCTTATTGTGAGGTTTCTAGGATCGAACCATTTGTTCTTCCAGAAGACAAATTTCATCCTACATTAAATTTAAAAATTGATTTGCCCTTGCTTTCACCATTACTTTTTTTCAAATGAGTTACCTCTAACTAGGTGCTTTCGTAAGACTGACTTTGCCAGCCTTAATGAAAACATTGCTACTACCGATTGGTCTTATCTGTACAATTGTAGAGATATGAACTCAGCTGTTCGTTTTTTCTATGATACTCTGAATTCACTCTTTGATATTTGTGTGCCTCTTGGTAGGCTGGAGCGGCTTACCAAACCTCCCTGGTTCTCTCGTGAGTTATCCAATTTGAAAAATGTGAAGACACGATATTATAAGAAGTTTCAAAAAACACGTCGTTCATCAGATTATGCTCTGCATACAGTCGCTCGTTCAAAATTCATGATGCTTAATACTCAATGCTATAAGAATTATCTTCAGCGGTGTAAGCTTCAGTTTTCTTGCGACCCTAAACAATTTTATAACTTTGTTAATTCTAAACGTAAGACCTCTGTGCACCCATCTTTTTTGTCTTTTCAAAATAAAAAAGCAAGCACTGATCAGGCAATTGCCGATGTGTTTGCGAGTTTTTTCAAAACAACTTATTCCTCAACGGAATATCGAGCAAGTCCGTATCCTTATCATTTAAAAAAGGCTAATTGCATTTTCAATCCAGTGATTGATGAAAGTCCTATTCTTAGCGAACTTAAATTAGTTAAACCTGTTTATTCTCCGGGGCCAGATGGTCTTCCTGGATGCGTACTCAGGTTCTGTGCAAACGCATTATGTAAACCCATTTTAAAATTGTTTCTATTGTCTGTCGAATCTTCCTCTTTTCCATCTATTTGGAAGGAGTCGTATATCATTCATCTGCATGAAAATGGCAAAAAGTCTATACGGGTATCTCAAAATTGTCCACTATTCCGAAAGCTTTTGAGAAAATTATAACTTCTCAATTGCAACATTTTTTCAGCTCTATTATTTCGCCATCCCAACATGGGTTTGTGAAACGTAGATCTACAACCACTAACCTTTTAGAATTTACATCAGTAATTATCAAGGGGTTTAAAAATGGTAAACAAACTGATGTAATATATACTGATGACTTTAGCAAAGCCTTTGATTCCGTTAATCATACCCTATTACTTTCTAAGCTGAGCGACATTGGGTTTCCACCCCTTTTCCTTTCTTGGGTTCGTGAATATTTAACAAATAGAAAACAGAAGGTACTTTTTAAGTCTTCTTTTTCCGCTTCCATTCCTGTGACTTCTGGTGTACCTCAAGGTAGTCATCTTGGCCCTCTGCTTTTCACATTATCCATTAACGATCTTCCATCAGTCATTGTTCATTCGCGTGTGCTTATGTATGCTGACGATGTCAAGCTTTGTCTTACTCATAAGGATACAGATTCATTTAGTCGGCTACAAGCTGATCTTAAAAACTTTCAATGCTGGTGCCAGTTTAATCTACTAAATCTTAACACTACCAAATGTAAGGTAATGACTTTTTTTCCGTAACTCTCCCCAACTGGTCACTTATTTTCTAAACAATAGCCCTTTAGAACGTTTAAATAATATAAATGATTTGGGCGTACTTATGGACCATAAGTTAAATTTTAACACCCACATTTCCACCACGGTCGCAAAGGCCATGAGTGTCCTGGGTTTCATTAAAAGATGGTCAAAAGAATTTGATGACCCCTATACAACTAAAGTTCTTTTTACTTCGCTTGTCCGTCCTATTTTAGAGTATGGATCTTGCATTTGGTCACCTCAATATGAGTCGCACCAGATTAGACTTGAATCCGTTCAAAAGCAGTTTTTGCTATTTGCTCTTCGTGGCTTAAGCTGGGATCGCAATGTCAATTTGCCTTCGTATTCTAGTAGACTTCTCTTGATTAACCTTCCGTCCCTAACTAACCGTAGAATTATGCTTGGTGTCATTTTTATGCACAAGCTCCTAATTGGTGATATCGACTCGCCTGAGTTATTAGCTCAGGTGAATCTGTCGGTACCATGTAGACGGAGTAGACATCCTTTGATACCTTTATCCCTTAGTCGTTGTTCTTCTAACTATGCTATGCATGAACCTTTTAGGGTCCTCTGCTCTGATTACAACCTTCTATTCCCTGTAATCAGCTCAGAGTTTTCTATTAATATGCTTAAAACATCTATCCTATCCCATTTAGTTAATAGATAGCTGTAGTATTATTTGTTTGTCTGTTTTTTCTATTGTGTATTTGTCCACGCGATTCGTGCCGTGCGTTATACGGCTGCACCCCTCGGTCGGTCGGGTGGGAGGTGGGCAGTTATCTGCTTGGGCTCGCGCGTAACAGGCTATGTCCTGGTGTCGTAGGGGCCACTTGAACGTACTGCGCATAGTATCGTCAACGTCCGCTATAATGAACAATATAAAATTTGAATCACTTTCGAACTACGATATAGTTCAAAATACCAAAGATATAAGAAAAAAAATCTGTAATTCATAAATTGAAGAAAAATTTCTCAATACAATTCAAAGACAAACTCGAAAAGTTATGCACTCAGTATAGTGATGTGATCGGACTTGACACCGAACCGATCACAACAAATAATTTTTATAAACAAAAATTAAGACTTAAGGTTGATGAACCGGTATATGTGAAAAATTACCGGAGTCCGCATAGCCAAATAAACGAGATCCAGCGTCAATTTGGAAAGTTAATCGAACAGGGTATTGTTGAACCGTCTGTTTCGCCTTATAATAGCCCACTCTTACTAGTCCCAAAAAAAACACTTTCGGGATCTAAAGAAAAAAACTGGCGATTAGTAATTGACTATCGTCAAATAAACAAAACATTGCTGTCAGATAAGTTTCCGCTCCCCAGAATTGATGATATTCTTGATCAATTGGGAAGAGCAAAATATTTTTCTTGCCTTGACTTAATGTCAGGTTTTCATCAAATTGAACTAGAAGAAAAATCAAAAGATATAACGTATTTTTCAACGAGAAATGGCTCATATCGCTTCACGCGATTACCTTTCGGTTTAAAAATAGCACCTAATTCATTTCAGAGAATGATGACAATAGCATTCTCAGGGCTTGAGCCTAGGCAAGCATTCCTCTATATGGATGATTTAATCCTTATTGGTTGTCCTGAAAAACATATGATTAAAAATTTAATAGATGTTTTTGAGCTTTGCAGAAAAAAAATCTAAAACTGCATCCAGAAAAATGCTTTTTTTTATGCATGAGGTGACATTCCTAGGTCACAAATGCACAGACAAAGGAATCTTGCCAAACGACACAAAATTTAACGTCATCAAGAATTATCCAGTCCCACATTATGCAGATAGTGCTAGACGTTTCGTTGCATTTTGCAATTACTATAGACGTTTTATAATTTCGCCGAATGTTCCCGGCACATAACAAGATTATGTAAAAAGAATGTTTCATTCGAATGGACAGCAGAATGCGAAAATGCATTCCAATACTTAAAAGAAAAGCTCGTTCAACCTAATCCATTGCAGTACCCAGATTTTAGCAAAGAATTTTGCATAATCACAGATGCAAGCAAACAAGCATGTGGAACAGTTTTAACACAAAACTATAATGGACTCCAGCTTTCAGTTTCATATGCATCAAGAGCATTCACTAAAGGTGAAAGCAACAAGAGTACTACAGAACAAGAGCTAGCAGCAATACACTGGGCAATCACATATTTTCGACCATATATATACGGAAAACATTTCACAGTGCCAACAGACCATAGACCATTAACATATTTGTTCTCCATGGTCAACCCGAGTTCAAAACTAACACGCATGCAGCTAGAATTGGAAGAGTACGTCACTACCAGGTACCAAAGTAGACAAAACAATTTCTGCGCAGAAAATAAACAAGAACTATTGCCAAGGCAAAATCTTGAAAAAGCTTCCAAGCCCAACGTATATGACGTTATTGTAAATGACGAAGTACGAAAAGTAGTGACCTTGAGAATAACTGATTCCTCGACCACATTCAAACATGGCAAGAAAGTTATAGCAAGGATTGACATTTGCGATATGTATACCAATGGAAATCTCGACTTAGGTCAGTTTTTTCAAAGTCTCGAAAAAGAAGCCGGTATACTTAGTATCACCAAAGTCAAAGTGGCACCGAGCGAAAAGATCTTTGAAACTATTTCAATAGAATCTTTCAAAAATATGGGCAATAAAATTTTAAAATTTTTAAGAGTAGCGCTATTCAAGCCGGTGACCCAAGTAAATAATAAGAAAGAAAAAGAAGCTATATTGTCTACATTCCATGACGATATAATTCAAGGAGGTCATAAAGGCATAAATAAAAAAATTACAAAAATAAAGAGACGATATTATTGGAAAAACATGACTAAATGTGTAAAAAAGTACATTAATAAATGTCCAAAATGCCTGACGTCGAAAACGACAAAACATACAAGATCAACTATGATTATAACCGAAACACCACTATATGCTTTTGACAGAGTAATAGTAGACACGATCGGTCCACTACCACATTCGGAAAATGGGAATGAATACACAATCACATTAATCATCAATCATAACTGTTCTTGCACTCTCTGTTGTGCTGTGCACTCTAGCTGTCTCTTTGTTTTATTTGTAATTATTGATTATTAATCAATAATTATCTTTTTGCTGTGAATTTAATTTTTCTATATATTCTTATATATATATAATTTTTTTTGCCTTTCTTTCGGCTTTTCAATGGCTTGTTGTCTACCTAATTGCAAACATTCTGATCGTTTTGATGATCAGTATAGAGCAATATCTTGTTGGCTCTGCGATAATCTTATTCACTTAAAATGTGCTGGCCTCAATGGCCGCGACTACGACAAATTTTCTGGTTTGTCTGTTTCTAAGCCTGAGCTTGGCTTAATGCGCTGGACTTGCCCATCTTGTGCTAGCCAGCAGCTTGATTTTAGCCGTATGTATAGGGATCTTCGTTTAAGGTTTCTTTCTTTAAACAAACTGGCCAAACAGCTGTCAAACGAGTGTGACTCTAGCGTTCAATTATTGTCGCAATTCAAATTTGCTCCACCTTCTGAGAAATTGCACAAGAAATGTACCCTTGAGTTGCCTCGTAAGCAGTCGCCAGCTCTCTCTATTACTTCCTCTCCGATTTTACTTTCGCCTACACCATCTTCTTGTCCCTCTTTATGCTCTTCTTTTCAGATTGAAGTACCCATTACAAGCCCTGGTGTACCTCAATCTATCCCTCACGGGAACTCTGATCAATCACAGGATCATGCCGGCTCTCAATCACTTGCGGATCCCAATGCTCCTCCGCCTCCACTAACTGTAGTGCCTCATCGCAAACAATTATTTATTTCTAGGCTTGCTCCAGATACTTCTGAGTCGTCTGTGGCAGCTTACATTGGTAATATTTGCCCTGCTAAGGTTTTAATTCAAAAGTTTAAGTTTTCTAGGCCTCGCGAAATCTCCTCTTTTAAAATTACAGTACCAAATGAGTACTTCTCAGCTATGGTTGACCCTAATTTTTGGCCAGAGGGCCTAGTTGTACACGAGTTTGCGCCCAATAAGCGCTCTCGTCCGTTGCCTGTCCACCTTCCTTATTTATCTTCTGCTTCAAAAAACTAATAACGTCTAGTCTTTGCATTCATTATCAAAAAAGAGGACTCTTACAAGCTGCGAACCTTTTCTGTGATTGCCAAACCTTTTCGGCTGACATATTAGCTTTCTCTGAAACTTCTTAACTCCTCTGTTTTAGATATTGAAATTCTTTCTAATAATTTTATTTCTTATAGGCTTGATCGTGTTGGTCGTCGTGGCGGTGGAGTACTCATTGCTGTAAACTCGAATCTGTCTTCAAGTGTGGTGCCGATTGATCTCCCCTTAGGTGTTGAGTTTATTTGCGTCGAAGTTACATGTTCTAACTTTAGCCTATATATCTCTTGTTCATATATTCCTCCAGCTTCTGATATCATGATCTACGTGCACCATGCTGATGCTTTACGAACTATTTTTGGTCGGCTTAAAGATCGTGATGTTCTTATAGTTTTAGGTGATTTTAACTTGCCTAATATTTCTTGGCTTGTTGATGATAATCTATCTTTCTTAATTCCTTCATCTCAACATGTTTTTCTTGATAGCCTACTTGAATGTCCACTATATCAGTTGAATTCTTTCCTTAACTGTTCTAAAAGAATCCTTGATCTTGTTTTTGTCTCTGATCCCACTGTTAGTGCTGTATCGCAAACACAGCCACTAGTGAAACCTGAAGATCCTTATCATCCTACCATTGAAGTTACTATTTCTTACAATTCCGTTACTAATTTATTTAAAAACATTTTAAATTCTCGTCGTAGATGTTTTCGTAAAACAAATTTCAATCTTCTTAACAGCCTTATTTTCTCTTTTGATTGGTCGTTTCTATTTGAGTGCTGCGATATAGATTGTGCAGTGAAGTTTTTCTATTCTGCTCTTAATTCTCTAATTGATAAATGCGTTCCTTATGTGAATGTCTCTACCGTCTCCAGCTCGCCAGTCTGGTTCACACGTAGGCTCTCTAATCTTCGCAACATTAAATCGAGATATTTTAAAAGATTTAAAAAAACTGGTTCGCGACTTGACTATGCAAATTATTGTATAGCTAAATCTCAATTTTGTCTTTTAAATACTCAATGCTACAACAATTATCTCGTTCGCTGTAAGGCTGAATTTTATAATAACCCCAAAAGGTTTTACAACTTTGTCAATTCCAAAAGACGCTCTAATGTCCTACCTTCCACCTTCAGACTTAACGATCAGTCTGCTAATAATGATTTAGATATTGCAGATCTGTTTGCTAAATTTTTTCAGTCGACATATTCTACTACTGTTTCGGATCCCACACCCTATCCCTTTTCAATCCCACATTTAAATTGTATGTTTTTTCCCAGTATTACTGAAGACTGTATTCTCTCTAGCTTGTCATCTATGAAGTCTTCCTTCGTTCCCGGGCCTGATGATATACCTAGTTGCATCCTTAAAATGTGTTCGATTTCCCTATCTAAGCCTTAAGCTCGGTTATTCTTTATATCGAGTGAGACTTGTAGATTTCCTGATATTTGGAAGGAGTCATTTATTATTCCGCTTTTTAAAAAGGGTTGCAAATCGGATGTTTCCAACTACCGTGGCATTGCCAAACTTTCGGCAATACCTAAACTGTTTGAGAAAATTATTACGTCTTCCCTTCAACATCTATCCAGATCCACTATTTCTCCTTTCCAGCATGGTTTCATGAAAGGTCGTTCGTCGCTTACCAACCTTTTAGAATTGACTACCCTAGTACACCATGGCTTCCGTAAAAAGTGTCAAACTGATGTTATTTATACTGACTTCAGTAAGGCTTTTGATACGGTTGATCATTCTTTGCTTCTCGCGAAACTTAACATCATGGGTTTTTCACCAAAATTATTGGGTTGGTTAAAGTCGTATCTTATTGGCAGAACCCAAAAGGTGTCTTTTCGTTCCTCGATATCTAAAACTGTTCGAGTTACGTCAGGTGTACCCCAAGGCAGTCATCTGGGCCCACTATTATTTACATTGTTTATAAATGATTTGCCTTTGGCCTTGGCTCATTCACGCGTGCTCATGTTTGCGGATGACGTCAAGATTTGTTATTCCTATAATGATCCTTCTTTCCAACAGTACTTGCAATCAGATCTCGATGCGTTCTGTGATTGGTGCCACGTTAATAAATTACACCTTAATGCCTCTAAGTGTTCTTTTATGACTTTCAGTCGTTTGTCTCCGCTCCTAGCTCATTACTCTATTAAGTCTGTTCTGTTAGATTGTGTTCCATCATTCAAAGACTTAGGCGTTATGTTTGACCCTAAACTTTCATTTAATGTTCATATTTCTTCAATTGTCAACAGAGCAAGCAGCCTTCTCGGCTTCATTAAACGTAGGGCCAAAGAATTTGATGATCCCTATGTAACAAAGGTTTTATACACTTCGTTAGTTCGCCCTACTCTAGAATATTGCTCGCCAGTGTGGAACCCGCAATATGATGTTTACCAGCGTAGTATTGAATCGGTACAGAAGCAATTCCTTAAGTTTGCGCTACGCGGTCTAAATTGGGACCCGGGTCTTCGCCTACCTTCTTATTCTGACAGACTTCTTCTTATTAATCTTCCTTCACTTTATAACCGTAGGCTTGTTTTTGGCATTCTCTTTCTCCATAAACTAGTCAACGGCGAAGTCATTTCTACGAATTTACTAGATACGCTGTATTTTTGTGTTCCCTCACGTCGGACCAGAAATTTTTTTCCTATTCACCTTAGTAGATGTCTGACTAACTACTCTCTTCACGAACCTCTTCGTGTTCTTTGCCAATCTTTTAACAACCTTTCTCACCTTATCTCTCCTCATCTTTCTGTCACTTCTCTTCGCGCTATACTTTTTAATCATCTACAGCGAAACCAATGAAAATATTCTGGACTTGGATTGGCTGCAACTCATCCCTGGCCACATTGGCTGTGAATCGGGGCATAGCTGGCACCTTGTGCAAATAAAACACCTCCACCGGGCTGGGGATGTTTAGTTGTATATAAAGCTAAGCTACCTTCTTCATTTAATTACTATCTGTCTTTAGCTTAAGCTTTTTCGTCGACTGCTGTGTTAGTTGACGTAAATAAATAAATAAATAAATAAATAATATGTGACCTGACAAAGTATTTAGTAGCAATTCCTGTTGCAAACAAAAGTGCAACAACTGTAGCAAAAGCCATATTCGAATCTTTAATTCTGAAGTACGGTCCAATGAAGACGTTCATTGCGGACATGGGAACAGAATATAAAAATTCCATTATTACTGAGCTGTGCAAATATTTGAAAATAGATAACATAACATCTACAGCACACCATCACCAGACATTAGGTACCGTTGAAAGAAGTCATAGGACCTTCAACGAGTACATTCGTTCATATATTTCAGTAGATAAAACTGATTGGGACATTTGGTTACAGTATTTCGTGTATTGTTTTCACACAATACCATCAGTAACACATAATTATTGTCCATATGCACTAGTATTTGGTAGACAAAGTAACCTACCAATTCAATTTAATAGCGTTAATACTATATATATCACTGTTTTCGACCGATCGTTCCTATGGGAGCTATATGATATAGTCATCCGATCTTGATCAAATTTGGCACAGTCGGTTATAAGCGTAATAAACTTTCTAATATTAAGTTTCACGATAATAACATAGAAAATAACGAAGTTATTGAGAAAAGTCACTGTTCGTGACTTTGGCGTTTGTATGGGAGCTATATGATATAGTGGTCCGATCCGGCTGAATCCGAGATATACAACCCCTGCAGTATATACAAGCCTACGTGCAAAAGCTCTGTAGCTCTTACGGTCTAGGACGAGTTTGCGTTGATCCAGACGGATAGACGGACATGGCTAGTTGAACTCGTCTCGTCGTGCTGATCAACAATATATATACTTTGTATGGTCGGAGATGCTTCGTTCTATGCGTTGCACACTTCTGACCAAAATTAATATACCCTTTTTGCAAGGGTATAAAAATTAGAAACAATAAAGGTAGGATACAAAAAGTACATAAAGATAGATTAAAAAAAAAATAAGAAAACAAATATGTAATATCAAAAAGTAATTAAAAAAAAAATAAATATATATATGTATATATGATTTCGAAAAAACAGAGAGAAAGAAAATTTGTCTGAGCAGACACAAACTAAAACAAAAAAAAAAAAAAAAAATTGTTTTTTCCTAATATACACATTTACCATACCCTTATTTTACCTTTACTCAATTATCTAATGATTATTAATAACTCCATAATATTACGTTATTCTCTAAAAAGGGGAGGTGTAGTATATTCATACAAATAATCATTCAGTACAATGAGCTCATCTTGTAACACTCTGTTGCAAGTATAAACAATTAAACATATACGCATTAAAATATAATTGTGCACTTGAATATGTTTATATATATACATGTAGATTATTGTGTAGTTTTATTAAATTAAGTTTATATTTAGCTTAGGATATTTATATTTTACGTCTTATAGTAGGCAACTTAAACAACTTTAGGCAACTTAAGCAACTGACGACTTGCAACTTGATTCGACCGACGACTTAACTCTCGACCGACCGCTCACGACTTCTTCTACTACTGACGCTCTATTTCTTCTTCTCCCATGATGGCAACCTCCGACCGAAAGCCTGCCCTCTTTAGGGATGCCACACCGTCGGTTCATGCATTATTGCCACCTTACATTCGGTCATCCTGATCCTCGTCGTCTGACCCAGACGACAATAGTTCTTCGTTGGTCTCGACGTACTTCCAGAGTTTCATATTGTCTGAACTTGTTAAAGTTGTTGTGGGACCTTCTACCTGAGCAGCTTTTCTCACTTCGTATCGGCTGTTGCGCTTGATGTTAACTACTTCATATGGTCCAAGAAAAGTGGTTGCTAGTTTTCTACCAGCAACAAACTGAGTACGTTTTATTGCGACCAGGTCGCCCAGCTGGTATTTACGATCGTCTTTGCGTTTTTTGTCATGGTTCTGCTTATAAATTTTTTGTGCTTGTTCTATTTGGCTCTTTGCTTCCACACGCATTTGCATCCTGTCGTTTTCAAAATTTTCAATAAGCTCCTGTTCCAACATAGATAAAATTTTGTCGTTTGATTTGTTCTGCATCTCTACTCCAAACATTAACTGAAACGGGGTTTTTTTCGTTGAGCAGTGTACATGCGAATTTATAGCTCTTTGGACTTGAGCCACGAATTTATACCATTTTGAGGAATCCTCAGCCGACAGCTTGCAAATCATCGAAAGAATAACCCTGTTTACTCGCTCTATCTGACCATTACCCCTGGCCACTCCAGTTGTTGTCAATACGTGCTCGATTCCATTCTGTTCCATGTAGTCAACGAAGGCGTTTGATGTAAATGCACTTCCTCTGTCGCTCACTATGCGGTGGGGTTGTCCAAAAACGTTCGACCACTCCTCAAGTTTTTTTAAAACTTCTTCAGTTCCTGTACTTTTAGTGTTGAATAGCCATACAAACTTTGAGAAAGCATCAACTACAGCGAATATAAACTTGTACTGTTTTGCCGATGAGTCCATAGGTCCAAGGTGGTCAACATGCAGAGTGTGTAATGGTCTGTCCCCTTTTTCAATACAGTGCAGATATCCCTCCTGTTTTCCTAGTTTCTTATTGCTGATGATACAAGAAATGCAATTGTCTATGATTTGTTTTACTTTGTTCTCGACATGGGGAATCCAGAATTGCTGTTGAAGAGCGTGAATTGTTTTCTGCACCGCAAAGTGTCCAACATTATGACTATCTGTGATTATTTCTCGTTCCATTGCTTTGGGTAAAACCAGTAAATCATTTCCTTCAACGACTTTGTACAATATTTCACCTTTAAGTTTGAAGTCATCATAAGGTTGAGATTTAATAATTTCCAGTACTGCTTTTATGTAAGGATCCTTTTGTTGCGCAACTTTCATGCGAGCTGAGATTTCCGACGAGATGGGCAATACATCTATGGGATATCGACTTAAACAATCGACATGTTTCATTTTTTCTGCAGATCGATGTTCAACCTGAAAATCAAAATCCTGAAGGTGTAATATCCACTGTGCAACTTCGCGTGGCACATCCTTCTTTTTAATTGTTTGCGTGAACGCGGTGCAGTCTGTCACCAACTTAAAGGGCGTACCAAGAAGGTAGTGTCGGAACTTCTGAACGGCAAGATAAGCGGCTTTAACTTCCAGTATATAGCTGTGTCGTTTTGAATCACTCGCCGAAGTCTTTTTACTCCAGAAAAATATCGGGTGTAACTGCTGTTCGAACTTCTGAAGCAATGCTGCGCCGAAGCCATCTTTGGATGCGTCTGTATGAAGTTCTGTAAGCGCACCTCTGCAGTATATTTTCAAAATTGGCTCCTGGGACAGTGAATCCTTTAATTTGTTGAACGCGTTTAGCTCAGCAGTCTCAAATTTGAAAACGACATCCTTCTTTAACAGGTCAGTCAACGGACGTGCAATGTATGCATAACCTTTTATGAACTTCCGGAAAAAACCTGTTAGTCCTAAAAAGGACTGAACTGCTCTTATATTCTTCGGTGTTACAAATTTTTGAATCGTATGTGATTTTTCCTTTCCTGGGAGAATTCTACCGTTTTCGACTGTATGGCCCAAAAAATTAACCTTATTTTGGAGAAAGTAGCATTTTTTCCAGTTGATAATCAATTTGTACTCAGCAGCTTTCTTGAGCACAATATTCAGTTTCCGAAGGCAATCCTCATTTGTCTGAGCATAAATTATAATGTCATCCATATAAAGTTGCATGATATCTTGAGCGATTAAGTCTTGAAATATGGAACTGATGAAACGGATGAAGACCGCTGGTGAATTGCAAAATCCGAATGGTGCTCGATTGAATTCAAAAAGTCCTTCCTTCGTGACAAATGCTGTGAACTTGCGACTTTCTTCGTCTATTGGAACATGGAAAAAACTGTTTTCTAAATCCATTACTGTATACACCTTTGCCGCTTGCAGTTTTTCCAACACATCGTCCATCAAGGGCACTGGAAAGCAATCTTTGAGTACCATATTGTTGAGTTGGCGAAAGTCAACGCAAACTCGATAATTTCCATCCTTCTTTTTGACTACAACCACTCTGCTGGCAAAATTCGAGTTTGATTTGCGCACTATATCCTTGGTTAGCCATTCTTCAACCTGTTTTTTGACTGCATCAGACTCTACGGGCGGGTGACGACTGGCCTGCTGGCGGAACGGAACCATTTGTCCCTCTGGTACAATTTTCAGGAAAACGGAGCATTTGGCAACTTGTGGAGCTGGTTTGTATTCATCCACCATCGTCTGAATGAGTTGTTTAAACTGTGGAGGTGCATTTACATCAGTTTCTGTTTCAACAATGTTATATATACTTAGCTTATTTGTTTCAGCGCTATTCGGTCGCGCTGACACCGTCGAAAATACGTAGCCCTCTCCATTCCATTCGTAGCAACATTTTGACAAAAAGTCGAATCCTAGTAATCCCTCATAAGCAATGTGACCGTCGGGAACAACTATGAACTTCTGTTGCACCTCATCTTCGCCAATCTGCACTGCAGCTATAAACATACCAATCGGTTGTGTTTTCTTGTTTCCCAAGCCATGAAGTTCTGAATAGCATTTCTTCAAGATGACATTTTTGATTTTATTGAACGTTGAGAGACATATAATTGACACATCAGAACCCGTGTCAATCAAGCAAAGGATATGGACATCATTAATCGTAATGCTTTTTATGCGCCTCTTGTCCTTGACTATCTGCATGACGTGCTGTACTTCGGGGCAATTCTTCGAAATGTGCCCGAAAGCATTACACTTGAAGCACTTTGTTTCAACATTGCAATTTTTTCGAACATGCTCAGTCGAGCCACAATTAAAGCAACGATTTATTTTTGTAGTCGACATGTTATTTTGGCCATGACTGTGTCTGACGCCGTGCTGCTTGTATTGCATCTCGCTTCCACACTTACGTTCATATATGTCGTATTTTGCCTTTAGCTCGTACTCTGTTTTGCACCCATACATATTAAACTTGTATTCAGTTTTTATGTCTAGGCCATCCACTATGTATCCAATAACTGAGTCCATATCTACTTTACCAAGCATAGCAATCTTCTTCATATTCAAAACGTAGTCGTGAAAGCTTTCATCTCTTTTCTTCTTTCTCTCTTTTAACTTCTTATGAATTTCTGCGCTCTGCACTGTACGTCGAAATTCTGCTATTATCGCGGTCTTTAACTGGTCGTAAGAACTTACAAAAGTGGATTCCAAAAACAATTGTGCCGTTTTAGTCATCTTACTTCGTGCCTGCACATACTTTTGTTTCTCCGTTAGCTCATACGCGTCTGCATTCTGCTCGAAATTTAGAAACCAATGTTCCACAGGGACGCAATCACCATCGAATTCAGGCACAACTTTGGAAAAATTATCTGCTGTAATTTTTGGTTCGCTTCGTGTATTCTGAGTAATTTCGTCCGCCTGTATTTTAAGTGTTAACAACTGGATGATCTGCTGCAGACTCTGATTGTTCATCTCGTTTATTCCTGAGTCGCACCCTTGACCAGAATTTTCGCTGCATTCTATTTTGTTATATATCTGTTCAGGCTGATTTTGTTTAATGGCGTTACTTTTCTGCCGCTGCGACTGTGCTCGAGTTTGCACACCGGTATGATGTTGTCTCTCTTCCGCTGCCTCAAAGAATGTAGCTCCCTCTTCGTCGCTCATATTGGCACTTATGCGTTTTTTGGATGACGCAATCTTTCTTAGAATTTCACAAACTTTGCGGCGTTTTGGTTTTAGACCGGGTTGAGCTCCCAAATGTAGATTATTGTGTAGTTTTATTAAATTAAGTTTATATTTAGCTTAGGATATTTATATTTTACGTCTTATAGTAGGCAACTTAAACAACTTTAGGCAACTTAAGCAACTGACGACTTGCAACTTGATTCGACCGACGACTTAACTCTCGACCGACCGCTCACGACTTCTTCTACTACTGACGCTCTATTTCTTCTTCTCCCATGATGGCAACCTCCGACCGAAAGCCTGCCCTCTTTAGGGATGCCACACCGTCGGTTCATGCATTATTGCCACCTTACATACATTGATGTATGTACATAAACATATTCACATATCACATATCATATATGTATGTACATTTGTATATGCACATACATATATTCACATAGGCAATGTATGCACAAGCGTAACATGAGCTAGAGCCAGGCCAGCGTGTGAACGCTGACCAAGCACTTTGATGCAAGCGCTCCAACAATATGTATGTATGTACTGACACTCTCCCTCTTTTGTAGCTGTCGCATAAGTCGCAGCATAAGAATATATATGTAAACTTAGCTTAAGCAAAATAATAATTTGGAATAAAGAATCATTCTGAAAACGACTATGCATGCACACTGACGTGTTCATCTTGGATATATTATTTTTACAAAAGGAACCCGGTCTTGGCATATATCACAATATCTAAAACTGTTCGAGTTACGTCAGGTACAAAAAGAAAAAAATTTTTTTAAAATTTTTTTTTATGTTAATTTTGAAAAATTTGCTATTGACGGGTGATTTTCTTCAAAATAATTTTTAATATTTACATCAGTATCTAATAAACTCAACATTTCGGGACTATAGTTGCTATTTTCCAAATCCTTTCGTGATCGCACGTGTCTCAGTGATGCAATAAGTGGGTCCAAAGAGGCTGCTAGCGTGTTAAAAAGGTCTTCATTTTGTCTAACATGAGAAGTTTTTAATGTATTAGTGTATCTGAACCTTTTGTAGTCCTTGTTTTTACATTCCTGTGCTTCTTCGGATAGCTCTCCAAGTGTTAAACACAGATATTCTATTAAATCCTTTCCGTGAGCCAAAATCCTATGTACCGTTGGGGTAAGTTTTTTTTGCGGATACAATTCAGTCAAAAGATGAGCAGTCTTTGAAGTATATTCGGCAAATTTTTCACCACTTACCATTTCCTTGCAATTTATAACATTCAAGATAACAGCCAACCTTTTAATGATCTCTTGACTAACACCTGTTATAAAAGATGTCACTTCATCATTTTCAAAAAATCTCCTTGAAGTATTTCCATCATTCGTGTTTCGGTATTACCCTTTTTGTATTAATTAGGTAAACAACTTAATATTTACATCCAATTAGGTAAACGGAAATAAAAACGACCAACCCACAAATAGGACAAACTTTTCATCAACTTAAATAACAAGTCTTGTCAATAATAAGTCTTGTCATTTTTTCCAAAGCAGATAATTAGTAATTTATCATTGTAGAAAGGCATATATGTAAGGTAGTATTTGCAAAACAGCATTACGCAATGATATCATTTAAATACAAAGAAGCGACAGGCCAATACGCATGCGCTCTTCTTCTTCCTTATACCTGCAGCGCATTTTTTAGGCGAGGTTGCCTTAGTTTTATAGCTTACGCATCGCTGTCGCAGGTCTCCGCATATTGGGACTATATACATCTGATAGGTAAATATTTCACCTACCTAGTGTATGTAGTCCGGTATTGATACTCGTTGAGTCTTGCTAGTTTTATTCCATCAAAGTTCAAAAAATGACAATATTTATTACATTTTTCAAACGCTTCTAGTTCAATAACTATTTAAATAATTATTAAAATTTATAAAACATGCTATTAATAAAGAACATACTTTTCAGATAAAACCAAAAAATCCAAGATCGATGGTTGAAATCGCCCAATATTCAGTTTTAAAATTGCGATTTTTTTTTAAAAATTATCATTTTTTCCTTTTCACTTAAAATGTCTCAACTTTGGGCGCCTCTAGCACCCATGAATCTCAACCGATTTCAAAAATTTTTCGGATTCATAATCTCTGAAGTATTTCCTATCGATTGCACATATCATTTTTGCCAAACGCGATCATGAAAAAACGTATTTTTGCAACGCTATCCGAGCAGAGGCCCAACTGTGTGACGTCAAGATTTGTTATTCCTATAATGATTCTTCTTTCCAATCAGACCTCGATGCTTTCTGTGATTGGTGCCACGTTAATAAATTACAACTTAATGCCTCTAAGTGTTCTTTTATGACTTTCTGTCGTTTGTCTCCGCTCCTAGCTCATTACTCTATTAAATCTGTTTTGTTAGATTGTGTACCATCATTCAAAGACTTAGGCGTTATGTTTGACCCTAAAGTTTCATTTAATGTTCATATTTCTTCAATTGTCAATAGAGCATGCAGCCTTCTTGGCTTCATTAAACGTTGGGCCAAAGAATTTGATGATCCCTTTGTAACAAAGGTTTTATACACTTCGTTAGTTCGCCCTACTCTAGAATATTGCTCGC
This sequence comes from Drosophila tropicalis, assembly GCF_018151085.1. Taxonomy (NCBI): domain Eukaryota; kingdom Metazoa; phylum Arthropoda; class Insecta; order Diptera; family Drosophilidae; genus Drosophila; species Drosophila tropicalis. Next base: position 666,285 of record NW_027172909.1, on the reverse strand, counting down.
CAGTCTGGAACCCGCAATATGATGTTCACCAGCGTAGTATTGAATCGGTACAGAAGAAATTCCTTAAGTTAGCGTTACGCGGTCTAAATTGGGACCCAATCATAGCCCACCTTCTTATTCTGACAGACTTCTTCTTATTAATCTTCCTTCACTTTATAACCGTGGGCTCGCTTTTGGCATTCTCTTTCTCCATAAACTAGTCAACGGCGAAGTCATTTCTATTAATTTACTAGATACGCTATATTTTTGTGTTCCCTCACTTCACTTCCCGACTTCACGTCGGACCAGAAACTTTTTTCCTATTCAACTTAGTAGATGTCTGACCTTCTACTCTCTTAACGAACCTTTTCATGTTCTTTGCCAATTTTTAACAACCTTTCTCACCTTATTTCTCCTCATCTTTCTGTCACTTCTCTTCGCGCTATACTTTTTAATCATCTACAGCGAAACCACTGAAAATATTCTGGACTCGGATTGCCTGCAACTCATCCCTGACTACATTGGCTGTGAATCGGGGCATTGTGCAAATAAAACACCTCCACCGGGTCGGGAATGTTTAGTTGTGTATAAAGCTAAGCTACCTTCTTCATTTAATTACTATCTGTCTTTTAGCTTAAGCTTTTTCATCGACTGCTGTGTTAGTCGACGTTAATAAATAAATAAAACATCTCTATACCGTCCGTGGTATACCGTAGTATAAAAGCACAAATAAAATTATTCCTGGACTATCCAAATCGAATAAGTCTAACGATCCGAAAAACCAGCTTCAAAGAAGTCCGCGGAGAATTCAAGCTAATTTGAAAAAGTCTCCCAGATTGATTGTTTCACTGCAAAGAACTTGTCTCGTAAGTCGATTAAATTGCTGACACTTATTCAGAACGCCATTCTTCGTCTTGAACACTACCATAGTCAGCGCAAATGTGCTAAAACAACAATGATAGCCAAGACTAATAATCCAGTGTTGGATCTTTCCATCATACCCGTACGCCTGTTTGTGTTCAGATGGCAGCATGGAACACATGGGCAACATCATCGTATAATAAATGTAATCACAAATTCTCTGATGTGGAGCAAGCGTTTGACCTGGTATGGCCCGATGGCATTCTGTATACAAGAAAGACATGGCTTCCTGCTCCTTACTTAAAGTTTTATCTTGGCAAGAGACATTTCTATGTTCTATGTATGTTTAACATATGCAGATAATACGGCGATAATGGCATAAAGCACCATTCCTAACAGGACAACATACTACTTACAAAGAGAAATTTGCTTAATAAAAAAATGGTTACACAAATAAAAAATCAAAGTTATCTCGCAAAAGTCTGTACGAGCAACATACTCAAGACGAGAAAATTGTCCAAAAGTATTACTAAATTTTAGGCGAATATAACCATTTATTTCTTATAATTGTATCAGCATTGAATTGTAACTTTCGTTCTTATAGAGAATTATTTATTATTATTTTGTTTGTTTTTTAAAAATGTTATATTTTTTTAATGAGGTTAAGAACCGTACCAAATGAAGACATGTGCGTGGTACGCCAAGGGGGTATATTTTTCCCGAAATGCAATTTAAATTATTATCATTAAAGAGGGCTACTACAATATCAATCACATGTATGATAGGCATGACGAATCTAGGGGAATCTCTAGAAAGATTCTGGCAACTAGACAAACTAGAGCCAATGAAAAGGTACAGGAGTCCGGAGGAAGAGTATTGTGAAAAATTCTTCCTTGATAATCTACACACGGCGGCAGACAATCGACTAATTGCAAAGCTTCTATTCGCTAAAGAGGCTTCATCTCTCGGAGAATCCCGGTAAGTAGCCATAAGCAGATTCATGTCGTTAGAGCTTCGAATGAGCCCTGACATAAAAAATGAGTATGTGAAATTTATGTCAGAATATGAACAGCTTGTACATATGAAGCAGGTAATGGTAGAACAAATTCCTAAGAACCATTACTTTATACCGCATCACTGTGTACTAAAGCCAGAAACTACCAGCACCAAGCTAATAGTGGTATTTAATGCATCATGCAAAACGTCATCAGGAAAATCAGGACACACAAATATAAGTTCACTGCGGATATTGAAAAAATGTATCGTCAAGTTTCATCAATCAGATGATTGTGATTGATCCAAGTCAAGAACTCAAGTTTTATCGCTTAAAAACGGTGACCTTTGGAACCACATCCGCCCCATATTGAGCGACGAAGTGTCTGGAATATTTGGCACTAAAAAACATGGAAAAAATGTCGTCTGGAGCATTAGCATAAAAAATGACTTTTATGTTGATGATTCTCTCACAGGAGCAGACAGTTTACCAGAAGCCCTGCAAATAAGACAAGAGCTTCTAGAAATCCTGAGGCCTAAGGGTTTTAATTTACGAAAATGGTGTTCAAATAGCAGTCAAACTCTAAAGAAAATTCCAAAGGAATATACGATTGCTGACATCAATCTCGGTGACACAGTGGAACAAACAAGTGTGAAAACATTGGGAATGATATGGGCACCCAAAGAAGATAATTTATATGAAAAGGCTCAAAAGCATACAAAAGGAATATCCAGACGAGTTGTGCTATCCGAAGTCGGTCAAATTCTTGATCCTCTAGGGGTGTTCGCACCGGTAGTGGTAAGAGCGAAAATGTTTCTTCAACATGTTGCTACAGAACGAATTGAGATGAATGGATGACCTGCCGCCGTATTTGGAGGAGCAATGGGAAGCCTACAGAGAGTATGGCAGCTTATATACGATCAACCTATAAAAAGGGGCAAATTTCGGTCAGATTGTTGTGCGCCAAGTTGAGAGTAGCTCCCCTTGAAAACTGTCTGCTGGAACTATGTGCAGCTGTGCTTGGAGCTAAACTCACGGATAGAGTTCGAGAGGATCTCCTATTAGGTTCAGAAAGAGTTGAATCATTTCTCTTGTCAGACTCAACAGTAGTACTCTCTTGGATTTATTCACGGGCGTCACATTTTCACACGTTTGTGGCTAATCGGTTGACCAAAAAAAATGCAGTATCAAATCCAAGGCAATGGCGTCATGTGTCATCAGCGCTCAACGCAGCTGATGTTTTGTCGCGAGGCATATCAGTAGCCCAGCTTAGCACACATACATTATGGTTGTATGGACCTTTATTTTTGCATGGACCACAACGTGGATGGCCAGCACCATTTAAGCATACAGAGCTCACGATGGATATCGCTGAGAAGAAAACCAAGGTATTCAGCATAGTGGCTGCCACTGCAAACAACACGAGTGAATGAATATATACGGTAAACCACAGAAATTCATTTTACCGGCTACAGCGAATAGTGGCGTATGTGCCACGCTTTTGTCACAAGCAGAATAGGAAACCAACAACTCAGTTAGAGTTGGAAGAGTTGGACCAAGCACGAAGAATAATCATCAAGCAAATTCAAGAAATTCCGGATTTGCATATGAATTACGACACTTAAAGAAACGACCTCATCCACCGCTGTATCACAAAAGCACGGTGGCAACATTGTCACTAATTTTTTTTATTATTTTATTTATTTTTATACCCTTTCAAAAAGGGTATATTATTTTGGTCAGAAGTGTGCAACGCATAGAACGAAGCATCTCCGACCATACAAAGTATAAATATTCTTGATCAGCCCGACGAGACGAGTTCAAATAGCTATGTCCGTCCGTCCGTCTGGATCAACGCAAACTCGTCCTAGACCGTAAGAGCTACAGAGCTCAAATTTTGCACGTAGGCTTGTGTGTACTGCAGGGGTTGTATATCTCGGATTCAGCCGGATCGGACCACTATATCATATAGCTCCCATACAAACCCCAAAGTCACGAACAGTGACTTTTCTCAATAACTTCGTTTTTTCTGTGCTATTATAAACTACTGTGCCAAATTTGATCCAGATCGGATGACTATATCATATAGCTCCCATAGGAACGATCGCTTGAAAACAGTGACTTCTGTAAATAACTTCGTTACTTTTAACGCGATTGCTTTCAAATTAAACATTTGTTAGTTTAATATATCTGTTAATGACTGTGCTGAATTTAAAAAACAGTGACTATGATGAATATCTTCGTTGTTTCCTATGATTGTAGGCCATTCTTTCGCAAACATAAGCCTTTTTAAATAAAACGTTCTTCCACATTGATGGCTAGTAGGGAAGGAAAGAGTTACCAAAAAAGTTGCAAGGGTATACAAACTTTGACCCGGTCGAAGTTAGCCCCGGCCCTCTGGTTTTTATTTATTTATTTATTTACGTCAACTAACACAGCAGTCGACGAAAAAGCTTAAGCTAAAGACAGATAGTAATTAAATGAAGAAGGTAGCTTAGCTTTATACACAACTAAACATCCCCGACCCGGTGGAGGTGTTTTATTTGGACAAGGTGCCAGCTATGCCTCGATTCACAGCCACTGTGGTCAGGGATGAGTTGCAGCCAATCCAAGTCCAGAATATTTTCATTGGTTTCGCTGTAGATGATTAAAAAGTAAAGCGCGAAGAGAAGTGACAGAAAGATGAGAAGAAATAAGGTGAGAAAGGTTGTTAAAAATTGGCAGAGAACACGAAAAGGTTCGTGAAGAGAGTAGTTAGTCAGACATCTACTAAGGTAAATAGGAAAAAAGTTTCTGGTCCGGCGTGAAGTCGGGAAGTGCAGTGAGGGAACACAAAAATATAGCGTATCTAGTAAATTAATAGAAATGATTTCGCCGTTGACTAGTTTATGGAGAAAGAGAATGCCAAAAGCGAGCCCACGGTTATAAAGTGAAGGAAGATTAATAAGAAGAATCTGTCAGAATAAGAAGCTATGCGATGACTCGGGTCCCAATTTAGACCGCGTAGCGCAAACCTAAGGGATTGCTTCTGTACCGATTCAATACTACGCTGGTGAACAACATATTGCGGTTTCCAGACTGGCGAGCAATATTCTAGAGTAGGGCAAACTAACGAAGTGTATAAAACCTTTGTTACAAAGGGATCATCAAATTCTTTGGCCCAACGTTTAATGAAGCCAAGAAGGCTGCATGCTCTATTGACAATTGAAGAAATATGAACATTAAATGAAACTTTAGGGTCAAACATAACGCCTAAGTCTTTGAATGATGGTACACAATCTAACAGAACAGATTTAATAGAGTAATGAGCTAGGAGCGGAGACAAACTACTGAAAGTCATAAAAGAACACTTAGAGGCATTAAGGTGTAATTTATTAACGTGGCACCAATCACAGAAAGCATCGAGATCTGATTGGAAAGAAGAATCATTATAGGAATAACAAATCTTGACGTCATCCGCAAACATGAGCACGCGTGAATGAGCCAAGGCCAAAGGCAAATCATTTTTAAACAATGTAAATAATAGTGGGCCCAGATAACTGCCTTGGGGTACACCTGACGTAACTCGAACAGTTTTAGATATTGTGATATATGCCAAGCCCGGGTTCCTTTTGTAAAAATAATATATCCAAGATGAACACGTCAGTGTGCATGCATAGTCGTTTTCAGAATGATTCTTTATTCCAAATTATTATTTTGCTTAAGCTAAGTTTACATATGTATATATTCTTATGCTACGACTTATGCGACAGCTACAAAAGAGAGGGAGAGTGTCAGTACATACATACATATTGTTGGAGCGCTTGCATCAAAGTGCTTGGTCAGCGTTCACACGCTGGCCTGGCTCTAGCTCATGTTACGCTTGTGCATACATTGCCTATGTGAATATATGTATGTGCATATACAAATGTACATACATATATGATCATGCTTAGCTGTAGATTTATGTGAATATGTTTATGTACATATATCAATGTATATATATAAACATATTCAAGTGCACAATTATATTTTAATGCGTATATGTTTAATTGTTTATACTTGCAACAGAGTGTTACAAGATGAGCTCATTGTACTGAATGATTATTTGTATGAATATACTACACCTCCCCTTTTTAGAGAATAACGTAATATTATGGAGTTATTAATAATCATTAGATAATTGAGTAAAGGTAAAATAAGGGTATGGTAAATGTGTATATTAGGAAAAAACAATTTTTTTTTTTTTTTTTTTTTTTTAGTTTGTGTCTGCTCAGACAAATTTTCTTTCTCTCTTTTTTTCAAAATCATATGAATATATTTTTATTAATAGATGAATCCATAAAAATTTTTATATATATATATATTTTTTTTTTTTTTAAATTATTGATATTATATATTTATTTTCTTTTTTTTTTTTTTCCTACCTTTATTGTTTGTAATTTTTATACCCTTGCAAAAAGGGTATATTAATTTTGGTCAGAAGTGTGCAACGCATAGGACGAAGCATCTCCGACCATACACAGTATATATATTCTTGATCAGCCCGTCGAGACGAGTTCAAATAGCTATGTCCGTTCGTCCGTCCGTCCGTCCGTCCGTCTGGATCAACGCAAACTCGTCCTAGACCGTAAGAGCTACAGAGCTGAAATTTTGCACGTAGGCTTGTGTGTACTGCAGGGGTTGTATATCTCGGATTCAGCCGAATCGGACCACTATATCATATAGCTCCCATACAAACCCCAAAGTCACGAACAGTGACTTTTCTCAATAACTTCGTTTTTTCTGTGCTATTATCGTGAAACTTAATATTAGAATGTTTATTATGCCTATAAACTACTGTGCCAAATTTGATCAAGATCCGGCGACTATATCATATAGCTCGCATAGGAATGATCTGTCGAAAACAGTGATTTTTGTAAATAACTTCTTTACTTTCAACGCGATTGCTTTCAAATTATACATTTGTTAGTTTAATATATCTGTTACTGTGCCGAATTCAATAAAGATTGGGTGATTATATCATATAACTCCCATAGAAACGATCGGTGGAAAACAGTGACTATGATGAATATCTTCGTTATTTCCTATGATTGTAGGCCATTCTTTCGCAAACATAAGCCTTTTTAAATAAAACGTTCTTCCACATTGATGGCTAGTAGGGAAGGAAAGAGTTACCAAAAAAGTTGCAAGGGTATACAAACTTTGACCCGGTCGAAGTTAGCCCCGGCCCTCTGGTTTTTATTTATTTATTTATTTACGTCAACTAACACAGCAGTCGACGAAAAAGCTTAAGCTAAAGACAGATAGTAATTAAATGAAGAAGGTAGCTTAGCTTTATACACAACTAAACATTCCCGACCCGGTGGAGGTGTTTTATTTGCACAATGCCCCGATTCACAGCCAATGTGGTCAGGGATGAGTTGCAGCCAATCCGAGTCGAGAATATTTTCAGTGGTTTCGCTGAAGATGATTAAAAAGTATAGCGCGAAGAGAAGTGACAGAAAGATGAGAAGAAATAAGGTGAGAAAGGTTGTTAAAAATTGGCAAAGAACACGAAAAGGTTCGTGAAGAGAGTAGTTAGTCAGACATCTACTAAGGTGAATAGGAAAAAAGTTTCTGGTCCGAAGTCAGGTAGAAATGACTTCGCCATTGACTAGTTTATGGAGAAAAAAATGCCAAATACGAGAATACGGTTGTAAAGTGAAGGAAGATTAATAAGGAGAAGTCCGTCAGAATAAGAAGTTAGGCGAAGACCCGGGTCCCAATTAAAACCGCGTAACGCTAGTTTAAGGAATTTCTTCTGTACCGATTCAATACTACGCTGGTGAACACCATATTGAGGGCCACACTGGCGAGCAATATTCTAAAATAGGGCAAATTAACGAAATGAATAAAACCTTTGTTACTTAGGGATCATCAAATTTTTGGATCAACGTTTAATGAAGCCAAGAAGACTCCATGCTCTATTGACAATTGAATATATATGAATATTAAATGAAAGTTTTGGGTCAAACATAACGCCTAAGTCTTTGAATGATGGTACACAATCTAATAGAACAGGCTTAATAGAGTAATGAGCTGAAAACGGAGACAAACAACTGTGAATAGGGATTCCGGAGGAGAAGAATAACCCAATCTTCATTCGTTGAATTCAAAATATGAACTGACTTTATTAACAAAAGTATGGAGTTTATATAGGGAATCTTAGGCTCTAGGAGATAACAATTGTTCTTAAAATATCTTATTCTAATGAGACTCAAATCCCACGTTATCGGGGGTTGAAAATTATTATTATCTTGGGCACGGCTTCGGCCACATGACCTCCTGCCGTTGTGATATTTTGGGTTAGTTTAGAACTACAAGTGTTTTTCCACAATGTGTGTGGCTGATTGCAATTCTAGTCATATGCTAGATTACTTGTTTGTGACAAAAGTACAGTTTTATTATAATTTCTTTAGTGCATCTGATTTGGTGAAGCCGCTTCAGATGAACACGATGTTTATTCTTAAACATTCTGCAAAGGGCCGCCAAATGTGACGTTTTGTGACGTTTTATTTTTATTGAGTTGTCTTAAACAAATTATTATTATTAACATTATTATTAGTAAGATAATTGTTGGTAAAGAAGCATGACGAGCTACATGAGAGAAGTTAACCCTAGCAAATCAATGTTATGCTTCTTATAAACTGACTTCCTATTATTTTGTATGATTTTCCAAATTGGTTTACTAATATCGCCCGATGCCTAACAATTTTTGTTTCGGGATATCTACCCACTCCTGATGTGTATTACTGTGCTGACTTCTAGCCTTTTTATATGGTGGAGACTTTAAAGACCAACTACTTTTACCTCTCGGCTTAAACCAATGTGTCCTTTGCTGGTATTTGAATTTTAAGTGGTTATTCGGATTAAATGTTGTCCCTTTTTGTAATAGAGCCTCGGACAATTTCTTACCTGATTTTATTTTGACACTATTTCTTAGATAATCATTATTTAATTTAACCATTGCCATCTGAGTGTCCTCATTTTGTACTGGCTCTGGGATATATACCTTTTCTTCCCCAGATTTTACTTTACCTCCGAACTGAGGTCCTGCCGGGGGCCATAAACTTCTTTCTTTCACCTCAGCTTTTATCTTACCTCTAAGGTGAGGTTCTGCCGGGGCCCGACAAGTTATTTCTTTTTTTGTTTCGTTGTTGAGTCTGTTTGGACTTGTGTTGTATTTATTTTCACATTTACCTTTTTTCTTCTCCCAACGCTTTTTAAAACCTGTAACATCTATTGTTGGTGCCACTACAGATATATTCATTTTTGATTTGGTGCATCCTGAGACGATCCAACCAAATTTAGTATTTTGACCTAGTAGACCATTTATCTTTCTAACTCCCCCTTTTAAGATTTGGGTATATAAGTCTACCCCTATTATCATGTCGACCCTACTAGGTTTATTAAAGGTAGGATCAGCAAGTACGTAGGATTGCCATTTTGACATATCCACGTTTGCTATTTTTAACGGAAGAGCTTTTATTAACTTTGGCAAAACAATTGCCTCAACCTTAAGAAGTTTATCCCGTGGATTTGGAGTCTTCACATCTATTTTTACTTTATATTTTGATTTTTTGGCTCTTATTAAGGACACGCCACTTATCTCTGTATATTGTTTAATTTTACGTAATTTCAATATTTGAGCGGCTTCTTCAGATAATATAGTACTCTGAGAACCACTATCAACCAAAGCTCTTAATGTTTGAAACCCTCCATTTATTTTCTTAACTTGTATTAGGGCTGTGGCCAACAATTTTTGTTGTGCCGTTACACAGGTATTAACGCTCTCCTGATTTTCTTCATAATGGAGTAACGTATGGTGTCCTCTGCTGCAAAATGAGCAGACCATTTCATTATTGCATCTCTTGTTGCTTGAATGCTTCAAGCATCGTGTGCACAATTGTACTTTTTTTGCTATTTCCAGCCTTTCTATAGGTGTTAGCGCTTTAAACTTATAGCACTGAAGTGCGTTATGCCAGGGGCCTTTGCAGATCGGACAACTGTCTTTAAACCCCACAGCCGACGTTTTTTCTAATGGTTTTTTATCTTCCTTTCTCACGGCACTTAGCGAGCAATATCTTTGCTCCATGAATTCCATGACATCCGATAGCAATTGTATCTGCCTTGTTTTTCTAATCTGACTCTCATACAACTGTAGAGTCTCTCTGTCAAATTTTCGAAGTATGTGTTGAGCGAGTATTACGTCAACTTCATCGGACAAGTTTGCTTTAATTTTAATTAAGTGTATTGACTCATTAATTATGTCAATCACTCCTTTTACACTTTTTGCGGATTCATTGTTGATCATCGGTAAATCAACGATCCGATTTAACTGCTCGGAAAATACCCTCCGATTATTTTCATACCGCTTGGTTAACAGTTCCCAAGCGGCACTATAATTGTCAGCTGAACCTGACAATAGATGAGCTACCATGCTCCTTGCTTCGCCCTTTAACGCGGATTTTAAATAATTAAACTTGAGAGCAATACTTAAATCTTCTCTTTTTTCAATTAATTCTGTAAATAACTCCACAAACAGGTCCCATTCTCTAGCCTCTCCAGCAAATGTGGGCACCTGAATCTTTGGCAACACCGGTAATTCGCCTCTCACGGTAACATTCTCACTCTTACAATTTTCCTTTTTGTTCATTTTCATTTCTAACGCTGATAGAGAATTCCGGACATCGAATTCTAAATCATCCATAGTATTCTTAAATCTTTCATTACTTGTCAGTACTTGGCACGCCTGAACTTTCTCCCATAAATAATTGATCTTATTAACATACACTATGCATGTCTCATTGCCTGTTGAATTGTCTAAAATGTGTAAATCTTTGACTATTCTATCCAAATATTCCTGGAGCTGTTGGACCCTATCCATAAATATCTCCTGGTTAACATTAGCGTCCTCATTACTAGAGGTCGCATCCCCGCGCGACTCTCCTTTGCTATCTTCAACTATCTCTGACATGTTTGCCTCCGCTTCAACGCACACCGACTTACTAGTGCCTGGTTTTTCTGACTCCCCTGTGGCTATAATTTTGGCAACTATCGTTAACGCTTCTTCATGTATTTTATTTCTGAAATAATCATGATCTAAATTTGGAGCAGTCTCAATCAATTTTTTGTTATTAGGTATCCATTGATTCCTTATCTCTTTTACTTCCTCTACAACTTTGCTAGTTATGCTTCTAGCATCTAGTGCTTCCAACTGCCTTAACCTGGCATGTAACCCTGCCTGCTTCTCTAACACTTTTGCAGCCTTATTTGTGAACATTTTAACTTATGCGTATATTTGGATATCGATAATATTAAAATATATAGGTTGATGTAAGTACTTATGACTATTTTAATTTATATCTTATCTGATGATCCTGTTTGCTGCTGCTTGTCCGCCAATGGGTAGAGTTCGCCGTTTTATTTTTTATTGTTTCGTCGCTCAGCTGCTGTTGTCCAGGGCCTATGGGCTCAGGCGGTACCGGTGCCGGATTTCGCGCCAGATTTTCTTATACTGGCACTTTTCCAGCCTCTTCTTTGCAACTATCTTGTTGCTCTGCTGCTGTTGGTAGTTGCCGACTAGCAACTACATATAGTGTACATATGAATATAACTATACACTATTTAACTTTATTTTTGTTTCTTTTTGTTTTTTTTTTTTCGATATTAGGGCTTCGAATACGCCACACACGAACTTTATATTGTTCTTTTTTTTTTTTACCGCCGCCGAAATTATTGCAGTTGCTCGACTAGCCAAACTGCCTTTATATACTCGGTCGCACGCACTTTTTATTTATTAAGCAATATTTTGCTTTAATTTTATACTCTGTCTCTTACCACTGGTGGGGGAAAACAAGAGTTATTTATTTTGCTACCTTTAGCTGGTCTAAGCATTTACACTTGCATTAGATCTCAAACTCTTAAGGAGCTGATTGAACCTCTGAGTCTCTTACCACTGGTGGGGGAAAACTACAGAGTTCTTTCTTATTTTGCTACCTTTAGCTGGTCTTAGCATTTACACTTGCATAAGATCTCAAACTCTTAAGGAGCTGATTCATTCTCTGAGTCTCTTACCACTGGTGGGGGAAAACTACAGAGTTCCTTTTTCTCGAAGGACCAAAATGAATAGGGATTCCGGAGGAGAAGAATAACCCAATCTTCATTCGTTGAATTCAAAATATGAACTGACTTTATTAACAAAAGTATGGAGTTTATATAGGGAATCTTAGGCTCTAGGAGATAACAATTGTTCTTAAAATATCTTATTCTAATGAGACTCAAATCCCACGTTATCGGGGGTTGAAAATTATTATTATCTTGGGCACGGCTTCGGCCACATGACCTCCTGCCGTTGTGATATTTTGGGTTAGTTTAGAACTACAAGTGTTTTTCCACAATGTGTGTGGCTGATTGCAATTCTAGTCATATGCTAGATTACTTGTTTGTGACAAAAGTACAGTTTTATTATAATTTCTTTAGTGCATCTGATTTGGTGAAGCCGCTTCAGATGAACACGATGTTTATTCTTAAACAAACTGAAAATTATAAAAGAGCACTTAGAGGCATTAAGGTGTAATTTATTAACGTGACACCAATCACAGAACGCATCGAGATCTGATTGCAAGTACTGTTGGAAAGAAGAATCATTATAGGAATAACAAATCTTGACGTCAGCCGCAAACATGAGCACGCGTGAATGAGCCAAGGCCACAGGCAAATCATTTATAAACAAGGTAAATAACAGTGGGCCCAGATGACTGCCTTGTGGTACACCTGACGTACCTCTAACAGTTTTAGATATCGAGGAACGAAAAGACACCTTTTGGGTTCTGCCAATAAGATACGACCAAGCCAATAGTTTCGCGGAAAAAGCATAGAATGATTAACCGTATCGAAAGGTTTTCTAAATTCAGTATAAATAACATCAGTTTGACGCTTTTTATGGAAGCCATGGTGTACAAAGGTAGTCAATTCTAAGAGGTTGGTAAGCGACGAACGACCTTTCATGAAGCCCAGCATGGCACAAGGAGAAATAGTGGATCTGGATAGGTGTTGAAGGGAAGACGTAATAATTTTTTCAAACAGCTTATGTATTGCCGAAAGTTTGGCAATGCCACGGTAGTTAGAAATATCCGATTTGCTACCCTTTTTAAAAAGCGGAATAATAAAAGACTCCTTCCAAATATCAGGAAAGCTACAAGTCTCACTCGATATAAAGAATAACCGAGCTTAGGCTTAGATAGGGAAATCGAACACATTTTAAGGATGCAACTAGGTATATTAACAGGCCCGGGAACGAAGGAAGACTTCGTAGATGACAAGCTAGAGATAAAACAGTCTTCAGTAATACTGGGAAAAAATATACAATTTAAATGTGGGATTTAAAAGGGATAGGGTGTGGGATCCGAAACAGTAGTAGAATAAGTCGAATGAAAGAATTTAGCAAACAGATCTGCAATATCAGAATCATTATTAGCAGTCTGGTTATTAAGTCTGAAGGTGGAAGGTAGTAAATCAGAGCGCCTTTTGGAATAAACATTTGGGGTTCTTATAAACGCATTTATCAATTAGTGAATTAAGAGCAGAGTAAAAAAAATACAATGCACGATCTATATCACAGCACTCAAATAAAAATGACCAATCAAAAGAGAAAAAAGAGCTGCTGAGAAGATTGAAATTTGTTTTACGAAAACATCTACGACGAGAATTTGAGATTTTATTAAATGAATTAGTAACGGAATTGTAAGAAAAAGTAACTTCAATGGTAGGGTGATAAGGATCTTCAGGCTTCACTAGGGGCTGTGTTTGTGATACAGCACTAACAGTGGGATCCGAGACAAAAACAAGATCAAGGATTCTTTAAAAAGAGTTAAGAAAAGAATTCAACTGATATAACGGACATTTAAGTAGGCTAGCAAGAAAAATATCTTGAGATGAAGGAATTAAGCAAGATAGATTATCATCAACAAGCCAAGAAATATTAGGTTAATTAAAATCACCTAAAATTATAAGACGACTGAAAATAGTTTGCAAATCATATCATAGGAATATATGAACAAGAGATACATGTATTCGCGGCCGTTGAGACCAGCACATTTTAAGTGAATAAGATTATCACAGAGCCAACAAGATATTGCTCTATACTGATCATCAAAACGATCACAATGCTTGCAAGTGGGTAGACAACAAGCCATTGAAAAGCCGAACAAAAAAGACAAGGCAAAAAAAAATATATATATACATATATAAGAATATATAGAAAAATTTAAATGCACACCACAAAGATAATTATCGAAAAAAAATAAATAAATTACAAATAAAACAAAGAGACAGCTAGAGCACAGCACAAAAGAGAGTGCAAGAACAGTTATAAGCCGAGCTATGAGATGCGTCCTACAAAAGTGATTACGCGGGAAAGAAGCTGAGCACAAGTACAAAGCAGAGAGAACAACAAAACCACTAGCACTGATTGTATGATGGGGCGATGCGGGGAGCAACCGCAAAAGCATTGGCGAGAGAGAAAAATAAAAAAATTAAATGCACCAAACACTAATCACGAAAAAGAAAAAACTGTTTAATTTGGCGAATTATGGAAATAAAGCACAAGGGTGTTAAGCAAACAACACCAGCGAAAGCGTAAACAGACTAAGCACAATTAAAAATTAAGAGAAAACAATAAATATTAATAAAAACTCAGGAGCTATGCAAAAACACGACCATCACGTCAGAGAGCAGAAGCTTTTTGTTGATCTGAAGCGTTTACTTTTCTTTCTATATTCCGTTAATAGGAACTTTCCTGAATGTTGGGCGTTTCAGATACTTCGTAGCTCTCCAAAGATTCTGTTCTCGATTCGGCGAATGTGGATCAAAACTCTTTAGATACTACGTTAGGAATTCTTGCTTTAACTCCAGTAATTTTATTTTTAGATCTGAAGCGGCTTTATTAAAAAACGCTTTATCTATTTGTACCTTTTGTTTCCTGTTATTTTTTCCTAAGTTTTCTTTTTTGTCTTGTTTGACGTCTTATTTCATTTTGTACAATAAGGTTGTTATTTTGGGTATCATCGCTAGGGGGTGTACTCCAATAGCTGCCCTCATGAATCGCTTTTGTATAATTTTCTACAGCAATTTGTATCTCGGATTCAGTTTTTCAAGAGACATATTTACATATGTAATTTTTCTGATTTAGGACACTCTGGGTAGTATTTCTCAAGCATTTATAGAACTCCTTGCCTTTGGGGTTTGAAAGTCTTGAACCCCACCAAAAGTGTTTCGCATTATAGTCTCCCACAGCAATAAACTTTGGACAAAGTTTTATGAAGAATTGCTTGTAATCTATCTCTTTACAGAAAACCTTGGAGGGAAATAGATTGCAGTAACAATCAAGTCAGCATGCATTTATTTGACTGTAATACTGGCAGCTTGCAATGAGTTCTCTCTTATGGGAGCTTGTGTTTTTATACCATACACCCATAAGGTGAAATGGTATATTATAGTCGCCAAAATGTATGTAACAGACAGAAGGAAGCTTCTCCGACCCTATAAAGTATATATATTCTTGATCAGGATCAACAGCCGAGTCGATCTAGCCATGTCCGTCTGTCCGTCTGTATGAACACGCAGATCTCGGAGGCTATAAGAGGTAGAGCCATCAAACTTGGTATGTATACTCGTGTAGTATGTAAATGTATAGAGTTAATTGGAATTTTGGCCACGCCCCCAGGAATCACATAAAACTATTTTTCTTAAAAAGTATAACAGCTAGAGACATCAAAGTTGGTTTATATACTCGTTTAGTTAGCGCGCAGAAACTAATTGTTCAAACTTTTTTCCACGCCCACTTCCGCCCCCGCAAATTAAACAAAACTGATTTTATCAAAATCTAACAAAGCTAAAGTCACCAAATTTAATATGTACACTGGCTTAGTATGCTTGCAGAGTATACATCTTTTCATATTTTGCCACGCCCACTTCCGCCTCCAAAATTTAGAAAAAACCGATTTCCTCCTGGAGTTTATTAACTATCGCAATCAAATTCGGCAGTCTAATTAATCCCATCTATTTCTACCAAATTTTATTGAAATCGGACTAGATCCATAAGGCCAAAATTGGCCGTTGGCTAGTGGCGGTGCTAGAGTGCTCGTGTGTTTGTAGAGTGAGCAAGATATCACATAGTATGAAGCATGTAAAAACAATTTAATAGACATACATTTGGTTTTCGAAATTTAAAATATTTGTTTCACCTAGTGTATGGTATACCCAAGTCGGCGAGTCGACTTACTTCATTTATTCCATTTTTAACAATCAGTGCAGCCTTGCGCTCATCCAGATAGGTGATTTGCACAGTAAATCTTACACCCTTTTAGCTTAAAAATGGATTTGATGGTAAAGTGAGTTTCAGATATCAGCATTATATCAATATCTTTTGACTTAATGAATAAGCTTATTTCATGAACGTGATTTAATAGCGCGTTGGCACTCCATATAGCAATGCGGAGGTCTACTTTAATAATCAATAAGTTTGTCGTTTTAAGTTTTCAAATCCATTCCAAAGAACCCTTTTTTAGTAAGAACAGACTGATTGTTAGAAATTATAAGTAAGGTTTTAAAGTCCAAAAAATAGCACATTTTTAAACATTTTTGGGGAAGATAAGAATAATCAAACACTATTTGTTATACCCCTGCAAAAAGGGTATATTAATTTTGGTCAGAAGTGTGCAACGCATAGAAGGAAGCATTTCCGACCATATAAGTTATATATGTTCTTGATCAGTACGACGAGACGAGTTCATATAGTTCCGGTATATACGGACGTACATGGATAGATCGTCTCGGCTCTTGGTGCTGATCAAGAAAATATATACTTTATGGACAAGAAAAAGCTTCCTTCTGCCTGTAACATACACTTTAGCGTCTTTTGTACACCATTTTACTCTATGTACCATGTACCTACATGGTATAAAAACCAAACTTTTATTTAATACTTAACGTATACCGTGATACCATTGAAGGTAAATGTAGTCAGTGAGTCGTCTTTCAGACTGTTGAAAATACCATATGTTTCTGTTTGCAGCCCTGTGTTATTAGTTATCCCTGGTTAAATCGATTGTACTAAGCTTGTCATTTATCGATATAAGATACTCAGTAACTTTAAATATTGTGGTTCTTCCTTTTCGCCTTTAAAAGTGTATGATAAACTTTTAATTTAACACAATCCACTCGATCCTCAATACCAAATACACGCGAGTGTAGGCAGGAGGATTTGTGTTAAAAGTTTATGTAGATATTTCGCAACTGGTGAAAAGTCATTGTGTGGAAAAATACACGGCATAAAGCGCGTGATGAAAGTTAGTTCTTTTTACCAAATAGAAAAGTTTGAGAAGGGGACTCCTGGTCCGTTCAAATCTGCAGCGTGTTGATCCTTCGGAATAATGGAACTACATAAGCGAGGCGAGGCGTACGGAAGCGAATGCGGCTGCTGCGTGGCTGCACAGAATCAGAAATGTTGGCGACGATAACGCTAGGTGTAAGACCATCTCAGTTGGCTGAGGTTCGAAGGGTGTCGCTATATAAAAAGTTGTTTGGGTTGCAGCTGAGAGAAGACAAGATGAGCGACTATCACAATATGTTCTTCTCTACATTGGACAAACTTGCTAAAGTGAATATTAAGCTAGACGACAAACTAGCGGTGATCATATTACTTTCAGGTTTGCCAACGAAATATGAAAATTTAATAATTGCGATGGTTACACTTGATAGTCTTCCTTCTTCGGATAGTATCCGGATTAAGTTGCTGGAAGAAGAATATCACAGGAGTATCGAGAGAGTAACAACCACAGAAGGGCAATGGGCGTACCAGGCAAATGTGCGAAAAATCCAATTTGTTAAAAGAAGTCCATGGTAGATATTAGAGATGGGTGTCGGGATCGGGATTTTCGGGAATCCCTCGGGACCCGAAAGCTTTATGGGAATTGGGCGGTATAGGAAAGATTTTCAAAAAACCGGGACGGGACGGGATAAGAGGTCGATCCCGAAATTCCCGCAGTTCCCGGAAAAACTATCGGGACCCAAAAAATACTCGACATCCAAAAATAAAATGTTCGATAAAACTCAGTATTTATCGATATTACTCACTGACTGCAATTTATTAGTAACACGAAATATTACTACTGCAACATTTCGTGCTTTCCATGTATTTTTACTGTAACGAAACATGGTCACTCTTTTTGTATAAAGCTAAAGAAATGGCCATGGAAGTATACGTGACAGTCAAATCAATAATTGAACTGATAACAACCCCATCAGCAAAAAAAGTGGCTGATCAAGACAATTCCATAGTACCAGATATGTAGGTTTTCGGAGTTTTGTGCAATGCAACCCGAATATCATCTGATATTGACGAAGAAATTAGTAATTATATAAAAATTGTTAAACTTAAGAAAAATGCCGATATATTATCTTTTTTGGAAGCAATGCAATGAATTGCCATTATTGCAAATGCTGGCTAGGCAAACTTTAAATGTTCCGACATCCTCTGCAACTAGCGAAAGAGTTTTTTCTACTTTAAGTAGAATTTTGGAAGACAGAAGAACTCGGCTTATTGGAAAAAATTTTGAAAAAATATTGTTTTTAAATGAAAAGATATATAAAGTAAGAGTTTGTTGGAAAAATAAATATATAAATAAAATAATATGTATATATGAAAATGCAGAAGATTGGCACTACAGGTATGGTCATTTGAATCATTCAAGTCTAATGAATATTGTTAAACGCAGAATGGTGAGTGGCGTTTCCCGCCGGCGTCTGAACATAGAGGTCGGCATCTTTTGGAACTGGTACATACTGATGTACAGTGGCGGACACGAATATAAGACTTTTATTTTTATTTTAGTTCTGATTTTCTCGGCTCCTAAATAACTTAATGGAATATTTTTTTCTGTAATTTTTTGCTTATTATATTCAGATAATGGACCGTCAAAATAGTCTTTATAGTTTTACCCGTTTTTTTTTTACGGGTGCATTAAATTATTCCATTAAGTTATTTAGGAGCCGAGAAAATCAGAACTAAAACAAAACAAAAAACAGAGGACCGGGGCTAACATCGACCGCGCGAAAGTTTGTATAACCTTGGCAACTTTATAACTCTTTCCTTACCTATAGCTATCAAAGTGAAAACCCGTTTTTTCTAAAAAGGCTTATGTTTGCGAAAGAGCGGCCTACAATCTAAGCATAAGAAATAACTAAATTCGTGGATTTCAAAGAGATGGCTGAATAAGGCAATAAGAAGTGACAACGGCCGAGAATTCTTCAATAGGCATTTTGATGAGTACTTAAAGGATAATGAAATTGTGCGTCAGTTGACGGTTCAATAAATCCCTCAACAGAATGGAGCCGCTGAATGGAGTGCCTGGGCGCTTGTCTTCATTCTGGAAGACTGCTAAGAATAAGGACAATGAGGCTTTGTTGCCAAAGAAGACGCTGACCCGGATTGGATCGGCGTGTGAGCAACTGCAAATCGTAAGATATTAGACTGTTGATCGAGATTTGATGTGGAGACGCTGGGACATCTACGAAATTGTTCGGAGACAATTTGAGTGCTCAATCTCTGGCCAAGAATCCTGTGTTTCAGGCTAGGTCGAAACACATTGACATCAGATATCATTTCGATCGAGAAGTTGTTGCAAGTGGCGAGATTAATGTCGACTATATATCAACTAAGGACATGGTAGCTGATAATTTAACGAAGAATTTGTCTAAGAAAAAGCATAATCATTAAGTTAAGTTATTGAATTTAATCTAAGGAAGAAGTTTTAATTGTCACATAGAATCATATTGAGGAAGAATGTTGAAAATACCATATGTTTCTGTTTGCAGCCCTGTACTATTTGATACCCTGCTTATATCGGATGTACGTAGCTTGTAAGTTGTCGATATAAGTTACTCTGTAGCTCTGAATATTGTCCTTCTTCCTTTTCCGTCTTTGAAAGTGTATGGACACTAAATAAAGATACAAATTTAATTTAAGGCAATCCCATCAATCCTCAACACAGACCACCATATAAATTTAGAAGACAAAATAAATGTACATTGTACATATGTAAACAAATTGTAAATTATTGCTTCATAGCATACAGATTCTATCTTGCTCACTCTTTCAAGTACATGAGCACATAACCGCAACTGCCAAATGGGCCCTTCTGGCCCTCCTCGTAAAAAACGTATACAAGAATATCTTGGATATTTTTGGTCCCATTTTAAAATTAAGTTGATGGTTCCTTCTGGGTTTTTTTTTTGCGACTTTAATATTTTTACCCTGACCAGTCCAAAGAAACTTATGGTATTCATTTTTTTTTTTTTTAATAGCGGACGTTGACGATACTATGCGCAGTACGTTCAAGTGGCCCCTACGACACGAGGACATAGCCTGTTACGCGCGAGCCCAAGCAGATAACTGCCCACCTCCCAACCGACCGACCGAGGGGTGCAGCCGTATAACGCACGGCACGAATAGCGTGGACAAATACACAATAGAAAAAACAGACAAAACAAATAATACTATAGCTATCAATTAACTATATGGGATAGGATAGATGTTTTAAGCATATTAATAGAAAACTCTGAGCCGATTACTGGGAATAGAAGGTTGTAATCAGAATAGAGGACCCTAAAAGGTTCATGCATAGCATAGTTAGTGCAATTAGCATCAACAGCTATCAGAACGCCACCACCTATGCGAGAAATCCGGTCACGTCTGAATATAGAAAAGTTTGTGGAAAAAACCGATGCATCAGCAATAT
This sequence comes from Drosophila tropicalis, assembly GCF_018151085.1. NCBI lineage: Eukaryota > Metazoa > Arthropoda > Insecta > Diptera > Drosophilidae > Drosophila > Drosophila tropicalis. Next base: position 645,630 of record NW_027172909.1, on the reverse strand, counting down.
CAGGTTTTAGCCACGTCTCTGTAAAAGCTAGAATGTTATGTTCAAAAGAAAGACTATCTACATAGTGATTAGAAAGTTTAGATTTCAGTCCTCTAACGTTCTGGTAACTTAGGTTAAGGGACGAAGCTAGTTTTTTGACACACCAGCAGATGCTGATGTGGCAGGAATAGTATTAGTTGTTGTTGTTGGCAAGCGAATCGGTTTCCGATTTTTCTTTTTACAGTATATTCCTTAACTATTATATGTTTTGGCCAAAAATCTTCTCGACATATAGTGTCGAAGATATTGGCAGAAACACTAATTTTAAAGGACGAAATGTCCCGAGAATAAGAAAATTTAAACTTCTCCACCGCAATATTCGAGACGTTAACTTCCTTTCGAATATAGGCTAATACATCATCAGATGTGACAACAGGGTCTAGCCTAGAAACAAATATATATTTCTTTGGTGGTATGCCAACGAGAGGCCGCGGTCCCGAAGCGTCAGCCGCAGCAGTAACGTTGGACAAGTCACCCACTGCAGCAGTTAACTTGTTTACGGGGCCCTCGATACTTTTAGAACTATCGGCAATTTCCATTGGAATGGGTAATTGCCCGGTCACATCAGACACTACAATAGGCATCGTTTTTAAGAGATCATTCCCAGGGGATACCGGTAATTCCTTAGTAATAGCATTCACAACAGGGCTCTTAAACGAAATTAATTGCTTAGGAGTGGACGGTGCATGAGACCGGTCGGGGACGATAAGAGACGCTGGCGGATCTACAGATACAGAAACACCCCAAGGACTGGTCCTTTTACGTTTCGGAGACTCACTCAAAAGCGATAAACTTCTGAACTGAGTCTCCACCGCTGTATTGTGTATTTGTCCACGCGATTCGTGCCGTGCGTTATACTGCTGCACCCCTCGGTCGGTCGGTTGGGAGGTGGGCAGTTATCTGCTTGGGCTCGCGCGTAACAGGCTATATCCTGGTGTCGTAGGGGCCACTTGAACGTACTGCGCATAGTATCGTCAACGTCCGCTATTGGGGGGATAACAAAAAAAAAAAAAAAAAAAAAAAAAGCCAAGAAATATTAGGCAAGTTAAAATCACGATCTTTAAGAAGACTAAAAATAGTTCGTAAAGCATCAGAATGGTGCACGTAGACCATGATATCAGAAGCTGGAGGAATATATGAACAAGAGATATATAGGCTAAAGTTAGAACATGTAACTTCGACGCAAATAAGCTAAACACCTAAGGGGAGATCACTCGACACCACACTTGAACACAGATTCGAGTTGACAGCAATGAGTACTCCACCGCCACGACGACCAACACGATCAATAAGAAATAAAGTTATTAGAAAGAATTTCATTATCCAAAACAGAGGAGTTAAGCCAAGTTTCAGAGAAAGCTAATATGTCAGCCGAAAAGGTTTGGCTATCACAGAACAGGTTCGAGAGCTTGGTAAAAAGTCCTCTTACATTGTAATAATGAATGCCAAGACTAGACGTTATCAGTTTTTTGAAGCAGAAGATAAATTAGGAAGGTGGACAGGCAACGGACGGGAGCGCTATTGGGCGCAAACTCGTGTACAACTAGGCCCTCTGGCCAAAAATTAGGGTCAACCATAGCTGAGAAGTTCTCATTTGGTACTGTAATTTTAAAAGAGGAGATTTCGCGAGGCCTGGAAAACTTAAACTTTTGAATTAAAACTTTAGCAGGGCATATATTACCAATGTAAGCTGCCACAGACGACTCAGAGGTATTTGGAGCAAGCCTACAGATAAATAATTATTTGCGATGAGGCAGTTATGAGCATTGGGATCCGCAAGTGATTGAGAGCCAGCATGATCCTGTGATTGATCAGATTTCCCGTGAGGGATAGATTGAGGTACACCAGGGCTTGTAATGGGTAATTCAATCTAAAAAGAAGAGCTTAAAGAGGGACAAGAAGATGGTGTAGGCGAAAGTAAAATGGGAGACGAAGTAATAGAGAGAGCTGGCGACTGCTTACGAGGCAACTCAAGGGTACATTTCTTGTGCAACTTCTCAGAAGGTGGAACAAACTTAAATTGCGACAATAAATGTACGCTAGAGTTACACTCGTTAGACAGCTGTTTGGCTAGTTTGTTTAAAGAAAGAAACTTTAAACGAAGATCCCTATACATACGGCTAAAATCAAGCTGCTGGCTGGCACAAGATGGGCAAGTCCAGCGCATTAAGCCAAGCTCAGGCTTAGACACAGACAAACCAGAAAATTTATCGTAGTCGTGGCCATTGAGGCCAGCCCATTTTAAGTGAATAAGATTATCGCAGAGCCAACAAGATATTGCTCTATACAGATCATCAAAACGATCATAATGCTTGAAAGTAGGTAGACAACAGCCATTGAAAAGCCAAACGAAACACAAGGCAAAAAAAATATATTTATAAGAATATATAGAAAAATTTAAATACACAGCACAAAGATAATTATCGATAAAAAATAAATAAATTACAAATTAAACATAGAGACAGCTAGAGTGCACAGCACAACAGAGAGTGAAAGAACAGTTATAAGCCGAGCTTTGAGAGGCGGCCTTACAAAAGTGATTACGCGGGAGAGAAGCTGAGCACAAGCACAAAGCAGAGAGAACAACAAAGCCACTAGCACTGATGGTTTGATGGGGGCGATGAGGGGAGCAACCTCAGAAACAATGACGAGATAGAAAAAAAAAAAAAATAAAAATAAATGCACCAAACACTAATCACGAAAATCAAAAAACCGTTTACACTGATTAATTTGGCGAATTATGGAAATAAAACACAAGTTTGTCAAGCGAACAACACCAGCGAAAGCGTAAACAAACTAAGCACAATTAAAAAATGGGAGAAAACAATAACTATTATTAAAAACTCAGGAGCTATGCAAAAACAAGACCGCCGCGTCAGATAGCAGAAGTTTTTTAATAGTCATCCATGTAAAGGAATGCTTGTGATGGATTTAATCCAGAGAAAGCAATTGTCATCATTCATTGAAAGGAATTTGGTGCTATTTTCAGACCATACGGTAGTTTTGTAATTTGATAAGATCCATTGCTAGTGGAAAATGACGTTATGCTTCGCGATTTTTCTTCTAGTTCTATTTGGTGAAAACCGGACATTAAATCTAGACATAAAAAATATGTGGTTCTGCCTAGTTGATCAAGAATATCGTCTATTCTTGGTAATCGGAATTTATCGGACAACAATTTTTTGTTTATTTGACGATAGTCTATTACCAATCGCCATCGTCTCTTTTCCGATCCTGGTAAACCCCTTTTTCGGCTCCAGTTGTAACCGACTATTATACTCGGACACTGATGGTTCAACTATTTTATCTTTAATAAATTTATCGACTAGTCTCGTTATTATACTTGCAAAAGGGTATATTAGTTTTGGTCAGAAGTGTGCAACGCATAGAACGAAGCATCTCCGACCAGACGAGACGGATTCAAATAGCTATGTCCGTCCGTCCGCCCGTCTGTCCGTCCGTCTGGATCAACGCAAACTCCTCCTAGACCGTAAGAGCTACAGAGCTGAAATTTGTAGGCTTGCATGTAGGCTTGTATATACTGCAGGGGTTGTATATCTCGAATTCAGCCGGATCGGACCACTATATCATATAGCTCCCATACAAACGCCAAAGTCACGAACAGTGACTTTTCCCAATAACTTCGTTATTTTCTGTGCTATTGTCGTGAAACTTAATATTAAAGAGTTTATTACGCCTGTAAACTACTAAATTTGATCAAAATCGGGTGACTATATCATATAGCTCCCATAGGAACGATCGGTGGAAAACAGTGACTTTAATCAATTTTTTCGTTATTTCCTATGATTGTAGGCCATTTTTTCGCAAACATAAGCCTTTTTAGATAAAACGTTCTTCCACATTGATGGCTAATACATAGGTAAGGAAAGAGTTGCCAAAAAAGTTTTCTAAGCCAAATATATCTGTATACCTGGTACAGAGCTCTTCTAGTACGTTTGTGAACATAGGTGGGAAATTTGTCTTCAGTTTTTGCATTACTGATTGACTTCTTTGGTCATCAGTTTTCTGTACTATTTCATAATTCTTTAATGATTCATATTTTATGTTTTTTAAATTTAAAATTTTTACTCTTTTTGTTGTTTTTAAAATTCGGACAAATGTTTGATTTGGACTTGAGATCGAACTTCCAATAAATATTCCTTTTTCGACTTCTTGATTTAAGTTGACGATATTTGTATTTTTGTTTGGAATATTTATTTGTCGGATTACTTCAAATCTAGTTAGATTCCCAGTTGGGAGGATTGTGGTATTGCTATCACAAGTGTGTAATATTGGGATGTTTATTGCAAAATTTAAATTAGTTGGTCTTAATATTACTGAAATCTAATTGGCAATTGAAAGTTTTGAAGAAATCTAGTGCTAAAATTCCATCAAATGGAAGCGGGAAACTTTCATCTACCATGAATTATGAATTCATTTTGTCGTAGTTCTATAGGGGTTAGACCTTTGGAAATAATTGAACCTTCACCAATTCCTGATATTTCTATCGTGTTTAAAGTATCTATATGTTTAAAGGTATCTGTTTTTTTTTTTTTTATTGATATGTCTGCACCTGTATCTAACAAGAAAGTGTATGTATTGTAAGTATTTTCATTTTTGATTTTGATGAAAATAGTAACGCTAAGGTTGAATGTGTATACATTTACAGTTTCTTCTGAATATCTGTAGGGACTTATCGGGTTTCCGAATTACTTTGGGTAACTCGTACACTACCATTTCCGTTATTGGAATTACCTCGGTAGGAATTACCTCGGTTGGAGTTACCACGATATCCACCTGTATTATTATTCCTATAACCGTTATTAGTGCGTTACGTACTTGATTGTTTATGCAGCTTTTTGTTACTGCCTGTGTAGTGAAAGAAAGTGTATACTTCTTAGCTAGTTCGACGGATGTGCCGTCGTGTACAAAGGCACCTTCCAGAGATTCAGTGAGCTTTTCGATCTTTTGGGCATACTGACTTGCTGTTTTATTTGTGTGACCTTTTAATTTTGTTTTTATTAGGCACACTTCTGTTTCCTCATGGTCGCCTTTTAGTGAATTTATCAAATTCAATGCGTCCATTAAGCTCTGAAGATTTTCTCTTCTGCCATCAAACTGTGGTTTAAGGTTTGAGGCCATCCTTAGGTTTAGAATTTTTGCAGTTATCGACGCTACCGATTCTGTTTTTACATTTGTCGCAATACTGTTAATTATCGCTTCTATGGTCTGTTCAGAGGTTATCAAATTTCTTGTGTGACCTTTTAATTTTGTTTTTATTAGGCACACTTCTGTTTCCTCATGGTCGCCTTTTAGTGAATTTATCAAATTCAATGCGTCCATTAAGCTCTGAAGATTTTCTCTTCTGCCATCAAACTGTGGTTTAAGGTTTGAGGCCATCCTCAAGAAATCAGTGACTGTTTGAGTCATTTTTGCGTTTTCTGTTGAAATGCCTGGTTTATTAAGAGTTATTTTTGTTTGATCTGAGCTCACTGATGGTTCTTCTTGACCCATTACTTCATCAGCCGTTAACTGGGTTTTGTCTTCCAGTGATATTGAAATTTCCAAATTAGTTGTTTGTTTATATTTAATATTATGTCTTTTTAAGAGAGAATGCATTTTCGGCTGTTTTACGGCCTGCATTTAGCTTACTATAGTATTCTATTAATACTACTCTAATATTTTCTAGGCTCTCTATTATTATTTTTGAGTGTTTTTCTACTGTACCTTGGGATGTTTCCCTATTCTGCGAGAGGCACTTAGAAGATGTATTTAATTCTTGTGCATATATTCTAGCTTTTGTTATTATGTCATCCCAATAAATCATAGGTTGTTGAAAAGAATGTACACTCTCTTTTTTTTTTAATTCCCTGAGAGATCAATTGTCTCTATGGGTTGGTCGAATAGGTTATGTACCCAGTCGGGTAGAATTCTGATTTTTCGCTTTAGGCGGTTGTATGCATCTACTATGGATCTTTCTATCAAGTAGGCTAACCTTGATTTAAATTTTCTATTATGTACTATCCAGTATTTTATTTCTTTATAGTGTGGTTTCACCTCTGATAAAGAGGAAGACTAGAAATGGAACGTATTTGTTTAAATGTTCAAGTTCTACTCGACCCATTTTTTATACTGTATTTAGGCCATCTGGTCTACTCTGGTATTTTTTTGTAATTATCTTATTTTGCATTGCATAAATTTTAAAACCAGAATTATGGCTACTAATATTAGGATAGCTAACAAAGATATCCCTTTTTCCTTTAAATTTTCTCTATGATCGACTATTTTTACGCTGTTAACGACATTCTGAATTCTGGATTCTTGGGAACCCATCTTACTAAAGAAATTTGCTTTTTGGTCGTTTAGACCTGTTTTCTATTAGTTTGAGAAGAACAAAAATCTTTATGGATTCATTTGTTACTTTTTATTTTTATGTAACCCAAAAAAGAAAAATTATCTCAACTGTGTTTTGCACAGTGAGCCAGAGACGTGGAATGATAGAAGAGTAGACATGCGTAGGCTTATAGCTTGAACAATGTTTTAGTTAAATCTATGCCTACGCATGTTTATTAGTAGGAGCCTATCAATGGTTGGTTAGTAGGTGTACTGTGCAACAAGTGCAAACTCGCACGTGTTTATGCTCAATATTTATATAAAATTTCAATTATAACTAATGGCAAAGGAATTATTTACTCCTCGCGTGTCTTCGCTCTTTGGCGAAGTTGGACTGTGTTGTTGATGAGGCACTCTGTGTAGTGCTGTCGGTCCTTGTCATCCAGTCCTGTGTGGAGGAGGTCTTGGAGGAGCTTCCTTTCACGCCTTAGCCTGGCGTATTTTCCTCCTCTCGACTTCTTTTTGAGTCTTCTTTCTGTTTCTCTTGGTACTCAGCTATCGTGAGTGGGCGTGGTCCTTCGTTTGGACACACCTCTAATACCTCTTCGAGGAGGGGTGCGTCCCTTCGTACGGTAGGTAGAGCCGTCAGGATATCGAAGGCCTCTGGATGTGACGGTTCGGTGCTAGTCATCAGCACTGTAATTTTTTTTTTTTTTTTTTATTGTTAATTTACATTTTTGTGTGTATGTGTGTGTTCTTCTCTCTTTTTTTTTTATTATTTCTTTTTATTCAAAAAAATTTTTTTTTGTTTTATTTCATCAAGTAGAAATGGAAAGTACCTACTGCATTTGTGTAGCAGCATATATTGGGTACACTCAACAAGAAGCACATTTGCATTCTTGTGTCCCCTTTTACTGGGAATTTATCTTCGGTGTGTTCCGAGTATATGGTTCTTATTTGCACTAGAGTTAACGAGCTTTGAGGGGAGTGGCTGTATTGGCTCCTAAATACCTCAATTATATTTTCTCTTAAGCCCGGGTTTTGTCTGCTAACTCTTTGAAAGTAGTTATCCATCGTAACAGTTTCTCATTTTCGTGCTTTAAATTTTTTTTTTTTTTTTTTGTAACACACACACATACGTACACAAAATTTTGTTGGTATTCGATGTCCTTTGGTCCCTCGATGTCCTTAGTCCTGGGTCCTTCGATGTCTGTTTAAGAAAAACATCGTGTTCATCTGAAGCGGCTTCACCAAATCAGATGCACTAAAGAAATTATAACACAACTGTACTTTTGTCACAAACAACTAATCTAGCATATGACTAAAATTACAATCAGCCACACACGTTGTGGAAAAAACACTTGTAATTCTAAACTAACCCAAAAGATCACGAAGGCAGGATGTCAAGTGGCCGACGCCGTGCCCAAAACAATAATAATTTTCAACCCCCGAAATCTTGGGTTTGAGTCTCATTAGAATAAGATATTTTAAGAACAATTGTTACCTCCTAGAGCCTAAGATTCCCTATATAAACTCCATACTTTTGTTAATAAAATCAGTTCATATTTTGAATTCAACGAATGAAGATTGGAGCCAAAAAGTCTCAGGATATCGTAGAAAAATCGTATTATATTCTAAACTAAAAAAAAAGGTAGCCCGTGTTGTCGAGTGTTGCGTGGAATGTCTTATCGTTAATTCCAAAACCGGTAAAAAGGAAGGATATTTGATGCCACTAAGCAAAGGAGATCAACCATTGATGACATATCACATTGACACGCGTATCACAGAGATGCGTAGTTCTGATGTTCCCAAAATAAGAAAGCTGATAATCGATTCGTTTGTAGAAGAATTAGACCGTGGTCGTAATGAGATTAGAGCGGAGTCTCGAAAGAATATTAATGAAATTCAACAGGGAATGAAAAGGACGTTTGACAAAAACAGGAAATGGGAAAGAGAATACAGTTTAAACGAGTTAGTGGCGATTAAACGTACGCAGTATGGGACAGGTCTAAAGTTGAGAGGTAAATACTTAGGACCATATAAAGTCACGAAGGTGAATAGGCACGGTCGATACGACGTTGAGAAAGTTGGCGATGGTGAAGGACCTTGTGAGAACTCAACAGTGGCTGAGTTCATGAAGCCTTGGCTAGGATCATTCGGGTCGAATGACTTGTCAGGACAGCCGATTGTAGGAAATGAAGTGTCAGGCGGGCATAATCATGGCAATCGTGCAGTACCTAGTGAGCGAGACAGAACGACACGCAGCGGCCGCACCTATCTGGTCGTCTCACTCATTGAAAAGTAAAGCAGAAGCGTCGATCCAAAAAGCACTCGCAATCGTACTATCGCCTCGATCACGTCGCACACCCAAATTTAACACAAAGAAACATTGTTAATAAAATAAGACTAAATAAGCAAAACACATCCTTAAATAATATCGAGATAAATAACCGGGATAAATCCAATTCCACATATATATATATTATTTGGAGCGTTTGCATCAAAGTGCTTGGCCCGCGTCCACACGCTGGCCTGGTTCTAGCTCATGTTATGTGAATATGTTTATGTGAATATATCAATGTATACACATAAAAATATTCAAGTGCACACTTATTTTTTATTGCGTACATATTTTATTGTTTATACTTGCAACAAAGTGTGCTCTTTGTATGGTATGAATATACTACACCTCCCCTTTTTAGAAAATAACGTAATATTATGGAGTTATTTATTAATTACTGATAATGATAAAGTTAGAAAAATTGTTTTGTGTCTGGCCAGACAAATTGTCTTTCTCATTTTTCTTTTTTTTTATTTTATTGTATCTATATACTTTTAATTAGATGAAGTAGTTATAATCAGGGACCGTAATCATTATAAGTTATATTAAAAAACTTATTTGATAATCATTACATTTCGATTTTTTTAAACTTTCTTCAAAAAAGATCATTAATTTTGAGTAATTTAATAAGAATTATCCATAAAAATCTTTTTTGATCAAAAAAAAATAAAAATCAGAAATAATGATTAAAAATGATCTTTTTTGAAGAAAATTGAAAAAATTGAATTTTTAAAAATCTTTCCAAAAATGCATAGATGGCATCGAATTAAATATTTTGGTGTAATCTATTCTTTTCTAAGTCCTCTATAAGTAAATGATTTTTTCATTTAAAGAAAAAAAAAATAATCATTATTTACGGTCCCTAGTTATAATAGTTGAATCCATTAAAAATTTAATATATTTCCTTTTTTTTATTATTTTTACAGATTTTTAACTATCCTTATGTACTGTTTGTATCTTATTTTTATTGTTCCTAATTTTTATGTTGTTATTTTTAGATATTTCTACAACTTCGAATGGTCCTAAATAGGCTGAATCAAGCTTAAGACCAGCTTCGTTTTTTAAGAAACCTTTATCTCCTATTTCTATTTTAAAATCTGCTGACTTATTATCATAAAAGTTTTTTTTAGTTGTCTTTATGTTTTTTAATATTATGCTAGCTCTATTGTATGCTAGTTCTAATCTAAACTTAACTTCTATAGCATAATCATCTACGTGATATAATGGTTCTATTTTATTTATGGTATTAAAATGGATTGGTAAATTATTTTGTTTACCAAATACAAGTTCATAGGGACAGTATTTGTGTGTTACTGATGGGGTTGTGGTAAAACAGTACACAAATGTCCCAATCAGTTTTACCTACTGATATATATGATCGAATGTACTCATTGCATGTCCTATGACTTCTTTCAACGGTACCCAAGGTCTGCTGGTGGTGTGCAGTAGACGTAATGTTGCATATTTTTAAATATTTGCACAAGTCATTTATTATTGAATTTTTGTATTCTGTTCCCATGTCCGAAATGAACGTCTTCATTGGACCGTACTTCAGAATAAAGGATCCAAAGATAGCTTTTGAGATTGTTGTAGCGCTTTTCTTGGGAACTGGTATTGCTACTAAGTATTTCGTCAGGTCAGGTCGTCAGGTCACATAAAGTGACTGCATATTCATTGCCATTTTCAGTTTTTGGTAGTGGACCAATGGTGTCTACTATTACCCTATCAAAAGCATGTATGGGAGTTTCTGTAATAACCAATAATAATATCTTTTTACTTTGGCCAAAGTTTTTGTAATGCCTGTATGGCCACATTCTATTGGATCATCATGGTATGTAGACAATATTGCTTCTTTATCTTTGTGCCCTGGTGAAATTAGTTTGTTTAATTAGTAATTTTAAAGCAGGTATTTATTTATAATCTTTTTGGGCTCGGCTGGGTATGACCAATTTTTCTGAAGAAGTCTCGAACTTGGGCAGCGTTGACTATGGTATGGGTTCCTCGCTGATTGCTCCAGTCCTTCTCTTGTTCCTTGTGTATCCGCTGGTTACTACTTCAGACTCGCAATGTAGATACTTTGACTTGTATCTCCCTCTTAAGAATATGTCTGGAACGTTGGTTGGCCTTTGGATAGATCCTATGTCCTTTCTTTCACGTTTCCTGGCGTATCCTGATCTTCTAGGGATGTTATTTCCACCTCGATGCCTTCAGCTGTGTTTGTGAGATGGTCTTTGCGTGCTCGTTGCCTCTAAGACAAATCCCGTGGCCGCTTGCTATGCAACAGGATTTTCCCCAGCGATTGGTATTCGTCAGGATATATAGATCCTGCAACTTCGGCAGTAGGATATATCCTCGTGCCTTCCAATGTGCTGTGAATCGTCCTTGAGCCGCTTGATTTCTCTCTTTTTATCGCTTGGGCACGTTGTTCTGGTCCTATTCTAAGGACTTGTTGGTTGTCTGATAACTTGAGAGGTTACTCGTAAGGCCTTCTCAGTTATTTTATTTCTCCTTGATCCTTTTCACAGGACTTGTTTTCACTTGCTTGAGCTTTTAAAGTTACTCGTAAGGCCTTAAAACTCCTTGGTTGATCACGACTTGTTGACTTGATGATTTCCTTGATGGGTTTTTCCCTTATATAGGCAGCTCAGGAATTGATTGCTGTAGTACCGCTATACAGCTGGTACTTTTCCATCGGCCCTCTGCTTTCATCCACGCATTTCTTGTTGCTATGCGTGGTGAAAGTCCCGCAAATCCTTGGCGCACATGTGTCCACTTTCTTGGTGGCTGCGCGCCCATTCGCTTCCTTGTTTTTGTCTTTCTCCCTTACCCGCATAGCATTCTAGTCGCTCTGCCGGCTTCTGCCCCTTTCTCTCTTTTGCGGCGCCTTCCCATTGGCTGCCCAACTCCTCTCATTGCTTTCCTTATGCCTTAACTTTTCTGCTGACGCTGCCGTTGTCCGTCGCTTCCCCTGATCCATCAGTCATACCAGCTTTGCTCTTTTCTCCCATATAGGAACCTTCATATTCAACTATATATCTGTACTATAATTATCTTAGTCACCATTTTCTATTGAGAACAAATCGAATGAACATTGATTCATTTCCCCTTCTTCGGCTTGTGTATTCCCCTCACATACCCACAAGCTGCCCTCGCTTGCACTTGTCTCGGGCACGATGCACCCCGAACCCGTCTCCTGGGCTTACTTAGCACCCACTTTTGCTCTCTTTGAGCTTCGGTTTCGCCCACCCTCGGCTCTGATGAGCAGCGCAGTCAGAGAGCACCTGCATTAGCCACCGGTACTCTCTCTTGCACACGCATAGTGTACGTGTGTCTGCTCTCCCTCATCTCGCTCCATGGGTCCCACGCATGCTAGACAAGTGCATGCATTTCTCTTATTATCTTTCCCATTCTGCGCTTTTGAGTCTCGATATTAGGCCAACGCCCTCTATATTCGTCTCACTCGCGCTTTCGTTTTTTTGGGGTAACCGATTTCTTGTGTTACGCCTCCCACTCATCTTCCCGCTAGGACGAAATTTGTCAGCGGTTGATTGTGATTCGATTGGCCAAACTCGAGTTTGATCGTATATCGTATGCTTTGAGTGAGTTCGACCGGTCCCAATGGTGCATGCGTGTATATAGTACGCTTTGATCGTGACTCCGATTGTGTGTGTCGACTGTATCTTGTATCTGATATATTATTGCAGCGTTTGTACTGTGTTGCTGCTTGCTTGTTGTGTGGGACATTATTATTACCTATAATGTTCTTCACACTGCCCATTGCACATTGCTGGTCTCGGCCACACCCACGGGCACTCTTAATATTCCAAATGCCGATTTTGCTTTTGTTGTTGCTGTTGGAGCTGTTGCTGTTGGAGTTGTTGCTGTTGGAGTTGTTGTTGTTGGAGTTGTTGTTGTTGCTTTCAGAGTTGTTGCTGTTGGAGGTGTTGTTGTTGCTGCTGCTGTGCCATAACAACCGCCAGCCGCTTCCTGGTCCTCGCCAGCCGCTCTTCCTCTTGCTGGGCCATCTCCCACACCAGCAGTTCTCTATCAGCCTCCATCTGTTGCCGGATTTGTTTTTGCTACACCATGTCCACCATACGAAACGGAGTTGGGGGCCGTTTTGGGGGGCTCCAAAACTTGTGCCGGAGGCTCGTGTATTTCCTCTTGCAGCCATGGCGCAAATTCTGGGCTGCGCGCATCTCTTCTATCAGACTGTACGCTTTCCTGATCGCTCTGCTCTTCCTGCTCCATCATCCGGATCACATCGTCTAATTCTCTCCATATCGCCTGAAGAGGATTTCAGCACCGCAAAAACTGAAAGTTCATCTTCATCTCTTGAATTCAAAATATGAACTGATTTTATTAACAAACGTCTTGTGTATATCAAGAAATTCTTAGACTCTAAGAGGCGACAATTGTTCTTAAAAATGCTTTCTCTAATGTTTATATTCATGCTTGTTTATATCATGCACAGCGTTGGCGACTTGATATTGCGCCGTTGTTAAATCTTAAGTGCTTTTCCACAGAGTGTGGACGCATGTTTGGTTTGGTTTTTGAGCCATGAATCTGTATCAGCTATTTTTGTTTATTTCTTTGTTCAATCTGATTTGGTGAAGCCATTTCAGATGAACGCGATGTTTATTCTTAAACAAGCACTGATGGTATGATGGGGGCGATGAGGAGAGCAACTGCAAAAGCAATGACGAGAGAGAAAAATAAAACAAAATTAATTGCACCAAACACTAATCACGAAAAAAAACTGTTTAATTTGGCGAATTATGGAAATAAAACACAAGGGTGTCAAACAAACAGACTACACAAACTAAGCACAAAAAATTTAAAGAAAACAATAAATATTAACAAAAATTCAGGAGCTATGCAAAAACACGACCGTCACGTCAGAGAGAAGAAGCTTTACTTTTTTAATACGTATTCTAGGCTGCTTTTTTCTTAAAACTTGTAAGAAATGTGCAACATGTACAATAAAACCAGAGGGCCTCTTTCCTTACCTATTAACCATCAATGTGGAAGAACGTTTTATCTAAAAAGGCTTATATTTGCGAAAGAATGGCCTACAATCATAGGAAATAACGAAGATATTGATCAAAATCACTGTTTTCCACCGATCGTTCCTATGGGAGCTATATGATATAGTCACCCGATCTTGATCAAACTTGGCACAGTCATTAACAGATATACTAAACTAACAAATGTTTAATTTGAAAGCAATCGCGGTAAAAGTAACGAAGTTATTTACAAAAGTCACTGTTTTCGACCGATCGTTCCTATGGGAGCTATATAATAAAGCCATCCGATCTTGATCAAATTTGGCACAGTCGTTAATAGGCATAATAAACTCTCTAATATTAAGTTTCACGATAATAACATAGAAAATAACAAAGTTATTGAGAAAAGTCACTGTTCGTGACTTTGGGGTTTGTATGGGAGCTATATGATATAGTGGTCCGATCCGGCATCCGAGATATACAACCCCTGCAGTATACACAAGCCTACGTGCAAAATTTTAGCTCTGTAGCTCTTACGGTCTAGGAGGAGTTTGCGTTGATCCAGACGGACGGACGGACGGACATGGCTAGTTGAACTCGTCTCGTCGTGCTGATCAAGAATATATATACTTTGTATGGTCGGAGATGCTTCGTTCTATGCGTTGCACACTTCTGACCAAAATTAATATACCCTTTTTGCAAGGGTATAAATATTTGAGGGAGTCGGACCCAGTATTTGAATAAATATATATAAAATATTGCTTTTAAAATTAATATTTAAACTATCCTAACATAAACATTTGTTTAATCTCTAAGAAATCGCTAATAAATGATTCTTAATTATTCATCCTTACTATTCTATGTATTTTTCTTTAATACTCACTACACCATTTTCAATTTCAAATGTACTCAAATGTACTATGTTGTACCCGACTGTCAAACTACCGACGTATTAGTCCAATAAGCGCAACACATGGATAAATTAAAAAAAGTTAAGCCAAGTTTTTGACAAAGCTAATTTGTCAGCCGAAAAGGTCTGGCTATCACAGAACAGTTTCGAGAGCTTGGTAAGAAGTCCTCTTACATTGTGATATTAAATGCAAGGACTAGACGTTTTTAGTTTTTTGAAGCAGAAGATAAAATAGGAAGGTAGACAGGCAACGGACGGGAGCGCTTATTGGGCGCAAACTCGTGTACAACTAGGCCCTCCGGCCAAAAATTAGGGTCAACCATAGCTGAAAAATAATCATTTGGTTCTAGCGAGGCCTAGAAAACTTAAACTTTTGAATTGAAACCTTAGCAGGGCATATATTACCAATGTAAACTGCCACAGACGACTCAGAAGTATCTGGAGCAAGCCTAGAGATAAATAATTGTTTGCGATGAGGCACTACAGTAAGTGGAGGCGGAGGAGCATTGGGATCCGCAAGTGATTGAGAGCCAGCATGATCCTGTAATTGATCAGAGTTCCCGTGAGGGATAGATTAAGGTACACCAGGGCTTGTAATGGGTACTTCAATCTGAAAAGAAGAGCATAAAGAGGGACAAGAAGATGGTGTAGGCGAAAGTAAAATCGGAGAGGAAGTAATAGAGATAGCTGGCGAATGTTTATGAGGCAACTCAAGGGTATATCTCTTGGGCAACTTCTCAGAAGGTGAAACAAACTTGAATTGCGACAATAAATGTACGCTAGAGTCACACTCGTTAGACAGCTGTTTGGACAGTTTGTTTAAAGAAAGAAACTTTAAACGAAGATAGAAAAATTTAAATACACAGCACAAAGATAATTATCGATAAAAGACAGCTAGAGTGCACAGCACAACAGAGATTGTAAGAACAGTTATAAGACGATCTTTGAGAAGCGGCCTTACAAAAATGATTACGCGCGAGAGAAGCTGAGCACAAGCACAAAGCAGAGAGAACAACAAAGCCACTAGCACTGAAGAGGATTTCGGAGGAGAAGAATAACCCAATTTTCACTTGTTGAATTCAAAATATGAACTGACTTTATTAACAAACGTCTTGTGTACATCAAAGAATTCTTAGACTCTAAGAGGCGACAATTGTTCTTAAAAATGCTTACTCTAATGTTTATATTAATGCTTGTTTATATCATGCACAGCATTGGCGACTTGATATTGCGCCGTTGTTAAATCTTAAGTGCTTTTCCACAGAGTGTGGACGCATGTTTGGTTTGGTTTTTGAGCCATGAATCTGTATCAGCTATTTTTGTTTATTTCTTTGTTCAATCTGATTTGGTGAAGCCATTTCAGATGAACGCGATGTTTATTCTTAAACATTCTGCCAAAGGGCCGCCAAATGTGACGTTTTGGTTTTTGATTTAAATAGTTAGTTGTCTTATACAAATTAATTTTAATATTGTCATTAGTAAGATAACTCTTGTTAAAGAAGCATGACGAGCTACATGAGAGAAGTTAACCCTAGCAAATAAATGTTATCCTTCTTATAAACTGACTTCCGATTATTTTGTATGATTTACCGAATTTGTTTACTAATATCGCCCGATGCTTAACAATTTTGGTTTCGGGATATCTACCCACTCCTGATCTGTATTACTGTGTTGACTTCTAGCCTTTTTATACGGTGGAGACTTTGAAGACCAACAACTTCTACCTCTCGGCTTTTGCTCCACCGTTTTGACATTTCACTGATAGCTGAACTTTGAGCGTTTATTCTGTTTAAATGTTGCCCCTTTATGAACATTTTGCAATATCTGCCTTTTTTTGTACTATAGACTCGGACAATTTGTTACCGGAATCTATTTTGTCACTATTTTTAAGATGATCATTATTTAATTTAACCATTGCCATCTGAATATTTTCATTTTGTACTGGCTCTGGGATGTATACTTTTTCTTCCCCAGATTTTACTTTACCTCCAAACTGAGGTTCTGCCGGGGGACATAAACTTGTTTCTTTATTACTTTGAAAAACTATTTCTTTTACCTCAGCTTTTATCTTACCTCTAAGGTGAGGTCCTGCCGGGGGAGTCAAATGCGGACTTGTTTCTTGAGTTTTGTGGTTGAGTTTGTTTTGAATTGTCTTGTATTTATCCTCACTACAACCATTCTTCTTCTTTTCCCAACGCTTTTTTAAACCTGTGACATCTATTGTTGTTGCCACTACAGATTTATTACTTTTTGATTTGTTGCATCCCGAGACGATCCAACCAAATTGAGTATTTTGACCTAGTAGGCCATCAATCTTTGTAACTCCTTCTTTTATGATTTGGGTATATACGTTAACCCCCATTATTATATCCACCTTACCAGGTTTATTAAAGGTAGGATCAGCAAGTACGTAGGATTGCCATTTTGACATATCCACGCTTACCCTTTTTAATGGAAGAGCTTTCATTAACTTTGGCAATACAATTGCCTCAACCTTAAGAAGTTTATCCCGTGGATTCCGCGTCCTCACATCTATTTTTACCTTATATTTAGATTTTTTGGATTTTATTGATGACACGCCACTTATTTCTGTATATTGTTTAATTTTATGTAAATTTAGTATTTGAGCCGCCTTTTCAGACAAAATGGTACTCTGTGAACCACTATCAATAAGGGCTCTTAGAGTCTTATATCCTCCATTTACATTTTTTACTTGTATTAGAGCTGTAGCCAACAGTGTTGATTGTGCCGTTACACAAGTATTAACTCTCTCCTGTTTTTCTTCAAAATGGAGTAAGGTATGGTGTCCCTTACTACACAATGAACAGACCATTTCATTTGTGCATACTTTATTGCTTGAATGGTTCAAGCATCTTGTGCAAATCTGTACTTTTTTGGCCATTTCATACCTTTCCATAGGTGTCAAACCTTTAAATTTATAGCACTTATACGCCTTATGCCCTGCAACTTTGCAAATCGGACAATTATCTTCGAACACCGAATTCGACGTTTTCTGTAACGGTTTTTTCTCTTCTTTGCTCATGGCACTTAGCGAACAATATCTTTGCTCCAAGTATTCCATGACATCAGAAAGCAATTGTATCTGCCTAGATTTTCTAATTTGACTCTCATATAATTGTAGAGTATCTCTGTCAAATTTTCGAAGTATGTGTTGAGCGAGTATTACATCAACTTCATCGGACAAGTTTGTTTTAATTTTAATTAAGTGTATTGACTCATTAATTATGTCAATCACTCCTTTTACACTTTTTGCGGATTCATTGTAGATCATCGGTAAATCAACGATCCGATTTAATTGCTCGGAAAATACCCTCCGATTATTTTGATACAGCTTGGTTAACAGTTCCCAAGCGGCACTATAATTGTCAGCTGAACCTGACAATAGATGAGCTACCATGCTCCTTGCTTCGCCTTTTAACGCGGATTTTAAATAATTAAACTTGAGAGCAAGACTTAAATCTTCTCTATTTTCAATTAATTCTGTAAATAATTCCACAAACAGGTGCCATTCTCTAGGCTCTCCAGAAAATGTGGGTGCCTGGATCTTTGGCAACACCTGTAGTTCGCCCCTCACGGTAACATTCTCACTCTTACAATTTTCCCTATTGTTAATTTTCATTTCTAACACTGATACAACTTCCGGACATCGAATTTTAAATCATCCATAGTATTTTTAACTCTTGCATTATTTGTCAGTACCTGGCATGCCTGAACTTTCTCCCATAAATAATTGATCTTATTAACATATACTATGCATGTCTCATTGCCTGTTGCGTTGTCTAAAGTGCGTAAATCTTTGACTACTCTATCCAAATATTCCAAGCTGTTGGGCTCTATGCAAAAATATCTCCTGGTTAACATTAGCGTTCTCATTACTAGAGGTCGCATCCCCGCCCGACTCTCCTTTGCTATCTTCAAACATCTCTGTACTGTTCTCTCCTGCTTCTACGCACACCGACTTACTGCCTGGTTTTTCTGACTCTCCTATGGCTATAATTTTGGCAACTATCGTTAATGCTTCTTATGTATTTTATTTCTGAAATAATTATGATCGAAATTTGGAGCAGTCTTAATCAATTTTTTGTTGTTAGGTATCCATTGATTCCTTATCTCTCTTACTTCCTCTACAACTTTGATAGTTATGTTTGTAGGATATAGTGTTTTTAACTGCCTTAACCTGGTATGTAACTCTGCCTGCGTCACCAAACCTTTGCAGCCTTATTACTGAACATTTTAAATTATGCGTATATTTGGATATCGAAACAATTATATAATGATAATAATAAAATATGTAGGTTGATGTAAGTACTTATGACTATTTTAATTTATATCTTATCCATAGCTTGCAAATAACTGTTAACCGTTTTTTTCCTTACGCTCTGTTCGCGAGAACAACCGAAAAAAATCATACTTTCTCGCTCTCGCTCTGAGCAAGACCCTTTGGTTGTTTTCGATTCGGTTTTCGGTTGAGCGCTAACAGTTGAGCAATTTGCTTATCGGTCTTTGAGTGAACAGCGCGTAAAGAGTGAAACGATTCACGCTCACACAGTGAGGCTCACCAAAAGACCGATTGACTGAAAAACTCAACGCAAACGGTCTTTTCAACTATTTGTCTTCTTTTCGATGCACAGTGGTACGTTGTGTAAAATTGCAACATTAAATTTCACTTTAGATCTTCTTGAAAAAATTGTATGTATTTCAGACTAATTTTTTGTTTAGAACAGGAATAGTTTTATTTTTTTAAGTATTTTATTTTGAATTAAGCTTAACAACTAATAATGAATTAATGTTTTGGGAACTTAGTGAAACTCACAAAGCAAATTGACGCATAAAACCCACGAAACTTGACATACACACATACATGCGCAAAAGACTTTTTGAATCGTCGTTCAGAAGCAAACGGTCTCGGAATGAGCAGAGCAAAAGAGAACAGAAAAAAGTGCTCTTCGACTGAGCGCGAGCAAAATTTATTTACGAACAATCCAATCGGTTGCTCTCAGACCTTTTGCTCAAAGTCTCAGTGAAGAACACTTATTTCGCGACAGTGTGAAACGGTTAACAGTTATTTGCGAGCTATGATCTTATCTGATGATCCTGTTCGCTGCTGCTTGTCTGCCAATGGGTAGACTTCGCCGTTTTATTTTTTACTGTTTCGTCGCTTAGCTGCTGATGTCCAGGGCCTATGGGCTCAGGCGGTACCGGTGCTGGACATCGCACCAGATTTCCTTGCCACTGCACGTTCTTCAGTTTCTTCTTTGCAACTATGTATCTTGTTGCTCTGCTGCTGTTGGTAGTTGTTTTTCTCGAAGGACCGAAATGAAGAGGATTTCAGCACCGCAAAAACTAAAAGCCCATCTTCATCTCTTGAATTCAAATTATGAACTGATTTTATTAACAAAGGTCTTGTGTATATAAATGAAATCTTAAAATCTATGAGACGACAATTGTTCTTAAAAATGCTTATTCTAATGTTTATATTTCATGCACAGCATTGGCGACTTGATATTGCGCCGTTGTTAAAATCTTAAGTGCTTTTCCACAGAGTGTGGACGCATCTTTTGTTTGGTTTTTGAGCCATACTTGAAATATGAATCTGTATTTTTGTTTTATGTTTTGTATATTTCTTTGTTCAATCTGATTTGGTGAAGCCATTTCAGAAGAACACGATGTTTATTCTTAAACATCGCCTCTTTATCTGTATCTATATCACGGAGCCGGTCTGCCACCACCGACTCCGCGACACTTTCTTCCTCCGTGGTAAATCCACCCTCCGACTCTTCCTCGCTCTCTTCCATAGTGGTGTATCCACTGTCCTCCTCCTCGTCCTCATCAAACTCCTCATCCGAGGAGGCGGCGATTACCGGATTTATTATGTCCGGCTCCTCGTCGTCGGACTCCTCCTCGGAAACGTGCCAGTCACCGAGGTCCATATTGGCCTGCGGAGCCGCACCTCGTCAAGCTACGCCTTCATCCTGGCCAAATTGTTCAATTAAGGCATTCATGCTAATAACTATATTCCTTTTTTGCTTTTTGATTGTGTTCTCGCTGAGTGCTAAGCTTTCATGATTATGATTTTTGCATGCAGGAAACCGTATAGAGTTGTCTTTATTTACTGTTCATCTTGTTGTTTGGCCTCATCTTCGCAACATATTTGCTGTTTCATCTGGCTGATATGCGCCTGCCTGTTTTTCCCCGTTTCCTTGTAACGTAATTTGCATATGACTTGTGAAACGAAACCAATTACTTCGTACGGGCCTCCGAACTTAGATGCCAGTTTTGCTACGAATCCTTCTGCAGAAATTGCAAGTCTCCATTCCCTTCGTGTTAGGTTGTAATGTCTCGCCTGATCCTGTGCGGCTGTTTCTACATTACGTCATATTAGCTCGAATAGCTCTTGTATTGTTTCGCCTTTGACTTTGGTGTTACAGTCCGATTCCCTGTGCCTGTCGTGACCCTATCATACAGTGCACCTGGCATTCTTGGTTCCCGCCCCTGTATTATGTATGCTGGCGTGAACCCGGTTGACTCTGATTGGCTGGAATTTATTGCCAGCGTTATTTCCGGCCAACTTTCGTCCCAGTTGCGTTGATTTTCCCCCGTAAATTGTTCTGTTCTGTTGGGTTTTCTTGTGGTGTGTATGGTGCTGTGAGCTGGTGTTGGCAGCCCCTTTCCTCTAGCATTTTTTTGAATATTCTGCTAGTGAATTGTACCCCGTTGTCCGTTATCACCACCTTTGGGGCTCCAAATCTAGACATGATCCTCTGCATAAGAGCTTTTACCAAACTTTCGGCCGTTACTTTGCGCATAGGTATTAGTTCTGTCCATTTTGAAAATCTGTCTACGATTACTAGCAATATTGAATTTCCATGTTTCGATCTTGGTAATGGTCCAACGAAATCGGCGCATATTGTGGCCCATGGTTCCTCTGGTATTTGTGTTAGCATTTTTCCTGCTGCCTGCAGTAATATCTCGCTGCAGTCCTGGCAATAGTTCTTCTGCTGCCTGTATGTCCTGCCGTTGTGGAAGTATGGTTTTCTACCATTACTTGGTGTCGAAGTGTTTTCGGCACGCATAATTTCCACGATATCACCTCTTCTTTTCCTGCTCTGTGTGGAATGTTCCTGTATACTTGGCTATTTTCCATTGTATAATCCTGGTATTTCTGTGGCTGATGTTTCATTTTATTTATTATATCCTGTATCCAGGCACATTCCTCGTTCGCTTGTCTTAACCTTAATCATACCTATTAGCCCTATTGTCTACAATTCTCTTGCACCCTTCCATTGGATGCCTTGACAAAGCATCGGCAACAATGTTTAGTTTGCCCATTCGGTATGCTATTTCGAAATTGCTGTAATTCCAGTGCCCATCTGGCTATTCGGCCTGTAGGACTCTCTATGCTATTCAGCCATTTTAATGCCATATGATCTGTCACCACTTTAAATCGGTATCCCTCGATCCCTCCACTTTAAATCGGTATCCTTTTCTGTTGCCGAATAGTTTTTTCTTTTTGATTCAACTCTCTCGATAGATACGATATCACTCTCTCCCCCTCCTCCGTGTTTTGCACTAGTATTGCCTCTAATCCTATGTTGCTTGCATCCGTCTGTAGTAAGAACATCTTTGTGAAATCTGGGCATGCCAATACTGGGCCACTCGTCAGTCTTTCCTTAACTGTCTCGAATGCTGCCTGATGCTCTTCGCTCCAGTGCTATTTTGTTTTTTTCTTGAGCAGTGCGTTTAATGGGTGTGTTAACGTTGCAAAACTTGGTACAAATCGTTTGTACCACGAAGCCACTCCTAGATATTGCCGTAATTCTTTTGTGCAAGTTGGCGGCTTCAGTTGAGCTATTGCGGCCACCTTGTCTGGGTCTGTTGCAATTCCATTTTCTGTCACTAAGTGATCTAGAAATTTCAACTCTTTTCTGAAGAATTGGCATTTCTCAGCATTAATTCTTAAATTAGCGTTTTTCAATCTCCTGAACACTTCCCGTAGATGTTTCATGTGTTCTTCGATTGTTTTGCTCACTACCACTATGTCATCTTGGTATGCGAACGCGTTTGGTATCATTTCTGCGCCAATGACTTGGTCCAGTGCCCGCTGGAACGTTGCTGATGCCGAATGTAAACCAAATGGCATTACTTTCCATTGGAATAACCCGTTTCTGGAACTGTGAATGCTGTCATTGGTCTACTTTTTTCTTCCAATGGAATCTTATGAATTTCGCTTCACGTAGCTGGTTTAAGATATAGTCGATGCGTGGCATTGGGTATGCATCCTTTATAGATTTTGCGTTAATCTGTCTGAAATCTACGCATAATCCCTGTTTCTTTCTTTCCTTTGATAGACCCTTAACTTTTCCCAAATTCTTCAACTCATGACTCAGAAAGCTTTGTATTTCTTGTTGTTCACCATTCTTAGTCACCATGATGGATATTCTTTCCACCAGCCTGCCCTGTATTCGCCTTACTGTCGGTATTCGCACTTTGTGGCCTTCACACGATATTTCTGTGTTCATGATCCTGAGGAAATTCCACCCTAAGATCAGTGCATCCATTCCCTCTGGCATGACGAGGAATGTCATGTGAATTTTCTTGTTCCCGAATCTCACGTATCCTGTCCATTGCTCTTCAATGTCTCGCACCTTTCCATCTGCCGTGTACACCTGTATGTGGGTGTTCTCCCATTTCCCTTTATTCCTCACTGTTCCCAACATCTGCTTGCTTATGAAGCTACTCGTGGGTCCCGAATCAATTGTCGCCTTCATCTGCATTCCAGCTACTTCGATAATCGCTGACAATTGATTCTCTTCCTCTATTAGTTGACCTATTAGTGGTAAGGAGCTTGTTGGCTGGGTCCCTGCTCGCCACGGATAGGCTGGAACCGCCTTTCGTTTCCCGAACTCCAACAACATTCTTTTGTTCATTTTCCAATCTTTCCACACTGCCAGCAGAAATTGAGTTTTTGATTGTTGCATTCCCTGGCCCAGTGTCCGGCTCACCCGCACCTGCGACATGCTTGGTTTGGGTTCAAGATTCTTCCATCTTGGATGTTCTTGTTTTCTTGCTTTGGTCTTGAATGATTCTTCCCGCTGTTGTCCTGGCATCTTCGGCACTGTGTGATTGGTGGCCCGTGATTATTTCCTCCTCTGTGGTTTGATTGGTTGTTGTGTGTTCTTTGGGCATTGTTTTCGCGGTGGAAATCGGATCGTTCCTGTTCGAGCATCTCGTGTTCTTCTGCCAACTGCATCAGCTCATCTAGGTTTCTGACCCTGTGCGGCCGAACGAATATTTTCAAATCTAGAGCGCAATTTTCCAATATGACCTCCAATTGTTCGTACTCTGGTATTTTAAGGGGTCTCATGGTTTGCATGTCCACCATATAGTCCTTGAAGTAATCATTTTTGCTCTGTTTGCGAGCTTTCACTTGATCAGCCAATTTGTTGAAGAATCCTCTCGGCGGAAAGTATTTCTTGAAGCCCTCAACAAACTCCTTCCATTATCGCCACTGCTTATTGTTTGCGACGTACCATTTGAGTGCTCTGTCTTTCAGTAGTCCTGGCATTGCTTTGGGATCATGTCCAGCTCCATGCCAAACATATCTGCTGACCACTCGATCTGTTCTATGAACTCTAGCGGTCTGGAATTGCCATCGAATCTGAAAGTCCACCTTAGCGTATTCGGTAATCCTGTTTATTGTATGTAGTGTCGCTTTCTTGGGGTCTATTGTTTGTCTCCTTATGTCCCTCTTTGTCTCGGTGCTTTCTCCTTGTCTACACCATTTTCACATGCTTTTGATGTGTTTGCTACTGTTTTCTTTTTTAGATTTTTCAGTTAAAACGATCCTTTCTTGTCCCTCGGGATATTTCCCATATCTCTTGGGCAAGGTTCGACAAAAAAAAATTAATTTTGTGCCCTAGTGAAATTAGAACTCGTTTGTTTAAATAATTGTTTAAAGCAGGTTTTTAATTATAATCTTTTTGGGATCGGCTGGGTATGACCAACCAGCGTTGATTATGGTGTGGGTCCCTTACTGCTTGTTCCAGTCCTCCTCTTGTTCTTTGTTTGTCCGCTGGTTACTATTTCAGCCTTGCAATGTAGATATTTTGGCTTGTATCTCCCTCTACTGAATGTCTCTGGAACGTTGATTGGCCTTAGGATAGATCCTTATGGCCTTTTGATTCACGTTTCCTGGCGTATCCTGATCTTCTAGAGTTGTTATTTCCACCTCAGTACCTTCAGCTGTATTTGTGAGATGGTCTTTGCTATGCCGCAGGATTTTTCCTCAGCGATTGGTATTCGTCAGTATATGTATCCTAGAATTTCAGCAGTAGGATATATCCTCGTGCCTTCCAATGTGCTGTGAATCGTCCTTGAGCCGCTTGACTTCTCTCTTTTTATCGCTTGGGCACGTTGTTCTGGTCCTATTCTAAGGACTTGTTGGTTGTCTGATAACTTGAGAGGTTATTCGTAAGGCCTTCTCAGTTATTTTATTTCTCCTTGATCCTTTTCACAGGACTTGTTTTCACTTGCTTGAGCTTTTAAGGTTACTCGTAAGGCCTTAAAACTCCTTGGTTGATCACGACTTGTTGACTTGATGATTTCCTTGATGGGTTTTGCCCTTATATAGGCAGCTCAGGAATTGATTGCTGTAGTACCGCTATACAGCTGGTACTTTTCCATCGGCCCTCTGCTTTCTTCCACGTATTTCTTGTTGCTATGCGTGGTGAAAGTCCCGCAAATCCTTCCTTGTCCTTGTCTTTCTCCCTTACCCTCATAGCATTCTAGTCGCTCTGCCGGCTTCTCTCCCTTTCTCTCTTTTGCGGCGCCATCCCATTGTCTGCCCAACTCCTCTCATTGATTTCCTTATGCCTTAACTTCTCTGCCGACGCTGCCGTTGTCCGTCGCTTCCCCGGATCCATTAGTCATACCAGATTTGCTCTTTTCTCCCATATAGGAACCTACATACCCACAAGCCGCCCTCGCTTGCACTTGTCTCGGGCAGGATGCACCCCGCACCCGTCTCCTGGGCTTGATTGGCCCCCACTTTTGCTCTCTTTGAGCTTCGGTTTCGCCCGATCTCCACACGCTCGGCTCCACACGCTCTCTCTCTGCTCTCCCTCATCTCGCTCCATGGGCCCCACGCATGCTAGGCAAGTGCATGCATTTCTCTTATTATTTAATGGTGACCGGTTGGAGTAGCGCTACTCTTAATGTTTTCAATATTTTATTGCCTATTCCTTTGAAAAGATTCTATTTAAAATGTTTCAAAGATCTTTTCACTCGGTGCCGATTTGAGTTGTTTGATGTCGAGTATACCGGCTTGTTTTTCAAGCCTGACATTAACTGACATTACTTTGGATTTCCATTGGTGTACAGATCTCCAATCTCAATTCTTGCTATAACTTTCTTTCCATGTTTGAGAAAACATAAATCGTGTGTAATGCGCAAGGTCACTACTTTTTCGTATTTCATCATTGCAGAGTACTTTATGTATTTTGGGCTTAGATCATCATTAGGTACGTGCCTATTTTTGTATTTTGATTTTTATTATCTGGCCAGGGATTATTTTGTCTACTTTATTGCCTGGAAGTGACTTTCAGGACATTTGCTTTTGTATTTTTTGATCCTGTATTGTAATGCGGGATAACGCAACTAAATTATCTTTTCCCTTCAGATATTCTACTGTAAACTCATATTTTTCTA
Source organism: Drosophila tropicalis (assembly GCF_018151085.1). NCBI lineage: Eukaryota > Metazoa > Arthropoda > Insecta > Diptera > Drosophilidae > Drosophila > Drosophila tropicalis. Next base: position 619,274 of record NW_027172909.1, on the reverse strand, counting down.
GATCAAGTCTCATGTTAATTTTGAGCTCGGATTTATCATAGAGAATAAATACTTTAGTGGTCAATGGTTTGTTTTGACTCGGATTTATCATAGAGAATAAATACGTTAGTGGTCTATGGTCTGTTTTGACTCTGAAGTGTTTGCCATATATACATATATGGGCAAAAGTGTGTAATAGCAAAGTGTATCGCAGCTAGTTCTTGCTCAGTAGTACTTTTATTACTTTCACCTTTAGTGAACGAACGGGACGCGTATGCTACTGGCAACTGCTTATCGCCATAAGTTTGAGTTAACGCTTCTCCACATGCATATTTGCTAGCATCTGTTATTATACAAAATTCTTTGCTAAAGTCTAGATACTGCAGCAGTGTGGGTTCTATTATGGCTTTTTTCAGATATTCTGATATTCAATTCCTTTTTGGTGTTCTTCAGTTTTTGCATAGCTCCTGAGTTTTTAATAATAGTTATTGTTTTCTCCCAATTTTTAATTGTTCTTAGTTTGCTTACACTTTCGCTGGTGTTGTTCGCTTGACACCCTTCTGTTTTATTTCCATAATTCGGCAAATTAATCAGTTTAAACAGTTTTTTCTTTTTCGGGATTAGTGTTTGGTGCACTTATTTATTTTTTATTTTTTTCTCTCGTCATTGCTTTTGCAGTTGCTCCCCTGATCGCCCCTACCATACCATTAGTGCTAGTGGCTTTGTTGTTCTCTCTGCTTTGTGCTTGTGCTCAGCTTCTCTCCCGCGTAATCACTTCTGTAAGGCCGCCTCTCAAAGCTCGGCTTATAACTGTTCTTGCACTCTCTGTTGTGCTGTGCAATCTAGCTGTCTCATTGTTTTACTTGTAATTGTTGATTTTTTATCGATAATTATCTTTGTGCTGTGTATTTAAATTTTTCTATATTTTCTTATATATGTCGAATATCCATTATTGTTCTTAGTATTTTGCATTTTCTTTACTTTGAATACTTTCTACTGTTCACTCTCACTTTGTATTAACAAACTGTTAGCGCAGCGAGTGTTAGGTGTTATTCCGGCACGTCTGATTTTTCGACTGCCTATGCCGACTCCAATGACTTAACACCAAACCTCACTCGACAACATTTCTAATGTTGTCACGCTGTCTAACTACACTGCTTCTGCAAAGGCAACATCTCAAATCTGCCGAGTCATCCTGCAATCTCAACATACCAATTGTCAACCTGCAAAGGGCAGTGTTGGACATATCATAGTTACAGGTGACATACCTGTCAATTCACATATCAAACATTAACAAAACATTAGCCTACTCTTAGGCATTCTAAATTCTCCGACACGGCCATTCTGACAAGTTACACGTCCTCGTGTAAAAGAATATGAAGATCCCTTCCGTTCATAATCCTACATTGAATAAACCAGATACATGTCATCCATATTGGCAAACCATTATAATCTTTATGTTTTACTTGTATTATCCCGGCAAGGGCAACCACAAACTATTTCGCTTCAACATAGCAATGTACTATTTGCTCTAGTTGGCCACACGGGCTCGTATCTTGACTTCTTATTTTCTTATTTTATTTTATTAACATTAGATGTAAACTATTTATAGTACAACACTGTACGGCCCTCCTGACCATCACACGTCCTCGTGTCTTACATTAATAACGTTACGACATGCATTGCTCTGCCTGAAATGACAATTTGATTCAATCTTATTATAAAGGATGTTAAAATATAGCTTAGTTTTTATTGTTCTATGGGTTGGACCAGTGGCAGAATACAGGATATAGATCTGGCTATTACTCTATGCACCCGGAGTTCATTGATCTCCCACTAGTTTTTGACTCTCTCGTGAAGTAACATATGTCCCGAACACCAACCATATTGGGCTCCTATCACCTCACCTCTCCATACTGATACTGAACAAGAAAACACAATAACTCGTGCTCTTACCAGCACCCGCAGAGTAGTGCTTCAGGTAACCTTCAGGAATGAAGTCTGACATTCTGCATTGAAAAACATCAATGCCTTTCACCACATTGGAGTCGTTAGAATCCACTAACGCATCACCAGAGTCTCGTTCAACTTTGTTCTTCTTGACGTCTTTTTCAACGCCGTCTTTCTTGACGTCTCTTTCAACGCCGTTTTACTTGACATCTCTTTCAACGTCGTGACCCGTATTAGAATCCACTAATACATCACTATCAACACACATGTCCAACTCAGTGGGAATCCCTTCTGCCGGCATACCTCTTAACGATTCGTGCGAATATTTAAAAGTTCGCTTATTAGCCATGGATTTGAAAACAAATCTGTCGCCATCGAGTATCTCCGCCACTTGGAATGGTCCCCTGAACTTTGGGTCTAGCTTTGTCTGATGTCTCTCTTCATTTCTGAGCAATACATAATCGCCTACTTTGAATTTTACAATTTTGAGTTTGTTTTTGTCAAATCTAGCGTTTTCATAGGAGGCGGATCTATCTTTGTTTTCTTTAGCTATCTTTCTTACAAGACTTTCATCGACTTTCTTCTGATTCTCAAAAACATGTAACATATGTAAAGGTCGAACTTCTTTACCAATCAGCAATTCCAAAGGACTATTTTTAGTGGTTCTATTTGTTGTGCAATTTATGTCCAGCTGTATTTCGCCTAAAGCATCCTGCCAGGATCGCTTACTAGTCTCTATAGCAGTTAACATTCGTTTTAACACACTCATAATGCGCTCTACCTGTCAGTTCGCGCGACTAGCACCCGTTGCAATCAAGTGTAAACTTATCTTTTACATGGTGCAGAACTTGCTAAAATCCTTTCCAGTAAAACATCTGCCCTGGTCAGCAATGATTCTATTCGGTATGCCGAAAAGTGAAATCGATGACTTTAAAGCATTGATGCAACTTTCAGTATTTACGTATACAGTATTGTACAAATAAACAAACTTGGTAAACGCATCGATTTGTACTATAAGGTACTCCTTTTTATCGCTTTTCCACTCAGCTTGCCAGTTATATCTATGTGCACCGTGTGCCATGGTATATCTACTTTAGGAATGGAATGGAGCTCTACTTGTATTTTGCCCGACGGCGGTTTAGTGAGTCTGCAGGTAATACAATTATCTACAAATTTACGGACATTTTACGCATATTCTCAAACCAGGTGAACTCGTACATTTTATCCAAAGTCTTTTCCCAAGCGAGATGTACAGATGTCACTGCCGACCACCTAAATGGTGTGGGTATAACAGGAAGGCATCTAGATTTACCATTCCGTTGGATTTTTCGGAAGATCATTTTTGAACCAAGTTCGTACGTCTTCGCCAAACCCTCCTCCAACTCGTCATTTTGACGAGAAATGAATCTAGAAATGATCGAAAAAGTCTCAGAATCTCTTTGTTGCTCAGCAAGAAGCCAATTGTCTGATATCTCAGTTAAATGCACACATTTAATGGGAGCCTGAGCAGACAATTTAATAATGTATTACGAGAAAAGAAATCCACATGGGCCATCTTTACACCAGGTCTATACTGAATTTCAAAGTCAAATGACTGCATATAAGCCCACCATCGATGGACTATCGGCGTCAGGTCGACTTTACTACGTGAAGCCTTTTACGAATTACAGTCGGTGTAAACAACAAAATGTAGGCCCTGCAGGTAGTGACGAAAATGCTTCATGGAATTGAAGAATGCCAGCGTCTCTAGTTCGTATGAATGATAACGAGATTCTGGAGGTGAGGTTCGTTTGCTGTAATATTCAACAACATGTGAGACAATACAACGGCTTCATTGTTTGTGAAAATTCTGGCATAAACTGCCTAAAATATGACGCTAGGCCAATGAACTTGAGTAACACTGTGGAGGTGGTAAGTCTATCAAAGCTTGTTTCTTGCGAGGATTAGGTCGAATTTCTCCTTCTCTGACCTCCAAACCTAGGTATTCCACACTCGACTTCAGAAAAGAGCACTTTGAAATAATAAAGGAGAACCCGGATCGTGACAAAACCTTCAAAACAGTTTCTAGTCTTTGAAACGCCATGTCATCCATGTAAACTATGACAAACGAGTAGGCAAGGTCACCCAATGCCTTCATTACAGCGCGCTGGATCACAGACGGCGCATTTTTAAGACCGAAACGCATCGTCAAAAACTCATATTGTCCCTCCGGTGTAACGAAAGCTGTACGCTCAATTGAATTTGGGTGAATAGGAATCTGATGGAAAGATTTGATCATTAATTAAAGGCAACGGATAATTGTCGGCCACAGTATTTAAATTCAACGCGCGATACTTTTTGACAAGCAGTATAGGGGCAAATGGCGAACAGCTAGGCCGAATAATTTTTGACTCTATTAACTCATCAATCCTACCCCTTACTATTTCTTTTTCATCTAAACTTAGCCGGTATGGTTTTGTTTGGATCAATCAAACGAATTTCCAATTGGCCGGTTGTAACTCGACTCTTTGGAATTCCGTCAATAAAAAAACTTAAATATTCACCTAGAATGTTCAGTAAACGAGACTTATCAACGACACACAACTCAGTATCGATAATAGCCGGATTTGAAGAAGTATCAGAGACAGCCACAGCACATACAGATATTGTTTTCAGAAATTCGACCTTATCATATAATATTAAAACCTTAAAATTATGATAAAGAATTTCACGACCTATTATAATGTCGTAATTTAAGCTATCGCTTAGAACAACATGAAACAGAACTTCAAGGAAATAATAACTTATTTTAACATTTGACAAAATTTGCAAAGTGCTAGTTACTGTATGGTTTCCAATGCCCCTCAAGACGACTAAATTGTTCTCTCCTTCGTTTGAACGGCCATTGAGAATGTTGAAATTGTGGCAGCAGGGGTTTCAGTGCCTTCAAAGTGCTGCAGAAACAATTCCTTGAATTGGTTCCACCAGCAAAAGAAATTTGGGGTAGCAAATTGGAAGCACTCCCTTCCAGCGATTTGCTTAGGGCCATGAGAAGTGCGCTGCCCTCCAACGAATTCTCCGCCAGTATTAGGTCCACAGTCGAGCACCATGCAGCAGCACTTGATCCCAAAGAGTCAGGGTCAAACTTTGGCAAGACAACTGATGTTTTACGACCTTGCTCCAGTCGTCCACTTTTAACTGCACTGATCACCTCGATTAAACTACGGTGTTGCGCTTCCAAAATCATGCACAATCGGTCGTCAGGATTAATTTGCGGTGGAGACAATCCCACTTCTGATGTCGAATATCCATTAATGTTCTTAGTATTTTCCATTTTCTTTACTTTTAATACTTTCTACTGTTCACTCTCACTTTGTATTAACAAACTGTTATTGCATCGAGTTTTAGGTGTTATTCTGGCACGTCTGATTTTTCGACTGCCTATGCCGACTCCAATGACTTAACACCAAACCATCTCGACAACATTTCTAATGTTGTCACGCTGTCTAGCAACACTGCTTCTGCAAAGGCAACATCTCAAATCTGCCGAGTCATCCTGCAATCTCAATATACCAATTGTCAACCTGCAAAGGGCAGTGTTGGACATACCATAGTTACAGGTGACATACCTGTCAATTCACATATCAAACATTAACAAAACATTAGCCTACTCTTAGGCACTCTAAATTCCCCGACATATATATTTTCTTTTTTTTTTTTTGCCTTGTGTTTCTGTTGGCTTTTTAATGGCTTGTTATCTACCTACTTGCAAGCATTCTGATCGTTTTGATGATCAGTATAAAGCAATATCTTGTTGGCTCTGCGATAATCTTATTCACTTAAAATGTGCTGCCATCAATGGCCGCGACTACGACAAACTTTCTGGGTTGTCTGTGTCTAAGCCTGAGCTTGGCTTAATGCGCTGGACTTGCCCATCTTGTGCCAGCCAGCAGCTTGATTTTAGCCGTATGTATAGGGATCTTTGTTTAAAGTTTCTTTCTTTAAACAAACTGTCCAAACAGCTGGCTAACGAGTGTGACTCTAGCGTACATTTATTGTTGCAATTCAAGTTTGTTACACCTTCTGAGAAATTGCCAAAAAAATGTACCCTTGAGTTGCCTCGTAAGCAGTCGCCAGCACTTTTTATTACATCTTCCCCCATTTTAATTTCGCCTACACCATCTTCTCTTCACTCGGTATGCTCTTCTTTTCAGATTGAAGAACCCATTACAAGACCTGGTGTACCTCAATCTATCCCTCACGGGAAATCTGATCAATCACAGGATCATGCTGGCTCTCAATCACTTGCGGACACCAACGCTCCTCCGCCTTCACTAACTGTAGTGCCTGATCGCAAACAATTGTTTATCTCTAGGCTTGCTCCAGATACTTCTGAATCTTCTGTGGCAGCTTACATTGGTAATATATGCCCGGCTAAGGTTTCAATTCAAAAGTTTGAGTTTTCTAGGCCTCGCGAAATCTCCTCTTTTAAAATTACAGAATTAAATGAGTATTTCTCAGCTAGGTTGATCCTAATTTTTGGCCGGAGGGCCTAGTTGTACACGAGGTTGCGCCCAATAAGCGCTCCCGTCCTTTGCCTGTCCACCTTCCTATTTTATCTTCTGCTTCAAAAAACTGATAACGTCTAGTCTTTGCATTCATTATTACAATGTAAGAGGACTTTTTAACAAGCTCTCGAACCTGTTCTGTGATAGCTAAACCTTTTTGGCTGACATATTAGCTTTCTCTGAAACTTGGCTTAACTCCTCTGTTTTGGATAATGAAATTCTTTCTTAAAACATTATTTCTTATAGGCTTCGGTGTTGAGTTTATTTGCGTCGAAGTTACATGTACTAACTTTAGCCTCTATATAAGTCTCTGGTTCATATATTTCTCCAGCTTCTGATATCATGATCTACGTGCACCATGCTGATGCTTTACGAACTATTTTTAGTCGTCTTAAAGATTGTGATTTTCTTATAGTTTTAGGTGATTTTAACTTGCCTAATATTTCTTGGCTTGTTGATGATATTCTATGTTTCTTGATTTCTTCATCTCAACATGTTTTTCTTGATAGCCTACCTGAATGTCCACTATATCAGTTGAATTCTTTCCTTAACTCTTTTAAAAGAATCCTCGATCTTGTATTTGTCTCGGATCCCACTGTTAGATCTGTATCTCAAACACAGCCCCTTGTGAAGTCTGAAGATCCTTATCACCCTACCATTGAAGTTACTATTTCTTACAATTCCGTTACTAATTCATTTAATAACATATCAAATTCTCGTCGTAGATGTTTTCGTAAAACAAATTTTGATCTTCTTAACAACCTTATTTCCTTTGATTGGTCGTTTTTATTTAAGTGCTGTGATATAGATTGTGCAGTGAATTTTTCTATTCTGCTCTTAATTCTCTAATTGATAAATGCGTTCCTTATGTGAATGTCTCTACCGTCTCCAGCGCGCCAGTCTGGTTCACACGTAGGCTCATAATCTCCGTAACATTAAATCGAGATATTTTAAAAGGTATAAAAAAAACTGGTTCGCGACTTGACTATGCAAATTATTGTATAGCCAAACCTCAATGTTGTCTTTTAAATACTCAGTGCTACAACAATTATCTCGTTCGCTGTAGGGTTGGATTTTTATAAGAACCCCAAAAGATTTTACAACTTTGTCAATTCCAAAAGACGCTCTAATTTACTACCTTCCACCTTCAGACTTAATGACCAGTCTGCTAATAATGATTCAGATATTGCAGATCTGTTTGCTAAATTTTTTCAGTCGACTTATTCTACTACTGTTTCGGATCCCACACCCTACCCCTTTTCAATCCCACATTTAAATTGTATGTTTTTTATAGTATTACTGAAGACTGTATTATCTCTAGCTTGTCATCTATGACGTCTTCCGTCGTTCCCGGGCCTGATAATATACCTAGTTGCATCCTTAAAATGCGTTCGATTTCCCCATCTAAGCCTTTATCTCGGTTATTCCTAATATCGAGTGAAACTTGTAGCTTTCCTGATATTTGGAAGGAGTCTTTTATTATTAAAAAGGGTAGCAAATCGGATATTTCTAACTACCGTGGCTTTTTATTATTTTTAGTATTAAAAAGGGTAGCAAATCGGATATTTTTAACTACCGTGGCTTTGCCAAACTTTCGGCAATCCCTAAGCTGTTTGAGAAAATTATTCCGTCTTCCCTTCAACATCTAACCAGATCCACTAGTTCTCCTTGTCAGCATGGCTTATGAAAGGTCGTTCGACGCTTACCAACCTCTTAGAATTGACTACCTTTGTACACCATGGCTTCCGTAAAAAGCGTCAAACTGATGTTATTTATACTGACTTTAGAAAACCTTTCGATACGGTTAATCATTCTATGCTTTTTCCGCGAAACTATTGGCTTGGTTAAAGTCGTATCTTATTGGCAGAACCCAAAAGGTATCTTTTCGTTTCTCGATATCTAAAACTGTTCGAGTTACGCCAGGTGCACTACAAGACAGTCATCTGGGCCCACTATTATTTACATTGTTTATAAATGATTTGCCTTTGATATTGGCTCATTGCTCATGTTTGCTTATGACGTCAAGATTGGTTATTCCTATAATGATCCTTCTTTCCAACAGTACTTGCAATCAGACCTCGATGCGTTCTGTGATTGGTGCCATGTTAATAAATTACCTCTTAATGCTTCTAAGTGTTCTTTTATGACTTTCAGTCGTTTGTCTCCGCTCCTAGCTCATTACTCTATTTAGTCTGTTCTGTTAGATTGTGTACCATCATTGAAAGACTTGGGCGTTATGTTTGACCCTAAACTTTCATTTAATGTTCATATTTCTTCAATTGTCAATAGAGCATGTAGCCTTCATGGCTTCATTAAACGTTGGGCCAAAGAATTTGATGATCCCTGTGTAACAAAGGTTTTATACACTTCCATCTTATTCTGACAGACTTTTTCTTATTAATATTCCTTTACTTTATAACCGTAGGCTCGTTTTTGGCATTCTCTTTCTCCATAAACTAGTCAACGGTGAAGTCATTTCTACCAATTTACTAGATACGCTATATTTTTGTGTTCCCTCACGCCACCTAAATTCTCCGCATCTTTCTGGTACTTCTCTTCGCGCTATACTTTTTCATCATCTACAGCGAAACCAATGAAAATATTCTGGACTTGGATTGTCTGCAACTCATCCCTGACCACATTGGCTGTGAATCGGGGCATAGCTGGCAGCTTGTGCAAATAAAACACCTCCACCGGGTCGGGGATGTTTAGTTGTATATAAAGCTAAGCTACCTTCTTCATTTAATTACTATCTGTCTTTAGCTTAAGCTTTTTCGTCGACTGCTGTGTTAGTTGACGTAAATTATTATTATTATTATTATAAGTATAGGATATAGTTTTAAACTATCAACCTAACTATATTTTACAAGCACTGGCAACTAAGGCCTTCGGCTTAGACGAAAACTACATCCATACACTAGCCTGGGATTCGAACCCGGATCCTCGTTGTTCAGTTGCTCAAATGACTGGGTCACTTAGACAACTCGTCTACCGAGGACTGCAGTTGACGTAAATAAATAAATAAAATAAATAAATAAATACGTTATATTTGGTGTCATCTGGCAATATTCCTTTGTCGGTACATTTGTGACACAAGAATGTCACTTAGTGTATGAAGAATGAACACTTTTCTGGATGCAGTTTAGTTCGCGATTTTTCTTCTAGTTCTATTTGGTGAAAACCGGACATTAAATCTATACATGAAAAATATTTGGCTCTGCCTAGTTGATCAAGAATATCGTATACTTTTGGTAATGGGAATTTATCGAACAACCATTTTTTGTTTATTTGACGATAGTCTATTACCAATCGCCATCGTTTCTTTTCTGATCCTGGTAAACTCTTTTTCGGCTCCAGTTGTAACGGACTATTATACTCGGACACTGATGGCTCATCTATTTTATCTTTAATGAGTTTATCGACTTGTCTCGTTATTTCTTCCTCATCCGTTTATGGTATTCTGTAATTTTTTGTGTATACTGACTGATAATTCGGACAAATGTTTGATTCGGACTTGAGATCGAATTTCCAATAAATCTTCTTTTTTCGACTTCTTGATTTAAGATGACGATATTTGCTTCTGGTTTTCCGAATTACTTTACGTAACTCGTACACTACCATTTCCGTTATTGGAATTACTTCGGTTGGAATTACCGCGGTTGGAGCTGTTTCGGTTGGAGCTCTTTCGGTTGGAATTATTTCTTCCTCGGCTATTATATCGTGAGTTACAACGACATCCACCTGTATTATTATTATTCCTATAACCGTTGTTTTGGTAATTACCTCTACCTCGGTAAATATTTTTTTCATTTTTATTGTGTTGACGGTAGTGCATGGGTTCGCCTGTTTCTGCCGTACGAACTTAGTTGTTAGTTCGTTCATGTCACGGAATATGCTTGCTCTTAGTACGTTACGTACTTGATTGTTTATGCAGTTCTTTGTTACTGCCTATGTAGTGACTGAAAGTGACCTTTTAATTTTGTTTTTATTAGGCACACTGCTGTTACCTAATGGTCGCCTTTTAGTGAATTTATCAAATTCAATGCGTCCATTAATCTCTGAAGATTTTCTCTTCTGCCATCAAACTGTGGAAAAGGGTTTGAGGCCACCTTCTTCTCTATTATTTTTGAGTGTTTTTCTACTGTACCTTGGGATGTTTCCCTATTCTGCGAGAGGCATTTAGAAGATTTATTTAATTCTTGCGCATATATTCTAGCTTTTAATATTATATCATCCCAATTAATCATAGTTTGTTGAAAAGAATTTACACTCTCTTTTTTTTTAATTTCCTGAGAGATCAATTGTCTCGATGGGTTGGTCGAATAGGTTATTTAGTTTTTTTCGCTTTAGGCGGTTGTATGCTTCTACTATGGATCTTTCTATCAAGTAGGCTATCCTTGATTTAAATTTTCTATTATGTACAATCCAGTATTTTATTTCTTTTTAGTTTAATTTAACCTCTGATAAAGAGGAAGCCTAGAAATGGAACGTATTTGTTTAAATATTTAAGTTCTACCCGACCCAATTTTTATACTGTATTTAGGCCATATGGTCTACTCAGGTATTTTTTTTTAATTATCTTATTATGCATTGCATATAATTTCAAAGCCAGATTTATGGCTACTAATATTAGGAACACTAACTGTTGGAGAAGAACTCCTGAATTTAAACTCATTAATTTAATTATTCTGAAATATTAACCATTGGGTTAAATAGCTAAACTATCGTTCAATCTAGCATCACTGTTAGCTCTCTTCTTGTGTTTCCCTTTAGTTTTGACTTTGAATTACACTCTCTCGTAGCATATAAGAATTTAGTGTACCAAGAGAACTCGAATGCGACGGACGCAAATAAATGTAAAACTACATAACGTCGTCTAATCTGTTTCGGGAAGATAGTTTTTTTTTTTTTTTTTTTTTTATTTGACATCGGTGAAGCGAATTTGCAATCTGTCCTGGGACAATCAGCAAGTTTTCTTGGTTGAAGTTGGCGGTTACATGTTTTAAGGATGGCATTCTATGGCGACCAACAAAAACAGAAGAACTAAAAACTTACGAGCTCAACACCGTGACATATGGCATGTCAGCAGCACCCTTCTTATCTATCAGAGGTGTTCACCATATTGCCGATTCGTATTCACATGATCATCCTATAGGTGCTAAAACAGTACGCAACGACTTATATGTGGATGACTTGCTAACCGGAGCTGATAGCGTAACCGAGCTTCAACACATTAAAAATGATACAGTAGACATCTTAGCACTGGCTGGGTTGCATCTTACAAAATTTAGTAGCAACTGCAAAGAAATTACGAAAACTTCAGAGGAAAAAGTATTTATCGCCATGGAAGATCAAGACACTACCAAAATCTGGGAATGACGTGGATGCCCAGCAGTGACATCTTTACATTTCGATACATTTGAGACCAGCAAGAACCATTTACTAAACGATCAATTCTTATAGTAGTAGCAAGAATGTTTGAATGTTTGCTGGGATTCATAAGTCCGGTCATTGTTCGGTGCAAAATTTTTATGCAAGACTTGACACTCAAGAGCTTAGATTGGGATGAGCCTGTCGATGGTCAAATTAAGGAAAGATGGAAAGAACTTTTACAGGATCTCAAAGACGTATCAAATCTACAAATACCACAATATGTGAACACATCAAAAACGTATCGATGCGAAATACACGGATTTGCTGACGCATCCGAAAGAGCGTACGGATGCTGTCTTTATGTTCGATCCGAACTCCCGAGTGGACTCAAAGTCACTTTACTCGTTGCGAAATCAAAGAAATAATATGGAAGCACGTCCCTTCTACCAAAAATTCAGCAGACATTGTTTCTCGTGGTTGTCGGACATCAGAGCTGCAAACGAGCATGTGGATAACAGGGCCTCCGAATTGTCAACGTAGATTTGCTTTGTATACGTAGATTTGTAGCGCGCCGTGGTGTACTATTGCGCATGGTTTGCGACAACGCCACAAACTTTGTTGGCGCTGCTACAAGGCTAGCTGAGTTTAAGTCAAAATTGTTTAACTCAGACGTCATAGCTCACATAAAAACATACAGTTCAATTAAAGGATTTAACTTTTGCTTTATTCCCCCTAGAGCTCCACACTTTGGCGGCCTCTGGGAAGCGTAAATTTTTTTTGTTCTATATATTTTTCTTTATGTTCCTTCCGATGTCCTTAGGTCTTACTTTGACGCCATGTAATGACCGGGTTCCACTTGGTTTGAAGTTTTTAAAAATGAACACTTCAGTTCCGTTTGGTCGTAATAGTCAGATTGATTTTTATTTCAAAAATATTCTTTTTCTTAACCTATTGTTACATATATATTCTTATGCTGCGACTTAGGCGACAGCTACAAAAGACAGGAAGAGTGTCAGTACATACATACATATTATTTGGAGCGCTTGCATCAAAGTGCTTGGTCAGCGTTCACACGCTGGCCTAGCTCTAGCTCATGTTACGCCTGTGCATTGTTGCTTATGTGAATATATGTATGTGCATATATAAATGTACATGCATATATGAACATGCTTAGCTGTATATTTTTGTGAATATGTTTATGTGAATATATCAATGTATACATAAAAACATATTTAAGTACACACTTATATTTAATTGCGTATATATTTTATTGTTAATACTTGCAACAAAGTATTACAAGTTGAGCTCTTTGTGTTGAATGATTTTTGGTATGAATATACTACACCATGCTTTTCACAGATGCACTGTAAACTTAGCAACTTATTATCTTAACGACACTCCCTTAGAACGGTTAGATATTATTAATGAATGTTCTTGGGTTTGTGAAACGATGGTCAAAAGAGTTTGACGATCCGTACACAACCAAAATTCTGTATACTTCATTAATTATCTTAGAGTACGGATCCTGCATATGGTCACCTCAATAGGAGACGCATCAAAGTTCGGATCGCAATGTCAATTTGCTATCATACTCCAGCAGGCAGTTTTTCTACATCGGCACAGTATTAAGACAGCGACTCCTCCCCTTGTCGAAGGGTTTCCTGGTTTTCCTGAATAACGCGTGTTCAGTGAAAGACGTTAGTATTTCTTGAATTAAGTTAATATTTATTTGTTTATATATAAAGGCACCAGCACATAAACCAGTGACTCAAAGTTGTCGCAACCAACACATAAATTGGGTGGACCTCGGAGTGAGATTACAAAGGTAGAGATGGGGGTCAAAGACGATGCACACCCGATGTAACTACAATTGGTATCTGAACTTACTAAAAATAATGCATTTCTCTTATAGTAAAAATAGAGAGCTCACCAATGCATAGTTGGACTTAGTGTTAGGTCAGCAAAATACGTCTTTATTGATAATAGCTAACCATATCAGCTGAATTAACTAGGCCTTTATTGTTAACTGCTGACCATATCAGATCTACTTATGACTGATGAGACATCGATATCTATAATCGGGTTACATACTTATTTTGATGTACATTTGTTCTATATTATAGTTGTCTTAATGTTATATTATATGCCAATGCTGAAGTTGCCAAATCGGACATATGACATAGCTATACGGTGTCTGACGTAGCTATACGGTGACTTGTTATTCGGATGGCAGAACTCCTTGCTCTACACATCGGGTCTAGAGTTTACAATCCAGTCTTCTTGATAGTGACACCTTGTATGTTATCGTCACAGGTCACTGCAAGTTCAATTGAACTGGTGGTGGCAAAAATCCACTGATTTTTGAGATACATGTCGTACTACACAAATGACTTGTTTGTGTGTTGTATCTGTGTGTTGTATAACTCACAGTTGCTCTGAGCTGTAAACGTCGTTAATATATCAAAACAAATATAATCCTCATCGTTGAGCTGATGGCATCGTTCCAAATCTGCTCTTGAGAGCCCAATGTATTGATTCTGTTCTTTGTTAACGGCAATAATGGGAATTTTAATGCTCATAACTACAATCCCATGAGTTTCAATTGCTGGAATGGGTACCAGGTTATACAGTTGCACCGCCTGCGTTGCCACTAATAGAAACATGAATTTAAATATCACATGATTGTTTGCGATTGTGCCTTGTGCTTTCATTATGGCATATAATTTTTATTTATTTATTTATTTATTTATTTACGTCAACTAACACAGCAGTCGACGAAAAAGCTTAAGCTAAAGACAGATAGTAATTAAATGAAGAAGGTAGCTTAGCTTTATATACAACTAAACATCCCCAGCCCGGTGGAGGTGTTTTATTTGCACAAGGTGCCAGCTATGCCCCGATTCACAGCCAATGTGGCCAGGGATGAGTTGCAGCCAATCCAAGTCCAGAATATTTTCATTGGTTTCGCTGTAGATGATTAAAAAGTATAGCGCGAAGAGAAGTGACAGAAAGATGAGGAGAGATAAGGTGAGAAAGGTTGTTAAAAGATTGGCAAAGAACACGAAGAGGTTCGTGAAGAGAGTAGTTAGTCAGACATCTACTAAGGTGAATAGGAAAAAAGTTTCTGGTCCGACGTGAGGGAACACAAAAATACAGCGTATCTAGTAAATTCGTAGAAATGACTTCGCCGTTGACTAGTTTATGGAGAAAGAGAATGCCAAAAACAAGCCTACGGTTATAAAGTGAAGGAAGATTAATAAGAAGAAGTCTATCAGAATAAGAAGGTAGGCGAAGACCCGGGTCCCAATTTAGACCGCGTAGCGCAAACTTAAGGAATTGCTTCTGTACCGATTCAATACTACGCTGGTGAACATCATATTGCGGGTTCCACACTGGCGAGCAATATTCTAAAGTAGGGCGAACTAACGAAGTGTATAAAACCTTTGTTACATAGGGATCATCAAATTCTTTGGCCCAACGTTTAATGAAGCCGAGAAGGCTGCTAGCTCTGTTGACAATTGAAGAAATATGAACATTAAATGAAAGTTTAGGGTCAAACATAACGCCTAAGTCTTTGAATGATGGAACACAATCTAACAGAACAGACTTAATAGAGTAATGAGCTAGGAGCGGAGACAAACGACTGAAAGTCATAAAAGAACATTTAGAGGCATTAAGGTGTAATTTATTAACGTGGCACCAATCACAGAACGCATCGAGATCTGATTGCAAGTACTGTTGGAAAGAAGAATCATTATAGGAATAACAAATCTTGACGTCATCCGCAAACATGAGCACGCGTGAATGAGCCAAGGCCAAAGGCAAATCATTTATAAACAATGTAAATAATAGTGGGCCCAGATGACTGCCTTGGGGTACACCTGACGTAACTCGAACAGTTTTAGATATCGAGGAACGAAAAGACACCTTTTGGGTTCTGCCAATAAGATACGACTTTAACCAAGCCAATAATTTTGGTGAAAAACCCATGATGTTAAGTTTCGCGAGAAGCAAAGAATGATCAACCGTATCAAAAGCCTTACTGAAGTCAGTATAAATAACATCAGTTTGACACTTTTTACGGAAGCCATGGTGTACTAGGGTAGTCAATTCTAAAAGGTTGGTAAGCGACGAACGACCTTTCATGAAACCATGCTGGCAAGGAGAAATAGTGGATCTGGATAGATGTTGAAGGGAAGACGTAATAATTTTCTCAAACAGTTTAGGTATTGCCGAAAGTTTGGCAATGCCACGGTAGTTAGAAACATCCGATTTGCAACCCTTTTTAAAAAGCGGAATAATAAATGACTCCTTCCAAATATCAGGAAATCTACAAGTCTCACTCGATATAAAGAATAACCGAGCTAAAGGCTTAGATAGGGAAATAGAACACATTTTAAGGATGCAACTAGGTATATCATCAGGCCCGGGAATTGCAAGATCTCGTTATCTGGTGTGAGGAACATTAGATAGACAAGAATAATGTCCCACACAACAAACAAGCTACAACAAACAAGATACAACAAACAAACTACAAAGATACAACAAACAGCCAGATACAAACACAGCCAAGACACAAACTAAATACACGATATAAGACCAAGCACAGAATTGGTCGTATAAGAGTGAAATCGGCTGTGAATGAGCAAATGAAGCAAGGCCGGCCGAACATGGCCGATCGAACCCCACGCAACCGTTTGGCAATTTCGTACAAGCGGGAAGATGCGTGGGAAGCAAATACATTAAGTTCGATCGTATAAGAGCCAATGAGTAAGACCGGTCGAACATGGCCGATCGAACCCCACGCAACCGCTGGCGATTTCGTACAAGCGGGAAGATGCGTGGGAGGCATAACAAAAAAAACCAATATACATGCACAGGCGACGGGCAACCAAGTCCAACATGGCTCGATCGAACCGAATCGAACCCCATGCAACCGTTTGGCGATTTCGTACAAGCGGGAAGATGCGTGGGAAGCATAACAAATATGAGTGGCTGTAGAAGAGTAAATGAAGCCGGGCTTGAGGGCACAATTGCATGTAAAAAGGGGCCATTGGCCTCATTAGATAAATTAAGAGCATGGAGAGGCAAATAAATGCATGCATTAGCATACATATAGGTCACACGTACACTATGCGTGAGAGACGGCAAGAGAGAATACCGGTGGCCAATGGGCCGCGCTATGCATACGTCACGCTCATGAGAGCGAAAGCGGTAAATTGCAAGCACCAAAAGAATTTCGTGAGCGAGAGAAAACGAAAGTGAGAGCCAAGCAAGCCCGAAAAACGGGTGCGGGGGACGCTTGGTACCGAAATGAAACCAAGTGAGGGCTATGCTTATGAAACGGGGAGTAGGGGGAGAGTAAAGAAATGGCAATGTATTGATTCTGTTCCTTGTTGACAGCAATGATGGGAATTTTAATGTTCATGATTACAATCCCATGAGTTCCAATTGCTGGAATGGGTACCAGGTTATACAGTTGCACTGCCTGCGTTGCCACTAATGGAAATGTGACCTTAAATATCACATGATTGTTTGCGATTGTTCCTTGTGCCTTCATTAAGCCATATAGTTGCAAGACGTCGTTATCTGGAACTGGCAAATCCAAACCAAACGGAAGATGTCTCTTCAGTTGGTTCAGATGTTCCCGAAGCTGGCCTGGTGATAGAAGTAACGGGCTTATTTTGCTATGATGGGCATCTGTAAATACTCGGGAAATTTCGGTTTGAATTCGTTGCAAATTCCCTGCAATAACTGTCATCTGAGTAGTTAGCGTGATATACCATTGCAACGCCTTTACCGCATTGTCCTGGACTTTGGTCATGTCGTTCATTTGTTGTTCCATTAGTTTCATATGATTTTCAATTGTGGCTTCATCTCGCTTAATGATATTTATCGTTGAATCAATTACAGATGTCTGATTTTGCAGCAAGTTCAATAAGTAATCTTCGTTTGATTTAACCTTTCTTATGGTGCCTGACATCTCTGTTGCATACTTTGAGTCCAGCACACCAAATAAGCCGTTCGCAATGTTCCCAATTATATCTAACGGCGATCGTCGTTGGCGCTCTATGTGAAGGAGATCATTTCCTGTCCGTATCTCTGAGTTGATATGCTCGAAGTGCCTCTGCATTGCGGTGCATGCCTCTGGAACCTTCATTAACACGCATACTTCTCCAACCTTTACTACTCCGTCTGAAAATGTCTTCAGGTCGGCCCAATATGGTTCAAGATCGTAAAATGCCACAATAGTCCAGTCAGACGTTGCCATCCTTCCTGTGCCTATACTTTCATAGTATATGCCTGGTTTGGGGTTGAATCGAGTTATATTAGTTCTTTGAGCAAATGCTATAGGAAGTAACAACATCATTAGGCAGATCGTCATTGCCAACGGTGGCACACCGATCGACAAACGTCTTTTTGTCTCTGGTTCTGCGGTGTCCTCGATACCAGGGTCTTCTTGGGACTTCGATTCTGTGTCATCTGCCTCGATTTTACGTTTTGTCGCCGTCTCTCTAAGCAAGGGAGCCAATTTATGGATAGCCCGCTTGTAGGTGCCTCTGGCTGTTTTAACGTCTACCACGCGGACGTATCTATCCAGGCCTGGATATAATTTCACAATTCGTCCAATTGGCCATTGCAAAATTGGCACATTATCCTCCTTTAGAATTACCATCATGCCTTCTTTGACATTGTTATATGGTTTTTCCACTTGGATGTACCCTGCAATTCTTGTAGGTACTCTTGAGACCATTGCGTCCAGAATGTATGCTTAAGCCGTTGCACTAATTCCCACTGTTCTGGAATCGATCGCTGTGTTACTGGCTCTGCATCTTGTTGGGCTACTAATGGTTCTCCGATCAATAGATGGCCTGGGGTTAGAGCTGTCAAGTCGTTGGGATCGTCTGAGTTTGGCGTTAACGGACGAGAGTTCAGCACTGCTTCAACATTGACAATTATGGTAGACAGTTGTTCAAACGTTAAGTTTGCTGTCGATACGTTTTTAAACAGTAAATGCTTAGCAGACTTTACCGCAGCTTCCCATAATCCTCCGAAATGTGGAGACCGTGGTGGTATGAACTTAATACTACCTGCTGCCGTTTCTGAGTGTATTGTATCGGTCAGCTTCTTAAGTTGGTTGTTTGCTCCAACAAAGTTTGTTGCATTATCGCAGTATAATGTCTGGCATCTTCCTCTGCGCCCAATAAACCGCTGAAGCGTGCCCACAAATGAGGAGGTGGACAGGTCTCCCACCAACTCCAAGTGTACTGCCTTGGTTGCAAAGCATACAAATACTGCAATGTACGCTTTGTCGGTACGTTTTCCTCGAACCTTATGGTGGATCCAGAATGATCCACAATAGTCTACTCCGGCATTAAGAAAGGGTCTATTCTGAGATACCCGATGCTCAGGTAAGTCGCCCGTGACTTGTTTAAAGAACTGAGGCCGGATCACATTCCGGACCATCGGTTTCACCTTGATGATGTGGTACTGTTGCCGAGCTATTCCGCGTAGTGCCTCATGTCCACAATGAAGTTTCCGTAGTATCATTTTCACCACCGGATGATTATACGGCAAGAGATATGGATTCCTTGTTTCCGTTGATACTGTTGCTTGTTGTAGCCGAGTTATTACTCGTATGATTGAATGTTAATCCAGTATTAGTGGCAATGTTGCCACCGTGCTTTTGCGATCTAGCGGTTGATCAGGTCGTTTCTTTAAGTGCCGTAATTCATATGCAAATCCTGTTTCTTGAATTTGCTTAATGATCACTCTCCGTGCTTGGTCTAACTCTTCCAACTCTAACTGAGCCGTTGGTTTCCTGATCTGCTTGTGACAAAACCGTAGCACATACGCCACTATTCGCTGTAGCCGGTAAAATGAATTTTTGTGATTTACCGTATATATCCATTCACTCTTGTTGTTTGCCGTGGCAGTCACCATGCTGAATACCTTGGTTTTCTTCTCAGCGGTATCCATCGTGTGCTCTGTAGGCTTAAATGGTGCTGGCCATCCACGTTGTGGTCCATGCAGAAATAGTGGTCCATACAACCATAATGTATGTGTGCTAAGCTGATATGCCTCGAGACAGAACATCAGCTGCGTTGAGCGCTGATGACACATGCCGCCATTGCCTTGGATGTGATACTGCGTGTATTTTTGTCAACCGATTAGCCACAAACGTGTGGAAATGTGATGCCCGTGAATTAATCCACGAGAGTACTACTGTTGAGTCTGACCAGAGGAATGATTCTACACTTTCTGATCCGAATTGGAGATCCTGTCGAACTCTATCCGTGAGTTCAGCTCCAAGTACAGCTGCACATAGTTCCAGCCGGGGCAGTGTCTGTTTTTCCAGGGGAGCCACTCTCGACTTGGCGCACAACAATCTGACCGAAATTTGTCCATTTTTATAGGTTGATCGGACATAAACTGCCGCACCATACGCCTTTTCTGATGCATCAACAAATGTATGCAATTCCTTTGTAGTGGGGACCTTGCCATCAAAAATATGCCTTGGGATTTTCATGTGGTTTAGTGCCTGTACATCCTCTCGGTAAGCTTCCCATTGCTTCTCCAAATACGGCGGTAGGTCACCATCCATCTCAATTCGTTCGGTAGCAACATGTTGAAGAAACATTTTTGCTCTTACCACTACCGGTGCGAACAGTCCTAGAGGATCAAAGATTTGACCGACTTCGGATAGCACCACTCGTCTGGTTATTCCTTTTGTATGTCTTTGAGCCTTTCCACATAATTGGTCTTCTTTGGGTGCCCATATGATTCCCAATGTTTTGACACTTGTTTGTTCCAGTGTGTCACCGAGATTGATGTCAGCAATCATATCTTCCTTTGGAATTTCCTTTAGAAGTTGACTGCTATTTGAACACCATTTTCGTAAGTTGAAACCCTTAGGTTTCAAGATTTCTAGAAGCTCTTGTCTTATTTGCAGGGCTTCTGGTAAACTGTCTGCTCCTGTGAGACAATCATCAACATAAAAGTCATTTTTTAATGCTGATGCTCCAGACGACAATTTTTCAATGTTTTTCAGTGCCAAATATTCCAGACACTTCGTCGCTAAATATGGGGCTGCCGTGGTTCCATAAGTTACCGTTTTTAAACGATAAAACTTTAGTTCTTGACTTGGATCCTCTCTCCACACAATCATCTGATTGAATTGATCGGCAGGGTTTATCCAAACTTGACGATACATTTTTTCAATATCTGCCGTGAACACATATTTGTGTGTCCTGAACCGCAGAAGAATTGAGAAGAGTTGACTCTGTACAACTGGTCCAGGATATAAAATGTCGTTCAGTGATTTTCCTGATGATGTTTTGCATGAAGCATCAAATACCGCTCTTAGCTTGGTGGTGGTACTTTCTGGTTTTAGTACACAATGATGTGGTATAAAGTAATGGTTCTTGGGAATTTGTTCTACCATTACTTGCTTCATATGTCCAAGCTGTTCATATTCTGACATAAATTTTACATACTCCTTTTTTATGTCAGGGTTCATTCGCCTCTCTAACGACATGAATCTTCTTATGGCTACTTCCCGAGATTCTCCAAGAGATGACGCCTCTTCAGCAAATGGAAGCTTTACAATTAGCCGATTGTCCGCCGCCGTGTGTAGGTTATCGAGGAAGAATTTTTCACAATACTCTTCCTCCGGACTCCTGTACCTTTTTATTGGCTCTAGTGTGTCTAGTTGCCAGAATCTTTCCAGCGATTCCTCTGGATTCGTCATGCCTACCATGCATGTGATTGAAGCTGACGTCGACATATTAATTCTGCCAGCAACAATCCATCCAAACTCTGAGTTTTGTAATGTTGGACGGTTTCGATTGCCCCGTCTCCTTTCTGGTAGCAGTATAGCATAGTGATCATCAGCTCCCAACAGCATATCAATTTTTCCGGGTTTATCAAATGTTGGGTCCGCTAATTGAATGTTGTCTGGTAATGTTACTTTCTGCGTTATTTGTTCTGTGGGTTGGTCACCTATTATGTGTGGCAATACAAATACCTCAACTAGCATTGCGAACTTGTTGTATCTTGACCTTACAACCAAGCTTACTCGCGCCTTGCTTATCTGTGGTTGACCACCCACTCCATTTATATGAACATGAGTCTCGCTAATTTTTAACGATAACTTCTTTACCAGTCTCTCTGAGACGAAATTTACTTGAGAGCCGCTATCCAGGAGTGCTCGAAATTCTCCTTTCCTTTCATTGATCCCCTTTACCACTACCTTGGCCGTTGCCAACAGGGTGTATTTTCTGCCAATTCCATACGCAGAAGCTGCAGAAGCAGATGTAGCAATTTGGTTGCCTGTTTCTAAATGCAACATTGTGTTATGTTTTTTATCGCATTTAAAGCATCCCCTCCAAGAGCAATTTTTTGCTATATGGTCCGGCTTGAAGCAATTGACACACAATTTGTGTCTCTGCACCCAATTAAGCCGCTCTGCTGCGGATTTGATTTTGAACTTTTCACATTGGAAGAGTTTGTGCCTTGCTCTTTCGCAGAAAGCACACAGGGTACTGTTTGTCCCAGATGCTGTTGCGCATGTCTTCCTTGGACTTGGTTTCTCACTGCTGCGATTTTCGTTTCTCGGTTTCCCAATCGCCTCTAATGTTAGGAAGCGCTGTTCCAAGAAGGATAAGAAGTCCTTTACTTCCTGCAGATCCCTTGTGTTGGAGAGAGATTGCTCATATAGTGCGTGGTTGAATCTATCCAATTTTCTTGTCATATGAAACATTATGACAGCATCTGACGATTCCATATTGACGCCGATATTTTTTAAGGCTTGCAATGATTCAAAAATGTTATCATGCAAATTCTTTATAGAAGCTGCGTCATTTCCCACATTGGGGTGATCAAACAGCTTTGCCAGTATGGCTGTTACTAGAACTCGTTTGTTATTAAAACGTTCCTGCAACACTGACCAAGCAGTGTTGTAATTGGCTTCTGTTAATTCCAGGTGCCGTATCAGTCTCTCTGCTTCTCCAGAAAGGTTTGATTTTAGGTACCACATTTTCTCTATCGTGGATACATTTGACTCATGAACCACCTTTTTATAGATGTCATGAAATTGTTGCCATTTCAGATAATCCCCATCAAATTTTGTAATGGGAATTTTGGGTAGTTGCAATGATTGTATCGATTGCAATACAGGTGGTGATTGTATTACTACATTTTCTGCTGGTGCCACACAGAATTTCAGCATTGTATTTTCTGCGGCCACAAACGTAGCTATATTATATCCGGCTTCGGCTGGATTTTCAGCTAGCCGATGAATCTCATAATGGATTTCTTCAATTTGCATCCATAATTTGTCGACTACCGATTTGTAAGTCATTTTTTCTTCAGGCACAATTTGTCTTAATGTCCTGGACAATGACTCCAGCAGAGCACTTTGCTTACGAACCAGTGGTTTGACCATGACTCGCTCTTCCTCTCTTTGGCGAGCTTGTCTCTCTAGCTTTATTTTTGCCAAATGGTCCTTCCAATCTTCCCCTATATTAGATACAACCGTCTTCATTTTGCTGAAATAGTCCGTTATAAAGTAGTCATCTTCAGTTGGCACGTTATTTAATTTGTCCATCAACTCCTGATGACCTTTCTCGAAGTTCTCCCACATGTATTCCAGGAGCTCAAGTTTCTCCTCGAAATAAGATGGCTTCGTTTTCCTGGCGAAAGAATCTTTTTTGCTATTCCGAATCAAGGCCTGGATTGCCTCTCCTCGTTCTGTCTGCTGTTTATAAAATTCCTCCATGTTCTTTTATATTCTTATGTAATTGCTTGTTTGTACTAGTACTTGACCCGATGGGAGTTTATTTATTTTGTCAAAGACAGGGAACGCTCCGACTCGTTCCTAAAAATGGTCAAGTGTAGCACAAATAAGAATAAGAAATAAATCGAAGTTGCCTTTTGAATAGTGTTTTAACAATAGTTTTATTTTTATTTCCAATATACCTATTCTTTTACACTGATAACTGCCACGACAGTGAAACCAATTTTGGAGTTTCTTTTCTTTGTTTAAAAAAAAATGCTGATCAATGCCGAAATCTATACTCGTACGTACTACCTGGGTTACTGACCGAGTTAACTAGGTCAGATATTGCTGACGCCAGGGAATGCAACAGAGTTGAGTTGATCAAACTTTATTTTATACAAAAATAACTTTTTATGATTTGATTCAAAATGATTTATGATTTGGTCGCCTCGTTGACACAAATCGTTGTTAAATGATTTTCATAAGGTGATCGCCTAGTTAATCAACTTTTATTAGATGGGTATGCACTGCTACCCCGTTGCGGAAACCAACTCCTAGTTTTCCAGTAACTCTTTTTTATTCGCCAAGGTGGCTACGCAATGATTGCCAAGTTAATCAATTGCGATGTTTTTAGTCGGGACCCCAGATTGATGTGAGATGTTCATCAATTTGTGCCCTCGCTTAGGATTGTCGTGTCCAAAGCGTGCAAAGAAAGTAGTCGCCTAGTTGACCAGTTTCCTTTTTGTTGAGAGATTGGTCGCCTGAGTTGACCAAATGTTCTCGCTTGATGACGGTTTCACCAAGTCTGTTATTCTTTTAACTTGGAGCCGCCAATGTCGGGGTCACCAAAATGTTCAATGAAAAACGTTAGTGTTTCTTGAAGTTATTAAATGTTTATTTATTTATATATATATCTAGGCACTAGCACATAAACCAGTGACTAAGGGTTGTCGCAACCAACACATAAATTGGGTGGACCTCGGAGTGAGATTACAAAGGTAGAGATGGGGGCCAAAGACACAGCGATGCACACCCGATGTAGCTACAATTGGTATCTGATCTTACTAAGAATAATGCATTTCTTTTA
The DNA here is from genome assembly GCF_018151085.1 of Drosophila tropicalis. Taxonomy (NCBI): domain Eukaryota; kingdom Metazoa; phylum Arthropoda; class Insecta; order Diptera; family Drosophilidae; genus Drosophila; species Drosophila tropicalis. The sequence goes on along the minus strand of NW_027172909.1, from coordinate 594,559 downwards.
TAGTACAAAATAGCGAGCTCACCAGTGCATAGTTCGACATAGTGTTAGGTCAGCAAAATACATTTTTATTGATTAACTAGGTCTTTATTGTTTACTGCTGACCATATCAGACCTACTTATGACTGATGAGCCATCTATATCTATAATCGGGTTACATACTTAATTGACATACATTTCTATTTGTTCTATATTATAATTGTCTTAATGTTAGCTTATTTTATATAATCAAAACACCAACACCCTCTATCTAATAGATACGAGATGCGTATGAAAGTGTTTTGCGTGGAGAATTAAATATTGTTATATATTAAAGTAATCAAGCTAATTATGTTTAAACGTTAATTTAGTTAATACGATTAGCGTATATGTATGTAGATAATAATATTGAGTAAATGTGGGTGAATTTGGGTATGACGAGTGGATCAAAGGGAGCGACGGGCGACGGCAGCGTTGGCAGAGAAAGCAGAGACAGTCAACGGGATACGGAGGGCGGCCAATAGAAAGGCGACGCCAATGCGAGAAAGTGATGCAAGTCAAGATGTACAAACAAGAAAGACAAGGACAAGGCGTAAATGGGCGCTCAGCCACAAAGAAAGTGGTCATATGCGCCAAGGATTTACGGGACTTTCACCACGCATAGCAACAAGTGGATGCGTGGGTGAAAGCAGAGGGTCGATGGAAATGTACCAGCTGTATAGCGGTACTACACCAATATATTCCTGAGGCCGTGGGATCTGCCTATATAAAGGCAACGCCCATCAAGCAAAGCATCAAGTCAACAAGTCGTGATCAAGTAACAAGTAATTAAGGCCTTACGAGTAACCTTAAGAAACTTATCAAGGAAACCCAAGAAACAACAGCAAAATTAAGAACTATACAGGCCTTACGAGTAACCTGTACAGCTTCATTCAATTATAACAAGTCCTTAGACAAGGATAACAAGCACCGTACCCAAGCTAAAGTAAATTTGAGAGAAGCAAAGCATTCTCCAGGGGCGTCCAAAGTCAGTGGTAGGCACGAGGATATATCCTACTGCCGAAATTCCAGGATCTATATATCCTGATGAGTACCAATTTCTGAGGAAACATCCTGCGTCGTGATAACAGCCTTAAAGCAAAAGCATTCTCAACAAATTTAGCGAAAAGGGTGCAGAGGTGTATCGCAAATCAAGCACATTGTACGGATCGAGGCAGTAGCCAGCAACGGCTACAGAAACAAGAGGAAGACACAAAAAAGGACAACGAGGGATTCAAAGTAACTCACCAACGCTATCCAAGCCCAGCACTACCATCGAGAAACCGTCATATCCAACCAACTCCATTAACGATTTGAATAAACATACAATTAACATTAGCAACTGAAATCGAATGTGTTTTAATTTCACCGGGTCACAAAATAAATTTGTTGTGCCGAACCTAGCCCAAGAGATATTGTGGATATCCCGAAGGACGAAAAAGGATCGTTACAACTGGCGCCCAACGTGCTATACTGGTGAAATTTTAACAAAACAAAAGTGTGAAAATTGTAAAGAAAACATTCAAAATGGGGAAAGGATGGATTTACCACATGAAGAAGGAGGATCTGTTACAGACAGGCCAAAGGATTGGGATCGAGATGACCGGCACAGTGGAGGAAATGAGGAAACAGCTAGGCGAGTGGGTAGAAAAGAACGAAACGGACCCAGACTGGAAGGAGGAAATAAATAGATTGGAGACAAAGTACTCGAAAAATCTAAAAATGAAAACAATAGCAAGCACATCAAAAACATGCGAAAATGGCGTAGACAAGGAGGCCGATGAATTCCAGAAAATAAACATCGCCACACTAGCAATTCCTCCATACTTACCACCAAGATGGGGAAGCGAAGGAGCCCTAGATAGCACAGAAACAAAGAGGGACAGAAGGAGACAAACGATAGACCCAAGAAAACGGTACCACAGGCAACACACAGGACCACCGAATACGCCAAGGTGGCAAAACAAGTGAGGGAATGGACATTCAGATTCGACGGCAATTCCAGACCGCTAGAGTTCATAGAACAGATCGAGTGGTCAGCAGACATGTATGGCATCGAGCTGGACATGATCCCAAGAGCAATGCCAGAACTGCTGAAAGACAAAGCACTCAAGTGGTACGTCGCAAACAACAAGCAGTGGCGATGGTGGAAGGAGTTCGTTGAGGGCTTCAAGAAATACTTCCTGCCAAGAGGATTCTTCAACAAATTGGCGGATCAAGTGAAAAATCGCAAACAAAACAGAAACGAGTATTTTAAGGATTATATGATCGACATGCAAACAATGATGAGACCCCTCAAAATACCAGAGTACGAACAATTGGAGGTTATATTAGAAAATTGCACTCCAGATTTGAAGATATTCGTTCGGCCGCACAGAGCCAGAAACCTAGAGGAGCTGATGCAGTTGGCGGATGAACATGAGATGCTTGAACAAGAACGAGCAGATTTCCATCGCCCAAATAATGCTCAAAGAACACACAACAACCAATCAAGCCACAGAGGAGAAAATAATTACGGGCCAGCAGTCACACAGTGCCGGAGATGCCAAGACAACAGCATGGAGAACAATTCAAGACCAAGCCAAGAAAATAAAAACATCCAAGATGGAAAAGTCCTGAACCCAAACCAGGCATGCCGCAGATGCGGATGAGCCGGACACTGGGCAAGGGAGTGCAACAATCAGAGACTCATTTTCTGTTGGCAGTGTGGAAGGATTGGGAAAAGAACAAAAGAATGTTGTTGGAGTTCGGGAAACGAAAGGCGGTTCCAGCCTATCAGGGGCGAGCAGGGACCCAGCCAACAAGCTCCTCACCACTAATAGGACAACTAATAGAAGAAGAGGATCAATTGTCGGCAATCATCGAAGTAGCAGGAGTCCAGATGAAAGCGACAATTGACTCCGGAGCCACGAGTAGTTTCATCAGCAAGCAAATGTTAGAAACAGTGAGGAATAAAGGAAAATGGAAGAACACACACAAACAGGTATACATGGCAGACGGAAAGGTGCGAGACATTGAAGAGCAATGGACAGGATACGTGAGATTTGGGGACAAGGAAATCCACATGCCATTCCTGGTCATGCCAGAAGGAATGGATGCGCTGATACTAGGTTGGAATTTCCTCCGGATTATGAACACAGAGATATCGTGTGGAGGCCACAAAGTGCTAATACCGACAGTCAAGCGAATACAGGGCAGGCTGGTAGAAAGAATATCCATCATGGTCACTCAGAATAGTGATCAACAAGAAATACAAAGTTTCCTGAATCAGGAGTTGAAGGAATTAGGGAAAGTGAAGGGACTGTCAAAGGTGGGGATACATCGCATAACGATGAAGGATGATATCCCAATAAAACAAAGATACTACCCAAAAATACAGGGAGAAATCAACACAAAGGTCGATGAACTGTTGACAATGGGATGCATCGAACCATCACAAAGCCCTTATAGCTCACCCATAGTGATGGTGAGAAAGAAACAGACGGGAAAATGGAGATTATGCGTAGATTTTAGACAGATTAACGCAAAATCTATAAAAGATGCATACCCAATGCCACGCATCGACTACATCTTAAACCAACTACGTAAAGCGAAATTTATAAGCAGCCTAGACCTGAAGGACGGCTATTGGCAAATTCCATTGGAAGAAAACAGCAGGCCAATGACAGCATTCACAGTCCCAGGGAAAGGTTTATTCCAATGGAAAGTAATGCCATTCGGGTTACACTCTGCATCAGCAACGTTCCAACGGGCACTGGACCAAGTCATCGGCCCAGAAATGATACCAAACGCGTTCGCCTATCAAGACGACATAGTGGTGGTAAGCAAAACAATCTCAGAACACATGGCCCACCTGCAAGAAGTGTTCAGGAGATTGAAAGAAGCAAACCTAAGAATAAATGCCGAAAAGTGCCAATTCTTCAGAAAAGAGCTAAAGTTTCTAGGACACTTGGTAACAGAAAACGGTATTGCAACGGACCCAGACAAGGTGGCAGCAATAGCCCAATTGAAGCCGCCCACGTGCACAAAAGAATTACGGCAATACCTAGGGGTGGCCTCGTGGTACAGACGATTTGTACCAAATTTTGCTATGATAACACATCCGTTAAACGCACTGCTCAAGAAAAAAACCAAATGGCATTGGAGCGAGGAGCATCAAGCAGCATTCGAATCGGTAAAAGAAAAACTCACGAGTGACCCAGTATTGGCATGCCCAGATTTCACAAAAACGTTCGTACTCCAGACAGATGCAAGCAACATAGGATTATGGGCCATACTAGTACAAAACACCGAGGAGGGGGAAAGAGTGGTTTCATATCTGTCGAGAGAATTGAATCAAGCAGAGAAGAACTATTCAGCAACAGAAAAGGAATGCTTAGCAATAGTGTGGGCAGTACGCAAGCTGAGACCATATCTCGAGGGATACCGATTTAAGGTGGTGACAGACCACATGGCGTTGAAGTGGTTGAATAGCATAGAAAGTCCCACGGGCCGCATAGCTCGATGGGCACTGTAATTACAACAATACGATTTCGAAATAGCATATCGAAAGGGCAAACTAAACATTGTCGCTGATGCACTATCAAGGCAACCGATAGAAGGGTGCAAAAGAATAGTAGACAATGGCGCCCGATTACGACAAGCAAACAAAGAATGCGAGTGGATTCAAGAAGTAATAAATAAAATACAACAACAACCACAGAAGTATCCAGATTACATAGTAGAAAACAGCCAGGTGTACAGAAATACTCCTCATAGAGCAGGTCAAGAAGAAGTAATATCATGGAAATTGTGTGTGCCCAAGACGCTACGAAACCAAGTGATGGAAGAAAACCACACTTCCATAACGGCAGGGCATACAGGAAGCAGGCGAACGATTTCCAGAACTGCGTCAAGATATTACTGGCCAGGAATGCAACGAGATATCAGGAAATTCGTGGGAAAATGCACGACATGTCAGCAATACAAACCCAATCATTGACCGATTCTCAAAATGGACAGAATTAATACCCATGCGAAAGGCAACGGCGGAGAATCTAATCAAGGCCTTTAGGGAAAGAATTTTGTCGAGATTTGGAGTTCCTAAAGTAGTAATAACTGACAATGGGGTCCAATTCACTAGCAGAACATTTAAGAAAATGCTAGAGGAATGGGGATGCCAACACCAGTTGACGGCACCATACACACCACAAGAAAACCCAACCGAAAGGGCAAACAGAACGCTGAAAACAATGATTGCTCAGTTTACCGGTGAAAATCAACGGAAGTGGGATGAGAACTGGCCGGAAATAACACTGGCTGTAAATACAAGTCAATCAGAGTCAACTGGATTTACGCCAGCATACGTGATACAAGGACGCGAACCTAGAATGCCAGGCGCGATATACGATAGTGTCACGACAGGCACAGGAAAGCAAAGCGTACCACCAGAGGCAAAGGCAAAACAAGTGCAAGAGCTTTTCGAGCTGATAAGACGTAATCTGGAGACGGCGGCACAGGATCAAGCACGTCACTATAACCTAAGGAGGAGAGAGTGGAGACCAACAATTGGAACAACAGTATGGGCAAAAGAACACCATCTCTCGAATGCGGCCGAAGGATTTGCAGCAAAGTTGGCACCAAGATTTGGAGGCCCTTATGTAGTGACAGGTTTTTTGTCTCCAGTTATATGTAAATTACGGCACAAAGAAACAGGAAAAACCAGGCAAGCACATATCAGCCAGATGAAACAACAAATATGTGAACAGACAGATGTCAATAAACTAGATGAACAATGAGTATCGACGATTCTGATGACATGGCAGCTATAAATCTGCACAGACCGGCCGGCTGGGCAAAAAAATCTCAAAGACATGACACAGAGTCGAAAATCTCAAAGTGCATCGAAATTGTACAAAATCACATAAAACAAAAAAAAAAAAGTGCGTAAATAAGAACAAGCGAATAGCAAAGTTGCAAACCGTATACTGGAACAAGATAAATATATGCGGACATCTTATACATACAGTCAGGCAAATATGCATGAACAAATAGAAAATAGCAAACAAAAACAAGGATAAACCAAAAGAAAAACCGATCACACAATCAAGGAGAGCCAATACCTACACATGCGCACGATATTACACATGTAATAGTATGAGTGCACAAAGAGAAAAACAAAAGGAAAGAGAGGGGAACACACATACACATGCGCATAAGAGTGAGCGTGTAATCGTGCAGCATCGCGACATACACACACATGCGCGCGTTAATACAGTAGTATTAGTGGAGCATTGCAGGGGCATTAAATACTCGGCATCGGTAGTTAGAATAGAGAATCCAAAGTTTTAAATAACGGTAAGAATCTAACAAATATCAAAGATGCGAGGTTTCCTGCATGCAAAAATCATAAGCAAGAGTCACTCAAAGTTTAACACTCAGCGAGTAAAGCCCACCAGGAAGAAAAAAAAAAACCCCCAAAAACAATGAATGCGTTTAACGTAGATTTTGGCCAGGATGAAGGCGTAGTTCGACGAGGTGCGGCACCACGGGCCAATATGGAACGCGGTGACTGGCACTGGTCCGATGAGGAGTCCGACGACGATGAGCCGGATATGATGGATCCGGTAATCGCCGCCTCATCGGACGAGGAGAACGATGAGGACGTAGAGGACAGAAGAGAGCGAGGCAGAGTCGGCGATGAATCAGGGCCACCAGGAGGAGGATGAAGACGACGAGATGTGGAGAGAGCTGGGCGAGGCGATAACCATGATGGAGGACGAAGTGGCGGAGGAAGCAAGCAGCGGCCGAAGTAGCCCAGATGAGTATGCGCCGTGGGAGCAGAATGAGATATACGAGCCGCCGGCAAGATTGTGGGAGACAGCGCGGCCACCAATGCCGTTTCGCATGGTGGGCTCAAGGTCAGAGGCCAGCGAAACGGCGGAGGTGGCCGTGGCTGATGAAGGTGCGGCTGATGGAGTAGCCAGCCCACCTCCACTCGAGCCAGAGAGGATAGATGGTGAGTCCGAACGCGCTATGATGAAAAACCATCAATGGATGAGTTGGTGGCGCCAGCAGATCCTGCAGCAGCAGGAGGCGGAGAGGGATCTGCTGGCGTGGGAAAGGCACCAGCAAGACGAGCTAGCAAGGGCCAGGGAAAGGCTGGCAGAGGCAAAGGTATGAGGCAGTGCCAGAAGAAGAATGGCCAGAAATGGTGGTGGATGTCGTGGGCCAAATGGCCCAGCACGAAGGACCACGAGTAGTGAGATTGGTGTGGGCGGGTCAAACAAGGTATAGGATTAGGATAGCGCAGGGGGTAGTTCGGGTATATAGGGAAAGGAGGGTATAATAAGTAGGATAATTAGATGTAAGTAGGAAAAAAAAAAGATGCGGAACGGGCCAAAAAAAAAAAAAAAAACAATGAAAAGATGCCCTAATCTGACAACATTTAAGAAAAGATACTCAGTAATCGCCAACATTAGAAGATGCCAATTAGCCAATAAAAGATGCGAGCTGAGTCCCAAAGAAAAAAAGAAAGGCACAAAACAAGCAAAAGACAAGCCAAAACCAAAGAAAAACACAAAATAAGCAAAACACACAAAACAAGCATAAGACAAGCCAAAACCAAAGAAAAAACACAAAACAAGTAAAAACACATAGAAAAAAAAAAGCACACAAAAACGAGCAAAACACAGGCCAAAGCTACAAAGGCAAACATATTAAATGCACAAATACGAGAATGGAAAATACACATACAGAAAACAAACAAAAGGACAGGGGAGGGCAAATCCCTCCCGAAGAAGGGGGAGTGTGAGGAACATTAGATAGACAAGAATAATGTCCCACACAACAAACAAGCTACAACAAACAAGATACAACAAACAAACTACAAAGATACAACAAACAGCCAGATACAAACACAGCCAAGACACAAACTAAATACACGATATAAGACCAAGCACAGAATTGGTCGTATAAGAGTGAAATCGGCTGTGAATGAGCAAATGAAGCAAGGCCGGCCGAACATGGCCGATCGAACCCCACGCAACCGTTTGGCAATTTCGTACAAGCGGGAAGATGCGTGGGAAGCAAATACATTAAGTTCGATCGTATAAGAGCCAATGAGAGAGACCGGTCGAACATGGCCGATCGAACCCCACGCAACCGCTGGCGATTTCGTACAAGCGGGAAGATGCGTGGGAGGCATAACAAAAAAAAAAAACCAATATACATGCACAGGCGACGGGCAACCAAGTCCAACATGGCTCGATCGAACCGAATCGAACCCCATGCAACCGTTTGGCGATTTCGTACAAGCGGGAAGATGCGTGGGAAGCATAACAAATATGAGTGGCTGTAGAAGAGTAAATGAAGCCGGGCTTGAGGGCACAATTGCATGTAAAAAGGGGGCATTGGCCTCATTAGATAAATTAAGAGCATGGAGAGGCAAATAAATGCATGCATTAGCATACATATAGGTCACACGTACACTATGCGTGAGAGACGGCAAGAGAGAATACCGGTGGCCAATGGGCCGCGCTATGCATACGTCACGCTCATGAGAGCGAAAGCGGTAAATTGCAAGCACCAAAAGAATTTCGTGAGCGAGAGAAAACGAAAGTGAGGGCCACCTCCACTCGAGCCAGAGAGGATAGATGGTGAGTCCGAACGCGCTATGATGGAAAACCATCAATGGATGAGTTGGTGGCGCCAGCAGATCCTGCAGCAGCAGGAGGCGGAGAGGGATCTGCTGGCGTGGGAAAGGCACCAGCAAGACGAGCTAGCAAGGGCCAGGGAAAGGCTGGCAGAGGCAGTGAATCAGCAGAAGCAACAACAACAGCAGCAACAACAACAGCAGCAGCAACAACAGCAACAACATCAGCAGCAGCAACAACAGCAGCAGCAACAACAACAGCAGCAACAACAGCAGCAACAACAACAGCAGCAGCAACAACAACAGCAGCAACAACAACAGCAGCAGCAACAACAGCAACAACATCAGCAGCAGCAACAACAGCAGCAGCAACAGCAACAACAGCAGCAGCAACAGCAACAGCAACAGCAACAACAGCAGCAAAAACAGCAGCAGCAATAAAAAACAAACAATGAAAAGATGCCCTAATCCGAAAACATTTAAGAAAAGATACTCAGTAATCGCCAACATTAGAAGATGCCAATTGGCCAATAAAAGATGCGAGCTGAGTCCCAAAGAAAAAAAAAAGGCACAAAACAAGCAAAAGACAAGCCAAAACCAAAGAAAAACACAAAATAAGCAAAACACACAAAACAAGCATAAGACAAGCCAAAACCAAAGAAAAAACACAAAACAAGCAAAAACACATAGAAAAAAAAAAAGCACACAAAAACGAGCAAAACACAGGCCAAAGCTACAAAGGCAAACATATTAAATGCACAAATACGAGAATGGAAAATACACATACAGAAAACAAACACAAGGTACAAGGGACAGGGGAGGGCAAATCCCTCCCGAAGAAGGGGGGAGTGTGAGGAACATTAGATAGACAAGAATAATGTCCCACACAACAAACAAGCTACAACAAACAAGATACAACAAACAAACTACAAAGATACAACAAACAGCCAGATACAAACACAGCCAAGACACAAACTAAATACACGATATAAGACCAAGCACAGAATTGGTCGTATAAGAGTGAAATCGGCTGTGAGTGAGCAAATGAAGCAAGGCCGGCCGAACATGGCCGATCGAACCCCACGCAACCGTTTGGCAATTTCGTACAAGCGGGAAGATGCGTGGGAAGCAAATACATTAAGTTCGATCGTATAAGAGCCAATGAGTAAGACCGGTCGAACATGGCCGATCGAACCCCACGCAACCGCTGGCGATTTCGTACAAGCGGGAAGATGCGTGGGAGGCATAACAAAAAAAAACCAATATACATGCACAGGCGACGGGCAACCAAGTCCAACATGGCTCGATCGAACCGAATCGAACCCCATGCAACCGTTTGGCGATTTCGTACAAGCGGGAAGATGCGTGGGAAGCATAACAAATATGAGTGGCTGTAGAAGAGTAAATGAAGCCGGGCTTGAGGGCACAATTGCATGTAAAAAGGGGGCATTGGCCTCATTAGATAAATTAAGAGCATGGAGAGGCAAATAAATGCATGCATTAGCATACATATAGGTCACACGTACACTATGCGTGAGAGACGGCAAGAGAGAATACCGGTGGCCAATGGGCCGCGCTATGCATACGTCACGCTCATGAGAGCGAAAGCGGTAAATTGCAAGCACCAAAAGAAAGAAAGTGAAGGCCAAGCAAGCCCGAAAAACGGGTGCGGGGGACGCTTGGTACCGAAATGAAACCAAGTGAGGGCTATGCTTATGAAACGGGAAGTAGGGGGGAGAGTAAAGAAATGGTAAAACAAAATTGGTTTGTGGACTTGTGAGGGGAATATGCAAGCCGAAGGGGGAGGGATGAGCCATGGGGAAGCCCTCTATCTAATAGATACGAGATGCGTATGAAAGTGTTTTGCGTGGAGAATTAAATATTGTTATATATTAAAGTAATCAAGCTAATTATGTTTAAACGTTAATTTAGTTAATACGATTAGCGTATATGTATGTAGATAATAATATTGAGTAAATGTGGGTGAATTTGGGTATGACGAGTGGATCAAAGGGAGCGACGGGCGACGGCAGCGTTGGCAGAGAAAGCAGAGAGAGTCAACGGGATACGGAGGGCGGCCAATAGAAAGGCGACGCCAATGCGAGAAAGTGATGCAAGTCAAGATGTACAAACAAGAAAGACAAGGACAAGGCGTAAATGGGCGCTCAGCCACAAAGAAAGTGGTCATATGCGCCAAGGATTTACGGGACTTTCACCACGCATAGCAACAAGTGGATGCGTGGGTGAAAGCAGAGGGTCGATGGAAATGTACCAGCTGTATAGCGGTACTACACCAATATATTCCTGAGGCCGTGGGATCTGCCTATATAAAGGCAACGCCCATCAAGCAAAGCATCAAGTCAACAAGTCGTGATCAAGTAACAAGTAGTTAAGGCCTTACGAGTAACCTTAAGAAACTTATCAAGGAAACCCAAGAAACAACAGCAAAATTAAGAACTATACAGGCCTTACGAGTAACCTGTACAGCTTCATTCAATTATAACAAGTCCTTAGACAAGGATAACAAGCACCGTACCCAAGCTAAAGTAAATTTGAGAGAAGCAAAGCAATCTCCAGGGGCGTCCAAAGTCAGTGGTAGGCACGAGGATATATCCTACTGCCGAAATTCCAGGATCTATATATCCTGATGAGTACCAATTTCTGAGGAAACATCCTGCGTCGTGATAACAGCCTTAAAGCAAAAGCATTCTCAACAAATTAAGCGAAAAGGGTGCAGAGGTGTATCGCAAATCAAGCACATTGTACGGATCGAGGCAGTAGCCAGCAACGGCTACAGAAACAAGAGGAAGACACAAAAAAGGACAACGAGGGATTCAAAGTAACTCACCAACGCTATCCAAGCCCAGCACTACCATCGAGAAACCGTCATATCCAACCAACTCCATTAACGATTTGAATAAACATACAATTAACATTAGCAACTGAAATTGAATGTGTTTTAATTTCACCGGGGCACAAAATAAATTTGTTGTGCCGAACCTAGCCCAAGAGATATTGTGGATATCCTGAAGGACGAAAAAGGATCGATACACTGGAACTGGCTAATTCGAACCAAACGGAAAATGTCCCTTAAGTTGGTTCAGATGTTCCCGAAGCTGGCCTGGAGATTGTTGTAACCGGTTTATTTTGCTATGATGGGCATGATGATGCCCATATGATAAATACTCGGGAAATTTCGGTTTGAATTTGTTGCAAATTCCCTGCAGCCACTGTCATCTGAGTAGTTAGCGTGATATACCATTGCAATGCTTTTACCGCATTGTCCTGTACCTTGGTTATGTCGTTCATTTGTTGTTCCATTAGTTTCATCTAATTTTCAATTGTATCTTCGTCTCGCTTAATGATATTTATCGTTGAGTCAATTACAGACGTCTGGTTTTGCAGCAAGTTCAATAAGTTAACAGGTCTCGGACCAACTCCAAGTGTACTGCCTTGGTTGCAAAGCATACAAATACTGCAATGTAAACTTTGTCGGGACGTTTTCCTCGAACTTTATGATGGATCCAGAATGGTCCACAATAGTCTACTCTGGCGTTGAGAAAAGGTCTATTCGGAGATACCTGGTGCTCAGGTAATTCGTCCAACTCTTCCATCTCTAACTGATTCGTTGGTTTCCGTAACCCGCTATTCGCTGTAGCCGGTAAAATGAATTTCTGTGATTTACCGTAGATATCCATTCACTCGTGTTGTTTGCAGTGGCAGAAACCATGCTGAATACCTTTGTTTTCTTCTCAGCGGTATCCATCGTGTGCTCTATAGGCTGGTGCTGGCCAGCCAAGTTGTGGTCCATGCAGCCATAAAATTTGTGTGCTAAGCTGGGCTGCTGATATGCCACGAGACAGAACATCAGACACATGACGCTATTGCCTTGGATGTGATACTGCATGTATTTTGGTCAACCGATTAGCCACAAACGTGTGGAAATGTGATGCCCGTGAATTAATCCAAGAGAGTATTACTGTTGAGTCTGACCAGAGAAATGATTCAACACTTGCTGAACCTAATTGGAGATCCTGTCGAACCCTATCCGTGAGTTCAGCTCCAAGTACAGCTGCACATAGTTCCAGCCGGGGCAGTGTCTGCTGTTCAAGGGGAGAAACTCTCGACTTGGCGCACAACAATCTGACCGAAATTTGTCAATTTTTATAGGTTGATCGGACATAAACTGCCGCTCCATACTCCTTTTCTGATGCATCAACAAATGTTCCTTTGTAGTGTGGACCTTGCCATCAAAAATATGCCTTGGAATTTTCATGTGCTTAAATGCCTGTACATCCTCTCGGTAAGCTTCCCATTGCTTCTCCAAATGCAGCGGCAGGTCACCATTCATTTCAATTCGTTCGGTAGCAACGTGTTGAAGAAACATTTTCACTCTTTCAACAGGCCTAGAGGTTCAAAAATTTGACCGAATTCAGATAAGAATGGAGTAACCGAACACCTCTATTTTACAGATGGAAAATATGAGGAAGGTTTAGATATGATAGTCAGATTATAAGCCAAAGGAAAGGCAAGCAGACAGGGCACTGTTGATTCGGAAAACATTGAAGCAGATGCAACTATGTTAGAAAATTTTGAGAACAGCAACGGAGAGTCGCGGGGAAACGCGACCTCAAGTAATGATAACGCTAATGTTAGACAAGATAAATTTCAAAAAAAGGTCCGTCAGCTGCAGGAATATTTGGACATGGTGAGCAAAGATTTACGTACGACCGACAATAGAACAGGCGAAATGTATGTTACAAAAATAAAATTCTTGTTCAGGAAGGTACAGATGTGCCAAGCTTATACAGATGAATTTATATGTAATGATACGTTTAAAGAGGTCAAAGAAGAATTGGAGTTCGACCTTCAGAATATCCTGGTAGCATTAGAAGAAAAAATAAACGATCAGAAAAATTTGAAAGTTGAGAATGTTACCGTGAGAGGCGAACTACCGGTGTTGCCAAAAATTCAGGTACCTACATTTTCTGGAGAACCTAGAGAATGGGACCTGTTTGTGGAATTATTTACGGAATTAATTAAAAAAAGAGCAGATTTAAGTCTTTCTCTTAAGTTCAATTATTTAAAATCCGCATTGAAGGGCGAGGCTAAGAGCATGGTAGCTCATTTATTGTAAGGTTCAGCTGAAAATTGTAGTGCCGCTTGGGAACTGTTAACCAAGCTGTATCAAAATAATCGGAGGGTATTTTCCGAGCAATTAAATCGGATCGTTGATTTACCGATGATCTACAATGAATCCGCAAAAAGTGTAAAAGGAGTGACTGACATAGTTAATGAGTCAACGCACATTAAAACAAATTTGTCCGATGAAGTTGACATAATATTTCCTCAATTTATTTTTCGGAAATTTGACAGAGAGACTCTACAATTATATGAGAGTCAAATTAGAAAAACAAGGCAAATACAATTGCTATCTGAGGTCATGGAATACTTCGAATAAAGATACAGTGCCATGAGCAAAGAAGAAAAAAAACCGTTACAAAAAAGTCTGGTTTGGTGTTCGAAGATAACTTTCCGATTTGCAAAGTTGCAGGGCATAAGGCGCATAAGTGCTATAAGTTTAAAGGTTTGAAACCTACGGAAAGGTATGAAATGGTCAAAAAAGTACAGCTTTGTACAAGATGCTTGAACCATTCAAGCAATAAAGTATGCACTAATGAAAGGATTTGTTCAGTAAGGGACACCATACCTTACTCCATTTTGAAGAAAAAAGGAGAGAGTTAATACTTGTGTAACGGCACAATCAGCTATGTTAAAATGTAAATGGAGGATATAAGACTCTTAGAGAAGAGCCCTTATTGATAGTGGTTCCCAGAGTACCATTTTGTCTGAAGAGGCGGCGCAAATACTAAATTAACCCAAAATTAAACAATATACAGAAATAAGTGGCGTGTCGCAGGACCTCACCTTAGAGGTAAGATTAAAGCTGAGGTAAAAGAAATAACTTTTAAGTACAAATGAAATAAGTTTATGTCCCCCGGCAGGACCTCAGTTTGGAGGTAAAGTAAAATCTGGGGAAGAAAAAGTATATTTCCCAGAGGCAGTACAAAATGAGAATATTCAGATGGCAATGGTTAAGTTAAATAATGATCATCTAAAAAATTGTAATACACATCAGGAGTGGGTATTTGGTAAACTGTACAACAAAATAGGAAGTCAGTTAAAAGAAAGGATATCATTGATTTTCTAGGGTTAACTACTATCATGTAGCTCGTCATGCTTCTTTAACAACAGTTATCTTACTAATGACAATATTAATATTAATTTGTACAAGACCACAAACTATTAAAATCAAAAACCAAAACGTCACATATGCCGGCCCTTTGCAGAATGTTTAAGAATAAACATGTTGCCCATCTGAAATGGCTTCACCAAACCAGATGGACCAACGAAAGATACAAAACATAAAACAAAAATAAGTCATAAAGATTCATTTGACAATTAATGCTTAATTCCAAACAAAACATGCATCCACACTCTGTGGAAAACACTTAAGATTGTAACAGCGGCGCGGTATTAAGTAACCGACGCTGAGTATGAAATATAAACAGTTTTCAACCCCCGAAAAACGTGGGTCATTAGAACGAATTCAAGAAATGAAGATCGTGTTTTTATTTGCGGTGCCAAATTCCCCTTCAGCGCCAGACGACAATTTTTCCATGTTTTTTAGTGCCAAATATTTCAGACACTTCGTCGCTAAATATGATGTAGTATATCCATACCCAAAATCATTCAACACAAAGAGCTCAACTTGTAACACTTTGTTGCAAGTATAAACAATCAAATATGTACGCAATAAAACATAAGTGTGCACTTGAATATGTTTATGTGTATATGTACATTAATATATTCACATAAATATACTCACATAAATATACAGCTAAACATGTTCATATATGTGTGTACATTTATATATGCACATACATATATTTATATGAGCAGCAATGCACAGGCGAAACATGAGGTAGGGCCAAGCCAGCGTGTGAACGCTGACCATGCACTTTGATGCAAGTGCCCCAATTAATATGTATGTATGTACTGACACTTTCCCTTTCTTTTGTAGCTATCGCCTAAGTCGCGGCATAAGAATATCTATGCAACAATAGGTTAAGCAAAAGAATATTATTGGAATAAAAATCAATCTGAATATTACCACCAAACTGAACTGACGTGTTCATTTCTAAAAACTTCAAACCAAGTGGAACCCGGTCATTACAATGGGGCTGATGTGGTTCCATAAGTCACCGTTTTTAAACGATAAAACTTTAGTTCTTGACTTGGATCCTCTCTTCACACAATCATTTGTTCGGCGGGGTCTATCCAAACTTGACGATACATTTTTTCAATATCCGCAGTGAAGACATAATTGTGTGTCCTAAACCGCAGAAGAATTGAGAAGAGTTGACTCTGTATAACTGGTCCAGGATATAAAATGTCGTTCAGTGATTTTTCTGGTGACGTTTTGCATGATGTATCAAATACCACTCTTAGCTTGGTGGTGGTACTTTCTGGCTTTAGTACACAGTGATGCGGTATAAATTATTGGTTTTTGAGAATTTGTTCTACCATTACCTGCTTCATATGTCCAAGCTGTTCATATTCTGACATTAATTTCACATTCTCCTTTTTTATGTCAGGGCTCATTCGCCGCTCTAACGACATGAATCTTCTTATTCTCCAAGAGATGACGCTTCTATAGCAAATGGAAGATTTACAATTAGTCGATTGTCCGCCGCCGTGTGTAGGTTATCGAGGAAAAATGTTTCACAATACTCTTCCTCCGGACTCCTTTACCTTTTCATTGGCTCTAGTGTGTCTAGCTGCCAGAATCTTTCTAGAGATTTCTCTGGATTCGTCATGCATACCATACATGTAATTGATATATTAATTGACATATTAGTTTTGCCAGCAATAACCAATGACGATTGCCCCGTCTTCTTTCTGGTAGCAGTATAGCATAGTGATCATCAGCTTCCAACAGCATATCAATTTTTCCTGGTTTATCAAATGTTGGGTCCGCTAATTGAATGTTGTCTGGTAATGTGACTTTCTGCGTTAATTGTTCTGTGGGTTGGTCACCTATTTTATGTGGCAATTCAAATGCCTCAACTAGCATTGCGAACTTGTTGTATCTTGACCTTACAATCAAGCTTACTCGCGCCTTGCTTATCTGTGGTTGACCACCCACTCCATTTATGTGTACATGAGCCTCGTTAATTTTTAAAGATAACTTTTTAACCAGTCTCTCTTAGACGAGATTTACTTATGACCCGCTATCCAGGAGTGCTCGAAATTCTCCTTTCCTTTCATTGATCCCCTTTACCACTACCTTGGTCATTGGTAACAGGGTGTATTTTTTGCCAATTCCATACGCAGAAGCTAATAGCTAACCATAGCAGCTTATATGAAGATCTACTTATGACTGATGTGCCATCGATATCTATAATCGGGTTACTTATTTATCTTGACATATATTTCCATTTGTTCTATATTATAATTGTCTTAATGTTATCTTTTTTTTATAATCTAAACAAAAACAACGCGAATATGCGTTTCGTCTGCGTAGGTAATGTCTATTCGAGCTATAATCGCATCGACATTTTACACAGTGTTGTACGACGCCAGAGTGGAACTAGCGGCACCTTTTACTTTATTTCTAATTTGGTGGGGTTTTTCCTTGTTGGTTGTGGCTGCTTCTCGTCATACAAAAAGTTTCTTAGCCGCTGCCGTCACCATTCCAGTGACGTGACCTTGTTGGTATTTTTTGTAGTAATAATTTTTACCACATATTTTAAATCTTTTGGGTTTTTATTTCAATTCTACTTTTGACTTAGAATTATTTTTTAAAACTGCGCATAGTATCGTCAACGTATATATGAAAAAAAAAAAATCGGTGAGCACTTTTTGTTTAGGTTGGGCGCGAATTATATTAAAGTGTTTGAATATTCGTTTTTATTTATTTGTAGCAATATCAATATCAATTTCTAAATATCAATATCAACTTGTACCAACATTGGCCTTGATTTTTTGGAATTTTTAGGTTCTTCAACATTGACATCTACAGTTTCTACCTCTGTTTATAATTGCGTCTTGCTATCAAAACTCGGGGATTCTTATGGGATTGTTACGGGTTACCTTACAAGTAAGGTAAATATTTTTCCAATTTAATATATTGGCAGAGTTACAAAAGTATATTATTTATGTGAACATGAACTTGTAATTTCTTTTAGCAAAATAAGTGGAAAGGGCTCTGCAGGTATAATTACCAAAAAGAAAACAATCCGTTTGAAGACAAACAATAACCCGTACAAGGAGTGCTTTGATGATCAAAATTGAGTCATCGTAAAATGGTAATTCAGACAAAAGCAAAAAGCTTATTTGATGACATCAAAAGTAAAGCAGTATCGAATGATAATGCTAGTTGTTGTAATAAAGACAAGAATGAAACATTCGAAGCTAGTCAGTCTTTAATGTTGATGAGATTGGTTTATTTTGGAAACGACTAACTAACAGAACTTTTATATCTAAGACGGAAAAATCTGCAACAGAAATTTGTATTTTTGCCGCCTAATACGACAGCAATTATTCAGCTAATGGATCAGGGAGTAATATCCGCATTTAAAAGCTATTACCTTCGACGGACATTTAATCTTCTTTTGAGTGAGACTGATGGGCAAGATAAGCCTACCATGCTAAAGTTCATATTTTGAATTCAAGAAATGAAGATCGTGTTTTTATTTGCGGTGCCAAATTCCCCTTCAGCGCCAGACAACAATTTTTCCATGTTTTTTAGTGCCAAATATTTCAGACACTTCGTCGCTAAATATGATGTAGTATATCCATACCCAAAATCATTCAACACAAAGAGCTCAACTTGTAACACTTTGTTGCAAGTATAAACAATAAAATATGTACGCAATAAAACATAAGTGTGCACTTGAATATGTTTATGTGTATATGTACATTAATATATTCACATAAACATACTCACATAAATATACAGCTAAACATGTTCATATATGTGTGTACATTTATATATGCACATACATATATTCATATGAGCAGCAATGCACAGGAGTAACATGAGGTAGGGCCAAGCCAGCGTGTGAACGCTGACCATGCACTTTGATGCAAGTGCCCCAATTAATATGTATGTATGTACTGACACTTTCCCTTTCTTTTGTAGCTATCGCCTAAGTCGCGGCATAAGAATATCTATGCAACAATAGGTTAAGCAAAAGAATATTATTGGAATAAAAATCAATCTGAATATTACCACCAAACTGAACCGACGCACAGTTGGGCCTCTGCTCGGATAGCGTTGCAAAAATACGTTTTTTCATAATCGCGTTTGGCAAAAATGATATATGCAATCGATAGGAAATACTTCAGAGATTATGAATCCGAAAAATTTTTGAAATCGGTTGAGATTCATGGGTGCTAGAGGCGCCCAAAGTTGAGACATTTTTAGTGAAAAGGAAAAAATGATAATTTAAAAAAAAAAAACGCAACTTTAAAACTGAATATTGGGCGATTTCATCGATTCAATCGATCTTGGATTTTTTGGTTTTATCTGAAAAGTATGTTCTTTATTAATAGCATGTTTCATAAATTTTAATAATTATTTAAATAGTTATTGAACTAGAAGCGTTTAAAAAATGTACTAAATATTGGCATTTTTTGAACTTTGATGGAATAAAACTAGCAAGACTCAACGAGTATCAATACCGGACTACATACACTAGGTAGGTGAAATATATACCTATCAGATGTTTATAGTCCCAATATGCGGAGACCTGCGACAGCGATGCGTAAGCTATAAAACTAAGGCAACCTCGCCTAAAAAATGCGCTGCAGGTATAAGGAAGAAGAAGAGCGCATGCGTATTGGCCTGTCGCTTCTTTGTATTTAAATGATAACATTGCGTAATGCTGTTTTGCAAATACTACCTTACATATATGCCTTTCTACAATGATAAATTGCTAATTACCTGAATTGGAAAAAATGACAAAACTTATTATTGACAAGACTTGTTATTTAAGTTGATGAAAAGTTTGTCTAATTTGTGGGTTGGTCGTTTTTATTTCCGTTTACCTAATTGGATGTAAATATTAAGTTGTTTACCTAATTAATACAAAAAGGATAATACCGAAACACGAATGATGGAAATACTTCAAGAAGATTTTTTGAAAATGATGAAGTGACGTCTTTTATAACAGGTGTTAGTCAAGAGATCATTAAAAGGGTGGCTGTTATCTTGAATGTTATAAATTGCAAGGAAATGGTAAATGGTGAAAAATTTGCCGAATATACTTCAAAGACTGCTCATCTTTTGACTGAATTGTATCCGCAAAAAAACTTACCCCAACGGTAAATAGGATTTTGGCTCACGGAAAGGATTTAATAGAATATCAGTGTTTACCACTTGAAGAGCTATCCGAAGAAGCACAGGAATGTAAAAACAAGGACTACAAGGAATACATTAAAAACTTCTCGTGTGAGACAAAAGAGACCATTTTAACATGCTAGCAGCCTCTTCGGATCCACTTATTGCAAAACTGAGACACGTGCGATCACGAAAGGATTTGGAAAATAGCAACTATAGTCCCGAAATGTTGAGTTTATTAGATACTGGTGTAAATATTGAAAATTATTTTGAAGAAAATCAGCCATCAATAGCAAATTTTCAAAATTAGCCTAAAAAAAATTAAAAAAAATTTTTTTCTTTTTGTAATTATGTTAAAAAATCAAACTAAAACATTAAAAAATGTTACATAGTCGTCTACAACAATGAAAAATTCCATTTGTGATTAAAAAAAAAACGGGTTTCGATCCATTTTTAAAGGAAAAACATGCTTGGAAATATTTTCTGACTTTGACCTTGAATATTTCAGCACCACGAACACCCAGCACTTTTGACAAACATTCATTTTGAAGCTTAAGGTATTCTTTATCATATGCTTTTTAAATTTTTGGAAATTTAGTGGAACCCGGTCATTACAATGGGGCTGATGGGGTTCCATAAGTCACCGTTTTTAAACGATAAAACTTTAGTTCTTGACTTGGATCCTCTCTTCACACAATCATTTGTTCGGCGGGGTCTATCCAAACTTGACGATACATTTTTTCAATATCCGCAGTGAAGACATAATTGTGTGTCCTTAACCGCAGAAGAATTGAGAAGAGTTGACTCTGTATAACTGGTCCAGGATATAAAATGTCGTTCAGTGATTTTTCTGGTGACGTTTTGCATGATGTATCAAATACCACTCTTAGCTTGGTGGTGGTACTTTCTGGCTTTAGTACACAGTGATGCGGTATAAATTAGTGGTTCTTAAGAATTTGTTCTACCATTACCTGCTTCATATGTCCAAGCTGTTCATATTCTGACATTAATTTCACATTCTCCTTTTTTATGTCAGGGCTCATTCGCCGCTCTAACGACATGAATCTTCTTATTCTCCAAGAGATGACGCTTCTATAGCAAATGGAAGATTTACAATTAGTCGATTGTCCGCCGCCGTGTGTAGGTTATCGAGGAAAAATGTTTCACAATACTCTTCCTCCGGACTCCTTTACCTTTTCATTGGCTCTAGTGTGTCTAGCTGCCAGAATCTTTCTAGAGATTTCTCTGGATTCGTCATGCATACCATACATGTAATTGATATATTAATTGACATATTAGTTTTGCCAGCAATAACCAATGACGATTGCCCCGTCTTCTTTCTGGTAGCAGTATAGCATAGTGATCATCAGCTTCCAACAGCATATCAATTTTTCCTGGTTTATCAAATGTTGGGTCCGCTAATTGAATGTTGTCTGGTAATGTGACTTTCTGCGTTAATTGTTCTGTGGGTTGGTCACCTATTTTATGTGGCAATTCAAATGCCTCAACTAGCATTGCGAACTTGTTGTATCTTGACCTTACAATCAAGCTTACTCGCGCCTTGCTTATCTGTGGTTGACCACCACTCCATTTATGTGTACATGAGCCTCGTTAATTTTTAAAGATAACTTTTTAACCAGTCTCTCTTAGACGAGATTTACTTATGAGCCGCTATCCAGGAGTGCTCGAAATTCTCCTTTCCTTTCATTGATCCCCTTTACCACTACCTTGGCCGTTGCCAACAGGGTGTATTTTTTGCCAATTCCATACGCAGAAGCTGCAGAAGCAGAGGTAGCAACTTGGTTTCCTGTTTCTTGAAGCAATTGATACAAAATTTGTGTCTCTGCGCCCAATTAAGCCGCTCTGTTGCGGATTTGATTTTGAACTTTTCACATTAGAAGAGTTTGTGCTTTACTTTTTCGCAGAAAGCACACAAGGTACTGTTTGTCCCAGATGCTGTTGCGCATTTGTTTTATAGTAAAAATACAGAGCTAACCAGTGCATAGTGTTAGGTCAGCAAAATACGTCTTTATTGATAAGATAATAGCTAACTATAGCAGCTTATATGAAGATCTTAATGTTATCTTTTTTTTATAATCTAAACACCAACAACGCGAATAGGCGTTTCGTCTGCGTAGGTAATGTCTATTCGAGCTATAATCGCATCGACATTTTACACAGTGTTGTACGACGCCAGAGTGGAACTAGCGGCACCTTTTACTTTATTTCTAATTTGGTGGGTTTTTTCCTTGTTGGTTGTGGCTGCTTCTCGTCATACAAATAGTTTCTTAGCCGCTGCCGTCACCAGTCCAGTGACGTGACCTTGTTGTTATTTTTTGTAGTAATAATTTTTACCACATATTTTAAATCTTTTGGGTTTTTATTTCAATTCTATTTTTGACTTATTTTTTAAAACTGCGCATAGTATCGTCAACGTATATATGAAAAAAAAAAAATCGGTGAGCACTTTTTGTTTAGGTTGGGCGCGAATTATATTAAAGTGTTTGAATATTCGTTTTTATTTATTTGTAGCAATATCAATATCAATTTCTAAATATCAATATCAACTTGTACCAACATTGGCCTTGATTTTTTGGAATTTTTAGGTTCTTCAACATTGACATCTACAGTTTCTACCTCTGTTTATAATTGCGTCTTGCTATCAAAACTCGGGGATTCTTATGGGATTGTTACGGGTTACCTTACAAGTAAGGTAAATATTTTTCCAATTTAATATATTGGCAGAGTTACAAAAGTATATTATTTATGTGAACATGAACTTGTAATTTCTTTTAGCAAAATAAGTGGAAAGGGCTCTGCAGGTATAATTACCAAAAAGAAAACAATCCGTTTGAAGACAAACAATAACCCGTACAAGGAGTGCTTTGATGATCAAAATGGAGTCATCGTAAAATGGTAATTCAGACAAAAGCAAAAAGCTTATTTGATGACATCAAAAGTAAAGCAGTATCGAATGATAATGCTAGTTGTAGTAATAAAGACAAGAATGAAACATTCGAAGCTAGTCAGTCTTTAATGTTGATGAGATTGGTTTATTTTGGAAACGACTAACTAACAGAACTTTTATATCTAAGACGGAAAAATCTGCAACAGAAATTTGTATTTTTGCCGCCTAATACGACAGCAATTATTCAGCTAATGGATCAGGGAGTAATATCCGCATTTAAAAGCTATTACCTTCGACGAACATTTAATCTTCTTTTGAGTGAGACTGATGGGCAAGATAAGCCTACCATGCTAAAGTTTTGAAAAAGTTTAACTTTTTAAAAGCCATAGAAGTTATTTCCGATTCGTGGAAGGAGGTTAAAACCTCTTGTGTGAATGGTATTTGGCGGAAAATATGGCCTGAATGTGATTACCGAAAATGCGCTGCAGAAGGTGCACCATCTGTTTGCCGGGAAATTTATTATTTGGCGCGAGCGGCTAGTTTTGAAGGTATGTGGGAGACTGACATAAAAGAATTGCTAACCTCGCACCATCAAGGATTTTCAAATGAAGAACATTTGGAACCTGATCTATCAGTTGCTATTGAAGAAGATGACAGTGACGGTTTAGTAGAATAGTTAGAAGAACAGTGTTTAACGTCTAAACAAATTTCAAAAGCGATGGGCTTGATTGACAAAGCAATGGAGATTTTTATAAAAAACGATCCTAACAATGACAGAAGTTTTAAGGTATCCCAGGCGGTAGCTGCAAACATTTACTGCTACCAAGAAAATTATTTAAATTAAAAAAAAAAAAAAAACTGTTCGGCAAACTCTGGAAAATATTTTTGGTGAACGAAGCCACTAAAAACTCAAAAAGATAAACTATTTGAATATGTTATTTTGATTTAATGGAAACAGTTTTTTTTTCAATCAGGGACGGCAGCGTCCTGGATCGCCTAGATCCCACAGGAGCCGGAGACGACCTATCCGAACACTGTGCTTTGGGCTGCGGGAGTACCGCTATGACCGGGCAGACAGCCTGGTTGGATGACCTCAGGATAGAGGTTTGCCCCGAGCACCACGCCGATGCCGGACGATAAAAATTGGTGCCGGCCAGGAGCAAAGTGGCGAATTTTTCACGGACCGGCGCTAACACTTCCCGGATGGGAGTGCGGATGAGCAAGTCCTCTTCGACCCGGAAAATGATGTTCCGCCGGAAGGTAGGATCGGACCTCGATTCGACGACGGCCGTACATGCTTGGTGGACACCGACATTGGTCACGGTCAGCCCCAGGGACCGGGCAAACGAATGGTTGACGCGGGTCTCGAAGGACTTCGACCCGTTCCCCAACCGGATGACTGCTGTTGGCATGACAGTCGTCGTCCTGGCTTGGAGCAGTGAGGACAAGGCGGGGGCGCCTTCTGGCGAAGCGGAGCGGTCGCAAGATGATCGGGAACGGGGTTGTGGCGGTGGTGCATCACGTCCGGAAGAGGGTGACTGGCTGCGACGCCGGGCTAGGGAGCGTCATCTTGGCGGTTGGTCGGCCATTTGGAGCAGGGTGTGATGATTTTAAACGCACCGTCGGCATCCATGGCGACTCCGGCACGCGTCAGACGAGGGGGCCATGTCGCTGTGGAAACACGATCTGAAGGGCTAAAGGGAAAGTTGATTAGTCTATTCACGGGAACGAACAACATGCACGGAGACGAGGACATTCGGAAGGAACATAAAGGAACTGGGAACCATTATGGTTTTTAGGCTCAGGACTCCTGTTGTCTTGCAACTTCGCTACGCGTCTTCGGATAGGACCACGCGCTGTT
Source organism: Drosophila tropicalis (assembly GCF_018151085.1). Lineage (NCBI taxonomy): Eukaryota > Metazoa > Arthropoda > Insecta > Diptera > Drosophilidae > Drosophila > Drosophila tropicalis. The sequence goes on along the minus strand of NW_027172909.1, from coordinate 569,736 downwards.
GTGACATCAGCCAGTCGGACAAGACCGTCAGAGGGGTGGAGGGCGCTCAATTCGTCCTAAGCGTCATCCGTTGGAGGGGAGGTTGTCTTCGGACACGACGACAAGGTCACCTGTCTGGAGACTGCGAGCCGGTGATTTCCACTTATTCAGTTTGTGGAGCTCCTTAAGGTATTCGCTCTTCCAACGCTGCCATCGGTTGATTAGCGACATAGGCTCGACTAGAATCTCCTGTTCCGCAATGGATAAGAGCTGTCCTCCAATAAGGAAGTGTCCCGGGCTCAATGCCAGCAGATCCTCTGGGTCCTTGATAATGGGAGAAATTGGCCTGGAGTTTAGGCACGCCTCGATTCGACACAGGAGAGTGGAAAGTTCCTTCTTGCTTAACATTAGACGGGGACTTGTAAAATAGGGTCTAAACTTTTGACACCTGCCTCTCACAGTCCTCCCATATGGGGGCGCTCGGCGAAATGAAATGCCAGGATAAAATATGCTGGGGAAATGCCTTCAATATGTTAGGCTTGGTGGCGTCCAGGAAATCTTTTTCGAGCGCTTTCGAGGACCCTACGAAGGTATTGCCATTGTCGGAGTAAATGCGCTGTGGGCATTGTCTCCATCCTAAAAACCGAGAGAAGGCTTCGAGAAATCGTTCAGTGGTGAGGTCGGAGGTAGCCTCGAGATGGATTGCCTTCGTGCTGAAACACACAAAGACGCAGACATAACCCTTCGTAATAAGACAAGCACGCCCGGTGTAATTCTTGATCTCGAAAGGCCCTGCGAAGTCAATGCTTGTGTGGGTGAAAGGCCTGGAGTACGTGATGCGCACACGCTCATCATTTGAGTCTGTAGTCGTCGACGATGAACGATGCAGACTTTACACCCCTTGATGTGGGACTTCACCAGATTCTTGATGCGTGGAATTCAGAATTTGGTTCGCAGATACGAACGAATTCGACGAGCAGGCGCGTAAAATGGGTACTATAGGGGAGAAGATTAGGGATTTGAGCTGCTCAGAGAGGGACATTCTGGATTGATCTTTCCGAACTTTCTCCGTAGTAACAGAGGGAGACGGGAGACTGTTAGGCTTCGGCGCGATCTTGGACGGCTCCGCGGACATACTCAGGGAACGAGTATTACAAAACAAATTTAAATGGATTTGTATCGATGGGAGTACGTATAAAACAAAACATGGATGAAATACATAAATAAAGATATATGGGGGAAAGAATATAAATTTTTATAGAAATCTGGATGGAAATGGATATATATATGAGCAAAATAATGGCTGGAAGATATTATGTATGTATGTATTTATAAAAATGGACGGGTGTATATATATAGGGGCACAATAAAGGCTGGAAAAATTATATTTGTATGTATTTATAAATATGTGCGGATATATATATACAGTGGCGGACACGAATTTAAGACGTTTTTTTTTTTTTTTTTAGCTCTGATTTTCTCGGCTCCTAAATAACTTATCCGAATAATTTTTTCTTTAAATTGTTGGTTACTGTATTCAGATAATGGACCGTAAGAATGGTCTTCATAGTTTAATCCGTTTAATTCACAGGTGCATTTAAACAAAGAGAACTCCGTTTTTGGGGCGCATTTATTTAAGACGTTTTTTCCAAAATCTTAAATATTAAAGATAGACGTTTGAAATCTTCGTAGAAGTTGTAGATCTAGCAAAACTAAGATAAACTGCATACAAAAATTTTTTAATTTAGCCCCAACTTTCGATTTGGAGCCAATTGAAAATCTGAATTTTGTATGAAAATTTTTGGTCCTTTGGGCGAGTCCATTTTACGACACTAATTCATACTAAAGTACTTTTTTCTTTGAACTACGAAAGAAAGTGAATTGAATTTGTATATATGAGCACAATAATGGCAGAAAAAATTATATATGTATGTATCTATAAATATGGTCGGATATATATATATACGCAAAATAATGGCCGGAAAAATATTATATATTTATATTTATAAATATGGACGGGTATATAAAAATTATATATATATGTATTCATTAATATGGACGCATATATATATATAGGGGCAAAAATAATGTCCGAAAAAAATTATATATATATATTTATTTATCAATATGGACGGATATATAGTTAGGCGAAATAAAGGAATCGGAAATAATGTAATTTGAAATTGGCGCACTCGAGCCGCCTATCGATATCAGGACTCGACTCACGTGTCATCACTACTCCGAAACAGCTGCCGGCCAATGTTCATATATTGTTTTGGTTGATCAATTGTGTTAAAATAATTTTTTGTGTGGTTGGGCGGAAAACCAAAAAAACAGACGCTTTTTACACACCGCGAGTTTTGTGCGCGAAAAAAGAACAGCCGAATGTGTGACCAAAAGAAAAAAAAAACGGTCAGTGCATATGGGCAAATGTCTTGATATATGTACATGAGTATGTACACAGGTAAGTAACTATGTATCTATGCACGCGCGTTGTTCAAAAAACGTAAGTAATTTGTTATTAAGCTAACTCGATCGGATGATAGGAAATTCAATGCCCTTGTTGGGTTTCTTCCTTCTTTTTTTTTTTTTTTTTGATAAACGTGCGACACCGAAATGGACTATGTGTATGCGGATATGTACATATGTGCGTACATCAACATATGACGAAGTATGTAAGCAGGTGCACCGGTTTGCGGATACGCGCGGGAGGAAATTAATTGGGCAATTTAAATAGTTCGAACACGCAAGAAATCGCGGTAAACACTTTATTACTATTACTTTTAATAATTTTGTCTTTTAATCTTTTACGCGGACTTGGCAAACAGCTGTGTACATGTACATGTGGGTGTAACGAGTTTTACATATGTATGGTTGCATGTACATATGTAAATGGATGGAGAAAATAAAAGTGGAATTGGACAAGTGAAGAAAGGTGAATTGGCGTGGAATGGAAACAGTTGGACAAACACACTAAGGATCGGCAAATACCATATAACCTTGGAACAGGTCAGGTATGTACATACAAGTGTATAAAAGCGTGTCGGTCGCTATGGAAGAGCGGGAAACCTCACACTTTTGTTAGTGTGTAGGAGGTAAATGAAGTGTAAATAAAGAAATGTTGTACTTATCAGCAGTTCCGCCGATGCAAGCTGGAGGAGCGGAAGGATATCCGGCTCGAAGGACCAATGTTCGTGGAGGGGCGGAAGGATTTGCTGATGTACAACTTTGGCGGGTGCCAATTTCTTCTGGGTCTGGTCGGTGCGGAATGAAATCAAAACGCGCGAGAATTTTGTTTAAATTAATTCTGATTTATTTAATTTACAAGATATCCCGACACACACAAAATGGTTCGGGTTGAAATGTTACAAATCGAAAAATAAAATCGCAAGGAACATGAACGGGTGTTCGGATTAAAAACTTGTACGCAATTGAATATGTCTATGCCCAACAGAAAAACTAGTCACGCCCCTCAGAGTGACCGTAGGGGCCGAGGATCAAAAAACCCTCCTCACTCCTCACTGTTCTTCGCCGCTCACTGCTGTTCACCCGGTGGCGTGAACAACTTTGTTCAATTTTCTTTTAGAAATTAGTATTTTCATAGCCCTGGAACCTATCTTTAATCTTTCCACGGTTGTCTATAGAAAACCTTAATTCACTTTGCTCCGTTTAAGTTTGCGTCGTGTTTTTTTGGAACGTAACCATGACGCAAAGCGTGGTGTTGGTGTTTTATTCATAACCGCGAGAAAATCGAGCTATCCCTGGCAGCCTAAGTGCAAGGCACAGCTCATGTGCCAAAAGACCGGCACAAAGCAAACGATCACAAGTAGCTGTGCTCTATACCCTAGTTTGTCAGGCACTTTTAACTGTTAAAAATATGTGTTCCACGTCTTTTTATGCCATATCCCAACATCATTGATTCCGTTCCAATTTCATTTCAGCTCAAAAGGCAAAGCATATTTCTATTCTTTCGGGAACATTCAATTATTATTTCTTGTTAAATTCTTTTCACAATCGTTTCGGTTTGCAAACCTAGAACGGTAGTTTCTGTTCCAAAAAATAAAAATAAAAAAAGCAATGAGGTGTCACGGGACACCTGGGTAGAGCGAAGCTCTATAGGAATTCGTCGAATTTAGGGGGTCACTGAAGTGTAGCTGAATTTGGTTAATACATTTCGATTTGAAGTCTCACTAAATTGATCGCAATATTGGGGGAGTAAAGGTAACACCCCATGCCAGTACTAGGCGACGCCCTTGTGTACACATACTTTTTATACCCTTGCAAAAAGGGTATTTTAATGTTGGTCAAAAGTGTGCAACGCATAGACCACATAAAGTATATACATATATTCTTGATCAGCACGACGAGACGAGTTTAAATAGCCATGTCCGTCCGTCCGTCTGGATCAACGCAAACTCCTCCTAGACCGTAAGAGCTACAGAGCTGAAATTTTGCATGTAGGCTTGTATATCTCGGATTCAGCCGGATCGGATCACTATATCATATAGCTCCCATACAAATGACAAAGTCACGAACAGTGACTTTTCTTAATAACTTCGTTATTTTCTGAGCTATCGTCGTGAAATTTAATATTGGTGATTAATTATACATATAAACGACTATGCCAAATTTGATCAAGATCGGGTGACTATATCATATAGATCCTATAGGAACGATCTTTCGGAAACAGTGACTTTTGTCAATAAATTCGTTATTTCCTATGCTAAGATTGTACGCCGTTTTTCGGAAACATTAGCCTTTTTTAGCTTAAACGTTTTTCCACTTTGATGGCTTTAGGTAAGGAAAGAGCTACCAAAAATGTTGCAAGGGTATACAAACTTTGACGTGGTCAAAGTTAGCCCCGGCCCTCTGGTTTAAGCGTAACTCTTATACATACATACATACATACATATGTATGTATGTTCATACATATGTACCTACGTATTTCCATATATGTAGTTATGTACACGTATGCATACGTTTACAAGACTAAATCTGATATGTACATACATATGTATGTATGCATGTATGTACTAACATAGCTATATGTACATATACACATGTACATATATGTATATGTATAGGTTTTACAGGTAAATGAATATGTACATAGCACAAAACATATGTACATACATATGTACATTTGATATAAGATTAAATATGTATGTATGAAAAATAATATACATACATACATATGTATGTAATTTAAAGGAAAAAGAAAAAAAAAACATGCGCTGAGGATACTTGGCAACCGCTGCTACAGGTAGAACCCGTGAAAAAAAGTTGATTAGTAATTTATTCAACAATTTAGCAAACACGCGATTCCAAAGCTTTGCAAGAACTCTGCAAATTTTTTAGTTTCCTCGGCCAGAATTGACAAATGTACTTACATACATACATACATACATACAGTGTGCCACTTATGTACTTATGTATATGCATGCACACTTGCCTGCCGAAAATGTATACATATGTACATACATACATATATTCTAAAAAATTGGTTAACATAATTATTATACAAAATATACATATATATGTAAGTACAGATGATATATTTATGTACAATGTATATATGCATATATATATACATACATATTTATAATAAAAGAATATACATAATTAAAAAAAAAAAAAAAAATACATCATTTGAACCACGGGCCAAGTGCAGGGGAGGCCAACACACACCTTCAGAACTACATTGGCATGTAGAAGTTAATGGATAAATTATCGTTTTATTGCGCTACAAGAAAAAAAATCTGACGCGCTGCAGATCTGACGTCTGACGATTTTTAAAAATAATCTCCTACCGCGACGTGCCTAAGAGAGCTTCGCTCTAAAAACCCAGCGCAAACTCCTTTCTTTGCGTTGCAATCTTCGCGTGACAGTTGGCAAAGAATTTTCAACCTTTTGTTTCATTTCAAAGCGTTCTAGGCGTTGCAAACCTTCTGGTTCTAGGTTTGCTGTTCCAAAAAAATAAAAATAAAAAAACCCAGCGCAAACTCCTTTCTTTGCGTTGCAATCTTCGCGTGACAGTTGGCAAAGAATTTTCAACCTTTTGTTTCATTCCAAAGCATTCTAGGCGTTCCAAGGCGTATACTTGGATTTTATTCAAAATCAAAAGCGTTCCATTACGATTTTTTGGATTTTTTTGAATTCCAAAGCATTCCAAGCCGTTCATTAGGACTTTTGGTACCGTTCTAAATTCTCCCAAACGTTCAAGGTCATGTCTGTGTTTTCTTCTTTGCGATCCAAAGCGCTCCAAGCCATTCATTGGGCTTTTTAGTACCGTTCCAAATTTTCCCAAACGTTACAAATGGCGTTTGTGGATGTTTTTTTTGCTTTCCAAAGCGTTCCTGGCCACTCAAGCCTAGTCGGATCTTTGGATTTTATTCGAGATCCAAAGTGTTCCAAACGTTCCATTTCGTGCTTTGTGGATTTTACTTATTTCCAAGTCGTGCCAAACCAGTCCACTTCCATCATAACCGCCAATCCGTAAGATTAAAAGCACGAGCTGAGATCACTGCTGCAACGCGCAAATCTTCGACTTTTTCTCCAAATCCGCGTCAGAGGAGTACCAGTCCGTACCGAAGGAGCATGCCTGAGCGGCGATAGGTGCCGTATATGTGAAGTGGAGAACTTCTCCAAGCGGGGCTTCCTTGATGCTCTTAGTTAAGCTAGCTTTGAGTTCCACACTGATGTGAATATATTAAAAGTGATATTATAGGTTTTGTGCGTGCCCATTTTTTTGATCTTTAAGAGAATTAAAATTCAATTAGCTGCCCCCACAAACCAAGAAGGAAGTTTTTTGCCCATTCACTTAAAAGTGTCAAGAAGAACAACACACTTTTTAATTGTTTTTTTTGCAAGGGACTAAATGCGAAACATAAATGTTCTATAAACTCTTAAACGAACATATATATTTTATAACATCAAGTGCAATAAGTTGTATGGTATGTGCTGCACAACGACAAACTTGTATATTGCCTACAAGTAGGTTTGACAATTTCTCTAACTGCTAAATTTTTTGCAGATATTCAAGTTATTAAAACTATTTGAAACATATTAATGCTATATTTATCAAACGCATTTACCTTGTCTGCTGCACGGTTTAGTAGGTTAGTCGCGAAGCACTGTCTACATTAAGCAATATTTTGTTTTTGACTTCTATTGTCATATCAACTTTTTTTACAATTTGATGCATTTAGTGTCATTTTTATTGCTCCAGCCAATATTGGGCAAATTTATAAAGTGTGATTTAAAATTTTTTACTGTTCTTTAATTTACTTTTCCATATCTTGCACTCAGCTAAGCCCTCTATTATATTTCATTTGGGGATTTTAAGATCAAGAATTGGCCCAGTGATTTGTTGACCGTCATGGCGAAGGTAAGACGAATCGGAAATCGAATTCGTTTGGCATAAGAACTTTCTCATCTTTAAATTTTCCTTTAAGAATTGACGCTTGCATCATATTGGTCTTCAGTTCTTATACCCTTGCAGAGGGTATTATAAAATTGGTCAGATGTTTGTAACGCACAGAAGGAGACGTTCCCGACCCAATAATGTATATATATTCTTGATCAGCATGAGAAGCATGAGTCGATATAGCCATGTCCGTCTGTCCGTCCGTCCATCTTAAGAGCTATTGGGATGAAACTTGATATTTGACTACTTATAGCTCGGAGCAGATAAAGTACAAAAATTGTCAGGATCGGAAATTTAATCGGATTTGGCGGATCTCTCGATGCTTGGTCTAGGTTTTCCAATGCGTTCATGTGCGCCATTGTACATTCATCCCATATGTTGATTTTTGATTCTACTAAAACTTTGGTCATTGCGGAGTGTTTCGAAAAGTTACATGTTGGTTGTTCAGTAGTTTCAAGGTTTAAAAGCAATTTTAACACTGAGTAAGCCGTACGGCATCCGCCTAACAATGTGGCCGCTGTTCCAGAAGAAGCAACTGCTACCGCAATTTCGGATCTCGGAGTTCATGTGGATCATATTCCCGTACACGTGCAATTTTCTATTAAATGCGCCATTCTTTCCGCGATCTGGCGCTGGCAATCCTAACCTAACTAACAAACTGCAGCACATAAAGTAACACATATCTTGGACCAAGAGCATCTTCTCATTCGCCTCAAGATCGGAATTTCTTAAGAATTCGAATTCGATGTAAAATGTGTTCTGACATGTTATCTTTGTATTTATTCCACAAGCAATGCCACGTGGGTTCGAAAGGAAGCATGTCAAAATAATGATAGCAAATATTGTTCGCATCTGACTTGGAGATGCAGAAATAATTGCTTCAGCAAGTGGAAAGGAGTGGCGAATATGGAACAATCCAACTTTTGTCATCTACGAAATTGTTTCGTTTCACTTTAATTATGATAGTTCTACCATTATCATCGGGCTATCGATAGTTCATTCCCATTCATCGGGCGATGGGTTTTTCTGCTCTTATCAAATTTCTCGCGATTAAAAACTTTTTTATAACTAATTAAGTCATTACCGGTTAAAATTAATACTTTTTTCATTCGAATTTTATTTTCATTTCGCGATTGATTACACTCGTTTTTGTGCATTTGGAAAATGAAATCTTGTACAATTTTAACATAAATTAAAACGTACAACAAAACTTGCATTAGCGATGTTGTTGTTTTTTTTTATCTCTTTTGCTTTTGTGTCTTTACCGTTGTAACTAACTCTCGCGCTCTTGCGTACAAATTGTTGTTGCATGAGTTCAATTTAACGCGCTCTCCCACTCTTTCCTATTCTTGTTTGATTTGCGCTACGGCCCCGTGAACAACATTGTTGCTGCTGCGGCTGACGCTTTGGGACCACGGCCTCTTGTTGGCATACCACCAAAGAAACATACATTTGTTTCTAGGCCAGACCCTGTTGTCACATCTGATGATGTAATAGCCTATATTCGAAAGGAAGTTAACGTCTCGAATATTGCGGTGGAAAAGTTAAAATTTTCTTATTCTTGGGACATTTTGTCCTTTAAAATTAGTGTTTCTGCCAATATCTTAGAAGATAAGGAATATACTGTAAAAAAGAAAAATCGACACCCGATTCGCCTGCCAACAGCGACAACTAACACTATTCCTGCCGTATCTGCATCTGCTGGTGTGTCAAAAAACTAGCTTCGTCCCTTAACCTGGGTTACCAGAACGTTAGAGGACTGAAACTTTCTAATCTCTATGTAGATAGACTTCCTTTTGAACATAACATTCTAGCTTTTACAGAGACGTGGCTAAAACCTGATATTGCTGATGCATCGGTTTTTTTTACAAACTTTTCTATATTCACACGTGACTGGATTTCTCGCATAGGCGGTGGCGTTTTGATAGCTGTTGATGCTTCTTTATCATCTGAAATGATTAAACTTTCTAATACCCAGGAGATTGAGTTTGTCGGTGTTAAAGTAAATTTTAAATCTTTTAATGCTTTTATTACTTGTTGCTATATTCCACCATAGTCAGACATGGTGGTATATTTTAATCATTTAGAGGCAATTCAGTTTGTCTCCTCTTTAGTTTCCAGTCAAGACTTGCTCATAGTTGTAGGTGATTTTAATTTACCCGCTTTAGCATGGTCACTAACAGATGAATCTACCACGTTGCTGCCCTCTTTGTCACATGACTTCTAGGCTTATCTTTATCCCAAGTCAATCCTGTCTTAAATTGTAATGGAAAATCGTTAGATCTTATTTCTGTATTGGATTTTTCTTATTGTAATGTTTCTAGGATCGAAAATTTTGTTCTTCCCGAAGACAAATTTCATCCTACATTAAATTTAAAAATTGGTCTGCCCTTACTTTCACCATTACTTGGTTCAAATGAGTTACCTCCAACTAGCTTTCGTAAGACTGACTTTGCCAGTCATGATGAAAACATTACTACTACCGATTAAAAAACCTCCCTGTTTCTCTCGAGAGTTATCCAATTTGAAAAATGTGAAGACACGATATTATAAGAAGTTTCAAAGAACACGTCGTTCATCAGATTATGCTTTGTATACAGTCGCTCGTTCAAAATTCATGATGCTTAATACACAATGCTATAAGAATTATCTTCAGCGGTGTAAGCTTCAGTTTTCTTCTGACCCTAAACAATTTTATAATTTTTTTAATTCTAAACGTAAGACCTCTGTTCACCCTCCTTTTTCTTTTCAAAATAAAAAAGCGAGCACTGATCAGGCAATTGCCGATATGTTTGCGAGTTTTTTCAAAACAACTTATTCCTCAACGGAATATCGAGCAAGTCCGTATCCTTATCATTTAAAAAAGGCTAATTGCATTTTCAATCCAGTGATTGATGAAAGTTCTATTCTTAGCGAACATAACCTTGTTAAACCAGTTTATTCTCCGGAGCCAGATGATCTTCCTGAATGTGTTCCTCTTTTTCATCTATTTGGAAGGAGTCGTATATCATTCCTCTGCATAAAAATGGCAAAAATTCCGAAGCCTTTAACTATAGGGGTATTTCAAAATTGTCCGCTATTCCGAAAACTTTTGAGAAAATTATAACTTCGCAATTGCATCATTTTTTCTGCTCTATTATTTCGCCCACATAGGTTTGTTTAACGTAGATCTACAACCGCTAACCTTTTAGAATTTACCTCTATAATTATCAAGGGGTTCAAAAATGCTAAGCAAACTGATATATCATATACACTGACTTCACTAATGCCTTTACTTCTGTTAATCATACTTTCCACCTCTGTTCCTTTCTTGCGTTTGTGAATATTTAACAAATAGAAAACAGAAGGTATTGTTTAAGTCTTCTTTTTCCAATTCCATTCCTGTGACATCAGGTGTACCTCAAGGTAGTCTCATCTTGGCCCTCTGCTTGTCACATTATTCGGTTAATTTATTAAATCTTAACGCTACCAAATGTAAGTTAATGACTTTTTTTCGTAAATCTCCTCGACTGGTCACTTATTTCCTAAACAATAGTCCTTTAGAACGCCCAAACAATATGAATATGAACCCATATTTCCACCACGGTCGCAAAGGCCATGAGTTTTCTGGGTTTCATAAAAAAAGGTCAAAAGAATTTGACGACCCCTATACAACTAAAGTTCTTTTTACTTCACTTGTCCTTTCCATCTCAGAGTATGGGTCTTGCATTCTATATGTTGCAATGATCCAATGTGATGGCAAATCTGGCCCTGAAACTTAAAATTTTAAGCCATAATTATAGTTAGATTTACAACACTTTTTTTAACGTAAGTTACCCATCTCCGGGGAACGTTTGGTATTAATTTTGGATGTGAAACAGCGATTCCCACTAACAGTATCCACAATTTTTTTTACAGCTGGTTTTACTGCTGCAATAGGAGAACAATCAGATGGAAGCAAAATTCAAAAATTTTTTTAATGGGCCAAATACACTGTAAAATACGTGCGAAATTGTAAGCAATGACAATAAAGCAAAATGAAAGAAAAAAAATTTAAATAAATTTTGCAATGGGCCAAAAATTTCTGCCCCATCTGGGCAAGTTTTCCTGCAGAGTTTTAATTTATCAAAGATCGATTGAACTATCGGACATTTAAATATATATACAATATACATATATATTTATATACATACATACATTTTTATTTTTAAGTAAATTTATATACATACATACAATATTTCATGTGTTTAATTTAGTTGGAACTCTACTGCACGAATTTTTAGAAGATACACTAACAAGTATGTATGTACATATGTATATACATATAAATTCATACTTACATATCCTAATGCCTATGTACATATACATATATATACATACATTATGGCTATTCAAAATTATAATATGTATATATAAAATTTTATAAGTTTCCTAGTTAGTGTAAAATATATATCTATTTTAAGTTAGAACAATTGCAGATATTAAAAATGATTTATTTTTTCATTGCAATTTGCAAGAAGTCTGCCTATGGCAGCTGTAAAATCAGCTGTTAAGAGATGTTGGATGGTGTTTGTGGGAATCACTATTTCACATCCATGCCCAGAAAGGTGTATTAAATTTGCAATGTTCCTAATTTTATTGTTTCTATTTGTCATTTCTTTTAAAGCTTATTGGGGAGACTCTTATATTAATGTTAAATATATGTAGATGTAAGAAACGATTAATAATACAATATTTTTTTTGGAGGTAAATTGAGTGAACCACTGATTAGGTCGCTCGATAGAGACGCATTTGAATATCAGATCATTGTAGTTAACGAAAACTGTCAGCATTATTTGGAGATATACATATGTATGTATGTACCTTATACCAAAATCTATTTATGTACATATTTTCATATGTAGCTTAAAATTAAGAATACCCACGCACGACCCGCGTCATGGCTGATATTGCTGTGGCCAATGCTCCTAATCGCTTGGCTGGTGGTATTGGTAACGGAGAGGGCGGTAGACAGGTAAATAACATCTGCATATGTTTCAAATAAATAAACTTTCTTTTTTAGAACATCATGAATATGCGGGATCGTCTATTTCACGCAATTTATTTCCGCGCAGCAGCGACGTATGCGGAGTTAGTGCCACGGTGAGGTAACTTTTCCTGGTTGAATGTATTGACTTATATTTTGTTTTATTTTTTTGTACACGTGAACACGGGCTATCACAGGAAGATACAACTGCTTATTGAATACTTGCTGTTGGCCAAAGCTTTATTTTTTTTTTTTTACATTGATCTATGTCCACAACGCCTTCGTTAAAAATCCCTGCACTTGCCTACAGATGGTGAACAGTTGGCCAAGGGATGGTATCGTCAGGTTACTATATATATACTATTATTAGATACATATTTGGAATTTGACTAAAGATGTTTAATACATAGAGTCGAAATCATACCTCATTTGGCAGAGAAGCAAAGAATTCGGCAGGAAATAAAACGTGATCAGCATTTACTGCGATCACTCAAGAAGACATAGTGAGCGGACATACATTATGTGTACATAAAAATTTATACTAATTTATTTCTTAAATTTTAGTTATTACGGTTTGGGACCACAAACTCGGTCTAATTATTTAAAGGTCAAGCGTTATGAAGCCGTTTTGCGCAGCCTGGGCAAGTACACACGTTCATCTTCTGTTTATACGAACGATAGCCTATATTATTATTTTGATGTAATCAATATTTTGGATAATTATAATAATCAAAGTGATATAGAGCTTATGACTAAGGATAACGGTATATTGGCAGGGGCAGGGGTTTTTTTTTAAATGAGAAGAATTCATTTTTTTTTTTTTTGTTGTAGATGATCAGTATATAGTAGAATATTCTTTGGAATATGGCCATCTTCGGCTCTCCTCGGCTACAAGGAAGCGTTTAAATATTCCCGTCTTAACAGTTCGATTGGACCCTAGTACAAATCCTTGTTTCGGAAACCGAATATCTCGGTTTCTGTTAAAACGGTTATTAGGGTAAGTGAAAACAGTATTGCACCGTATTTTGTTTTCCTTTAGTTGCATGGTAAAAGGCCAGATTACGCAATATTCAAAGAAATATTGGAAAGGAAAGAAATTGCAAAGCCACGGAAATTATAAAAAAATTTGCATACCCTTGCAATATACCCTTTTTGCAAGGGTATAAATAATTTTTGTCTGAAGTGTGCAACGCATGGAAAGAAGCATCTCCATATAAAGTGTATATGTGATTAGCACGACGAGACGAGCTCAAATAGCCGTGTCCGTTTGGATAAACGCGAGCTCCTCCTAGACTTTAGCGCTACAGGCTTGCAATGTTGCATATTTGTAAATCCCGGATTCAGCCGTATCGGACGACTATACCATATAGCTTTTTTTTATAATTCGTTAATTTCTGAGCTATTGTGAATTTAATTTTGGTGAGTTTATTGAACCTTTGAACGACTGTGCCAAATTTGATCAAGATGATGGGGTGACTATATCGTACAGTCATTATACATAAATCGGCTCTGCTCAAACGATGCCGACTGCGCTTACAGCTGCCTACTATATCTTTGTAGTATACAACGTATGTTTTCCATTGAACACTGCTTCGCAGCCAATAAAGCCAGTGAGCAATTTTTTAAATTTAAGATTATTTTATGTTTAAAATAAATGGAAAACTTCGTGATACTGCTTTACTTTAGAACAAACAATTTTTTGTATACCCTTGCAGAGGGTATTATAAAATTGGTCAGATGTTTGTAACGCACAGAAGGAGACGTTTCCGACCCCATCTATTCTTGATCAGCATGAGAAGCTGAGTCGATATAGCCATGTCCATCTGTCCGTCCGTGCCTATGCGTTTTACTCGGCCATCTTAAGAGCTATCGGACTGCAATTTTTTTTCTGTGCTTTTTTTTTTTATCTGGATCGGACTGCTATATCATATACCTCTAAAAGAAACATTTTCATGAAAATTGGAGTATCGCTATGAAATTTACATATGTGATAATATTAGATATAAAACATCAGATCCCAAAACTTCAATCCGATCGGACAAATAGAACACAAGTTACAGTCAATATGAATCGGTTCAAACGCTGCATACATACATACCTAAGCTGTATGTGTATGCGTGCGTTGCTTTGCTTAGGGAATGAGGGTAGAAGAAGAACAAATTGTAGTATGAAGAGTAAAACTGTTTTGTTTGTATATTGACGAATTGGGTAGCACAAAACAAATCTTGAACATGTAAAATTATTATTGTCAAGGACTGCAAGGGTATATAACTTTTATTATTTATTAACTTCTTTGATATTTTCTATTGTGTATTCGGTCGTGTGGGAGGTGGGCAGTTATCTGCTTAGGCTCGCGCGTAACAGGTCCTGGTGTCGTAGGGGCCACTTGAACGTACTGCGCATAGTATCGTCAACATCCGCTACAAAATAAAATGAAGCCAGTAAGTCGACTCGTCGACTTGGGTATACCATACACCAGGTGAAACAAATATTTCAAATTTCGAAAACCAAATGTTTGTCTATTAAATTGTTTTTCATGTCTTATACTATGTGCTATCTCTCTCACTCTACGAACACACGAGCACTCTAGCGCCGCCACTAGCCAACGGCCAATTTTGGCCATGTGGACCGCTTAGTAAAATACGTTCATACTCATATTTTGCATGTTTCTAGTCCGATTTCAATAAAATTTGGTAGTTTGATAGAAATAGATAAGAATAATTAGTCTGCCGAATTTGAATGCGATAGTCAAAAAAATACAGGAGGAAATCGTTTTTTTCTAAATTATGGAGGCGGAAGTGGGCGTGCCAAAATGTGAAAATATATCAATTCTCCGCGCATACTATGCCAGTATACATACTAAATTTGGTGACTTTAGCTTTGTTAGTTTTTGATAAAATCAGTTCTGTTTAATTTGCGGGGGGCGGAAGTGGGCGTGCCAAAATGTTTAAATAGCCAATATCTGCGCGTCTATTAAGCTAGTCTACATACCAAATTTAATGTAGGTAGCTATCATAGTTTTTAGGGAAATCAGTTTTATGTAAATTCTGGGGGCGGAAGGGGGCGTGGCAAAAAGTTTAAACAATTAGTTTCTGCGCGCTAACTAAACGAGCATATAAACCAAATTTGATGTCTCTAGCTATTATACTTTTTAAGAAAAACAGTTTTGTGTGATTCCAGGGGGCGTGGCAAAAAGTTTGAACAATTAATTTCTGCGCGCTAACTAAACGGGTATACAAACTAAATTTGATGTCTCTAGCTGTCATACTTTTTAAGAAAAACAGTTTTATGTGATTCCTGGGGGCGTGGCCGAAATTCCAATTAACTCTGTAAATGTGCATAATACACGAGTATACATACCAAATTTGGTGGCTCTAGCTCATATAGTCTCCGAGATCTGCGTGTTCATACAGACGGACATGGCTAGATCGACTCGGCTGTTGTTCCTGATCAAGAATATATATACTTTATAGGGTCGGAGAAGCTTCCTTCTGCCTGTTACATACATTTTGGCGACTTTAATATACCATTTCACCCTATGGGTGTATGGTATAAATATACGGTAAGGGGCAAAAGTTTTTTTTTAATGCTTCGCGTCATCCTATTGTTGAGAAGTGATTTCCTCTTAGGAATAGACATATTGGTCTAAAAAATTAGTAGATGGGTTCGCAAAATATTTAGATATTGTTATTTTACCAATATACCATAAATTTTTTGCAATAGTCCAATGGACCACCAAGCATCCCCAAAACTTTCACATTTCCTCCTCCATGCTTAACAGTTTTTGTTCTAAAATATGCCAAACCATTTAAAATGTGTTGTAGCTAATAAGTCTGTGGACAAAGTATTGAAATTCGATTTTATTTTACATATTGAGCAAAGGTGCAACCTGTACACATACATACACCCATCGACAAAGAAAAAGCCGCACTTTAAGGTTATTGCAACTTTTGCCATCTCTAGCTTGGGGTTTGCCCAAATTGTATTATATTTGCTTCACTTTTATTTTGGGGGTCCTTTCGATTGTTTTCTTCAGTTTTTGCAAAAATTTCGACTTGTCGGTTGCTTAAATTTCATTTTGCGGAGATTTTACTTGGTGAACATTAAACATTATGGGTAAATGAAAGCAGATATCCCTCACTGAAAAAGCCAAGATTATCGCTTTGGCTGAACGGGAGAATCGCGTTACTATGAGAACGAGCCTCCAGGATCGCTTCAAAAATGCCGTAGAAATTGCATCTGAAGTGCAGCAACGATTTGCGACAGAAATTTCGGCTTGGACTATTCAACGTTAGCTCTTCTCAACCAGAAAATGAAGACAGCTCACTTAAACTGGGCGAAAAATAAGCAAAATTGGAGTAAACTTAAATGGTCATCATATTTTCTGATGAATCCAAATTTAACCTTGTTGGACCCGATGGCTGCTTGAAAGTTTGGCGCAAAAACGGAGAGCGATATTTGGAAAACCGCTGTGTTGCCTCTATTTAACCTTTGCCTTATGTTATGATATGGGGATGCATTTCCAAAAATACAAAACAGAATCCCTTATTATACATTAAGGGATGGTGAATGCAGAAAAGTACAAAGAAATCATTCTAAGTGGACTTGTGCCTAGCATTGAGACGATTGCTGGAAGAGAAAAAAATCCATATTCCAGAACGATTCTGCACCTTGTCATCGGACGCGCTGTGTATGTGGTTTTTAAAGACTTAGTCATTCCGATAATTTTTTAATAAACTGTATCTATCCGCCAACCACAGATATCAATTTTGAAGACAGAATTAGGTATTGAGTCCTTAGATTGGCCAGGGAACAGTCCTGACCTCAATCCTATTGAAAATGCCATTATGAGTGCCAAAATACGAAAGCAAAAGCCAAAATCATTACAGGAATTAATGAAGATAAGAAAAAGTGTGGTTCGAGGATATAACGGCGGAGTATCTGGAGACTTTGTACAAGTCCTTGCCCAATAGGGTCAAGTGTGTTATAAAGTCCAAAGGTGACCCTTCAAAATATTGATAACTTTATAATTTAATTTAAAAGTTCAAAATAAAAGAAATTATATAGTTTAATTAATATGGAAAACTTTAGTTTTTGTTGAAATTTTTTTTTATTTTACTTAACAAATTATTTCCTTAAGAGGGCCAACTTATTGAAAAATCAATGAATTTGTGTGATTTCAGAAAAATTGTTTTTCCCAATTGGATAAAAGACGTATAAAAATTAAATTATAATGAATTTATGTGGAATTGATTGATTAATCGAAAAAAATTTAAATTATTGAATGCATTAATATTTAGATAAATCTCTGACAAAGAACGCACCAATTTGCAAAACGGCCGAGTGCGGCTTTGTTTTTTGTCGCTGGGTGTCCTTGTTGTTTTTGTTTTCTTTTTATACCCATACAAAAAGGGGATATTAATTTTGGTCAGAAATGTGCAACGCATAGAAGGAAGCATTACTGACCATATAAAGTATATATATTCTTGATCTGTCGACTGTATATATATATTCTTGATCTGTCGACTGTGCCAAATTTTATCGATAGCTTTCAAACTAAACTTTTGTCAGTTAAATGTATCTGTTAATGACTGTGTCAAATTTGATCAAGATCGGGCGACTATATATTACAGCTCCAATAGGAACAGCTGGTGAAAAACAGTGACTCTGATTAATAACTTCGTTTTTTGCTGTGTAAGCCGTTTCGCAAACATTGGAAACGTATAAAACTATATGATATAGTGGTCCGATCCTGATGATTTTCATACTTTATCTCACCCGGGTTATAAGTAGCTCAAATACCAAGTTTCATCTTAATAGCTCTTAAGATGGCTAAGTAAAACGCATACGCACCCACCGACGGACGTATATGGCTATATCGACTCAGCTTCTCATGCTGATCCAGACTATTTGTATACTTTATGGGGTCGGAAACGTCTCCCTTTGTGTGTTACAAACATCTGACCCTCTGCAAGGGTATAAAAAACATCTTTCAAAACACTTTCTAATTTTGAAAAGTCAAAAATTTACTGCTATTGATTGGCACTATAGGTTTTTTTTTTCATGTGTTTCTTTTTATTAATTTTCTCCCAAAACTGTAACACGCTACAAACTTAAACTAATGCCAAGCGCAACCCGTTGACTATTTTTGTTCGAAATTTATATCATTTAATTTCCAGTACAAGTTTCTGTTTCCATAAATAATTTGATTCATAAGCACTAATACTTTTGCCTCTAAGTTAAAAATGTAAATTTTTACTTCCACTACAATGAATGAATCCGGTAATCAAAATAAAATATTACCACAA
The DNA here is from genome assembly GCF_018151085.1 of Drosophila tropicalis. Taxonomy (NCBI): domain Eukaryota; kingdom Metazoa; phylum Arthropoda; class Insecta; order Diptera; family Drosophilidae; genus Drosophila; species Drosophila tropicalis. Next base: position 551,018 of record NW_027172909.1, on the reverse strand, counting down.
CTGTCAGCTATATTGGTTCTTATACACTTTTCTTATATTCTCTAAATATTAACCAATATTTATAACAAGTCAATGACATATACATATGAATTGTTCAATGGAAGACTTTAATATTTCTTGAAACAATTAATTGTTTATTTATTCATATAAAAATAGGCCCTAGCACATAAACTAGGGACTCAAGGTTGTCGCAACAAACACATAAATTGGGTGGACTTCGGATGAGATTACAAAGGTTCTCTACCTGGGGGCCAAAGACGCAGCGATGCACACCCGATGTAACTACAATTGGGATCTGATCTTACTAAGAATAATGCATTTCTTTTATAGTAAAAATAGAGGGCTCACCAGTGCATAGTTCGACATAGTGTTAGGTCAGCAAAATACGTCTTTATTGATAATAGCTATAATCTACTTATGACTGATGAGCCATCGGTATCTTTGTTCTACATTATATTTGTCTTAATGTTATATTATTTTATATAATCTAAACACCAACATACTCCCGGCAGGTGAACACCTGTTCAACGTTATCCAATGTTGACCGCAAAATTGCTGGGGGCTGGGTTTGCTGCAGCAGGAGTCGGTATAGGATTGACGATCCTCACATTTGTCTGCTCTGGAGAGTTGTGCCTTGGGGGTCGGGAGCATCTCCCTCCTACCATCATGAGAACCAATGAATTGTTAGCGCTACGTAGGAGACGATAGCATGGTGTGTCGGCTTGCTGGGGTCGTCTGGTAACTTCCAGTTTTTCTTGAATGTTGCTTAGTTCGCCCTAGCTTAGCTGCATGACAATGTCGTTGTATCTGACGTAGCTATACGGGGACCTGTTATTCTGATAGCAGAACTCCTTGCTGTACACGTGGAACGTTTTATCTTAAAAGGCTTATGTTTGCGAAAGAATGGCCTACAATCATATGAAATAACGAAGACATGGATCATAGTCACTGTTTTCGACCGATCGTTCCTATAGGAGCTATATGATATAGTCACCCGATCTTTATCAAATTCGGCACAGTCATTAACAGAAATATTAAATTAACAAATGTTTAATTCGAAAGCAATCGCGTTAAAAGTAACGAAGTTATTTACAAAAGTCACTGTTATCGACCGATCGTTCCTATGGGAGCTATATGATATAGTCACCTGATCTTGATCAAATTTGGCACAGTAGTTTATAGGCTTAGTAGCCTTTTTAATATTACAATAGCACAGAAAATAACGAAGTTATTGAGAAAAGTTACTTTTCGTGACTTTGGAGTTTGTATGGGAGCTATATGATATAGTGGTCCGATCCGGCTGAATCCGAGATATACGACCCCTGCGTTATATACAAACCTACAGCTCTGTAGCTCTTACGGTCTAGGAGGAGTTTGCGTTGATCCAGACGGACGGACGGACATGGGTTTTTGAACTCGTCTCGTCGTGCTGATCAAGAATATATACTTTGTATGGTCGGAGATGCTTCGTTCTATGAGTTGCAAGTGTGACCAAAATTAATATACCCTTTTTGCAAGGGTATACAAATTGTTGTAACAAGAGTAATGACGTTTTGTTTGTGTTTTGATGAATTGAGTTGCGAGAAAGAAATTTCAAAAAGTGAAAATGTTATTGCCAAGGACTGCAAGGTAGAGCTGTTGAGACATCGATGTTTGGCCACATCGATGTTCTTCTGTACCATATTACTTCGATGTAGTATCGATACATCGATGTTTTTTCCTTCTTGCTAATCAGAGATCCACTTGTTAGAATTTATGAACAGAAGCATGTCAACATGCTTAAACTTAAGGGAACTTCTCTTCTCGCTTATTATGATTTAGTCGACGTTGCTGGAACACAAAAATATTTTTTACAGCAATCTTGCAATGTTTTATCTGATGAGATCTGTAATAATAAAATTTAATTCTTAAATATATGTAAACGCTGGAATCAACATGTAAAATACAAACTTCCAATAATCTCAAGGGTTGGAGTTTGAGTCCAAATTGTCTAGATTAAAATATTGACGAATTGATAAAATGGAATCAATTCCATTAGTTTTATGTTTCAAACTTTTGTTTTTGTCCAAAAATTTAAAAAGGGATGTCTGCGATGTGGAGGTTGATGTTGGCAGGCGTGGTTCGGCGCAATGGCGAGACTTCTGAGCGTTGAAAGAAGAAAGGTCGTTTTCCAAGAGTTTTTAAGCCTCAGTAATGTTGAATGGTAAGTAAAACGCTTCTTTTTTAAACCGAGGATCTAGCAAAGTTGTCACTTGAGGAACATTGCGAATTTCACATTGAAGTAGCCTGGACCTTATGCCCTCTAATAAGCAATCGCAGCTTTCGCGACCTAAGTCTGTTCTTAGGTCATTTTGCAATGTTGCACACTCAAAAGGTTGAAATAAAATTTGTAAGTTTTTTAAAATTAAAATTTCGTCAGCCGAAAACGGGGCAAGTCCCTTTGAGGTTGGAAGAAGAAAACTGCTTATAGCATAATTATTTTTTAGAATTCTTTCAATCATATGGAATGCGCTATTCCATCTTGTAGGACATTCTTGCTTTAAGCTGTATGGCTTCTCTGTACATTGAGCTTCTTTAAATTTGTCGTAAGCTACTGTGCTTTTCTTAAAGAATCAATACTTTTGCATTTCCCCGTAATAACTTTTATTTTGTCTTGATTCAGGCATTGTTGAACTATTAAATTAATAACATGCGCAAAGCATGGCACATGTTTTTTTTGCAATATCTCACATGCCTTTATCATTGTTCGTGCGCTATCGGTAACAATGGCTGTAATTTTGTCCATAACATCCCATTCAATAAAACTGCAGATAGAGAATTCGCAATGTTTTCTGCAGAATGATTTTTCTCATTCTGTAACTTACTAGTGGAAAGTACTGCTGTGCGAAGTTGAAATTCTGGATCTATAAAATGGCAAGTTACGGACAAATAAGCCTCGTTGGCTCGAGATGTCCAACAGTCGGTTGTCACGGCGCAATACTCCACTTCTTGCAAAATGCTTTTCAGTTTCATTCTCATGTTCATGAATAAATTATTATAACATGTTGAAAGCAATGTTGATCGCGAAGGCAATTCGTATTGGGGATCCAAAGCATTTACAAATTGCTTAAATCCCTCGTTTTCTACAATGTAAAATGGACGTAAATCGGAGCAAATAAAATTTAACAATGCGCTGTCCAAATCTTTCTTCCGTTTGGATGAGGACGGAAATCGGAGCAAATAATATTTAACAATGCGCTGTCCAAATCTTTCTTCCGTTTGGATGAGGCTTCATAATTTTTATCCAAAAAAGTCGCCATATGTCCTCAAGCCTTTGGCAACTCACTCACCGTTAACGTTGGGTGTACCCGCTTTAAATGCCCCGCCATGTTGATGATGTTCCCGCTGGTTTGATAAATTTTACCACATTTTAAACCTTTGGCAGTACTGCCATCCGACTTATCAAAAAAATTCCACACATTGGACTGCCCATATCGCGCCTTTTTGGCTTGCGTCTCTTCATTTTGTTGTTTTTTTTAAATGGTTGCCGCACTAAAACCTACCTTCTCCTCTACAAATAATTCAAAACACAGAGATTAACTTGGAAAGAACGTACAGCTAATATATATTTACATACCTTCCCCATTTGAAGCTCCAAGATATTTTTCCATTATAAACGCTGACTGCCAACACCAATAACTCCCAAAATTACGTTCTAGCTTTTACTGCTTTTTTTTTTCTAAGTGATGGAAAAATTGACAAAAACATCAAACATCGGAGAAAAAAAAATCGATGTTTTTTACGAAAGGAGAAACATCGATGTATCGACACTACATCGATGTTTCGCACAGCTCTACTGCAAGGGTATATAAACTTCGGCATAGCCAATGTTAGCTTTTTTGATATTTGTGACACATGTCGTACCACGCGAATGACCTGTTTGTGTAAAAAGTAATAATGCAAATGTTTACTCTAAGGTTCATTAACTGGTTTTACCCATTTTGGCCCATTCTCTCGATATTTTGCATTTTAAGTCACCTTTAAGGTTAGCCATGCTGCACTTCTTGAAGTATGGATTGAAAAAAAGCGGAATGAAAAAGCAGTTTTTGACTGGATTATTGGCCAATTACGACGAAATAATGTAACAAATGAAATGAAAGCCGAAATATCAAGAAAAAAAAGGAGTTTTCACCTATATGTAACAAAAATTTTAAAAAATGTCATCGTACAATTGGTACTTTTAAAAATAAATTGGCATGCCAAAATTATGAGTGTCGACCAAGACCAAGACTTATCCAACCGAATGGGACGACCACGACTGCCGTTTAATGATGCTGGATCACAGCTGAAAAGAAAAAGGGCGGTAGAACTTGCCGACAAGGAAGGAAATAATACAAACCTTTTTTTGCAGGCAGCCTTAATGTCAGCTAAAAAAGCCAAAGAGAGCAATACTGCTTCTGTATTAAAGAATATTGACTCTTCTTCAAATGGATTAAGTGAGATTAATCAAAAATTGTCAGTTTCGGAGCCAGTACCAGTCGCACCAATTCAAGCTCTTGCGTTTTTGTTAATAACAATAACCAAGAAAATTTCGAAAAAAAAAATAAATTGTGTAGACATCCTTTAATTATTTTATACATGCTGTTAACTAAAAAAGGCTTAAAATTTTTTAAAAATAAAGCCTAAAAGTATGCAAATGGGGTAATTTTTACAATTTTGGGCGGATAACGGTAAAAACGTGGTATATTCCAAAAGAAAAAAAATCCCAATATGTTCCGCTGTCCAGCATCATAGAGTACTCTCGCATCATCCACCGGTACCCGCGCTCAAATTTCACACGCATAGCGTAGGTGTGTTACGCATGTATTACTAGATTTCATATATTCATGCATAATTTCTCTTACGTATCGTATAGCGCCCATGCCCTATTGTGACCCTCGCCTTCTTCGGTGTTCTGTATGAGGATTGCTGTCTGTAGAACAAATAGTTTCGTGAAGTCCGGGCATGCTAACACTGGTCCATTTGTTAGCTTTTCTTTCACAGCGTTGAATGCTTCCTGATGGTCTTCATTCCAGTGCCACCTTGTTTTTTTCTTCAGTAGTGCGTTTAGAGGGTGCGTTAGAGTTGCAAATCCCGGTACGAATCTTCTGTACCATGACGCTACACCCAGATATTGGCGTAGTTCTTTTACACATGTTGGCGGTTTTAGCTGGGCTATTGCTGCTACTTTGTCCGGGTTCGTGGCTATACATTACGTTCCATTGGAATAGTCCTTTCCCTGGGACTGTAAATGTTGTCATTGGCCTGCTTCTCTCCTCCAGTGGTATCTGCCAATACCCGTCTTTTAAGTCCAAACTGCTTATGAACCTTGCCTCACGCAATTGATTTAGTATATAGTCGATACGTGGCATCGGATATGCATCCTTTATAGACTTTGCGTTGATTTGTCTAAAATCCACGCATAATCTCCATTTGCCCGTTTGCTTTTTCTTTACCATTACTATGGGTGAACTGTATGGGCTTTGTGATGGTTCTATGCATCCTAGATTCAGCAACTCATCGACTTTCGTATTGATCTCCGCTTGCATCTTGGGGTTTTTTGGATAATATCGTTGTTTTATCGGGATGTCGTCCTTCATTGTGATCCTGTGTATCCCTACTTTTGACGGTTGATTTTCGCCAACTCCATCATTTCGTGTTCTAGAAACGTGTGTATTTCTGCTTGCTTTTCTTTCTGTGTCACCATGATTAATATGCGTTCGGTTATCCTGCCCTGCATCCTCTTTACCGTTGGAATTTTTATCCTGTGGCCTCCGCATGCTATTTCGGTGTTCATCAGCCTTAAGAAATTCTATCCTACGATTAAGGTATCTATTCCGTCTGGCATGATAAGAAATGTTATGTTCATTTCTTTATTTCCGAATCGAACGTATCCTGTCCACTGCTCGTTAACATTTCTGACCTTCCCGTCTGCCATGTACATTTGCTTGTTAGTGGTCTCTCGGTCTCCGCCATCTGTCGGCTCATGAAGTTGCTTGTGGCTCCAGAGTCTATTGTCGCCTTTATTTTTATTCCTGCAACTTCTATCATTGCTGACAGTTGGTCCTCCGTCTCTATTAACTGTCCTATCAATTTTGAGGTGCTGGTTGGCTTGGTTCCTGCTCTGACCTCATAGGCCGGAACCGACGCCCGTTTCCCGATTTCCAACAGCATTCTTTCGTTCTTGTTCCGATTTTACCGCATTGCCAGCAGAAGATTAGTTGGTTATTGTTGCATTCGCCGGCCCAGTGTCCTGCCTCACCGCATCTCCGGCATGCTTGGTTCGGGTTCATGACTCTTCCCTCTCGTATGTTGTTATGTGCTCTATTCTGGTTTTGTGTACTGGTCTCCTGACATCTTCTGCATTGAGTTTCTTGGGGTCCGTAGTTGTTTATCCCCCTGTGAATTACTTGGCTGTTGTCATCTCTTCGTGAGTTGTTTCTGTGGTGAAATTCGGCCCTTTCCTGTTCCAGCATTTCACGTTCCTCCGCCAGTTGCATCAGCGCCTCCAGATTTGTGATGTTGTGTGGCCGAACAAATATTCTCAAGTCTGGTGTGCAATTTTCCAGAATAATTTCTAGTTGCTCAAATTTTGGGATTTTTAGCGGCCTCATCATTGTCTGCATTTCTACCATGTAGTCCTTAAAGCATTCATTGTTACCTTGTTTGCGTGCCTTGACCTGATCGGCCAGTTTGGAAAAAAAACCCTTTGGCAAAAAATATCTCTTGAAGCATTCTGCAAATTCTTTCCATGACGGCCATTGTTTATTGTTCGCAACATACCATTTTAGAGCTCTGTCTTTTAGCAATTCTGGCATCGCCCTTGGTATCATATCCAGTTCTATGCCGTACATGTCCGCTGACCACTCTATTTGTTCCAGAAATTCCAGAGGTTTCGAGTTGCCATCGAATTTAAACGTCCACTCTCTTACTTGTTTAGCCACCTTGGCATACTCGGTGGTCCTGTTTGCTGTGTTTTTCGCCATTTTTGTGGTTTCGATTGTGTGCCTTCTTTGGTTATTTATCTCTCCAGTTTTGTCCAGCGCTCCTTCACTTCCCCATCTTGGTGGTACGAATGGGGGAATCGTCAGAGTAGCCATGTTTATTTTGTGGAACGCCTCGGCCTCCTTGCTCACCATTCTCGCCTGTCTGTGCTGCGCTTGTTCTTGGTTTTTGCTTGCATTCTGGATCAGACTCGTTGTTGTTTACCCATTCGACTAGTTGTTTTCTCATCTCCTCTACCGTGCCGTTCATGGTTACTCCGATTCTTTGGCCTGTTTGTAGCAGACCCTCGTTCTTCATGTGATAGATCCAATTTCTACCCATTTTGATTTTTATTATACACTTTTAGTTTTATTTCGTTTAATTTTCACCAGTATAGCACGTTGGGCGCCAGTTGTAACGATCCTTTTTCGTCCTTCAGGATAATATCAATCTTTAGAGCGAGGTTCGGCACAACAAATTTTAATTTGTGCCACAGTGAAATCACGACAAAATAATTTATGTATATATATATGTATGTTGGAGTTTATTTCGATGTTTTGGGTTTTTTTGCTAACTGTTTATATAAATTACGACACAATAATTTATGCATATAGCTGCCTTAGACTTTTGGTTAAATGTTTAGATTTGATTTTGCTCTGATTCGGATTGATGTTTTGTATTGGCTGTGTACTTGTTGTAATTATATTTGTGGTTGTTAAATGAGTCTATAAGGCTACTCGTGAGGCCTTATAACTCGATGACTTGCTCGTATTCGTAGATTGCTAGGCGCCAAATATTCTTAAGGTTACTCGTAAGGCCAAAAGAGATTTGTTGCTTTGCTTGTTGTTGATCAGGACTCGATGACTTGATTGATTGATCTTGACTCGACGACTTGATAAATGTCCTGACTTGCTGCTCGCCTTATATAGGCCTCCTGGGCCTCCAGAATCACTTGGTGTGATACCGCTATACAGCCGGTAACTTTCCATCGGCCCATCGCTTTCATCCACGCTGTTGCCATGCGTGGTGAAAGTCCCGTAATAGTCATTGGCGCAGCCGCATCCACTTTCTTGACTTCTGTGCGCCCATTGACTCTTGTCCTTGTTGCTCTGCTTCGCCCACATAGCGTCTCTGTTGCTATGCAGGCCTCCATCCTTTTCTCTCCAATGTTCGCTTTATCCCAGTGGTCGCATGTCCTCTCTCGTTGCTAGGCGACGCTGCTCTCTCCAATGTCCTTCTTTGCTCTGTTTGTTTCATCGGTTCGGATTAATTTGTTGCCTTTTTCCATTTTATGCATGTTTTATTTCATCAGAATAACATATTATTTTTTAGTTTCCATTTTATGCATGTTTAGTTTCATCAGAATAATATATTACTTTTATTTTATTTAGTTTTAGTTAATTTAAGTCAAAATGAACTAAATCCATTCGTCTACGTCATCATTATATTATTCGTAGACAGGGCTTCCCCAATACCCGATTCCCCCTTTCTTTGGCTTTGCTCATGGAACTGGATCGACGATATTTGCTTGGTATGCACACAGCCCCCCACTAACCCCCGTTCGACATGCATAGCCCTCACTTTGGCCTTTTTTTGTTTCTCTGCTTGTCTCTCCCAATATGTTCCGCTGTCCAGCATCATAGAGTACTCTCGCATCATCCACCGGTACCCGCGCTCAAATTTCACACGCATAGCGTAGGTGTGTTACGCATGTATTACTAGATTTCATATATTCATGCATAATTTCTCTTACGTATCGTATAGCGCCCATGCCCTATTGTGATTGGCGCACAGTGGCCCTCTCTCTTTTGCGCGTATGCTCTCCAGCCGTTGATTTTTCTGTTCTCTGCCTCCCACGCATCTTCCCGCTGTGACGAAATTGCTGTTGGTCGTATGTGGTCCGATCGAACATGTTGCGTCGTAACGAAATGTTGCGTGGTTTTAATTGCAGCAACATGTTGCCAAACATGATCATTGGCAACATGTTGCCGGGCATCATGTATTTTGGGTTTTACATCTTTTTAGTTATTTCCAAGTTGTTGTGTGGAACATTATTGTCAAATATATGTTCCTCACACACTGTCCTCTGCGTAGTTAGCGTGATATACCATTGCAATGCTTTTACCACATTGTCCTGTACGTTGGTTATGTCGTTCATTTGTTGTTCCTTTAGTTTCATCTGATTTTCAATTGTATCTTCGTCTCGCTTAATAATATTTATCGTTATCAATTACAGACGTCTGGTTTTGCAGCAAATTCAATAAGTACGCTTCATTTGATTTAACTTTTCGTATGGTGTCTGACATCTCTGTTGCATACTTGAAGTCCAGCACACCAAATAAGCCGTTCGCAATGTTCCCAATTATATCTAATGGTGATCGTCGTTGGCGTTCTATGTGAAGGAGATCGTTTCCTGTCCGTAGCTCTGAGTTGACATGCTCAAAGTGTCTCTGCATTGCGGTGCAAGCGTCTGGAACCTTCATTAACACGCATATTTCTCCGACCTTTACTACCCCGTCTGAAAATGTCTTCAGGTCTGCCCAATATGGTTCGAAATCGTAATATGCCACAATAGTCCAGTCAGACATTGCCATCCTTCCTGTGCCAACACTTTCATAGTATATGACTGGTATGGGGTTGAATCGAGTTATGTTAGTCCTTTGAGCAAATGCTATAGGAAGTAGCAACATCATTAGGCAGATCGTCATTGCCAAGTGTGGCAGACCGAAAGACAAACGTCTTTTTGTCTCTGGTTCGGCACTAATTCCCATTGCTCTGGAATCGATTTTGTGTTACTGGCTCTGCATCTGGTTGGGCTACTAATGGTTCTCCGATTAATAGATGGCCTGGGGTTAAAGCTGTCAAGTCGTTGGGATCGTCTGATTTTGGGGTTAACGGACGAGAGTTTAGCACTGCTTCAACAGTGACAATAATTCTGCCTTTTCTGAGTGTATTGTATCGGTCAGCTCCTTTAGTTAATTGTTTGCTCCAACAAAGTTTGTTGCATTATCGCAGTATAATATCTGGCATCTTCCTCTGCGCCCAATGAAGCGCTGAAGCGCACCCACAAATGAGGAGGTGGATAGGTCTCCGACCAACTCCAAGTGTACTGCTTTGGTGGCAAAGCATACAAATACTGCAATGTAAACTTTGTCGGGACGTTTTCCTCGAACTTTATGATGGATCCAGAATGGTCCACAATAGTCTACTCCGGCGTTGAAAAAGGGTCTATTCTGAGATAACCGGTGCTCAGATAAGTCGCCCATGACTTGTTTAAAGAACTGGGGCCGATACTTGGTGTATGCTACGCAGCCCTCGATCACATTTCGGACCATCGGTTTCACCTTAATGGTGTGGTACCATTGCCGAGCTATTCCGCGTAGTGCCTCATGTCCACAATGAAGCTTCCGTAGTATCATTTTTACCACCGGATCGTTAAACGGCAAGAGATATGGATTCCTTGTTTCCGTTGATACTGGTGCTTGTTGTAGCCGAGTTGCTACTCGTATGATTGAATGTTCATCCAGTATTAGTGGCAACGTTGCCACCGTGCTTTTGCGATACTGCGGTTGATCAGGTCTTTTCTTTAAGTGTCGTAATTCATATAGAAATCCTGTTTCTGATTTGCTTGATGATTTTTCTTTGTGCTTGGTCCAACTCTAATTAAGTCGTTGGTTTCCTGTTCTGCTTGTGACACAAGCGTAGCACATACGCCACGATTCGCTCTAGCCGGTAAAATGTATTTCTGTGGTTTACTGTATATATTCATTCACTCGTGTTGTTTGCAGTGGCAGCCACCATGCTAAATACCTTGGTTTTCTTCTCAGCGATATCCATCGTGAGCTCTGTAGGCTTAAATGGTGCTGGCCAGACAAGTTGTGGTCCATGCAAAAATAAAGGTACATACAACCATAATGTATGTGTGCTAAGCTGGGCTGCTGATATGCCTCGAGACAGACCATCAGCTGCGTTGACCGCTGATAACACATGACGCCATTGCCTTGAATGTGATACTGCATGTATTTTGGTCAAACACGTGTCACAAACGTGTGGAAAGGTGATGCCCGTGAATTAATCCAAGAGAGTACTACTGTTGAGTCTGACCAGAGAAATGATCCTAATCAACTTGCATGGCGGCATGTTAAAAGAGCACACACCGGCATGTGCTATCTACACAGATTTGAGGGGGAGCCATATTGCTTAATGTGTGGTGAGGGCATGTTAGAATATACGCTCAATATTTTTTAGTATGCAGGCGATTTAGTAGGCAACAGCAGCTTCTCGAGGACACGCTTGGCACAGCGCTGACAACTGGACAACTGGCGTGCAAAATGCTGGCAGACGCGGCCGCTTAGGAGACTGGGAACAGCTTTGCGGGCCAGAATAAAATCATCTTTACTAAATAAAATCATCTTTACTAACAATTGGTCTGATCCAAATTATTGTAGGATATAAACTCAGCTGCTCGCTTCTTTTATGACACTCTTATTTCACTCTTTGATATTCTTACACCTTTTCGCAATCGAACGTGTCTATTATTAGAAAAAGATTTTTTGCATCGTCGTTCAAATACAAACGGTCCTGTTATGTTTACAGCAAACGAGAAGGGACAAAATTGCTTGTCGATTGCGGACAAAAAAAAAATTATACGAACAATTTACTATGCTCTCAGACTTTTGGGACAGTTTGCAGCTTTCGGTCGCGTGAAACATTTTGTTTTTTGGTGTCGTAGTGGCGTAAAACGTATTGATAGTCAACGTTTTCAAACAAAAAAAAAAAATTATGTATGGATTGGAGATCGAGATATGCAATGCCATTCGATAGACCTTCCTCGCTGCGGCCTACACAAAGGAATGGCTAGATCCGACATTTGAGGTTACAATAAAATACATTCTAATTCTTTCTTTTAATTATTTTTAAAATTCAAAGAAAATTTAAATGCTCACTTTTATATCTGTGAATAAATTACTTTTTTTCTTTTTGTTTTATTTATTGAATTTTTTTTTAAAGATATGATGACCTACTTATGGCTTCAGTTCGCACGGTAGCCGAGCAAGATGACAATAAAGGCTTTTTACGCAATGTCATTACTGGAGAACACTATCGATTTGTATCCATGTGGTGGACAGCATGGAGTAGTTATCCCGCAGCATTTGGCGTAATGCTTCTATTTGTTTGTATTTACTAATATTCCATATTCGGAACCGCATATTTATTTTGTGTTTTTCAGACCCTTTCAGTTTCCATGTTGCTACGCTATTCGCATCACCAGATTTTCATGTTTATAGGTAAAAGTAGAATAGTTTGCAAAAATATGTGAGTAATGCGCAGAATTCCTAGTCACTTTTTTTTATAAAGTTGTCAAATGAAAAACAGTAAAAGACCAGGACAAAGGTTAAAACAATAATTTTAATATATTTAGAGAAAAGAGGAAGAAAACATTTACCAACAAAATTTAAACTTGACCCGACTTCGGTATACCATGCAAGAAATTACACAAATTTTCAATGGGTGTCACAGAAATCGATAATAAGCTGAAATCAACGCAACAGCAAATGTTGGGTGCCACAGATAGTTTTAATTGTTTGATAGTTTTAAAATCTAGCTGATTTTCGTCCAACATTTGCATAATATTGCGCTTCTGTCAAAATATGAATAGAGTGAAGACGCTTAATTTTTATTCTTATGTTAAATTTATTATTTTACGAAAACGCCACGAAAAAATTAAACAGCAATCTTTTTTGCTCAAAGCTTCCCTACCCACTTGCTGGAACTAGTACGTTTCTACAGAAAAAATTAACCAAGTGGACAACTCTTTACTGATATTGGCCCACCAGAAGAAAAAGGATAAACAATTTTGATAAATTGAATTTTATATAGAAATACAAATTTTCAACTGAGAATTTAAAAGTTAATTGAGAAAGAAAGTCTTAACACTTCCAAATGTTTCATGGGTTTCATTAAAAGATGGTGAAAAGACTTTGACGATCCTTATACAACTGAAGTCGTTTTATTTGTTTGTCCGTCCTATTTTAGAGTACTGATCTTGCATTTGGTCACCTCAATATAAGTCGCACCAGATTAGACTTGAATCCGTTCAAAAGCAGTTCTTGCTATTTGCTCTTCGTGGCTTAAGCTGGGATCGCAATGTCAATTTTCCTTCGAATTTTAGTAAACTTCTTTTGATTAACCTTCCTTCCCAAACTAACCGTAGAATTATGCTTGGTGTTATTTTTATGCACAAGCTCCTAATTGGTGATATCGACTCGCCTGAGTTGCCATGTAGGCGGAGTAGACATCCTTTGATACCTTTATCTCTTAGTCGTTGTTCTTCTAACTATGCCATGCATGAACCATTTTCTGATTACAACCTTCATTCCCTGTAATCAACTAAGAGTCTTCTATTAATATACTTAAAACATCTATCTTTTCCTATTTAGTTAATAGATAGCTATAGTATTATTTGTTTGTCTGTTTTTATACCCTTGCAGAAGGTATTATAAAATTGATCAGATGTTTGATACACCCAGAAGTAACCATAAAATCTAGATATTCTTGATCGGCATGAGAAGCTGAGCCGATATAACCATGTCCGTCTATCCGTCCGCCCGTTCGTCCGTCGGTGCGTATGCGTTTTACTCCGCCATCTTTAAGCAATCGGGACGAAACTTGATATTTGAGCTACTTAAAGCCCGGAGCAGATAAAGTATAAACTTGTCTGGATCGGACCACTATATCCTATGGTTATAGAAGAGACAAAGATAAAGAAATTGGAGTATTCCTATGAAATTTACTAATATGAAATCCCCGAAATTTTAATCAGATCGAATAAATAGTACACAAATTACAGTCAATATAAACCGGCTTTGCTCAAACCTACTACGTCATTGCTTGAAATCCACAGAGCAGCTAAGCACACGCATACATACAAAGACGCAACGCTACAAAAACTGCATGTGTATGGGTGCCAATCGCAGCAGGATGAAGAAGAAGAAGAAGAAAAATAAATATAGAAATGTTAAAATTTGTTCATTTTGTAATATAAATTATTATTAAATTCGTTTACCAATACCAATTTCGCATTGCAATTTGGCATTATAGGGTAGTATTGACTTCAGAAACTTGATAGTTTCTATTGGATATCGTTTTTGTTAATTTACCAATCGTCCAGCGAGTCCAAAAATTGTTCCAAACAGGAAATTTCTTTGATTTCTGTGACATCAACATTTCATTTAACAGATTTCAAGAACAAACTGCCTCGAAAGCTCTGGAAATTTTCTTGACACACAGTGGCGGCAAAAAATTTGAGACATTTTTTTTTTACCTGAAATTCAGATTTCATTCGGTTTTATATAATATTAGTGAAAAGTTTTGATGTATTAATTTATAGCGTTAAGCTGGTCATTCTATCGAGATAATGTAGCGTGAATTTTGTGGGCGTATCTCTATCGGTTTTTTTTAAATTAATTTTTTATGTAAAGCCCCAACATTCGGACCATAATTCAAAATTAAAAAAAAGACACATTGTTAAATTTTTAAAAATGGATCGTACATCTTCGGAGCTTAAGAAAAGGTTTTTGGTCTAGTAAAACTAAGATAAACTGATAACAATGCAAATTACAGACAATTTTTCTACAACTGTTATGTATGTAGGTATCAATACTGATCTATGGTTTATGCAAAATATAGATGGGCATACAAGTAAAACTAAAAGCCACATCATGAAAATCGTTTCTCAAGGTAAATTAAAGAGATGAAGCAGGCAATTTTTTTTTTTTTTATTTTTTAATAACACGAAAGTGGCGTTCTGTGGAGGAGTTAATCTCAATAACGGTCAAAAAATCGGGGTTGAATGTAATGTTAGTTCAGGTTAAGAACTTTAATGAATAAAAAAAATTACATATTAATTTAATTTAAAAATTAATTTTTATTATATTTATAAACTATGTTTGATGCGTCAACTTTTCCATCAGTGGACTTACTGCAAATGCTGGAATATAATGTGTCGGTCCGCTTTCCTATAGCTCCAATACTCACGGTTGTATTGGCTCTTGTAGGTAAAGTTTATCACCCTTAAGGAATTTGATTAGTTTAACAACATTTAAACCCTCAGGAATGGAAGCTATTATGTCTGAGTTTTTTAACGATACATCGACAGCTTTCTATGTTATATTAATTGTATGGATCGCCGATCAATATGACGCCATTTGCTGTCACACTAGCATCAGCAAGCGACATTGGCTCAGGTGCGTATTTTAATAATTTACTACAAATTCAGTTACATAATTATTCAGCACTAATTCAAAAAAAAAAATATATATATATCAAAGAAGCTAACTTTTTGTTTTCTGCAACTCAATTCAACTCAATAATTTATCTTCTTCCCTCATTCCCTAAGCAAAGCAACGCACGCATACACATACAGTCTATGTTAGCGTTGCGTCTGTGTGTGTATGCATGTACTCTGTTGATGACGAATGACATAGTAGACACCAAGCAGCGCTGCTGGTAGCAGAGCAGATTTATATTGACTGTAACTTGTGTTCTATTTATTCCATATAAAGAATATATATTTTTGATCAGCACAAGACGAGTTCATATAGCCATGTCCGTCCGTCCGCCCTTCTGTTCCTTCCGTCTGGATCAAAGCAAACTCCTTCTAGACCATAAGAGCTACAGATCTGAAATTTTGCATGTAGGCTTGTACATGCTGCGGGGTTGTATATCTCGGATTCAGCCGGATCGGACCACTATATCATATAGCTCCAATACAAACGTCAAAGTCACGAACAGTGACTTTTCTCAATAACTTCGTTATTTTCTGAGCTATTGCCGTGAAACTTAATATTATACAGTTATTACGCCTATAAACGACTGTGCCAAATTTGATTAAGATCGGGTGACTATATCATATAGCTCATATAGGAACGACCGGTCGAAAACAGTGACTTTTGTTAATAACTTCGTTACTTTCTACGCGATTGCTTTCAAATTAAACTTTTGCCAGTTTTATGTATCTGTTAATGACTGTGCCATATTTGATCAAGATCGGGTGACTATATCTTACAGCTCCCATAGAAACAGTCTGCCGAAAATAGTGACTTGTCAGTAACTTCGTTACTTTTAACGCGATTGCTTTCAAACTAAACATTTGTCAGAACTGTGCAACGCATAGAACGAAGCATCTCCGACCATACAAAGTATATATATTTTTGATCAGCACGACGAGACGAGTTCAAATAGCCATGTCCGTCCGTCTGGATCAACGCAAACTCATAGACTGCACAGAAATTTTGTACCTAGGCCTGCTACAGAGAAATTTTGTACCTAGGCTTGTATATACTTCAGGGGTTGTATATCTCGGATTCAGCCGGATCGGACCACTATATCATACAGCTCCCATACAAACGCCAAAGTTTCGAACAGTGACTTTTCTCAATAACTTCGGTTTTTTTTGAGCTATAGTCGTGAAATTTGATATTGTTAGTTTATTACACATATAGGCGACTGTGGCAAATTTGATCTAGATGGGTTGACTATATTATATAGCTCCCATAGGAACGATTGGTGGAAAACTGTGACTTTTCTCAATAACTTCGTTATTTGCTATGCTAAGATTGGAAGCCGCTCTTTCGCAAACATTCCACTTTTTATATGAAACATTTTTTCTCGTTACGATATAGAAAAAAGCACAGAAATAAAATTTCAAACCTATAGTTTTTAAGATGGCTAAGTAAAACGCATACTCACGGACGGACAGACGGACATGGCTATATTGACTCAGCTTCTTATGCTGATCAAGAATATATATACTTTATGGGGTCGAAAACATCTCCTTCTGTGCGTTACAAAAAAAAACGAATAGTAAAAAAAACTTGCAAGGTTATACGAACTTGGAGGCGGTCCCGGCCATTAAAAAGTTATGAAAAACGGTCTATTTATTATAGGATACCGTTGGGATAGGGTGAAAAGACGAGAAGGCTGTGTGTATGTGGATTTCTATTTTGCCGAAAGCTCTATCCAAGTCACGAGATATGATGGATCTGTTTATTTATTTATTTTTTTTTTCAAATGCTTCTCGATAGCAGACGGTCTACTAGGAGTAGAATGTCGAATTTTGACTTTCCCTGTTAAAAACCAGTGTAATTCGAAAAATAAATTGCAGCGAGCTTCTGCTTAGATTGGGTGTAGGTTTGTCTCTGATGTAAATTTCGATTGGCTTAAGTCTAATACATGGTGTTCTTATTTATACATATACTCATTATCGGTTTAATTAAAATTACGGCACCTACAACAATACTTGCATCGGCGGTGATGTTGTTTTGCTTATCTCTTTTGATCTTGTGTCTTTACCGTTGTAACTAACT
The DNA here is from genome assembly GCF_018151085.1 of Drosophila tropicalis. Lineage (NCBI taxonomy): Eukaryota > Metazoa > Arthropoda > Insecta > Diptera > Drosophilidae > Drosophila > Drosophila tropicalis. The sequence continues at coordinate 533,649 of NW_027172909.1, read as the reverse complement.
CTCGCGCTCTTGCGTACAAATTATTGTTTTTTAATTATTTTTTAAGTGGTTGTCTGCACTAAAAATAATCGCATAGTTGCCACTAATGCGGTTGACTCCCATGATTATATTCTTTGTTCTTGGTGCAGGTTACACAGGCAAAATCAAGGAGTCTATTGCTAAAGGTGGTGGCTTAAAATATGGATGTGATGCTTGCCAGGAGCGGCTTAACAAACCTCCCTGGTTCTCTCGATAGTTATCCAATTTGAAAAATGTGTAGACTCGATATCATAAGAAGTTTTAAAAAACACGTCGTTCATTAGATTACGCTCTGTATACAGTCGCTCGTTCAAAATTCATGATGCTTAATACACAATGCTATAAGAATTATCTTCAGCGGTGTAAGCTTCAGTTTTCTTCCGACCCTAAACAATTTTATAACTTTGTTAATTCTAAACGTAAGACCACTCTGCACCCATCTTTTTTGTCTTTTCAAAATAAAAAAGCAAGCACTGATCAGGCAATTGCCGATATGTTTGCGAGTTTTTTCAAAACAACTTATTCCTCAACGGAATATCGAGCAAGTCCGTATCCTTATCATTTAAAAAAGGCTAATTGCATTTTTAATCCAGTGATTGATGAAAGTTCTATTCGTAGCGAACTTAAATTAGTTAAACCTGTTTATTCTCCGGGGCCAGATGTTCTTCCTGGATGCGTACTCAGGTTCTGTGCAAACGCATTATGTAAACCCATTTTAAAATTGTTTCTATTGTCTGTCGAATCTTCCTCTTTTCCATCTATTTGGAAGGAGTCGTATATCATTCCTCTGCATAAAAATGGCAAAAAGTCCGAAGCCTCTAACTATAGGGGTATCTCAAAATTGTCCGCTATTCCGAAAGCTTTTGAGAAAATTATAACTTCTCTATTATTTCGCCATCCCAACATGGGTTTATGAAACGTAGATCTACAACCAGTTACCTTTTAGAATTTACATCAATAATTATCAAGGGGTTCAAAAATGGTAAACAAACTGAATTCAGCAAAGCCTTTGATTCTGTTAATCATTCTTTATTACTTTCTAAGCTGAGCGACATTGGGTTTCCACCCCTTTTCCTTTCTTGGGTTCGAGAATATTTAACAAATAGAAAACAGAAGGTACTTTTTAAGTCTTCTTTATCCGCTTCCATTCCTGTGACTTCTGGTGTACCTCAAGGTAGTTATCTTGGCCCTCTGCTTTTCACATTATTCATTAACGATCTTCCATCAGTCATTCGCGTGTGCTTATGTATGCTGACGATGTCAAGCCTTGTCTTACTTATAAAAATATAGATTCATTTAGTCGGCTACAAGCTGATCTTAAAAACTTTCAATCCTGGTGCCAGTTTAATCTACTAAATCTTAACAATATTAAATGTAAGGTAATGACTTTTTTTCGTAACTCTCCTCAACTGGTCACTTATACAATAGTCCTTTAGAACGTCTAGATTATATGAATGATTTGGGCATACTTATGGACCATTTTTTTTTTTTTTTTTTTTTTAAAAAATTTGTATGCTTGTTTTAAACTAGTTTGCTGATACCTTCAGTGGCAACTTAACCTAGCTTTACATTAAAGGGAAAAAACAATAGATCACAGGTGATATTTACATACGATGAACAACGTTACATTCAAAATTTACAATATTACATTTTTACAAAATTTACAAGACAGATTATTTCATTAGTCATGGGACCTATTAGGGAGATCCGTTGGGTGGTATCGCTTCAGTCTTCTCTTCCTCGGTTTGGCAGTGAGGCGTCTGGCTAGACTGTTTGAGTGACCACCGAGGCGTTGCAGATACTTTTCTGCATATTGCTTCATAGCATCAGCCACCTTAGCGACGCCCAGGTCCCTTTCAATATCCTTGTTTCGTATATACCAAGGTACGTTGGATATACGCCTTAGAATTTTTGATTGCGTCACACTTATTTTCTTTAAATTGGATGTAGCTGCAATTCCGTATATTTGTACTCCGTATTTCCAAATGGGGCTTAGTATGGCTTTGTAGATTGTCACTTTGTTGTGTAATGACAGTTTGTTTGTAGGTGCGAGTAACCAAGCCATTTTCCTTGTTTTCGCCAATATAGACTGCTTGACCATGGTAATGTGGGATTTTAACTTTAATTTCCTGTCCAAAATGACACCCAGATATTTATAAGAGCTCTTGTGCTGGATTGTAGAACCCATCATTGTGATGCCTGCGCAGGACAAGGGTCTCGTTGTAAAAGTAACGGTTGCACACTTGCTGCTGTTTACGCCTATGTTCCATTTTGAAGCCAGGTCATCAAAACTGGACACATATTGTTGTAGAGCTTCAGTGACACAGGTGATGCTTGGGCTTCTGGTCAGCACTGCAGTGTCGTCTGCATACGTAGCTATCAGCACATTATTCTCGCCCAACCTGGTTATTTCTGTACTGGTGGGCATATCATCTGTATATAACATATATAGCGTAGGGCCAAGAACGCTGCCTTGCGGTACGCTTGCACATATAGGGCGCTTTGAGGATTTAACTCCATCAACAACAACTCTGAAATTTCTACCTTCTAGGAAACTGCGAACTAGTTGGAAAAGCTGCGGCGTTAATATGGATTTCACTTTAGATAGGAGGCCATCATGTCACACCCTATCAAAAGCTTGCTGAATATCCATAAAAATGGCAACTGTGTACATTTTATGCTACATAGCTTCCAGGGCGAAATTTACGACACGATGAAGCTGTTCAGGGGTTCCGTGACCTTGCAAAATCCAAACTGCCACTTTGGAATGGTTTCAGTTTCAGGCTTTAAATTCATAATTCGGTTGAGGATCACACTTTCTGTCATTTTGCCCAACGCTGAGAGCAGACTAATTGGTCTGTATCCATTGACTTCAGAGTGCGGCTTTTCCGGCTTTGGGATCATGGTGATTAGAGCAGTCTTGTAACAGTTTGGGAAGTGACCAATCCTTAAGATACTGTTTAATAGCAAAACTATAAACAGTAGGGCTCTTTTTTGGTAAAAGGTTAAGGGTCTTGTTGTCAACTTGATCCTCTCCAGGGGACTTCTTGACCTTGAGGTTCTTAATTTGTTGCTCGACCTCTTGCAGCGTCACTGGATTTGCTGGTAAAGACATCTGAAACGGGATTTCTTGACTCATCTCTACAGCCGCTCGCGTCTCTGCAGATGTAAAGTTAAAAGGCTTAAATCTTTCCTCTAGACTGTCTGCAAATACTTCAGCTTTCTGCTGACTGGAGTAACACCATCCTCCTGCTGGATCTTTAATTGGAGTTTTCGGGATAACAACTCGCTTAAAGCGGCTCGTAAGCTTCCAAAGAGTATAGTTAAAGGATGCATCTGGCCCAGCAGCTTCTAAGATGTCATCTATATTTCTCTGTTTGATTTTCGCGAGAACCTTTTGCAAACGGTTTGACAATCTTGTGTAGATCTGATGGAAGCGATCATCACCGGTTTTCGCATATTCCTTACTCGTCTTTTCAAGCGTAAGAGCGCATCAGCACTTGCCGGGAGAGAAGCGTTTCGTTGTCTTGGTGGGAATGGATTGGGTGGTGTAGCATTTGAAGCAGAGCATTTTATGTTTCTCATGAACATTAAGACTGCATCTTCTATGCCATCTGGGCTGTTGATGTCAATGTTAAGGTTAATTTTGCGTTCCAACTCATCTTTAAATGCTTCAAGGCATGCACCTCGAGGGAGCAGGTTTTGCTTTCTGGCTGTAGCTTGAGGTTTGTGATGTACTGTTGCTATGATCGGTAGGTGATCCGAAGAGAGCTCATACTTGGTTTCAATCCCGAGCGTATTTAACGAAACTCCGCTTACTATAAAGAAATCTAGACCGGTTGGTGTAAGCCTTGTATTGTATGAGAAGAAAGTTGGCTCGCCAGTGGCTATCGCTTTCCTCGGCTGCATGTTCTTGTGTTACCCCACCAGGGGTGTTCTGCATTAAAATTACCACCTGCTATAAACTTGTCGCCCAGGCCAAGAAATAGTTGCTCCAAGTCAGCTTTATTCCAAGGTTGATTGGGAGGCAGATAAATGGAGGAGATTTTAATGCATCCACACTTACGCTTGCAGCTTGAACAGTAGGACTCAACGTAGGTTCATTTTGGACATGAGAGATATATGCTCGTATGAAAACAGCAGATCCACTTTTGGAATTTCCACTGGGATGATTAGCATAATATTGGTCAAAACCTTGTAAGTATTCTCGTAGTCCTGGGCGCATATGTGTTTCTGTAATCAACATCTATGTTTTTTGCACTTAGAAAAAGTCGAAGTTCTTCGATGTTTCTGACTAATCCTCGTGCGTTCCACAATCCGATTTTTAGATTCGTGTTAATCATTTAGATATTAGCTTCTGTACCAGATCACGAAAGGCTTTGTTTGCTTCCATTGTTTCCTGTATGAGCTTGAACAATTGATCCATTTTGCTATTGAGGTCATTAATGGCTTTTTCCAATACTCGGAATTTACTATTGAAAGGTTGATCTTTAGATAAATCTGCCAACCTGGTTCCATCTTGGGAACCAGTCACGTCAGCAAAGGAGAAGCCACTCCTTGGAGCTGCATTCGACTTGCGTTGTGTTTGGATTACGAGATGCTTTTCCGGGAGTCTTGCAACTGGCTTTAGCTTTTTGGTTAGATCGAGCCTGACTGGACATTTTTTGTAACTAGCTGGGTGGTCCTCACCGCAGTTAGCACAATTAGCTTTGTCTCCATCTTTGAGGCCGCATAAATGGAACCCAGTTAGGTGATTGCCTGAGCATATACCAAAAAACAGCCTTTACAAAACAGTTGTTTTTCGTATGACCGAAATCTTGACATTTAAGGCATTGGACAAGATCTCTATTGCGCTTCGCCTTTAGCACTGTTACTCTATGCCTTCCAATTTGAGTAATTTTAAGAGCCTCCGCAACGTTTGGTGACTTTTTTTAAATTGACAAAAAACATGTTTTGTCTAGTTTTCGCATTATTAACATCTTCATCATCCTCTTCATTGATTTCAATGTTGCGCCAATCCGGTTTCCTAGGGCAGTAGATATTCATGACTGCGTGTCCCTTGTCAGTAAAAGCTCTCTCGATTAGTTTTTTTGGTACATTTGGATGAATATCCCGAATGATTAGCCTGAACGGAACATCTTCTCTCGGCTGGTGGTGCCAGAATTCACAGTTTTTCTTCGTTAATATATTTACCACAGCACGAAAAACATCGTGCTGCAACACCTGGATGTGCGTATGTCATACATGTCGGCTGGCACTGTAGAATTTAGGGCCTCTTCAAGTTTACCCATGTTTCCAACTTGTGGAACACATATAGCAGAAGGCTTGGGCAATGTGCTTTGCCTCTGGTCATTATCAGCAGGTTCTTGACTGCCAGTTTCTACTTGCTCAAGTTGATCTTCAATGTCAAGATCCATCACAGCATCAGCTTCTTCAGCCAGCTCTGCGAAACGATTATTTCGGAGCGCAGCCGAAGAGGTAGTAGCAGTTAAATTTCTGGAAAGTTTTTGTAGTTGTTGTTTGTTACGAGATCTGAGCTAGTACTCTTTTCTAGTAGTTTTGAGGCTTTGTCGCCTCTTTTTTGTTTTTTACAAGGAGGGGCTCTCGGCATCTGAAATGGGCAATCGTTAACACGGGGTTGCTTTTTTATCAAACTTATGCTTGTAGCATCAGCAGAAGATGTGGCAGAGAGGGAACATGAGCTGCTAATTATGCTATTTGCCATTAAGTAATTCGGTTTACTGCTTCCAGTTGAAAATGTCATAGTACTGGTTGTCATAGTGCTTGTTGTTGTTGCAATCAAGTTGACATTATAATTTAGCCTATCACTTGACTTAAATAAATCTTTTGCCAAGGTGGCTCGCAGCTCTGCAGGTGTTTTGTACTTAATTTCCCTCAACTCCTCACGCTCAGACAGCTTATTTCTAAGCTGGAGCTGATCAGATGAGTCCCCTGGCATCGTTGGTCAATTCGCAAGTTTGGTTGTTTCAAATTTGCGTTTGCCCAGCATCAAGAACCGTTTACTCGCAAGAAACGGTAGTGTTTTATTGCCCCTCGTTTGCGACTTCGCGCAGAGCGAGGGCGGTAGCTTTGTCCGTTGGACAAAACTTACTTTTTTTATAGTTTTTGCGTTTCTCTTTTGACAGACACCGTTGGACAGTGCCCAAAACAGAAAATAGTTTCGTGCAAGATAGGCACACAGACTACAACTTGAAATAATTACACAGAGCGATACGTCCGTTTACTTCGAATGCACACGATGAATGTACTTATGGACCATAAGTTGAATTTTAACACCCATATTTCCACCACGGTCGCAAGGCCATGAGTGTTCTGGGTTTCATAAAAAGATGGTCAAAAGAATTTGACGACCCCTATACAACTAAAGTTCTTTTTACTTCGCTTGTCCGTCCTATTTTAGAGTATAGATCTTGCATTTGGTCACCTCAATATGAGTCGCACCAGATTAGACTTGAATCCGTCAAAAGCAGTTCTTGCTATTTGCTCTTCGTGGCTTAAGCTGGGATCGCAATGTCAATTTTCCTTCGTATTCTAGTAAACTTCTTTTGATTAACCTTCCTTCCCTAACCGTAGAATTATGCTTGGTGTTATTTTTATGCACAAGCTCATAATTGGTGATATCGACTCGCATGAGTTGTTGGTATGTCGGTACCATGTAGACGGAGTATCCTTTGATACCTTTATCCCTTAGTCGTTGTTCTGCTCTGATTACAACCTTCTATTCCCTGTAATCGGCTCAGAGTTTTCTATTTATATACTTAAAACATCTATCCTATTCCATTTACTTAATATGTAGATAGCTATAGTATTATTTGTTTGTCTGTTTTTATACCATACACCCATAGGGTGAAATGGTATATTAAAGTCGCCAAAATGTATGTAACAGGCAGAAGGAAGCTTCTGCGACCCTATAAAAGATCAGGATGAACAGCCGAGTCGATCTAGCCATGTCCGTCTGTCCGTCCATATGAACACGCAGATCTCGGAGACTATAAGAGCTAGAGCCACCAAATTTGGTATGTATACTCGTGTATTATGTACATATATAGAGTTAATTGGAATTTCGGCCACGCCCCCTTACGCCCCCAGGAATCACATAAAACTATTTTTCTTAAAAAGTATAACAGCTAGAGACATCAAATTTAATTTGTATACCCGTTTAGTTAGCGCGCAGAAAATAATTGTTCAAACTTTTTGCCACGCCCCCTTACGCCCCCTGGAATCACACAAAACTGTTTTTCTTAAAAAGTATAATAGCTAGAGACATCAAATTTGGTATGCAGACTAGTTTAATAGACGCGCAGAAACTGGCTATTTAAACATTTTGCCACGCCCACTTCCGCCCCCGCAAATTAAACAAAACTGATTTTATCAAAAACAAACAAAGCTAAAGTCACCAAATTTAGTATGTATACTGGCTTAGTATGCGCGCAGAGTATATATATTTTTATATTCTGCCACGCCCACTTCCGCCTTCATAATTAAGAAAAAACCGATTTCCTCCTGTATTTTTTTGACTATCGCATTCAAATTCGGCAGACTAATTAATCTTATCTATTTCTACAAAACTACCAAATTTTATTGAAATCAGACTAGAAACATACTATGAAACATGTAAAAACAATTTAATAGACATACATTTGGTTTTCGAAATTCGAAATATTTGTTTCACCTGGTGTATGGTATACCCAAGTCGACGAGTCGACTTACTTGCTTCATTTTTATTGTGTATTTGTCAACTCGATTCGTGCCGTGCGTTATACGGCTGCACCCCTCGGACGGTCGGGTGGGAGGTGGGCAGTTATCAGCTTGGGCTCGCGGGTAACAGGCTGGCCTGCTACACGTACTGCGCATAGTATCGTCAACGTCCGCTATAAAATAGCTTTGTTAATGTCTAATCACTTTTTATAAGCCAGGAAAACTTTATTTTTAAGAATTAGTCTAATAATACGGCAAAAACTGTGTTTTTTCAAATGCTTTAGGTATGGCAGCCAATTTGGAAATACTCCTATAATTGGATTTTTTTTTTTTTTTTTTTTTAACGTTTAATATATATTTGTTGAATCTACTCTTAAATTAGAGCCTAACAACAAGTTTGAGATATTTTTCTTAATCTAGTACTTAATATAAATCCTGGGGATATTGCAGGCGGCCCGAATCACTTGTTATTGGGTTGGTCTGTCATTTCTTTTAAGACGAGTTCTATTATTAGTTCGCGTAAGGGAATTGGCAAGAACATTTGGGTGTGCATCCAGTTTCGCAGAATACTTTAGTTGTTGACTACCTATTTCAGATTTTACGCTAGGTATATTTAAATCATTTTGAATGTTGTCGTTCCGTATGTACCACGGGGCCCCCGTGATTGATCTTAAAATTTTTGACTGCGCTCTTTGTATAAAATCGACATTGCTGGTACTTGCCTTCCCCCATAGTACGGCTCCGTAAGTCCAGATGGGTTTCAGTACGGAGTTGTATAGGAGGACTTTATATTCCAGACGTAGAGGGGACCGAGCATTGATGATCCAATGTAGGCTCAGTTTAAGCTGTGACTTTTTTGCCTCGATGTGCTTGCGCCAAGTTAGTCTTCTGTCTAGGTGGATGCCAAGGTAAGTGACATCCTCGGCTTGAGGAACTGGTACGTTGTTTAGCATTAGAGCTGGACAGTTTCTTCTGTTAAGCGTAAATGTAACATGTTTGCATTTCTGCTCGTTGACCCGGATACGCCAGGTTGCTAGCCATTCCTCTACCACCTTGAGGTGTTCCTCTAATTTAGCAGAGGCTTGTATTGGGCATTTGGATCTGCTGAGGATTGCCGTGTCATCGGCAAAAGTGGACGTTGTAAGTCCTAAACTCGTTGGTAAGTCTGCAGTGTACAGTAGGTAGAGCAATGGGCCGAGTACACTGCCTTGCGGTACACCAGCTTTGATTTCAAAATCAGCCGAGACGGAGCCATTACATCTTACAGCGAATTGCCTATTGTAAAGGTAAGATTCCATGAGTTTGTGGGTGTACTGTGGCAGTTTTTGCCGGATTTTGAACATCAGACCCTCCAGCCAAACTCTATCGAAAGCCTGGGCAACGTCGAGAAAGACAGCCGCACAGTATTCTTTTAGTTCGAATGCTGTTCGTATTTCGGATGTTATGCGATTGACTTAATCAATTGTACCATGTTTTTCGCGGAAGCCGAACTGGTGTGAAGGGATTGTGTTCTCCGATGCCAGAAATGAGTTTAGTCGGATCTGCAGGACCTTTTCAAAAAGCTTCGAAAGACATGGCAGCAAACTAATTGGCCTATAGGATGATGGCTGGGTTTTGTCGTTTCCCACTTTAGGAATCATGATGATAGTGGACCTTTTCCATGTTCTTGGGAAGTAGCCAATTCTTATTATAGCGTTGAACAGTTTGCAGATGTATTGTATGGCAATGATAGGGAGTTCCAGGATCATTTTCGGTGTGATTAGGTCATGGCCAGGGGCTTTTTTTGGCTTTATGTGGTTTTTAATAACTGCAGTGATCTCGTCCGATTGGAGTTCCGAGTACTCACTATCCGTTAGTGTGCTCGAAGGGGGAAGTACAGATGAGTTTGATGTTGGATTTGGCTGGAAAACCATTTTAAGATGTGTGGCAAATACGGATGCCCTCTCTTCGTCACTGCGGGCCCATCCACCGGTTGGACTCCTTATCGGTGAAATTGTCTCTGCAGGAGCGCTTAAAGTTGGGTGGGCTTTCCACAGAGGATGTTTAGTGCTGGTTGGGCTGAGCTTTTCTATGTATTTTCTTTGAGCCCAGCTTTCCTCTTGTCTTAACGCCTTGGAGAGGTTGCGATTAGCATGCCTTAGGCGAAGTTTTGCTGCTGGTGAGCGAGTAATCTGCCATTCTCTTCTTAGACGTCGTTTTTCCGTTACTAATTGTTCTATCCGCCGGTTCGTAGGCCTGTCAACAGGTTTAGTGTAAGAAGAGGCAGGTGGAGTAGATACTTTTGCTGCAGCTGCCATCATAGACTCAAGTGCAGAGACGCACATATCAATGTCCTCTGCAGCATCCAGTTTCAGCGAACAGTCAATGTGGGCACTCATGTACATTTTAAATTTAAGCCAATTTGTTTTGTTGTTTGTAAGCCTATATGGGCGATCAAGTACTTGAGGTCTTGTTAATAGTGTGAATAGTACTGGAGAGTGATCGGAATTTAAATCTAGCAGTGTATCCGCAGTGATCCGATTACGTGGAATCCTCTTGGTTACTGCGAAATCAATCAAGTCAGGCACTTTCTGTGGATCTGTGGGCCAATAAGTAGGCCTACCCGGTGAGACGCAATCCATCTTATTGAGAGGGTTGACTATTGTGTTGTACAACTGCTTACCTTTAGGATTTACCAGGCGAGATCCCCAGTGCGTATGTTTGGCGTTATAGTCCCCTGCTGCAATGAAGCGATCTCCGAGTGTGTTAAAGAAATCGGTAAATTCCTTTTCAGAGATTGAGAAGCGTGGTGGGCAGTACAGGGCAACCAATGTAGTGTTGCCGCAGCTGGTTTGAACGGTTATAGCAGTTGCTTGTAGGTGCTGTGTTTCAAATCTGTTGAGGAACGAGTGTTTTATACGGTTTTTGATTAGGATACCAGTCCCGCCATGAGCTTTTCCGTCTGGATGGTTTGTTGCATAGAAGGTATATTTTGGTATTTGAAAATTATTTTTTGATGTTAAATGTGTTTCCGAAATCAGCAAAACGTCGATTTCACTTGAGTCTAGGAATAGTTGCAGTTCATTTTTGTGCTTGGAGATGCCGTTAGCATTCCAAAGACATAGACGTAGGGAAGCCATTATTTATTCTCGATAAGCTTCTGGATAAGCAGGTTTTGATTCCGCATCAGTTCTTGCATACAGTTTTGCATGAACGTCATAAAAGTGGTCGTGTTTTGATTGAGTGAGATCAATAGGGCTTCTAAGCCACTTGGAGTTTGCTGGCCAAGCTCTGGTGCGCTAGGTTGCGGATTCTGTAGATGGTGAAGTGACGGGGTCTCTTTTGCGGGCTCCGTCTGTCCAGTTCGGAGCACACTAGCGAAGGATACACTAGGATTGTATGTAGCAGGCATGTTAGATGATCTAACAGCCTTGGCGAAGAATACCTCGGGTGTAGTTTTAGAGGCGTTGACGGTGATTTTTGGTCCAGCTGGGGGTTTGCGCCCGTTTAGGTGAGATTTAAGATCCTTGAAGACAGGACATCCTCTGTAGTTGGCCGTGTGGTTCCCTCCACAGTTACTGCATGATCTTAAAGCGACATTGTTTCTGTCCTTGGTGCAAATGCCATCTTTATGATGTTCGCCACAGCCAACACACACTGACCTGAGATTGCAGTTGTTAGAGGTGTGGTTGTATTCCTGTCAGTTTTTACACTGCGGTGGTTGGTGTCTCTTATGGGGCTCCTCTACGGTGATTCTTCTGTGCAATAGGAGCTGTAGGTTGTAGATTGGGTGCACTTCATTTGGCTTCGACCGCTTTGCATCTGGTTGGAGCTCGATTTTAAAGAGCGGCTGTGCGACTTTGTTCCTGTTGATGATGTTGACAACGGATTTGACCGCAAACCCTTTTTCGACCAACGCGTCTGCTATTTCTTGAGTAGGGACCGATGGCTCAATCCCCTTCAACACAACCTGGAGCCCTTTACTGCTTTTTAGTTGGTAGGTATAGAAGTTGATGTTAGCATTACGGAGGTACTTTTCAATGATGCGGAAATTGTCCTCAGTTTGGGTTTGACATTTAATTTCTTTAATGTTACCCCTATTGAGAGGGGTTACAACAAAGTTATTTGCCCCTACTGTTTCTACTAGCTTCGAAATCAGGGCGCTGCAGTTGGCTCCACGGATGTATAAGGGGGGTGGTCTAGCCGATTTAACTTTATCTACAGCGCCGGCTTGATCATCTTGCTGATCGGCAAGAATTTTAAAACGATTCCCGCTAAGGGGTGCTACTCGTTCATTTGGTTTGGTTATTTTCGGCGTGTTGCCACTTTTTTTCTTTTGCGGGCTTAGCTTCCGCTTAGTTATTTTAATATATCTATCCATTCCAGTTTGGACAGAAGTCGTTGGGTTTACTATTGTGGCTGACTCAGGGCGACTTGTCGTTGACGGCTTGAGGCAGGTCAATACTTCGGCAGACGCTGCAGTAGTTGCTGTCAACGAGCTGACGGTGCTGGTCGGTGCAATCGGTGACCCAGTTATCGTTATTGATGGAGAAGCACACTGCTCTCTCCACGGTAAGTTGCTTTTGATTGCTGAGTGGCTGGCACTTTCGGTGTTATTGCTTTCGTTAGCATTCAGTGGGGTCGGCGACACCACCGAAAAGTACGCGTTGTTGCGTTGGACCGAGAGTCGACGCTCACGTTGTTGTTGTACAATTAGTTCTTGTAGCTGTTGCTGTTGGGGATCGAGAGAGCTTGGGCCCGAATTGGTGGACATGGCTTTTGTAAAAATTACGCACTTTGTTGTTGCAACTTAGTATTTATTGCTATTAGAGCAATCTAATAGCAATATGATTGTAAATAGGCGTCTCTGGGGCGACTGAGAGCCCTACACAAATTTTTTGCAAACGCGGTCTTTTTTTTACACTCAATTTTTGCGGAGTGCATTAAAAAACACGTCTGTACACGGCGGCAGTTAAATTGCTTTTTCAAATGAAAAGTGAATAGCACAATCGATGATCTGCTGCAAGAAAATAAATGAGAAAACAACCCCCAAATTAATTTTTTCATGTGCATTTATCCAACAACGCGACATAGATGCGCTCGAGTCGAAATGCTGCAGCAGACCTATGTATAATTGGATGCTTCAGACTTTTTCTAGGAAGATGAGACAAACAGTGTTTAACAACTTAAGTAGTACTTAAGTATTGGCTTACATACAGCCTCTGCACAACACCAATACGCAGCCTGGTACTCCATCAGGACTGGTCCTGCACCTGGTGCATATACTGATTTGACAGAACTGAGAGGACCCGGACTTTCATCAAACACAGGGTTTAAGATGCAATTAGACGATTTTAAGTGATAAGGATAAGGAGAATTCGCTTAATAAATCGCAGAGAAATTTGTCGTTTTAAAAAAATCAGCAAACATATCGGCAATAACCTGATTGGGTCACACGTGGGACACAAACATCGAAAAAACTACTTTTCTTGTCATAAATATTCTATAAATTATAGAGGACAGAAATAGCAAAGTCCATATCCGATCATTAATCTAAACAAAAAATTTCAGTTTAGTAAAGTTTGTCTTGCGAAAACATCGGGCTAGAGGCATCGAGTTAGTATCGTTAAGCATAGTGATATAGTGATCTGTCACGACTATTCCGGACATGATTTATTTGCGTTAGGGACAACTCAAGCAGACCATCTATGAAATAATGTGACGAGGAAGGCAACAGTAATAAAAAATCATATGAAAGCTTCCTGGCAATCTCAGGTAATTTAAAATTTCCCAGAACAATGAGCAAGTCTTTGTCAGAGAGATTTGAGGAAACAAGTTGAATGGCTTCCAAATGTTAATGTATAATGCCAAGGTTTTTTATTTAAAGTTTAATGCATTTGTTGAATTCTAAATTACAGCCTAACAACAAGATTGAGATATTTTTCTTAGTCAAGTACTTAAACTAAATCCTAAGGATACTGCAGGCGGCCCTAATCACTTATTGATTTGGTCTGTCATTTCTTTTAGGACGAGTTCTATTATTAGTTCGCGTAAGGAAATTGGTAAGAGCATTTGGATGTGCATTCAGTGTCATCGGAAAAAGTGGACGTTGTAAGTCCTAAACTCGCTGGTAAGTCTCAGTGTACAGTAGGTAGAGCAATGGGCCGAGTACACTGCCTTGCGGTACACCAGATTTGATTAACAGCGAATTTCCTATTGTAAAGGTAGGATTTCATGAGTTTGTGGGTACACTCCAGCAAAACTATCGAAAGCCTGGGCAACATTGAGAAAAATAGCCGCACAGTATTCTTTTAGTTCGAATGCTGTTCGTGTTGCGGATGTTATGCGATTGACTTGTTCAATTGTCCCGTGTTTTTCGCGAAAGCCGAACTGGTGTGAAGGCACTGTGTTTTGCGATAGCAGAAATGAGTCGGATCGGCAGGACCTTTTCAAACAGGTATGGAAGACATGGCAGCAAACTAATTGGCCTATAGGATGATGGCTGGGTTTTGTCCTTTCCAACTTTAGGAAACATGATGATAGTGGACCTATTCCCCGCTCTTGGGAAGTAGCCAATTCTTATTATAGCGTTGAACAGTTTGCAGATGTATTTTATGGCGATGATAGGGAGTTCTAAGATCATTTTCGGTGTAATTAGGTCATGGCCATGAGGTTTTCTTTGGCTTTAAGTGGTTTTTAATAACTGCAGAGTGCTTACTACCCGATGCCGGATGGATGCCCTCTTTTCGTCACTGCGGGTTCATTTGCAAATTGACTCAAGTGCACAGACGCGCATGTCAATGTCGTCTGCAGCACATTTTAAATTTAAACCAATTTGTTTTGTTGTAAGCCAATTTGGGCGATCAAGTACTTGAGGTCTTGTTAATAGTGTGAATAGCACTGAAGAGAGAAGTTAAATTACGCAAAATACTCTTGGTTTCTGCAAGATCAATCAAGTCAGGCTCTTTCTGGGCCAGCAATAAGGCCTACCCGGTGAGACGCAATCCATCTTTTTGATTGGATTATATTTTAATATTTAAAAATAGTTTTTGTTGATAAATGTGTTTCCGATATTATTTTTCGCCGCCATTTTGGACGTCGTTCTGGTCGCTAAGAATTGTAAACCGATTCCCACATAGGGGTGCTACGCGTTCATTTGGTTTTCTAATTTTGTGCGTGTTTCCACTTTTTATACCCTCGCAGAGGGTACTATAAAATTGGTCAGGTGTTTGTAACGCACAGAAGAAGACGTTTACGACCCCATAAAGTATGTATATTCTTGATCAGCATGATAAGCTGAATCGTCTGTCCGAATTTTAGATAGAACGTTTTTCTAGTTTGAATTTGTTGCGGTCGAAGTTATCCCCGGGCCTCTTTACCTTTATTTATTGACATATATTTTTTTTATGATAAATATTATTTTTATGTGTACAATTTTTTTTTTTTTTTTTTAAACAAATTTTTAAAGGTTGCCATTTCCAACTATTTAAGTAGCTATACGGCATTTATTTTTAAAACTTGTTAAAGCCATTTTTATTAGTAAGTAGAATAGTAAATTTGATGTGCAACAAATTGGGTAAATTTCAATTGTATTTACCTTACATTCAGGTCTTTCGTTTCATTAAAACCGTTGGGCGTGGTAATTTTTCGAAGATTTCATACGCAGCACAAAAACTGCAATTAGTTTGTCTGGCTAGCTAAATATTTCATAAACTACTAATTTCTATAACATTTATAATAAAACTATTATTTGATTGAAAAACTGTTGCAATAAAATATGCCAGAATTCATCTAGTAATTGTGAATATTAAAACTAAGAAAACGTGTTGGTTGGGGAACATAAATTTTAACTGTGTCTTCAAAAATGAGTTTAATTTATATTTATATTTTTTTTCAGATTTTTTTATCTATATCACTATACCTTTTATGCATATCATTATCGATTCAGCGGACAATATCGGACTCTGGCGTTACTCTCATCTTATTTGTTTATTCAAGTATGTATTCTAAGATACACAGTAATGGGGTTGCGATAATTAAAATTGTTATATATATTCAGCACTCGATGTTATTTTTTTTCCATCGATATGAGTTGCCAGCTATAATGGCACAGAGGAATATGCTTATCATAGCACGAAACCAAGTAAATCCAGTTCCTAATGTGGTTCCTGATGGTCAGCAGGCGTCATTAAGTGGAGCTGGTCTAATTGTCATGAGTTTTTTCCGTCAAATTGCAACCCAGCGTCTGACTCAAAGGCAATTAAATCAGCAGCCACAAGAAGAAAGAGAGGCCCAAGCCCCACGGCAGCAAGAATCCAACCTTTTTACAGTCTCTTTGGGCATTGCTTTAATGAATCTACGACGCTTACCCGTAGTAGGCCAGTGGTTACAGCGCCGTGAACAGTTTTCCACAGCGCGGAGAGTCTTTTTAGGACATGATGGTAATGGTAGAATTATACACGATAATTTGAGGCGTGTCGATGTAGAAAATATAGCGGAAACTATACGTAACCCCAATTATATAACAACAATACGAGGCGTAGAAAGCTCTGAAGTAGGGGAAGCGCCAACTAGCAGAATAGCATATATATCAGGTGAGATATATTAATATATTTCAGCATAGTTTTTGACTACTTATAGTCATTTTCCAATAATAAAAATGTTCAATAAATAAATAAAGTAAGTCGTCTCGTTGACTTCCGTATACCCTGCACTATGTATGTATACACACATTTGAAATTTCGGAAACCAAATGTATGTTTATTAAATTATTTTACATGTCTCATTATATCATAATCCATCTCGATCAATCTTACACTCTGCGCTTTTGACCTTCTAGTAACAAATAGTTTGCGTGTTTCTATAATCTGTCTATATCCCAAAATATAAAAAAATATATATGTAAAAAGTCTATATCCCAAATTTGGGGATTTTAACTTTGTTAGTTTTTGATTTGATTTTCGAGAGGGGAAGTGGACGTCGCAAAATTTTTGAGGAAGTGAATCAAATTTTAACCAAATTTGATTTAAGCAAATCTATCTTCTATGTTAATTCTGAGGGCGAATACTACACTAGTCTACCGTAATAACGGGGTTTCAGTTAAATTAAATTACTTCCAGACGGACTCGTCAGTGTCTTTGGGTTGCAGTTTTAGGAGTAATTTTATTCTAAAAATATTTTTTTGCTTAACCTATGTTTACATATGTATATATTCTTATGCTGTCGTCCAGACGCTGGCTTAGTCCTAGCTCATGTTACGCTTGTGCTATGTGAGGTTTACATTATATTTATAATAGTTTATTGTACAAGTTAGCATGGACAAGAGGAAACAGCGGATGCAACTGCAATATTGGCAGTGGCCACGATCGCTGGGTAACATGAGCCGGCTAATGCTTATGGTTCTTGGATTTGACGCCTACATTCACAGTTGCTTGGCGCTAGGTATCGGTGTCGCAAGGTGACATTTCAAGGGTCAACTCTGGAGTGATACCACTCGGTTGGTTGTAATCCGTCCAATACCAAATACCGTCTGCCACAATTCAGCAACAACAGGGCATAGAAAAATCATAAGCAGAAAAATAAAAATGTAAGTGAGATTTAAATTAATTAATTAATTAAATTAATCTTCAGGGTGGTTAGTTAACTAAAACGTTGAGGTGGACATTCTAATAAATTCCAAAACTATATTTTGCACCAACCATTACAGAAAAACTATACGACTATATGACGAGGAGTTACTGTAAGTTATAGGAGGCAAAATTGAGCAAGTGAAAGAAACGTACAAAAAACCAACAAGAGAGGAGGCGATGAAAATAGTACAAGTGGCAGTGCAGACTGCGCTTCATCACCCAGCTGCACAGCGTTGGTAGTAGAATTGGGAAAAAAGGATAAAAAATGAAAAAGTTATGAGCTTTTTTAGAAATAATTTTTTTTTTTGTCTATTTTTCGTTACTAATTAATTTTTGAAATTAACAATTTTTAATATTTTTCGCCAATTCTACTACCAGCGCTGAACAATATCATAAAGAACATGAAAAATTTCATAGCGATTGGTTAATTTTTGCGACCTTTAGGACTTCCATGAGCTACAAAAATGTAGTTTTTAGACAAACGCGTTACAAAATTTGCGCTGCAGCCCAGCGCGCTTGACACCGCTCCACTTATCGGCCGACAACTTTCGTAATTTTACAGATTTCAACTCGAAATTTTTACACAGTATTCTTGAAAAATGCATAAGGTAGACACAAGGCAACACAAGGTAGAAACCCCCCTTAAAGCTCATTTCTTTTTGATAAATATCCCAGAAGATTTTGACGGCATAATTGGTTTTGACCTCTTAAAAAAGGTCGGAGCAACTATCGATCTATTAAGCAACCAAATAATTACAAAAAATAGTTCTGAGTCCATTAGTTTTACACTTAAGTCTTTTATCAAGATGATGGACGAAAGAGTAGGAGCGTTCGCAGATCCTGACGAGACTCTGCCTTATAACAAAAACACTGTGGCAACAACAAATGGGGAACCGGTATACTCTAAACTATACCCACTCCCAATGGGCGTTACGGACTTTGTCAATGCAAAAGTTAAACAACTTCGAGCCCACGGCATAATTCGGTCCTCAAATTGGACTTTAGGAAACTAAATCAAAATACTACAGATGATAAGTACCCTATTCCAATGATTTCAACTATCCTGTCGAATATAGAATGGGCCCAGTATTTTACAACATTGGACCTAAAGTCGGGATTTCATCAAATAACGCTAGCAGAAAAAGACAGGGAAAAACGCGTTTTCTGTAAATAATGGGAAGTATGAATTCTGCAGGCTCCCCTTCGGGCTCAAAAATGCTCCCAGTATCTTCCAGAGGGCCTTCGATGAGGTCCTTAGGGAAAAAATAAGCAGAACATGCTACGTCAACAAAAGAAGACCATGTTAAGGGCATTGAATGTGTCGTTAAGGGGGAGGTAGTATTACAAAATATTTTTTTTCAGAGTTGAAAGTCGAAAGTCGCAGCCGTCAGTTGTCAGTCAAAACTTGTCGCGAAGCTCAATTAAAGTTGTTCTCAGTTGTATTTCACAAAACCAATGTACGTGCGAAGAAATCACAGAAACCGAAACAGCGCTTGACCTAATGAGCAAAATTGAAACAGCGGAAACGGAACAAGCGATGGCTAACGCCGTGGAAATGCAAAGTCAATTGCAACAGATGATGCAATTACTGACGCTTAAAATACAAGTCGACGAGCAGCGAGAATGCCAAGTTCATATGGCATCGAATTTCCTTGAAAACATTGTTGGAGAATTTAATGGAACTGGCCCAAGGAAATGGTTTGAAGTTTTTGAGTACAATGCAGATGCATTTGAGCTTAACGAAAAGCAAATGTACTCACAGGCGAGAGGAAAGATGAAAGGTACTGCCAAACTGTTTTTGGAATCAGTAAGTGTTAACAACTATGCCAATTTGAAAAGCTGTCTAATCGAAGAATTTGAGTGCGAATTAAATAGCTCTGAAGTCGACCAACTGTTGAGAGAACGAATGTACGTTGACTGGTCTAGGCAAAAAAGAAATAAAACCGACAGGCGCCATTGTTGCCGATGTTGTTGTTGACGATCTGCATACAACTCAGAACTTTATCGTTGTGCCTGATGAGGCAGCTGACTGCAATGCCTTAATGGGAATTGACTTCGTTGAAAAGTTCACCTTCACATGCGACGATGGAGAATACACATTTTTGAAGGGCCACTGGAGACTCAAATAAAGAGTGCATTGCACTCTAGCATTTGTAATAAAAAAAGGGTCTCTTCGAATTCACTGGCCGTATTTATAAGATTTGGGAACTATGTCTTTTAAAATTTAATCAACGATAATATAATGCGGTTGTACATGGACGGTGTGATTGTGTATGCACATTCTGCTGATGACTGCTTAGAGAAGACACAGAAGGTTCTGCACTGTACTGCCGTAAAGTATAAGTTGAAAATCAAATGGAAAAAATGCACTTTCTTACAGTCACGAATTAACTTTCTTGGAACCATCGTTTGCGGTATGAAGATGTGGCCAGGCAAAGAAAAAACGAAAGTATGTAAAATTTCATATCTTTGCAGAAGCTAAAGGAGTTGCTAACGAGCGAACCACTGTTGCATCTATACTCGAGAGATGCTCCCACCGAGTTGCACACAGACACATCATAGCATGGTTTTGGAGCGATGCTACTCCAAAGTTTTAAAGATAAACTTTACCCGGTGTATTTTTGGAGTAAAAAAACGACCGAATCCGAAGCTCTACCTGATTGGGACTCACTTTAAATTAGTAACGGACTGTTCAGCGTTCAAGCAGACGATAAAGAAAGAAGACGTACCAAGAGAGGTGACATCGTATGTGCTGTAATTGCAAGATTTCACCTGCGATATTATTCACAAACCAGGAAAAAGTATGCAGCACGTGGATCATCTAAAGCTCACGAAATTGGCCATTTTGCTACCCGCAAGAAAATGCATGCATTTTGTCAGCTGTATTGGATCCCTTATTTAGAGCGTAAGGTGTCTAATTTTATTGATAATTGTATCCGTTGTATAATTCACAGCAAAAAACTTGGCAAGCAAGAAGTTCAGATGCATTTAATTGATAAAGGTGACACCCCGTTGCAAACTCTGCATATCGACTATTTGAGGACGATGGAATCCACGTCTAAGTCGTACAAATATATCCTTGCCATGGTAGACGGATTTGTGAAATTTGTGTGGCTCTTTACCACGAAGTCAGCAGGCCACGATGAAGTCATAAAAAAGCTGACAGAATATTCTCACGTATTTGGTTTCCCGAGACGTATTACAAGTGACCAAGGTTTTGCCTTTTTGTCCAACGCATTGGCAGAATATGTCGCCGATAATAAAGTAGAACACATCCTTACAACCATTGGAGTTGCTCGACGCAACGGGCAAATAGAATGCGTGAATCGATCCATACTGGCCGTCATATCGAAGCTGTCTGCAGAAGAGTCAAGCAAATGGTACAAATATGTCCCAAAGGTTCAAAAGGCTCTTAACTCACAGGTCCACACATCTACAAAAGTTTCACCATTCGAGCTGATGTTTGGAACGAAAATGTGTACACAAGCAGGAGATCGAGTATTATGTCTAATCAACGAAGAATTAATCAATAACTTTAATTGTGAGCGAGAGAGTTTCCGTGACGAAGCCAACAAGAATATCCTAGAAGCACAGATGACTTACAAACGCAACTTTGACAAAGGACGCAAGCAGGATCATGGGTACTTGTTGGGTGATCTCGTAGCAATCAAGCGAACCCAATTTGTCGCAAGCCGGAAGTTGGCCAGTTGTTTTCCTGGCTCTTATGAGGTAACTAAGATAAAGAGGAACGGCCGCTATGATGTACGCAAAGCAGCCCAAGTGGAAGGACCACATCAGACGAGCACAAGCTCCGACAATATGAAGCTGTGGAGGTATGCTGTTGACAATGACGATCCGGAATCATCTGGGACAGATGATGATGATCAGGAGGGCCGAATGTGAAGAGGTGTTGTTTAGATCAGAATGGTTATGCCCGTCACATGTAATTGAGAGAGCGTCTACAAGGACATTGAGAGAGCGAATTGGAGCGAGAGTCGTCAGTAGTCAGTTGCAGTTGAAAGTTGAAAGTCGAAACTCGCAGTCGTCAGCTGCTCAATTAAAGTTGTTCTCAGTTGTATTTCACAAAACCAATGTACTGTAACCTAACCACTCAGAATCATCTATAATGCTTAAGTTAATAAACATAATCAATATAATAAACTTTACATGTATATTTAGTTAGTAAATGCGCACATTATGTGTGTGTAAAGATTTTGCCACGCCCCTTTTCGCCCCTGTAATTAAAAAAAACTCGATTATCTCCCGTGTTTTTCTACCTTGTGCAAATTTGGCACACTTAAATTTGATTCTAATATCCAGCAAAATACCAAATTTAATCACAATCGGACAAAAAATAACCGAGTTATGCATATAAACGTTTTTACATAAGGCCGAAGTTGGCCGCTGGCTGGTGGAGGCGCTTTGGTGCTCGTATGCTTGAGTGAGCGAGATACTAAGATAAGCTTGTAAAAAGCATGTGAGAATGCATTTGTTTAATAAAATTTTAAAATATTTACTTTACTGGTGTATGGTATACCTAAGTCGGCGAGACGACTTACTTAATTTTTCTCTGAATGCACAACATCTCAAGAAAGTTTGTTAAAATTTTAGATCGATCCGAGTAAAACTTCTGAAGTTATGGGCAGTTGAACGCAGGTCGGCCGACCGTTTTATATCAGATTCTTCGGTGTCCAAAACTTTAAAACGCTCTCCTGAAAAGTTGCCATTAAAGTAGGTGAACACGATCCTGCAAAATCTACTGGACGAATCGTTTTGAAATTTTGATTTAAAAAATCGAAAAAAAAATTAAAAAATAAAAACTCGACAGCGTTACCTAGAGTATTTTGTCCTTTAACTAATGCAAGTTGAATTTTTCATTTCCGTTGATTCTGTGACCAGTTACGATGTTCACTGCAAACCACTTTTTTTTCAAGGTCCCGCCGGAGATTGTCTATATCCCACTCACTTTTTATTATTTTTGGATGAAAAATTGAAATTAAAGAATTTCACACATATTGTTAAAATCTTGTAACATCAAACGGGCAAACAAAAATTAAACTGAGACTATCCGTATCGCCAATAAAATTTCTTATATAATGACTGATTTTCTCACGAATTAACTATACAAACAATCGCCTTGGTAACAAACTTACTCCTTTGTAAAAAGAAGGAATTTTAGAGGCAGACCTTCGAACTAAAGTTCTCATAAACGTTGTTGCTGATTGTTGTACAGAGCTATTCTCAGTCGAGGGTTGATGAATGGCGGTAAACACAACATTCTGCAAAAGTTCGCCCCAAAAATGGCTGCACACAACAGCTAATGGCCGGACTCAAGCCCATTGTAGCTCCCGATCAGGCCACCTGGAACCTTTAATCGTTGTGGACGAAAAAATGATTATCATTAACGACGCCACCATGGACATCATAGACAAATATGATGTGCTCAGAAAGAAACCAATGGTGTCAGCCGAGTTACAAATCAACATTACGAAGTACCGGGAACACGTAAGCCTGCTTTTCCTCCACGAAATGAGCATCAACAACCTCCGGCATATAACTGGACTACAAAACTAATGTCGGGACATGTAGCAGCAGCATCACTTTTGGGGTGGTCCCAGTTTGGTTCGTCATCTATCTGGTCGTTCGCAGAGAAGCGAGTAGTTTTTGACCTATAGAGGTCCGGGGACGGCACTAAAGCGAGGGTCGAGTTAACATGGACAAGAGGCAATAGCGGATGCAACTGCAATATTGGGCCACGATCGCTGGGTAACATGAGCCAGCCAATGCTTATGGTTTTTGGATTTGGCGCCTACATTCACAGTTGCTTGTTCGATAGGTATCAATCTGTTTCGCAAGGTGACAGTCCAAGGGTCAACTCTGGTGTGATGCAACTCGGTTGGTTGATGTCGTTATGTTTGGCTACCCTGGTGAGCTGTCAATCGTCCTGGTCTATGCCCCATAGAAGACGCATGGCTTGTAACAAATATAAAAACTAATTTTAAAAATAAGTTGCAATCCGTTCATTTAGAAACCAATATATTTGTTTGTTGTTTGAATAAATTAATCTTGGATTGTTAAAAACTCAATGATTCGCTTGGCATTAGGGGTGGTTAGTTAACTAAAACGTTGAGGTGGACATTCTCTGTTTTAATTAATTCCAAAACTAAATTTTGCACCAACCAACTTTAAAGTATTAAACAATATTTGATCCCGTCTGTTCATGTGGAAGGATTATAAAAAAAATAGTGATAGTAGTGACAAGGTGTTACTAAAAGGTATAAGAGGTAAAATTGAGCATGTGAAAGAAACGTACAAAAAGCCAACAACAGAAGAGGTTTTGAAAATATTACAAGTGGCAGTGCAGACTGCGCTTGATCACCAAGCTGCACAAATGCAGTCTACTTTCACCCAACAGTTTAACCAAAAAATAGAGTCCTTAAGGACAGAATTAGAAAATTTAAAATCAGTAGCACCGGAGGTGGAGGTATATAGGGATACCGAAATCATCCCAGGTATAAAGTGTAAGGAACCATTAGATATCGTTAGATCCTAATGTAATGGGGAGTCTTTTTATATGCCCTCTTGGCTGTTTTCCGAGCACCTTTTCTGATTAGCATTGTTTCGAAAATTTTGATTTTTTTGTTCAAAGGGGCCTTGAGTCTTTTTTTCGGTAGCCCGCGCAAAGCTTGCAGCGAAAGTTGCGTAGTCATGGCTTACTTCGGCCTCGTGCGCTAATTCTAGCGCAGTGGGTAAATCATTGGGTTTTACTGGCAGTACTACTGCCATGAAGGATTTCTTAAGCCCCGACACAAAGGAGTGTAGATCATCTGACTCAAACTGCTCGTTTACCACATTCGCTAACGCTGCTTCGTGTGTCATTTTTGTTTTATTAGCGATGAGGGTCAAGATTTTTTCTACCTCGTCGTAAGGTTCCCAGCTTTTGCTGAATAACACGAACTGGCGTTTTGTCTGCGTAGGTAAAGTCTAGTCGACATATAATCACATCGACATTTTTAACAGTGTTGTACGACGCCAGAGTGGAACTAGCGGCACCTTTTACTTTATTTCTAATTATGCCTATTGCTTGGTAGTGGGCGGAGCTGTCCCTATAAGGTCGAAATAGCTCATATGCGAAATGACTCGTTTGCCATGAAATATACTCGTTTTGAAATCTGGCAAGGAATAATAATTTAACTACTTATCGCTGTCTGTTCAGCTCTCTAAAGTGGGAGAAATATGTGCATGCGAAACCAGAGTTAATTTAACTGCCGCCGTGTACAGACGTGTTTCTTAATGCACTCCGCAAAAATTGAGTGTAAAAAAAGACCGCGTTTGCAAAAATTTGTGTAGGGCTCTCAGTCGCCCCAGAGACGCCTATTTACAATCATATTGCTATTAGATTGCTAAAATAGCAATTGCTAATAGCAATAAATACTAAGTTGCAACAACAAAGTGCGTAATCTTTACAAAAGACATGTCCACCAATTCGGGCCCAAGCTCTCTCGATCCCCAACAGCAACAGCTACAAGAACTAATTCTACAACAACAACGTGAGCGTCGACTCTCGGTCCAACGCAACAACGCGTACTTTTCGGTGGTGTCGCCGACCCCACTGAATGCTAGCGTAAGCAATAACACCGAAAGTGCCAGCCACTCAGCAATCAAAAGCAACTTACCGTGGAGAGAGCAGTGTGCTTCTCCATCAATAACGATAACTGGGTCACCGATTGCACCGACCAGCACCGTCAGCTCGTTGACAGCAACTACTGCAGCGTCTGCCGAAGTATTGACCTGCCTCAAGCCGTCAACGACAAGTCGCCCTGAGTCAGCCACAATAGTAAACCCAACGACTTCTGTCCAAACTGGAATGGATAGATATATTAAAATAACTAAGCGGAAGCTAAGCCCGCAAAAGAAAAAAAGTGGCAACACGCCGAAAATAACCAAACCAAATGAACGAGTAGCACCCCTTAGCGGGAATCGTTTTAAAATTCTTGCCGATCAGCAAGATGATCAAGCCGGCGCTGTAGATAAAGTTAAATCGGCTAGACCACCCCCCTTATACATCGGTGGAGCCAACTGCAGCGCCCTGATTTCGAAGCTAGTAGAAATAGTAGGGGCAAATAACTTTGTTGTAACCCCTCTCAATAGGGGTAACATTAAAGAAATTAAATGCCAAACCCAAACTGAGGACAATTTCCGCATCATCGAAAAGTACCTCCGTAATGCTAACATCAACTTCTATACCTACCAACTAAAAAGCAGTAAAGGGCTCCAGGTTGTGTTGAAGGGGATTGAGCCATCAGTCCCTACTCAAGAAATAGCAGACGCGTTGGTCGAAAAAGGGTTTGCGGTCAAATCCGTTGTCAACATCATCAACAGGAACAAAGTCGCACAGCCGCTCTTTAAAATCGAGCTCCAACCAGATGCAAAGCGGTCGAAGCCAAATGAAGTGCACCCAATCTACAACCTACAGCTCCTATTGCACAGAAGAATCACCGTAGAGGAGCCCCATAAGAGACACCAACCACCGCAGTGTAAAAACTGCCAGGAATACAACCACACCTCTAACAACTGCAATCTCAGGTCAGTGTGTGTTGGCTGTGGCGAACATCATAAAGATGGCATTTGCACCAAGGACAGAAACAATGTCGCACTAAGATTATGCAGTAACTGTGGAGGGAACCACACGGCCAACTACAGAGGATGTCCTGTCTTCAAGGATCTTAAATCTCACCTAAACGGGCGCAAACCCCCAGCTGGACCAAAAATCACCGTCAACGCCTCTAAAACTACACCCGAGGTATTCTTCGCCAAGGCTGTTAGATCATCTAACATGCCTGCTACATACAATCCTAGTGTATCCTTCGCTAGTGTGCTCCGAACTGGACAGACGGAGCCCGCAAAAGAGACCCCGTCACTTCACCATCTACAGAATCCGCAACCTAGCGCACCAGAGCTTGGCCAGCAAACTCCAAGTGGCTTAGAAGCCCTATTGATCTCACTCAATCAAAACACGACCACTTTTATGACGTTCATGCAAAACTGTATGCAAGAACTGATGCGGAATCAAAACCTGCTTATCCAGAAGCTTATCGAGAATAAATAATGGCTTCCCTACGTCTATGTCTTTGGAATGCTAACGGCATCTCCAAGCACAAAAATGAACTGCAACTATTCCTAGACTCAAGTGAAATCGACGTTTTGCTGATTTCGGAAACACATTTAACATCAAAAAATAATTTTCAAATACCAAAATATACCTTCTATGCAACAAACCATCCAGACGGAAAAGCTCATGGCGGGGCTGGTATCCTAATCAAAAACCGTATAAAACACTCGTTCCTCAACAGATTTGAAACACAGCACCTACAAGCAACTGCTATAACCGTTCAAACCAGCTGCGGCAACACTACATTGGTTGCCCTGTACTGCCCACCACGCTTCTCAATCTCTGAAAAGGAATTTACCGATTTCTTTAACACACTCGGAGATCGCTTCATTGCAGCAGGGGACTATAACGCCAAACATACGCACTGGGGATCTCGCCTGGTAAATCCTAAAGGCAAGCAGTTGTACAACACAATAGTCAACCCTCTCAATAAGATGGATTGCGTCTCACCGGGTAGGCCTACTTATTGGCCCACAGATCCACAGAAAGTGCCTGACTTGATTGATTTCGCAGTAACCAAGAGGATTCCACGTAATCGGATCACTGCGGATACACTGCTAGATCTAACTTCCGATCACTCTCCAGTACTATTCACACTATTAACAAGACCTCAAGTACTTGATCGCCCATATAGGCTTACAAACAACAAAACAAATTGGCTTAAATTTAAAATGTACATGAGTGCCCACATTGACTGTTCGCCGAAACTGAATGCTGCAGAGGACATTGATATGTGCGTCTCTGCACTTGAGTCTATGATGGCAGCTGCAGCAAAAGTATCTACTCCACCTGCCTCTTCTTACACTAAACCTGTTGACAGGCCTACGAACCGGCGGATAGAACAATTAGTAACGGAAAAACGACGTCTAAGAAGAGAATGGCAGATTACTCGCTCACCAGCAGCAAAACTTCGCCTAAGGCATGCTAATCGCAACCTCTCCAAGGCGTTAAGACAAGAGGAAAGCTGGGCTCAAAGAAAATACATAGAAAAGCTCAGCCCAACCAGCACTAAACATCCTCTGTGGAAAGCCCACCCAACTTTAAGCGCTCCTGCAGAGACAATTTCACCGATAAGGAGTCCAACCGGTGGATGGGCCCGCAGCGACGAAGAGAGGGCATCCGTATTTGCCACACATCTTAAAATGGTTTTCCAGCCAAATCCAACATCAAACTCATCTGTACTTCCCCCTTCGAGCACACTAACGGATAGTGAGTACTCGGAACTCCAATCGGACGAGATCACTGCAGTTATTAAAAACCACATAAAGCCAAAAAAAGCCCCTGGCCATGACCTAATCACACCGAAAATGATCCTGGAACTCCCTATCATTGCCATACAATACATCTGCAAACTGTTCAACGCTATAATAAGAATTGGCTACTTCCCAAGAACATGGAAAAGGTCCACTATCATCATGATTCCTAAAGTGGGAAACGACAAAACCCAGCCATCATCCTATAGGCCAATTAGTTTGCTGCCATGTCTTTCGAAGCTTTTGAAAAGGTCCTGCAGATCCGACTAAACTCATTTCTGGCATCGGAGAACACAATCCCTTCACACCAGTTCGGCTTCCGCGAAAAACATGGTACAATTGAACAAGTCAATCGCATAACATCCGAAATACGAACAGCATTCGAACTAAAAGAATACTGTGCGGCTGTCTTTCTCGACGTTGCCCAGGCTTTCGATAGAGTTTGGCTGGAGGGTCTGATGTTCAAAATCCGGCAAAAACTGCCACAGTACACCCACAAACTCATGGAATCTTACCTTTACAATAGGCAATTCGCTGTAAGATGTAATGGCTCCGTCTCGGCTGATTTTGAAATCAAAGCTGGTGTACCGCAAGGCAGTGTACTCGGCCCATTGCTCTACCTACTGTACACTGCAGACTTACCAACGAGTTTAGGACTTACAACGTCCACTTTTGCCGATGACACGGCAATCCTCAGCAGATCCAAATGCCCAATACAAGCCTCTGCAAAATTAGAGGAACACCTCAAGGTGGTAGAGGAATGGCTAGCAACCTGGCGTATCCGGGTCAACGAGCAGAAATGCAAACATGTTACATTTACGCTTAACAAAAGAATCTGTCCAGCTCTAATGCTAAACAACGTACCAGTTCCTCAAGCCGAGGATGTCACTTACCTTGGCATCCACCTAGACAGAAGACTAACTTGGCGCAAGCACATCGAAGCAAAAAAGTCACAGCTTAAACTGAAAGCAAGTAGCCTACATTGGATCATCAATGCTCGGTCCCCTCTACGTCTGGAATATAAAGTCCTCCTATACAACACCGTACTGAAACCCATCTGGACTTACGGAGCCGTACTATGGGGGAAGGCAAGTACCAGCAATGTCGATATTATACAAAGAGCGCAGTCGAAAATTTTAAGATCAATCACGAGGGCCCCGTGGTACATACGGAACGACAACATTCAAAATGATCTAAATATACCTAGCGTAAAATCTGAAATAGGTAGTCAACAACTAAAGTATTCTGCGAAACTGGATGCACACCCAAATGTTCTTGCCAATTCCCTTACGCGAACTAATAATAGAACTCGTCTTAAAAGAAATGACAGACCAACCCAATAACAAGTGATTCGGGCCGCCTGCAATATCCCCAGGATTTATCTTAAGTACTAGATTAAGAAAAATATCTCAAACTTGTTGTTAGGCTCTAATTTAAGAGTAGATTCAACAAATATATATTAAACGTTAAAAAAAAAAAAAAAAAAAAAAAAAACTACTTATCGATACGCGGACTTCAAAAAAATATATTCGACCAATGGCCGTATTAAACTTTATTATCCCCGCAGGAAAACCATTTAATGTGAAATCCATGCATGGGAGAAAAATTACCAATACATATTTTCGGTTTTAAAGTTCACTTCTTTTTGATAAATATCCAATAAGATTTTGACGGCATAATTGGTTTGACCATTTTAAAAAAGGTCGGAGCAACTATCGATCTATTAAACAACCAAATAATTACAAAAAATGGATCTGAGTCCATTAATTTTTTACAAGATGATGGACGAAATAGTAGTCGCAGATCCTGACAAGGATCTGCAATATAACAAAAAACACTGTGGCAAATATACGAACAAATGGGAAACCGGTATACTCAAAACTATACCCACTCCCAATGGGCGTTAAGGACTTTTTCAATGCAGAAGTTAAACAAATTCTAGCCCGCGGCATAATTCGGACGGGTGGTCCGTACATATATATGCATATGTATATACAAATACATATGGCATGCTATATACTCCCGTTCTGCCGCTACTTTGAGCGACAGAACTCCAAACCTTATTATGTACTTTAGGCTAGTCCATTATTATATAAAAAGAGACGATTCATTCTGAATCCGTCAATAGCAAAATCAAGACGCAATCTTTTGCCTGTTACATGGCGACCGTGACTGTCAGCAACAGCAGCAAAGCCAAAAGTTCCACATACACAAGCAGCACCAGTTGTAGCAGCAACCACAACGATTACAGCAAAGAAAGACCAATCTGAATATCTGAGTGAGTAGAGTGCGGTTGGATAAAAATCAAAAACGACATAAAAAGCGCGACGGTGGTAAACAAAGACTGAGGTCGGAAATTGACCGAATTAGCAAAATCTTGAACAATCAAGCATGGAACGATTCTGATTCCATACAAGAAAAGCACTCGTTTCGTAAAGCACAACTAGTGCAATTAATAAATAAAAAACAAAACCCATCCTGCACCTACCGCCAAATTAGGAATATATACCCACCAGTAACTCCCCCCATTCCAACAGCTATCCCAGAATATAAGAGGCAATGTCTCGCGGACTGTAAAGGTCCATTCTACAACGTTTGCTGCGCACTAACTTGCGAGATTTCCAAACCGACAGGAGCGCAAAATACAGAGGGCAGCATACGATCTTCGGGGCCTGTGCGAGGACCAGCACCGGCAACTTAAACAAATATTTTTTTTATATACTTATACTTATTGTAAAAATTGAGCGAGAACTCGATCGATTAGAGTACATGCTGGGAGCCTGTACAAAATATAGGCAGGAAAAATTGTAAATTCACCTGTTCAAAATTTGTTTTCTGCAACTCAATTCATCAATATACAAACAAAACAATTTTACTCTCTATTTTACAATTTGTTCTTCTTCTTCCCTCATTCCCAAAGCAAAGCAACGCACGCATACACATACACTTTATGTAGCGTTGCGTCTGTGTGTGTATGCATGTACTCTGTTGATGACGAAAGACCTAGTAGACAGCAAGCGGCGCTGACGGCATCTTTGGGATCTGGAGTTTTATATCCAATATTATCACATATGTAAATTTCATAGCATACTCGATTTTTATGAAAATGTTTCTTCTAGTTCTTTTAGAACTATATGATATAGTGGTCCGATACTGCTGGTTTTCATACTTTATTTTTCCCGGGTAATAAAAACCCCCGAAAAAAATTTCAGCCCGATAGCTATTAAGACGGCTGAGTAAAACGCATACGCACAGACGGACGGACAGACGGACATGGCTATATCAACTCAGCTTCTCATGCTGATCAAGAATATATATACTTTATGGGATCGGAAACGTCTTCTTCTGTGCGTTACAAATAGCTGACCAATTTTATAATACCCTCTGCAAGGGTATAAAAACACAAAATTTAATAAAAATAATAAATAAATATATATTATTTATTATTTTTATTAACATATACATATATTCTTATAATGAAATTATGTCATTAATAATGTTGAAACCGTATCAGTAGATTTAAAAGTAATAACTGTTATGTTAATAATAATTATTCTGCTTTTATTAACGAATGTGCTAACCAAATTATATAAGTTGCACAATAAATGCATAAAAAAAAGATACGCAAGTAGAGCAGGTAATTTACAAATGATTTAAAATGATGAGCATAGTAAATGACATTTATATTAAAGAACCCAATTTTAGGACCAATGAATAGAATTCAAATACGAATACATAGAAACTAGAAATAGTATTGCAAGCCCATTAATCGGTTGTTCAAAAACTGAAAACGGCGTTGTGTTGAGTACTTTACCTTATGTAATGGAAAAAGTATCGATGAAAAAACTCCGTATTTTCCATTAAACAATGGAATGGAATACATTAGCGAAAAAAATAAATGATTATAAAGACAAATTCGAAAAATCACATAAATGTATTAATTCTGATAATGAGAGGAGAGAATACAGAAGTTACAACGCCTAACCAGGTAGCGTTGGACAGGAAATACGTGAAGCAGGCTTCGATGTAAAAAAAATAACATTAAATCGGTTCATAACAGCATTGAAGCTTGTAAAAAGAACCAAAGGCGACCAGGAGGATATAGCTGTTGAAGTCATAAAGTCGAAAATAACCGGCACAATCTTGTACAAGGTACAAGACGAAACCACTACATCAGGAATAATAAACAAGCTCAGACATAACGTAAAAGGAGAATCTCCCGACGTGCTAAAAGCTAAATTATTAAACATAAAAAAAGTATGCAACTGAAATAGATAATTTGCGGAAGCAATTGGAGGCAGCTTTTATTGACCCAATTATTGCAAAACCAGAGGACCGGGGCTAACTTTGACCGCTTCAAAGTTTGTATACCCTTGGTTACTTTTTTGGTAACTCTTTCCTTACCTATTAGCCATCAATGTGGAAGAACGTGTTATCTAAACAGGCTTATGCTTGCGAAAGAATGGCCTACAATCATAGGAAATAACGAAGATATTGATCATAGTCACTGTTTTCCACCGATCGTTCCTATGGGAGCTATATTATATAGTCACCCGATCTTGATCAAACTGTATGCGTAACAAACTCTCTAATATTAAGTTTCACGATAATAGCACAGAAAATAACGAAGTTATTGAGAAAAGTCACTGTTCGTGACTTTGGCGTTTGTATGGGAGCTATATGATATAGTGGTCCGATCCGGCTGAATCCCAGATATACAACGCCTGCAGTATATACAAGCCTACATGCAAAATTTCTGTTCTGTAGCGCGTGCGTCTTGTCGTGCTGATGAAGAATATATATACTTTGTATGGTCGGAGATGCTTCTATGCGTTGCACACTTCTGACCAAAATTAATATACTCTTTTTGCAAGCGTATAAAAATTCTCCACAAACAATTCTATTTCTGCAATGATTAAAAATTGTGAGCATGAAAAGCTCAAAATAATACTGGAAGCTGGTAACTTCGTTACTTTCAATGATGTAATGTGTAAATATATCCATTGCGGCACAGAAATGGCTGGAAGTACAAGTACAGTATTATTTCAGCGAGGTCGCAATAATAGAGGAGGTAGTTACTTTTCCCAAAGAGGAAGAGGCAATGGCCAATAATAATAACAATAACAGAAACAACAATAGAGGTACAGGTTAAAACCGAGGTAGGAATAATTCCAATCGAGGCAACAACCAAAACAGAAATAATTACAATAACAATAATGTCCGAGTTGCCCAAAATACTTCGGGTTAAATACACAGGGTTAAATAGTAAAATATATACTGTCAACTTAAGTCTCAACAATTTCGTGTCATTCAAAAACGTTGCAACAAATAAAAAGATAACATTTTTGGTTGATACAGGTGCAGATATTTCAATTATAAATGAAAATTCTAATGTCTCTCACGACATCCAAATCAATAGAATTATAGACATTCAAAGAATAGGAGAAGGAGTAATAAAGTCCAAAAGACTAGTCTCAATCGAATTACAAACAGACAACTACATTATTCCATATAAATTTCATTTACTTCATTCAAATTTCGCAATCCCCTGCGATGGAATAATAGGATTAGATTTCATAAAAAAATGTAATTGCCAATTAGATTACAATAGTTCAGAGGATTGGTTTTTTATTAGACCACAAAACTTAACGTATCCTTTATATGTTCCAATAACATTTAGCTCTGGTACTAGTTCCACACTTCTACCAGCAAGATTACAAGTGATGTGCAAAATAGAATTGTCTTCAGCAGAAGAAAACATCCTAATTCCAAATCAAGAAATTAAACAAGGTGTCTATGCAAACACCATTGCAACAGCCCAATATACTTTTGTCCGATTCTTAAATACCACAGATACATTCAAAACCTAAAAGACAATAGGAAAGAGTCTGTAATTAGTAAATTAAAGAAAAGTTTTTCCAATTTTGTTTGAAAAATAACTTGAAGAAATATGCAATATTTATAGTGATGTGTTCGGACTTGAAACCGAACCAATCACAACAAATAATTTTTATAAGCATAAATTGAGACTTAATGATGATGAGCCAGTATACATATGTAAAAAATTATCGATGTCCGCATAGCCAAGTAGAAGAAATCAAGCGTCAAGTCTGAAAGTTTATTGAACAAAATATTGTTGAACCATCTGTATCACCATATAATAGCCCACTTTTATTAGTCCGGAAGAAAGCTCTTCCAGGCTCTAAAGTGAAAAAATGGCGATTAGTAATTGACTATCGCCAAATAAATAAGAAATTGCTGTTAGATAAATTCCCACTCCCCAGAATTGCCGATATAAAAACCTAGTCTGCAATTCTGTTGTGCTCGAGTTCGAACCCCGACGTAGGTGAAGTTTCCCCCCGATGAAGCAATGCTGAAAGGTAGTTCCGTCGGGGATAATGGAAACGATAGTGGATAACGAATAATTTTTTTTTCCCAGAATTGATGACATTCTTAATCAATTGGGTCGAGCTAAATATTTTTCATGTCTTGATTTAATGTCAGGTTTTCAGCAAATTGAACTTGAGTAAAACTCAAGAAATATTACGTCTTTTTCAACAGGCAATGGTTTACCAAATTGTAATCGTTATACGCGATTACAATTTGGTTTAAAAATAGCGCCTAATTCATTTTAGAGAATGATGACAATAGCATTCTCAGGCCTTGAGCCTTCGCAAACCTTCCTTTATATGGATGATTTAATCGTTATTGGTTGTTCTGAATAACACCTTGTGACGAGTCACATTCCCATTGCTGCTTAAACTACGTCCATGTGGGGCCCCTCTGTATGATTAGTTTTATTTTCATACGCCCATGGAGGGCACATTAAATACCTCAACATAAAAACTAACTGTAATTCCATTTTTTTTTGATAGGCAATATTTACGATCGCCGCCTCTCTCTCTTTCTAACTACCGTCTTGATGCGGCCGCAGCGTCGACGCGTAGCGGAGAGAACAACCTCCCGACCGCGGACGCTGCGCTGCATGGCGACGCTAAAGAGACCATAAGAAAACTGAAAGTGAAAGAGAGAGACGGCGATCGTGACGCGTGCCAAAGCACAAGACGCATCGAATGTTTTCACCGTTAGGACATAAGTAGGCAGAGCAAGGGTGGGTTTGAACAGAGAGCTAGAATTAGGGAAAAATCACTTCGCCAGTAGCCACGTAAGTGATCAGTCGCATTGCGAAACAGTGAGAGAAAACCAACAAGTGCAACCAAGGAAAAAACCAAGACTAGAGACCGAGTAACAGAGAGAGATCCTTCAGGAATAGCAGGTGAGCCCGTGACCAAAGTCCCCCTTTATTTCTACTTGAGTGCGGTAGGGACCCAGATTTCCAAATATGTTTAGGATTAATTTATTATTAATAAATATTACAACATGATCAGTTAATCTATTTTTTATTTATTTATTTATTTATTTACGTCAACTAACACAGCAGTCGACGAAAAAGCTTAAGCTAAAGACAGATAGTAATTAAATGAAGAAGGTAGCTTAGCTCTATACACAACTAAACATCCCCGGCCCGGTGGAGGTGTTTTATTTGCACAAGGTGCCAGCTATGCCCCGATTCACAGCCAATGTGGCCAGGGATGAGTTGCAGCCAATCCAAGTCCAGAATATTTTCATTGGTTTCGCTGTAGATGATTAAAAAGTATAGCGCGAAGAGAAGTGACAGAAAGATGAGGAGAGATAAGGTGAGAAAGGTTGTTAAAAGATTGGCAAAGAACACGAAGAGGTTCGTGAAGAGAGTAGTTAGTCAGACATCTACTAGGTGAATAGGAAAAAAGTTTCTGGTCCGACGTGAGGGAACACAAAAATACAGCGTATCTAGTAAATTGGTAGAAATGACTTCGCCGTTGACTAGTTTATGGAGAAAGAGAATGCCAAAAACAAGCCTACGGTTATAAAGTGAAGGAAGATTAATAAGAAGAAGTCTGTCAGAATAAGAAGGTAGGCAAAGACCCGTGTCCCAATTTAGACCGCGTAGCGCAAACTTAAGGAATTGCTTCTGTACCGATTCAATACTACGCTGGTGAACATCATATTGCGGGTTCCACACTGGCGAGCACTATTCTAGGGTAGGGCGAACTAACAAAGTGTATAAAACCTTTGTTACATAGGGATCATCAAATTCTTTGGCCCAACGTTTAATGAAGCCGAGAAGGCTGCTTGCTCTGTTGACAATTGAAGATATATGAACATCAAATGAAAGTTTAGGGTCAAACATAACGCCTAAGTCTATGAATGATGGAACACAAGCTAACAGAACAGACTTAATAGAGTAATGAGCTAGGAGCGGAGACAAACGACTGAAAGTCATAAAAGAACACTTAGAGGCATTAAGGTGTAATTTATTAACGTGGCACCAATCACAGAACGCATCGAGATCTGATTGCAAGTACTGTTGGAAAGAAGGATCATTATAGGAATAACAAATCTTGACGTCATCCGCAAACATGAGCACGCGTGAATGAGCCAAGGCCAAAGGCAAATCATTTATAAACAATGTAAATAATAGTGGGCCCAGATGACTGCCTTGGGCTACACCTGACGTAACTCGAACAGTTTTAGATATCGAGGAACGAAAAGACACCTTTTGGGTTCTGCCAATAGGATACGACTTTAACCAACCCAATAATTTTGGTGAAAAACCCATTATGTTAAGTTTCGCGAGAAGCAAAGAATGATCAACCGTATCAAAAGCCTTACTGAAGTCAGTATAAATAACATCAGTTTGACACTTTTTACGGAAGCCATGGTGTACAAGGGTAGTCAATTCTAAAAGGTTGGTAAGCGACGAACGACCTTTCATGAAACCATGCTGACAAGGAGAAATAGTGGATCTGGATAGATGTTAAAGGAAAGACGTAATAATTTTCTCAAACAGTTTAGGTATTGCCGAAAGTTTGGCAATGCCACGGTAGTTGGAAACATCCGATTTGCTACCCTTTTTAAAAAGCGGAATAATAAATGACTCCTTCCAAATATCAGGAAATCTACAAGTCTCACTCGATATAAAGAATAACCGAGCTAAAGGCTTATTTGGGAAATCGAACACATTTTAAGGATGCAACTAGGTATATCATCAGGCCCGGGAACGAAGGAAGACTTCATAGATGACAAGCTAGAGAGAATACAGTCTTCAGTAATACTAGGAAAAAACATACAATTTAAATGTGGGATTGCATCTAACCCGGCATTGTTTCTTTATTCGGCACTGAACTTTCGTATACCCTTTCCCTTCCCTTTTCCTTGCCAACTTAACTATTTGAGTGGAGCCAAAGGATCAGCGGACTTCGGCAGGATGAGTTATTCTCCTGCAGTCGAAGTTAGTCGCTGGTCCCTAGGCTCAGTCACTCAAGGTGAGGAGGCAACGGATCACTGCCAAGCGGGCTTCGCTTGGCAGACGAGATCAGTCGTTGCAGTTCCTCTTCACCATCCCTGTCTAATAACCCCACTAACATTTCCTTTCACGCTTCCTTTTCCCAGTTCAAGAGGCAACGGATCTTGGCCAAGCGGGCTTCGCTTGGCAGACGAGATCAGTCGTTGCTACTCCTCTTGGACTCTCCTTCTACTCCTTTCCCTTCCCTTTCCCCCCTTCAGGTGGTCTCGGTCCCTTATCCTAATACTCGTCAAGATCTCCAGATCAAATAAATGTTCTGTAGACTGGACTCTGGGACTGAGAATTGTACCCCAGCCAGAGCTTCCTTACAGATGGCGCCCGAGCAGGGACCTAGACGAGTATTATGGGGAAATGTTAAATTATATATAGATATATGCACATTCATAGATATATGTATATATATATATATATATATACATATATGAGTCCACACAAGGGTGAAATTTTTTTTTTTTTTGCAAAAAAAAAAAAAAGAGTTTTCAAAGTGCGTGTGTGAGAAAAAAAAAAAAAAGGTTATGTTCGTGTGCATTGGCTCTCACATGTGTGATGCTACATTCGATCGTGTGAGTGTGTATGAGTGTCGCTGACTCTCGTGTATGTGTGCGCTCACGACACGAATCGCAGAGATTGGCCTGAAAGTGTCGGGGTGTGACAATTACGTCACACACTTCTTTCAAGGCATAAGAATTTCTGGTTCACTCGTGACGTACATATGCGTGAAGAGGCGACGCATAGACATTGACACAATCGGATGGGTATTCGTATGGAAGGGTATGCACAGGTATATCGCCTAAGCTTAACACACACATGAGCAAAAGAAAACCATTTGTTTTATGCAGACTTGCATGATTGTTTTTTTTTTGTTGTTTTGTTGAGAACAGTGGAACAAAAGCCACATTTAAAAAAAAAAAAAAAAAAAAAAAAATCTATATTTACATACGACACGCACACATTCATGCCCTGCTATGGGAGAAAAACGGCAGAGTCTCGGGCAGGGTTTCGACAGAATTATCAGCAGAGTCATCAACAGAGTTCTCGACAAGATTAATAGCATCTTCAACAGCATAGTTCGGAGGGAATTATTAATGAAGTCAACTACTGAGCTACCGACAGAGCTAACGATAAAAAAAATATAATAATATATATATATTTATAACACGCTCAAAGCCAGGTCGTGCTAAGGAAGAATATCGGCACAGTCTCCGGCAGGGTTGCCACCGGAACAGGATTAATAATTTTATTAACAGCGTAGTTTGGAGAGAATTATTAATGTAGTCAGCTACTGAGTTACCGACAGGTCTAGCAATAGGGTCATCAACGGAGCCATCGACAGAGTCGCATATAGGAATTAGTTTTATTAAAAAAAAAAAAAAAAAAAAGCTAACGTTACCAGAAGCACATAGAACGAGTCTAGGAGTCTCTCTCAGAGAGCCATTAGTGAGGTTGTAACCTACCGCATTACGAGTCGAACGGGACCTGGGCATGGGTAACCTAAAAATCAACCACTCTCACCCAAAGCAGCAGCAGAAGTCACAGCAGCGGTAACAGCTGCAGAGGAAAAGAGACAGAAGAGTGACGCACTGGAAAAGTCAGTCAGTGTTTGGAACTCAACAAGGAAACATCGAAAAATTGCTTCAATCCGGAAGGATAGCAACTGGACAAGGATCATTATCAGGACTACTCACCAATACAAGGATTAACAACTGGACAAGGATCAGTACCCGGACAAGGATCAACGAGGACATAGGACAAGGACATTCATCGCCAAGCTGAACTAAGCTTCAAGGACCCAACGGAGATTAATGCGAAGGACGTCAGAAAATTCGGCAGCAAGGACCACTATTTTCTCAAGGATATTCTAGACAGTAATCGGAGTAAACTTTTATTTTCTTTGGACAACATCGAGGGAGAATCAAGGACGTCCCCAATAACTATATTCTAAATTCAAGGATTTACATATTTCAAATAAACAAACTGGATCGAATTCTACCAACAGGCAAGATCTTTCTTATATACATTTGAGCCATTGCAAAGATTTTGTTCAGAATACTTAAACCACCTCGAAAGTTCTCCGGTGGCGGTAATTCTCCTTTACGCGTCACCGTCTCTTATTCTTCTTTGAACAAACATATATACATTTTTATATTGTCTGACCCCTCCCTTGCAGAATTTATTAAAAATTAAATAAAATATATATGTATATACGCATTGGTCAAATTGCATGTCCACATCATAGTCTATCGGTTTACCGTAGCCATCCTCAATCAGTATCGCGTAACCTACTGGGCAAACTCCGAGATCCTTAAGCTGGTTATCACTTATACTACGACTCCGAGTCTTTACTAACATACTAGCAATGGGCGTTCATTGGATAAATCATCGTCGCAAAGCCGAATTGGAAGTCCTTTGTGACGAATTCGGATTAGATACAGGTGGAATAGTGGAAGAACTAAGAAATCGGTTCCGTGAGTTCGCCTCAAGGGAGGACCATCATCCTGAGGTATTGAGTCGACTCGCAGAAATCGAAGCCCAATTTAGTACCGGGGACAAGAAATTAGATGTAAAGCCACAGTCCAGAGCACCGTCGCCTACTCCCGAAGGAATCATTTCTCAACTACCGGTGCCACAAGACCCCAACTATCGTTCCGAATCGCATTATGGTTCTTGTTCCGGTTCTCCGACACCTTTCGGCATGCCTGGATCAAAGATTAACATCGAGCCCAGTGAGCGGAGTCGGGTCCATTAAACTATGGTAGGCCGTACTACTGGGAGCTATGCCTCGATCGTGGAACGTATAACTAAATGGGGAATGGCCTTTAGCCATTTAGTTTAGCTCTATTTCATAGAGCATATAGAGGCTCGAGCCGCGACTTACCGTTTGAGTTTGGAGACACTGCCTCTGATGATAGCCATCCTACTGACCGGACGCGCCGAAAGCTGGTGGCAAACCAGCGGCTATCCGGAGATGACATGGGTCGACTTCAAGTCCGAATTCTTAGAGTTCTTTCTACCCCCACGCTATTTTGAGAAAATAGAGGATAGTATACGCGCTCGAAAGCAACGCCATCAGGAACCATACATGGAGTATCTAGTAGACCTTCGTTTGATGATGAAGAGAGCTCATTACTCGACGTTACAGGAACTCGACCGGATCTACGAAAATCTTTTACCGGACTACAAGCTGTATACCCGACGAAATGATTTCCAAACGTTACCCGGCTTAACCAAGTTGGTGGTAAATTATGAGACAATTCGTTCTGTAGCGCGTGCGTCTTGTCGTGCTGATGAAGAATATATATACTTTGTATGGTCGGAGATGCTTCGTACTATGCGTTGCACACTTCTGACCAAAATTAATATACTCTTTTTGCAAGCGTATAAAAATTCTCCACAAACAAGTCTATTTCTGCAATGGTTAAAAATTGTGAGCATGAAAAGCTCAAAATAATACTGGAAGCTGGTAACTTCGTTACTTTTAATGATGTAATGTGTAAATATATCCATTGCGGGACAGAAATGGCTGGAAGTACAAGTACAGTATTATTTCAGCGAGGTCGCAATAATAGAGGAGGTAGTTACTTGTCCCAAAGAGGAAGAGGCAATGGCCAATAATAATAACAATAACAGAAACAACAATAGAGGTACAGGTTATAACCGAGGTAGGAATAATTCCAATCGAGGCAACAACCAAAACAGAAATAATTACAATAACAATAATGTCCGAGTTGCCCAAAATACTTCGGGAAACTCCCAAACTCCTCCAGATACACAGGGTTAAATAGCATAGCTCGCAAATAACTGTTAACCGTTTCACACTGTCGCGAAATAAGTGTTCTTCACTGAGACTTTGAGCAAAAGGTCTGAGAGCAACCGATTGGATTGTTCGTAAATAAATTTTGCTCGCGCTCAGTCGAAGAGCACTTTTTTCTGTTCTCTTTTGCTCTGCTCATTCCGAGACCGTTTGCTTCTGAACGACGATTCAAAAAGTCTTTTGCGCATGTATGTGTGTATGTCAAGTTTCGTGGGTTTTATGACGTGAAACTAATAAAAAAGTGCATCAATTTTTTCAATTTGATGCAGTAAGCAAAAAGTCAGTGTGTAAAATATGCGACGTGAAATTAGCTGGCATTCATACTACAAATTTGAAACGCCACTTGACAACTAAACATTATGAAATATTTAGAGAGTGCGACAGTGAAGAAGACACCAAAATAAAAGTTGTGAAGAAAAAAAAAATAACATATGAAACAAGTGGAGAAACAGTTGTGAATTCACTTATTAAAATTGTGACAACTGATGGAAAGCCGTTTGTATTCTAGGACAGCGAGGGATTTAAGGAAATTGTTGATCCCATTTTCAAAACGTGAAGCTTAAATCGCCACACTTGAGTGCTCTGGCGCAGGTGGTATTAGCCACTCCAGCTACTCAAGTCTCCGTTGAAAGAGCATTTTCAGCTTTGCACTTTATTTTAAGCGAGCGACGTAGTTCACTAAGTTCCCAAAACATTAATTCATTATTAGTTGTTAAGCTTAATTCAAAATAAAATACTTAAAAAAATAAAACTATTCCTGTTCTAAACAAAAAATTAGTCTGAAATACATACAATTTTTTCAAGAAGATCTAAAGTGAAATTTAATGTTGCAATTTTACACAACGTACCACTGTGCATCGAAAAGAAGACAAATAGTTGAAAAGACCGTTTGCGTTGAGTTTTTCAGTCAATCGGTCTTTTGGTGAGCCTCACTGTGTGAGCGTGAATCGTTTCACTCTTTACGCGCTGTTCACTCAAAGACCGATAAGCAAATTGCTCAACTGTTAGCGCTCAACCGAAACCCGAATCGAAAACAACCAAAGGGTCTTGCTCAGAGCGAGAGCGAGAAAGTATGATTTTTTTCGGTTGTTCTCGCGAACAGAGCGTAAGGAAAAAAACGGTTAACAGTTATTTGCAAGCTATGTTAAATAGTAAAATATATACTGTCAACTTAAGTCTCAACAATTTCGTGTCATTCAAAAACGTTGCAACAAATAAAAAGATAACATTTTTGGTTGATACAGGTGCAGATATTTCAATTATAAATGAAAATTCTAATGTCTCTCACGACATCCAAATCAATAGAATTATAGACATTCAAAGAATAGGAGAAGGAGTAATAAAGTCCAAAAGACTAGTCTCAATCGAATTACAAACAGACAACTACATTATTCCATATAAATTTCATTTACTTCATTCAAATTTTGCAATCCCCTGCGATGGAATAATAGGATTAGATTTCATTAAAAAAATTTAATTGCCAATTAGATTACAATAGTTCAGAGGATTGGTTTTTTATTAGACCACAAAACTTAACGTATCCTTTATATGTTCCAATAACATTTAGCTCTGGTACTAGTTCCACACTTCTACCAGCAAGATTACAAGTGATGCGCAAAATAGAATTGTCTTCAGCAGAAGAAAACATCCTAATTCCAAATCAGGAAATTAAACAAGGTGTCTATGTTGCAAACACCATTGCAACAGCCCAATATACTTTTGTCCGATTCTTAAATACCACAGATACATTCAAAACCTAAAAGACAATAGGAAAGAGTCTGTAATTAGTAAATTAAAGAAAAGTTTTTCCAATTTTGTTTGAAAAATAACTTGAAGAAATATGCAATATTTATAGTGATGTGTTCGGACTTGAAACCGAACCAATCACAACAAATAATTTTTATAAGCATAAATTGAGACTTAATGATGATGAGCCAGTATACATATGTAAAAAATTATCGATGTCCGCATAGCCAAGTAGAAGAAATCCAGCGTCAAGTCTGAAAGTTTATTGAACAAAATATTGTTGAACCATCTGTATCACCATATAATAGCCCACTTTTATTAGTCCGGAAGAAAGCTCTTCCAGGCTCTAAAGTGAAAAAATGGCGATTAGTAATTGACTATCGCCAAATAAATAAGAAATTGCTGTTAGATAAATTCCCACTCCCCAGAATTGCCGATATAAAAACCTAGTCTGCAATTCTGTTGTGCTCGAGTTCGAACCCCGACGTAGGTGAAGTTTCCCCCGATGAAGCAATGCTGAAAGGTAGTTCCGTCGGGGATAATGGAAACGATAGTGGATAACGAATAATTTTTTTTTCCCAGAATTGATGACATTCTTAATCAATTGGGTCGAGCTAAATATATTTCATGCCTTGATTTAATGTCAGGTTTTCAGCAAATTGAACTTGAGTAAAACTCAAGAAATATTACGTCTTTTACAACAAGCAATGGTTTACCAAATTGTAATCGTTATACGCGATTACAATTTGGTTTAAAAATAGCGCCTAATTCATTTTAGAGAATGATGACAATAGCATTCTCAGGCCTTGAGCCTTCGCAAACCTTCCTTTTAAAGAGCTGCATGGCTTCACTCACAACGTACTCTGAAATGAATTCATTCGAATTGAATTGAATTGAGTGAGTGAGGCGCACACAATGAATTAAATGTGTATGAATGTTGTTGTGTGCTGGAACTCATAACCAAAATCACTCACTCGAGTGAATTCGATAGAATGAAGCGTAAAGCCGAGTGAAAACTTTGGAAATGCCGAACACATTCGAATTATTCTATTTCGTATTACGAACCAACAATTTTTCCCTTTGTTATTTAAGGCTAGCTGCAAAATATTTTGCATTCCAGCAAGTAGCGCTGCATCTGAGCGTGCATTTTCTGCAGCTAGAAATTTAATTACAGATAAACGTTCACTAATCACCACAAATCCAGAAAACATTAATAAGATTATGTTCTTACACTCTAACATACATTAATTTAATTATAATTAGAATATAATGTATACATATGTATATAATAAAATATTAAATATAAAAACATAAATTTTGTTTTGCATTTTCCCTTCTTCTTTTGCTTCAAGCATGATAAAGCCAAAAAAAAAATGTTGTTGGCATTC
This sequence comes from Drosophila tropicalis, assembly GCF_018151085.1. NCBI lineage: Eukaryota > Metazoa > Arthropoda > Insecta > Diptera > Drosophilidae > Drosophila > Drosophila tropicalis. The sequence goes on along the minus strand of NW_027172909.1, from coordinate 489,528 downwards.
GAATGAATTCATTTGGCGTTGAAAATTTTTCGGCATTCTCACTCATTCAATTCGTCTATTGTCGGTTAAATGTCATGCGCCCGAGTCTTTCGCGAGCGCTTTCACTCACTCAAATTCATGACGTTTCGCATTCAATTCAATTCAACTCATTTTGAGCGTTGTTAATTCGAATGTGCCTTTTTTGACATTCATGCAGCTCTCTACTTCCTTTATATGGATGATTTAATCGTTATTGGTTGTTCTGAATAACACCTTGTGACGAGTTACATTCCCATTGCTGCTTAAACTACGCCCATGTGGGGCCCCTCTGTATTGTTACTTTTATTTTCATACGCCCATGGAGGGCACATTAAATACCTCAACATAAAAACTAACTGTAATTCCTTTTTTTTTTTTATAGGCAATATTTACGATCGCCGCCTCTCTCTCTTTCTAACTACCGTCTTGATGCGGCCGCAGCGTCGACGCGTCGCGGAGAGAACAACCTCCCGACCGCGGACGCTGCGCTGCATGGCGACGCTAAAGAGACCATGAGAAAACTGAAAGTGAAAGAGAGAGACGGCGATCGTGACGCGTGCCAAAGCACAAGACGCATCGAATGTTTTCACCGTTAGGACATAAGTAGGCAGAGCAAGGGTGGGTTTGAACAGAGAGCTAGAATTAGGGAAAAATCACTTCGCCAGTAGCCACGTGAGTGATCAGTCGCATTGCGAAATATGCAAAACGAGAAAACCAACAAGTGCAACCAAGGAAAAAACCAAGACTAGAGACCGAGTAACAGAGAGAGATCCTTCAGGAATAGCAGGTGAGCCCGTGACCAAAGTCCCCCTTTATTTCTACTTGAGTGCGGTAGGGACCCAGATTTCCAAATATGTTTAGGATTAATTAATTATTAATAAATATTACAACATGATCACTTAATCTAACCCGGCATTGTTTCTTTATTCGGCACTGAACTTTCGTATACCCTTTCCCTTCCCTTTTCCTTGCCCACTTAACTATTTGAGTGGAGCCAAAGGATCAGCGGACTTCGGCAGGATGAGTTATTCTCCTGCAGTCGAAGTCAGTCGCTGGTCCCTAGGCTCAGTCACTCAAGGTGAGGAGGCAACGGATCTCGGCCAAGCGGGCTTCGCTTGGCAGACGAGATCAGTCGTTGCAGTTCCTCTTCACCATCCCTGTCTAATAACCCCACTAACATTTCCTTTCACGCTTCCTTTTCCCAGTTCAAGAGGCAACGGATCAAGGCCAAGCGGGTTTCGCTTGGCAGACGAGATCAGTCGTTGCTACTCCTCTTGGACTCTCCTTCTACTCCTTTCCCTTCCCTTTCCCCCCTTCAGGTGGTCTCGGTCCCTTATCCTAATACTCGTCAAGGTCTCCAGATCAAATAAATGTTCTGTAGACTGGACTCTGGGACTGAGAATTGTACCCCAGCCAGAGCTTCCTTACAGATGGCGCCCGAGCAGGGACCTAGACGAGTATTATGGGGAAATGTTAAATTATATATAGATATATGCACATTCATAGATATATATATATATATATATATATATATATACATATATGAGTCCACACAAGGGTGAAATTTTTTTTTTATGTATGTCTATTCATTAATATATATATATATCGGAGTCAATACAGATGGCAAAATACACAGAGGCAAAAATTATTTATTTTATTTATATATATATATGCGTATATTTCTGGTTAGGGTATTTAAAAGTCGCATATACGTTGTCGATGTGCCACGTGCATTTCGTTTTTACGCGAGTGGCCAGTAAGAGTGAGAGCAGACAATTCACCGTTTGATTCGGGGCGTGTGTGTGAGCTACGAGCATTCTCTCGCCATTTCTCTCTCACTCTTACAGATAGCTTTGATTCAACCGTTTTTTTGTGTTTCCTTCATTCACACTGATTTGCAAGTACAGTCGCGCGTAGAGTTTCGTGTTAGTTTTTTTTTTATTGTGCAAAAAAAAAAAAAAAAAAAGAGTTTTCAAAGTGCGTGTGTGAGAAAAAAAAGGTTATGTTCGTGTGCATTGGCTCTCACATGTGTGATGCTTCGATCGTGTGAGTGTGTATGAGTGTCGCTGACTCTCGTGTATGTGTGCGCTCACGACACGAATCGCAGAGATTGGCCTGAAAGTGTCGGGGTGTGACAATTACGTCACACACTTCTTTCAAGGCATAAGAATTTCTGGTTCACTCGTGACGTACATATGCGTGAAGAAGCGACTCATAGACATTGACACAATCGGATGGGTATTCGTATGGAAGGGTATGCACAGGTATATCGCCTAAGCTTAACACACACATGAGCAAAAGAAAACCATTTGTTTTATGCAGACTTGCATGATTGTTTTTTTTTTGTTGTTTTGTTGAGAACAGTGGAACAAAAGCCACATTTAAAAAAAAAAAAAAAAAAAAATCTATATTTACATACGACACGCACACATTCATGCCCTGATATGGGAGAAAAACGGCAGAGTCTCGGGCAGGGTTTCGACAGAATTATCAGCAGAGTCATCAACAGAGTTCTCGACAAGATTAATAGCATCTTCAACAGCATAGTTCGGAGGGAATTATTAATGAAGTCAACTACTGAGCTACCGACAGAGCTAACGATAAAAAAAAAAATATAATAATATATATATATTTATAACACGCTCAAAGCCAGGTCATGCTAAGGAAGAATATCGGCACAGTCTCCGGCAGGGTTGCTACCGGAACAGGATTAATAATTTTATTAACAGCGTAGTTTGGAGAGAATTATTAATGTAGTCAGCTACTGAGTTACCGACAGGTCTAGCAATAGGGTCATCAACGGAGCCATCGACAGAGTCGCATATAAAATTAGTTTTATTAAAAAAAAAAAAAAAAAAGCTAACGTTACCAGAAGCACATAGAACGAGTCTAGGAGTCTCTCTCAGAGAGCCATTAGTGAGGTTGTAACCTACCGCATTACGAGTCGAACGGGACCTGGGCATGGGTAACCTAAAAATCAACCACTCTCACCCAAAGCAGCAGCAGAAGTCACAGCAGCGGTAACAGCTGCAGAGGAAAAGAGACAGAAGAGTGACACACTGGAAAAGTCAGTCAGTGTTTGGAACTCAACAAGGAAACATCGAAAAATTGCTTCAATCCGGAAGGATAGCAACTGGACAAGGATCATTATCAGGACTACTCACCAATACAAGGATTAACAACTGGACAAGGATCAGTACCCGGACAAGGATCAACGAGGACATAGGACAAGGACATTCATCGCCAAGCTGAACTAAGCTTCAAGGACCCAACGGAGATTAATGCGAAGGACATCAGAAAATTCGGCAGCAAGGACCACTATTTTCTCAAGGATATTCTAGACAGTAATCGGAGTAAACTTTTATTTTCTTTGGACAACATCGAGGGAGAATCAAGGACGTCCCCAATAACTATATTCTAAATTCAAGGATTTACATATTTCAAATAAACAAACTGGATCGAATTCTACCAACAGGCAAGATCTTTCTTATATACATTTGAGCCATTGCAAAGATTTTGTTCAGAATACTTAAACCACCTCGAAAGTTCTCCGGTGGCGGTAATTCTCCTTTACGCGTCACCGTCTCTTATTCTTCTTTGAACAAACATATATACATTTTTATATTTTCTGACCCCTCCCTTGCAGAATTTATTAAAAATTAAAAAAAATATATATGTATATACGCATTGGTCAAATTGCATGTCCACATCATAGTCTATCGGTTTACCGTAGCCATCCTCAATCAGTATCGCGTAACCTACTGGGCAAACTCCGAGATCCTTAAGCTGGTTATCACTTATACTACGACTCCGAGTCTTTACTAACATACTAGCAATGGGCGTTCATTGGATAAATCATCGTCGCAAAGCCGAATTGGAAGTCCTTTGTGACGAATTCGGATTAGATACAGGTGGAATAGTGGAAGAACTAAGAAATCGGTTCCGTGAGTTCGCCTCAAGGGAGGACCATCATCCTGAGGTATTGAGTCGACTCGCAGAAATCGAAGCCCAATTTAGTACCGGGGACAAGAAATTAGATGTAAAGCCACAGTCCAGAGCACCGTCGCCTACTCCCGAAGGAATCATTTCTCAACTACCGGTGCCACAAGACCCCAACTATCGTTCTGAATCGCATTATGGTTCTTGTTCCGGTTCTCCGACACCTTTCGGCATGCCTGGATCAAAGATTAACATCGAGCCCAGTGAGCGGAGTCGGGTCCATTAAACTATGGTAGGCCGTACTACTGGGAGCTATGCCTCGATCGTGGAACGTATAACTAAATGGGGAATGGCCTTTAGCCATTTAGTTTAGCTCTATTTCATAGAGCATATAGAGGCTCGAGCCGCGACTTACCGTTTGAGTTTGGAGACACTGCCTCTGATGATAGCCATCCTACTGACCGGACGGGCCGAAAGCTTTTGGCAAACCAGCGGATATCCGGAGATGACATGGGTCGACTTCAAGTACGAATTCTAAGAGTTCTTTCTACCCCCCACGCTATTTTGAGAAAATCGAGGATAGTATACGCGCTCGAAAGCAACGCCATCAGGTACCATGGAGTATCTAGTAGACCTTCGTTTGATGATGAAGAGAGCTCATTACTCGACGTTACAGGAACTCGACAGGATCTACGAAAATCTTTTACCGGACTACAAGCTGTATACCCGACGAAATGATTTCCAAACGTTACCCGGCTTAACCAAGTTGGTGGTAAATTATGAGACAATTCGTTCTGTAGCGCGTGCGTCTTGTCGTGCTGATGAAGAATATATATACTTTGTATGGTCGGAGATGCTTCGTACTATGCGTTGCACACTTCTGACCAAAATTAATATACTCTTTTTGCAAGCGTATAAAAATTCTCCACAAACAAGTCTATTTCTGCAATGGTTAAAAATTGTGAGCATGAAAAGCTCAAAATAATACTGGAAGCTGGTAACTTCTTTACTTTTAATGATGTAATGTGTAAATATATCCATTGCGGCACAGAAATGGCTGGAAGTACAAGTACAGTATTATTTCAGCGAGGTCGCAATAATAGAGGAGGTAGTTACTTTTCCCAAAGAGGAAGAGGCAATGGCCAATAATAATAACAATAACAGAAACAACAATAGAGGTACAGGTTATAACCGAGGTAGGAATAATTCCAATCGAGGCAACAACCAAAACAGAAATAATTACAATAATGTCCGAGTTGCCCAAAATACTTCGGGAAACTCCCAAACTCCTCCAGATACACAGGGTTAAATAGTAAAATATATACTGTCAACTTAAGTCTCAACAATTTCGTGTCATTCAAAAACGTTGCAACAAATAAAAAGATAACATTTTTGGTTGATACAGGTGCAGATATTTCAATTATAAATGAAAATTCTAATGTCTCTCACGACATCCAAATCAATAGAATTATAGACATTCAAAGAATAGGAGAAGGAGTAATAAAGTCCAAAAGACTAGTCTCAATCGAATTACAAACAGACAACTACATTATTCCATATAAATTTCATTTACTTCATTCAAATTTCGCAATCCCCTGCGATGGAATAATAGGATTAGATTTCATAAAAAAATTTAATTGCCAATTAGATTACAATAGTTCAGAGGATTGGTTTTTTATTAGACCACAAAACTTAACGTATCCTTTATATGTTCCAATAACATTTAGCTCTGGTACTAGTTCCACACTTCTACCAGCAAGATTACAAGTGATGCGCAAAATAGAATTGTCTTCAGCAGAAGAAAACATCCTAATTCCAAATCAGGAAATTAAACAAGGTGTCTATGTTGCAAACACCATTGCAACAGCCCAATATACTTTTGCCCGATTCTTAAATACCACAGATACATTCAAAACCTAAAAGACAATAGGAAAGAGTCTGTAATTAGTAAATTAAAGAAAAGTTTTTCCAATTTTGTTTGAAAAATAACTTGAAGAAATATGCAATATTTATAGTGATGTGTTCGGACTTGAAACCGAACCAATCACAACAAATAATTTTTATAAGCATAAATTGAGACTTATAAAAATTATTTGTTGTGATTGGTTCGGTTTCAAGTCCGAACACATCACTATAAATATTGCATATTTCTTCAAGTTATTTTTCAAACAAAATTGGAAAAACTTTTCTTTAATTTACTAATTACAGACTCTTTGATTAAGCATAAATTGAGACTTAATGATGATGAGCCATATATACATATGTAAAAAATTATCGATGTCCGCATAGCCAAGTAGAAGAAATCCAGCGTCAAGTCTGAAAGTTTATTGAACAAAATATTGTTGAACCATCTGTATCACCATATAATAGCCCACTTTTATTAGTCCGGAAGAAAGCTCTTCCAGGCTCTAAAGTGAAAAAATGGCGATTAGTAATTGACTATCGCCAAATAAATAAGAAATTGCTGTTAGATAAATTCCCACTCCCCAGAATTGCCGATATAAAAACCTAGTCTGCAATTCTGTTGTGCTCGAGTTCGAACCCCGACGTAGGTGAAGTTTCCCCCCGATGAAGCAATGCTGAAAGGTAGTTCCGTCGGGGATAATGGAAACGATAGTGGATAACGAATAATTTTTTTTTTCCCAGAATTGATGACATTCTTAATCAATTGGGTCGAGCTAAATATATTTCATGCCTTGATTTAATGTCAGGTTTTCAGCAAATTGAACTTGAGTAAAACTCAAGAAATATTACGTCTTTTTCAACAAGCAATGGTTTACCAAATTGTAATCGTTATACGCGATTACAATTTGGTTTAAAAATAGCGCCTAATTCATTTTAGAGAATGATGACAATAGCATTCTCAGGCCTTGAGCCTTCGCAAACCTTCCTTTATATGGATGATTTAATCGTTATTGGTTGTTCTGAATAACACCTTGTGACGAGTCACATTCCCATTGCTGCTTAAACTACGTCCATGTGGGGCCCCTCTGTATTGTTAGTTTTATTTTCATACGCCCATGGAGGGCACATTAAATACCTCAACATAAAAACTAACTGTAATTCCTTTTTTTTTTTGATAGGTAATATTTACGATCGCCGCCTCTCTCTCTTTCTAACTACCGTCTTGATGCGGCCGCAGTGTCGACGCGTAGCGGAGAGAACAACCTCCCGACCGCGGACGCTGCGCTGCATGGCGACGCTAAAGAGACCATGAGAAAACTGAAAGTGAAAGAGAGAGACGGCGATCGTGACGCGTGCCAAAGCACAAGACGCATCGAATGTTTTCACCGTTAGGACATAAGTAGGCAGAGCAAGGGTGGGTTTGAACAGAGAGCTAGAATTAGGAAAAATCACTTCGCCAGTAGCCACGTGAGTGATCAGTCGCAATGCGAAACAGTGAGAGAAAACCAACAAGTGCAACCAAGGAAAAAACCAAGACTAGAGACCGAGTAACAGAGAGAGATCCTTCAGGAATAGCAGGTGAGCCCGTGACCAAAGTCCCCCTTTATTTCTACTTGAGTGCGGTAGGGACCCAGATTTCCAAATATAATTATTAATAAATATTACAACATGATCACTTAATCTAACCCGCCATTGTTTCTTTATTCGGCACTGAACTTTCGTATACCCTTTCCCTTCCCTTTTCCTTGCCCACTTAACTATTTGAGTGGAGCCAAAGGATCAGCGGACTTCGGCAGGATGAGTTATTCTCCTGCAGTCGAAGTCAGTCGTTGGTCCTTAGGCTCAGTCACTCAAGGTGAGGAGGCAACGGATCTCGGCCAAGCGGGCTTCGCTTGCAGTTCCTCTTCACCATCCCTGTCTAATAACCCCACTAACATTTCCTTTCACTCTTCCTTTTCCCTGTTCAAGAGGCAACAGATGTTGGCCAAGCGGGCTTCGCTTGGCAGACGAGATCAGTCGTTGCTACTCCTTTTGGACTCTCCTTCTACTCCTTTCCCTTCCCTTTCCCCCCTTCAGGTGGTCTCGGTCCCTTATCCTAATACTTGTCAAGGTCTTCAGATCAAATAAATGTTCTGTAGACTGGACTCTGGGACTGAGAATTGTACCCCAGCCAGAGCTTCCTTACAACCTGATTAAAAATTTAACAGATGTTTTCAAACTCTGTAGAAAACACAATCTCAAATTTTATCCAGAAAAATGTTTACTTGTTATGAACGAAATGACATTTTTAGATCACAGGTGCACAGATAAAGGAATCTTGCCAGACGACACAAAATTTGAAGTCATCAAGACTTATCCAGTTTCACATGATGCAGATAGTGCTAGACGTTTCGTTGCATTTTGCAATTACTAAAGACGTTTTATAAAAAACTTGGCCGAATATTTACGGCACATAACGAGATTATGTAAAAAGAATGTCCCATTTGAATGGACAACAGAGTGTGAAAAAGCATTCCAGTATCTAAAAAAGAAACATGTGGAACCAAATTTATTACAGTACCCAAATTTTAACAAAGAATTTGTCATAATCACGGAGCAAGCAAACACGCATGTGGAGCAGTTTTAACTAAAAACTATAATGGACTCCAACTCCCAGTTCCATTTGCATCAGAAGCATTCACTTAAGGTGAAAGCAATAAGAGTACTATAGAACAAGAATTAGCAGCAATACATATGTATATGGCAAACACTTTACAGTTAAAACTGATCACAGACCTTTAACATATTAATTTTCTATGATTATACCTTGGTCTTAATTAACACGCATGCGCCTCGAATTAGAAGAGTAGGATTTTACGGTAGAGTATCTGAGAGGGAAAAATAATTTTGTGGCAGACGCTCTGTCAAGGATAACAATATCCCATCTAATTAACATGATAAAAAAACCTGAAAGTCACTACCAGGCACCAAAGTAGAAAAAACTAATTCTGCGCAGAAAATAAACAAGAACTATTTCCAAGGCAAAGTCTTAAAAAAGCTTCCAGGCCCAACGTATACAAATGACGAGGTACCAAAAGTACTGACCTTGCGAATAAAAAGTTCCACATGTTTATTGAAACATGGCAAAACTGGAATTCTCGACTTAGGTCAGTTTTTCCAAAGGCTTGAATGGCAAGTCGGTGTATATAAAATCAGGCAACTAAAAGTGGCACCGAGCGAAAAGATTTAATCAATTTGAATCAATTTCAATAGATACTTTTAAAAATATGGGCAATAAAAATTTAAAATCATTAAGAGTAGCGCTACTCAAGCCGGTGACCCTCATCCAAAACGAACAGGAAAAAGAAGCTAAAATGCAAAAATAAAGATACATTATTATTGGAAAAACATGTCCAAAATGCCAAACGTCGGAAACGATGAAACATACAAGATCACCTATGGCAATAACCGAAACTCCACAATATGCTTTTGACAGAGTGATAGTAGACACTATTGGTCCACTACCACGTTCGGAAAATCGGAAGGAATATGCAATCACCTTAATATGTGATTTGACAAAGTATTTGGTAGCAATTCCCGATGCAAATAAGAGTGCTACAACTGTCGCAAAAGCCTTATTCGAATCTTTAATTCTGAAGGACGGTCCAATGAAGATTGTTCGTGGCGGGGCGGAAGGATCCAAATAAATACAAGTAGTTGGCGGGTGCCAATTTCTTCTGGGTATGGTGAGCGAGTGGTGAATTAAAAACGCGCGAAAACTTCGGTTAAATAAACTTATGCTTTATTAAATATTCACAGAGAGCCCGACACACACGGAAATGGTTCGGGTTGAAAAAATTGACAAATCGTAAATGCAAAAGAACGGGTGTTCGGGTGAAAAGCTCGATTCAGAATCACTATGGCGATTTACAGGAGAACCCTTCGTCACCCTCCTCAGTATGACCGAATTCGGTTTTGGGAAAAACCCTACCCCTCACTCTCTGCTGTTCACCCGGTGGCGTGAACATACCGCCCCCTTGCAACAAGTTGAAATTGCCTCGCTGGACATGTCTAAGGATGGGGGATGGCAGCGTTCTGGATCGCCAAGACACGGGTGGAGATGGAGGGGGAACTTTTGATGCACATGGAGTAGGCGGCACGATGGCTGAAGACCTCTGGATAGAAGCCCGAATGAAAGGCGGGTGCTTTTCTTTGGGTTGGATGTACGCGACAGAGCTGTCGATGTGCAAGAGCGTGTGGTGTTGCTTGCCACATCGATGGCATCCTGCTGTGCTCCTGCAGGAACCATTGGAATGCTCATGAGCCAAACAGTTCGGGCAGTATCCGTTGCTTAAGACTACCCGTAGCCTGTCGTCAGCTCGTAGTCCTCGAAACTGTCGGCACTGACGGAGCGCGTGTACCCCTTGACAAACGCGGCACCTGAAGCAATTGGAACTGCGTTCTAAATCGGATGGTGCTGCTGTCCTTAGAGACATTTTCGGGCTGCTGGAGGAGGTGGACCGAGACCGTCTGGATTTTCCAGTAACGGATCCACAGAGAACCCATCCGAACATCGTCTCGATCCCCACGAAAGAATCACCAACATTCTTGATGATTCGTTCCCCAAGGATAGTGGGAAGGAGCTCGGCTCCAAGCACCAAATCCACAGGAGCTCTTTGGTGAAATAGCGGATCAGCGAGCGGAAGGTCAAACGAATCCTGCTTCACCTTATTCGGGACGGCGCGTGACGGAAGTGCTTCAGCTACACTAGGCAGCACCACGGCGACTGCTTGGAACTGTCGCAGCGGTTCGTCAGGAGGAGAAATCTGTAGGCGGCACACTTTGTCGCCGCTACCAGCATCGCATTGCCCAATACCGCGAATGCTAGTTGATACTTTGCAGCTTGGAGGATTAATCAATTCAAACATTCTTTGGGAAATAAAGGACGCTTCGGATCCCATATCAATCAAAGCGCGGATTTGAAACTGCTTGCCACGATGATGAATAGTTACCCTTGCAGTACCCAGGAGGCCAGTGTTGCGAGTGGAGGCGAAGTAACTTCCCACGTTTACATGAGGGCTGCTGGAAGAATCGGAGGACGCAGGATTCGGAATTATACAAGCATCCGGTGCTGAGCTCTCTTGCACTTGAGCGGAAAAGGCCTGAGCTCGTGCCGTAGGTTTTAGGCTTACGGATGGAAAGGTCTGACCGCTAGAGTTTGGTTGAAGGACATCTGTGGCCTCTAGTACACGGTGGCGATCAGTTAGGAATCGATTCAGGTCGTCCCAGGATGAGACGGCGGTCTTATTTGGAACGGACTGTTCCCACAACAGAAGGGTGGATTTGGGCATTTTGCTCGTACAGATTGCTATGAGAAGGATATCCCAATTGTCTGTACAAGCCCCGGAAAGCTCAAGACCGGTTAAGAAACCTTGAATTGACGTCTGCAGTTCTCTCAACGCTTTGCCAGACTCTTGTGTTACAGCTGGGATCTGTAGAAGCTGCTTGGCTTGGCTCATAATCAATAATCGATTATTTTCGTATCGCGCAGTGAGGTTATCCCACGCGGACTGGAACCCTTCATTGGTCAAGGGTGACCTAGAAACAATGGCTCTGGCTTCACCGCGAGTTTTGCAACTTAAGTGGTAAAGTTTTTCCACTTGTGTTAGGCTTGGATTATGGATAAAAATCGCGGTAAACAAATCACGGAATGTAGGCCAAGCCAGGCTGTCTCCGTTGAAGATTTCGACATCGCACGGGGGAACTGTGTGGCTTTGGTGGGTGGAATCGACGGAGAGCGTGACTGGTGGGGAAGCCATTTTCGCGGACAACTGCTCGATTCGCTCTCCAAACAAAGTCCCGCCTCGCACATATACCATATAACAATATTCATGTTTAGCTTTAATTGTAGCTATGTGCTTCGGACTATCTTCGTTCTTTTGAGCCGTCAAGGCTTTATAGCATCGTGAAAAGTCTGCCTCGACTTTTGTCCAAAGTGACTTAAGCTGGTCTTAGTGTATTTTAATGGAGACGAGTGGCACATCGTCAGCTAAAGCCTGGGACTCGCGAGTCTCGAACGCCGTTAATGCCTCGCAAACGGCAACAAAGTCGGAAAGAGACATCGTAGAGTGTTCTCTGAGCTATTACGAATCGAATGGAAACAAATAACTTCGTGGAATTAGAGCTCTCAAGCGAGGAGATCGAAACGAAGCCGTAAGTGGACTGTATAATTTAAGTATAGAGGAGGAGTGAGAAAAAGAAATGACTCCTCTTTCTAATGAACACAATGAATAAGCATAGATAGCATAAATAAAATTAGAAGGATTTATAATTTTCCTCGCAGTTGTGTGAATAATTATAAGGATATATAATCACTTGGATATTAAAATTTATACAATGTGGAAAAATGTTTAAATTTATAAGAGTATTTAAAAGTATGGAAAAATTGAGACCAGTAGGATTGGGAGTGCCGAAAACTTTTCAATAAGGAAAAAAAAAACCCGGAATTAGTTTTCATTAAACGGACAAGATCAATTTCATGGATCCCTGAGGAAAAGATCAAAATGCACCAAGACAAGCCAAAATATTAATTCCATATAAATAAAGTTGTACTTATTTTTCTTTAGAAAATATTTTGCGAATTAAATTCAATCAGTCGATTGAAATATGTTTGCACAATAAGAAAATCACGAAGGAAAAAAATGGATGTCGTGACCGAGTCACGGCTTGGCTCAAGTGTCAGCACTGATGAGACTTGAGTGTCAGCACTGATCGAGAGTCAGCTGTTCTGCCGTTGTTTATGTTTTGTGAGTTTAATTAATTGTAAATTGTTTAACGAGGATCACGATTTCCTACTTTAATTATGTAGGTTTCGAATTATTAAATTGCGGAAAGCCAATCGGAGTGGCTGCAATTAATTTTGTGTGGGTGAATTCAAATTGTATGTGGACATATGTATGTGTGTTAATGTGTGCTTAACGCGGCAAAAGTATTACATGTGTATGTACCTATGTATGTACATACATATGTATGTACGGATGTAAAAATTATTTGACATAAATAATTTATGCCGATGGACTAATGATCAGCCCGTGGAGTGTGCTGTACACTTTAAGTAAAGGTAAGTGGTACTATTTAAATTTTCGATTATTAAGCACCTCTACTTGCAGGTTAGAAAACAGCTGTTTTTACATGTAGGAATGTATATGTGTGTATATACATACATATGTATGTATTGCTATGCAATTGGACTTTTGGACAATCCGAATTTCGAAGAATGGAAAAAAAAAATGCACTTCATAAACACAAAAATGATCGGGAAATACCATGTAACCCTTGGAACAGGTCAGGTATGTACATACAAGTATACAAAAGTGTGTAGGTCGCTATGGAAGAGCGGGAAACCTCACACTTTTATAAGTTTGTAATGGAATATGTGAATGAGATTTTTAATAAGAAATGTTGTACTTATCAGGAATTCCGCCGATGCAAGCTGGAATAGCGGAAGGATATCCGGCTCGAAGGACCAATGTTCGTGGCGGGGCGGAAGGATCCAAATAAATACAAGTAGTTGGCGGGTGCCAATTTCTTCTGGGTATGGTGAGCGAGTGGTGAATTAAAAACGCGCGAAAACTTCGGTTAAATAAACTTATGCTTTATTAAATATTCACAGAGAGCCCGACACACACGGAAATGGTTCGGGTTGAAAAAATTGACAAATCGTAAATGCAAAAGAACGGGTGTTCGGGTGAAAAGCTCGATTCAGAATCACTATGGCGATTTACAGGAGAACCCTTCGTCACCCTCCTCAGTATGACCGAATTCGGTTTTGGGAAAAACCCTACCCCTCACTCTCTGCTGTTCATCCGGTGGCGTGAAAAAAGATGTTCATTAAGGACATGGGAAAAGAATATAATTCCATTATAAATGACTTGTGCCTATTTTTAAAAATAGACAACATAACTACAGCACACCACTACCAGACATTAGGTACCGATGAAAGAAATCATAGGACGGTCAATAAGTCCATTCGTTCATACATTTCGGTAGATAAAACTGATTTGTCCCATATGGTTACAGTATTTCGTGTATTGTTTTAATACAACACCATCAGTAACTCATAATTATTGTCTATATGAACTAGTATTTGGTAGGCAAAATAACTTACCAATACAATTCAATAGAGTAAACACCATAGAACCTATCTATAATGTAGAAGATTATTCAAAAGAAGCAAAGCACGGCACGCATACACATTCAGTTTATGTACGTCGCACAAAGGAGATTTTGCGAAATTGGGCGGCCAAAAGTAAAAAAAAAAAATCATTTTAAGAACAAACTATTGATGCACATTGTTAGGAGATACTTCCGAGAAACTAACCTCACCATTCTCACCTTTCAAAATAGCGCCCGCTCCGAATTACAGGTAGTCAAACTTCGATTGTCATTCATATTTAATTCTCGCCGTTTTCAGTGATACATTTTTCTAAAGTCAATATTTATTTTGGAAAGTTACTATGTAAGTAATTGTGATGGATATCAATAGTCCAGATATGTATCTTTATGTGTTATGTGGTACTCACCAATTTTAAGAATGTTTTGCATACATTAGCATTGTTATAACAGACCACATTTTTTGAGACAGATTTTTCAAAAAAAAAAATTTCAAGCGGCTTATAACTACTTTCCCTGTCTGTCCCAGTAATATTTCTTAATTTAATCATTTATGCATAGGTTTAATAATTATATGAATTATATGAATTGGCCACCTATAGCCACCTATTCACGAAATATAGGTAGTCAAAGTTAGCCCACATTCAATAGAAAACCTTGCTATTTTAGTATTGAGTTAAACAAAAAATTTAATTAATGTATTTTAATAGGAAATTAATGTATTTTAATAGGAAACAATAATATTTAATTATTTTTTCGATTTAAAGTGTATTCTTTTGAAAAATTGTTTGTGGCCGCCTAATTTTGCAAAATCTACCTATGGGCGTCGTATGACGTAGTAGGCAGCAAGTAGCGCTGCCGCCAGCGATTGAACCGATTTATATTGACTGTAACTTGTGTTTTATTTATCCGGTCAAATATTGGAATCTGAGTTTTTATATCCAATACTATCATCGTAGTAAATTTCATGGGGATACTCCAATTTTTATGAAAATGTTTTTTTCTAGAGCTGTATGATATAGTGGTCCAATCGTCCGATCCTGACAATTTTTATACTTTATCTGCTCCGGGCTATAAGTATCTCGAATACCAAGTTCCATCTCGATAGCTCCTAAGATGGCGGCGTGAAGTTGATTTGCACAGACGGACGGACGGACGGACAGACGGTAATGGCGATATCGACTCAGCTTCTCATTGTGATCAAGAATATATATACTTTATGGGGAAACGTCTCCTTCTGTGCGTTACAAACATCTGACTAATTTTATAATACTCTCTGCAAGGGTATAAAAATGATAATGTAATTATAAAGAATAGGAAAAATAGGGAACAAAAAGTTCATGTTGCTACTTTGAGCGACACAACTCCAAACCTAATTATTATGGTAGTGTAAACAATAGGGTTTTGTCACTTATTAATTGTTCGTTGCTTTATTTATTTGATCTGATCGCTTTGGATTATGCTTACGAACTGACTCTCTGCTCGCAGACAGAGTAGTTAGAGAGTTAGATATTCAACAAATAAAGAGAGCATCTTCGCTTGCAAGGCAGAGCGAGAGACGCTTTATGAAATCAGAGAGTGAGGAATCAATATCAATAGTTATAACGGTGCTTAAACAGTGGTTGCAATACCACTGTTTCTTATGCTTTGGACACTGGGCCTACTACAACTCGGCCGTCCTGACTTTAAGATTGTCCTCAATCTCTGCTTTACTTTATTATTCTGACGGACTTTGTCAAGTAATGTTAACATAAATTTACAATATGATTATTTTCTTATTCTATAGTATTAAATACTATAGTAGTAAATATTTACAATTTAATTATATTCTTAAACCTAGTACCGATGTATATATATATATAGTTTGCTAACAATTTCCACTATTTACTTTTTTATCCAATGTCTTATATTCTGAGCACTCCAGACGCCTTGATAAGGATTGCGCGATAACTGAAATCCATCCACATCTTTTATTAAAAACCTGTCATTTTCAAAATTTTTGCTATTATATACGGTCCTTTATTTTTCGGTATTAACTTCCTCGTTATTCCTGCGGTACTATCAAAATTTTTAACCATTATATAATCACCCTCTTTATATTCCGGTGTAACTTTCTTTTTATTGTTATAGTATTTTTATACCATACACCCATAGGGTGAAATGGTATATTAAAGTCGCCAAAATGTATGTAACAGGCAGAAGGAAGCTTCTCCGACCCTATAAAGTATATATATTCTTGATCAGGATGAACAGCCGAGTCGATCTAGCCATGTCCGTCTGTCCGTCCGTCCGTCCGTCCGTCCGTATGAACACGCAGATCTCGGAGACTATAAGAGCTAGAGCCACCAAATTTGGTACGTATACTCGTGTATTATGTACATATATAGAGTTAATTGGAATTTCGGCCACGCCCCCTTACGCCCCCAGGAATCACATAAAACTATTTTTCTTAAAAAGTATAACAGCTAGAGACATCAAATTTAGTTTGTATACCCGTTTAGTTAGCGCGCAGAAATTAATTGTTCAAACTTTTTGCCACGCCCCCTTACGCCCCCAGGAATCACATAAAACGGTTTTTCTTAAAAAGTATAATAGATAGAGACATCTAATTTGGTTAATATGCTCGGTTAGTTAGCGCGCAGAAACTAATTGTTTAAACTTTTTGCCACGCCCCCTTCCGCCCCCGGAATTTACATAAAACTGATTTTCTTAAAAACTATGACAGCTACCGACATCAAATTTGGTATGAAGACTAGTTTAATAGACGCGCAGAAACTGGCTATTTAAAAATTTTGACAGGCCCACTTACGCCCCCGTAAATTAAACAAAACTGATTTTATCAAAAACAAACAAAGCTAAAGTCACCAAATTTAGTATGTATACTGGCTTAGTATGCGCGCAGAGTATATATATTTTCATATTTTGCCACGCCCACTTCCGCCTCCATAATTAAGAAAAAACCGATTTCCTCCTGTAGTTTTTTGACTATCGCATTCAAATTCGGCAGACTAATTATTCTTATCTATTTCTACGAAACTACCAAATTTTATTGATCGGACTAGAAACATGCAAAATATGCGTATGAATGTATTTTACTAAGCGGTCCACAAGGCCAGAATTGGCCGTTGGCTAGTGGCGGCGCTAGAGTGCTCGTGTGTTCGTAGAGTGAGCGAGATAGCACATACTATGAAACATGTAAAAACAATTTAATAGACATACATTTGGTTTTCGAAATTTGAAATATTTGTTTCACCTGGTTACCATACACCCAAGTCGACGAGTCGACTTACTTGCTTCATTCATTATCGGCCTGAGCTAACCGTTGATTTAATTCTGCCTGTTTTGTCACTTCGTCTAACTTTTCTTTCAAATCATCACTAACCTCTCCTTTTTGTGCTAAACCAAAAAGCATCTCAGCAGGAAATTTTTTTATGCTACGATGTTGTGTATTGTTTAACGAAAATTCGACTTTTTCAATGACCACATCCCAATACAAACCATTCTCAGGTTCAGTGAGTTTTGCAATCATAGGTCCTAAACTTCTATTAATCCTTTCCACTTGTCCATTTGCTTGTGGCGATCCCGTAGCTATTTTTATATGTTTTATATTCGCGTCTTTCATGAAATTTTCAAATTCTCCAGATGTAAAACAACTGCCTCGATCCGATATTATACATTTCGGTCTACTATATGATCGAAAATAATCTCCTAATGCTTTAATGACCTCTTTAGTGTTTGTAGTTTTCGTGGTGTATAACAAATTTCGTAAACGCATCTACAACAACTAAAATATGCTTCTTTGATCTTCCTGAATCTACCGGTCCATAATGATCAATGTGAACTGTATCAAAGGGCTTATTTCCTTTCGGTATACTATGCAAAAGACCATCTCCTTTTCCTGTTTTCGGTGAATACGCTATACATTTCAAACAATTTCTTATATGTTTTATTGTCTTCTCGTTCATATTTGGAAACCAGTATCCTCTTCCTATTGCTTCTATCATTTTGTCCCTGCCAATATGCCCTAATTCGTCGTGATATTTATATAATACATGCTCTTCCATATCTTCCGGTACATAAAATACAACCCTTCTATCATTTGTTTTCCTATATAATATACCATTCCGCATTTCGAACAGTTTGTGTTCCCTTTCTTCTAAATATTTTTTTATACTCTGAATCTTTTCATCTTTTGATTGGCAAATAACTAAATTTGTTTCAAAACTATTAGCTTCTGTGATCATAATGTTTGTGCACCTACTCAACGCATCTACATGTTGCATATGTTTGCCAGATCTATGCACTAGTTCGTAACAGTATTCCTGTAATTCTAACGCCCATCTAGCAATTCTTGGATTAAGCTCTACTTTATTTAAAGTCAAAGTCAACGAATTACAATCCGTTAGTATTCTAAAACGTTTTCCTTGGACATAAATTCTAAACCTGCGTAACGCATATATTATTGCTAGTGTTTCTAGCTCAAAACTATGGTATTTCGCCTCAGTCACTGTAGTGCGTTTGGAGAAATAAGAAATTGGGTGTAGCCGCTTATCTTTTTTTCTTTGAAGCAGAACTGCTCCAAACCCTAAAGCACTGGCTTCACAGTGTAATTCAGTTTCATCTTTAGGATTGTAGATAGCCAATACAGGTGCATTCATCAATTTCTTTTTTAAATTTAAGAAACAATTCAACTCATTTTCCCAAAATTCAAACTGTTTATCCTTCTTTAATAAATCATACAACGGCTTGGCTTCTATTGAAAAGTCTTTAATGAATCTCCTAAAATAGGAACACAAGCCTAAAAAGCTGTGAACTGCTTGCGTCTTGTCTGGCACTGAATAATTTTTTATTGCTTCTAAACCCTTTTCGTCCGCCTGTATTCCCTCTTCTGTGATTAAATATCCTAAATATTTTACACTAGCTTGCATAAACTCGCATTTGTCCATTCTAAGCTCTAATTTGTTTCGCACTAATCTCTTGAATACTTCTTTTAACGTTTCTAAATGTTCCTCAATATTTTTGCTGGCAATCATTATATCATCCATATATAAAATAATTTTGTTTTCCCTAATCATGTCATCAAAAATGCTGTTTATAAACCGTTGAAACACATGCGGTGCATTTTTTAATCCCATTGGCATCCTAAGAAATTCATACTGGCCTAATGGTGTTACAAACGATGTAAATTTAACCGACTCCTTGTCCATGAACACATGAAAATATCCATTTTTTAAATCCAATTTTGTGAATACCTTCTTTTGTGCTAAGCGATCCAGGAGATCGTCTATTAATGGTAATGGATAGTTATCTTTAGCCATACTTTTGTTCAATTTTCTAAAGTCTATACATAGGCGCAAATCTCCTGTTTTTTTTTTTTTTTTTGACCAAAACTATCGGCGATGCATATGCTGAATTACTGGGTTGTATAATCCCTTCTTGTAAATAATCATCTATTAATATCTGTAATTTCTCTTTTTCCGTATATGATAACCTTCTAGGTGAACAACTAAAGGGTTTCGTATTTTCAAGAGTTATCTTCATTTCACATTTAAAATCTGGATTCTCTGGTCTGTTCTGCCCAATATAGCATTCTTCTAACAGTTTGACAAACTTACATCGAGTTCAATAATCAACACTTTCACCGATGTTGTATACAAGTTCTTCTTTTGCATTGTCTAATAAATTGATTTCTAACATTTCTTTCCCAAAATTTTCTACCAACACATTTCTAATATTAATTTTTACATCTTACATTTTTTCTCCTTTATCTACATTACTAACAATTTTTCTCTCATCTTTTCTAACAACTTGACTTTCTATTCCGTTTTCATTTTCCCGCATTTCACCTAAATAATTTTCTTGATTTTCTAACATTTTTATTGAATTTTTCAAAATATAACATTGTATTTTTCCAAAAATTTGCAATGGACTTTAATTTAGCCCGCAAAAGTTTTCAAAATTATCATTTAGCTGCACATCCTTAGGCACTTTTGATGTTTTTATTAACGAAATGGCACTGCCCGAATCTATGAGGCACTTTGTAAATATTGGTTTATGATTATAGTCTCTTAAAAATAATTTTATATATCTTACATAATTGTTTACTTCGTCCTTTGGCTTCTTCCTTTGCGGGCACTGCGCTATGAAGTGCTCCTTGGCACCACACCCATAACAAGATCCACGAACACGTAAAGGTTTTAGGCAATCCTTCGCCCAATGATTTCTTGAATTACAATTGTGGCACCTCGAGTCCTTGGGTACCCTGTTTTGCCTCTCGACGAACTTCTTCCTTGGCAGCCGGACCTCCGCAAATGCTCTTAACAATTGGTTTGGATTGTCAAAACATTGTACACGCGCTTGTATACGCATACTCTCCAATGGAATTCCCTCTATGATGAAATCTAGTAGCTCGTCGTCCTTAATATTGATGTGTTGGGCTAGCTTCACCTTATTCTCAAAGTATTCTGAAAATCGCTCGGTATCTCTCCAGACACGGGCCTCAAAAGCACGCCGCAACTCTGCTTTCGATTTCCTGGAACCAAACGCCATCACCAACTCGTCCAACAACTTGTCCACTGACTCCAATATACGTTTTGGGTTTGCATGTAGCCATTGTAGTGCATTGCTCTTAAGTTTTCCAACGCAAAGCAAATGACGTTGATTCTCGCTGAGTTCACACAATGCAGACACATTATTTAATTGTACAATCCAATTTTGTACGTCTGGTCCGCCATTATATTCCAGCAGCATTTCCTTAGCCATCTGGTAGCCAGCATAAGTCCAAGTTTATTTTCTGCTCAGCTACTCTGGTCACATTGTTCTGCTGGTCCATTGCTGTTGCCATCTCTGTTACACGCTCGCGCTCCGAACTCTCTTCGTCGTTTTGTTCGTCTGCTTTTGAAGTATGTTCGTCGCCACTCTCATTTTCGTCGCGTCTATTGCAGTCTCGCTTTTGCATGGCGCCAACGCATCTATCGCTGTCTCGCTCTTGCATGGCGTCACCGCTTGCGACTGCGATATGCAAACTTTCTAGAAGTTTCTTGGCTTCTTTTATTTCGTTGCGTAGTCCCTCTAACATAACTGTACTTTCGGTTATTTCATCATGTTGTTGCTGTAGGATTTGAGACTCCAATTGCCTCATTTGGTGTTCTTCTTGTGGTGACTTTGTACCAACGCCGCTTGTACCTGGAATGGCATCGGGATCTGGTGTTCGAGCTAATGGAAGACCTCCACGTACATCCTGCGGAATTTCCAGTAGTCTGCCTATTAGCTCCGTCTTAGAACCCTTGGTGTCCATTCCCAAAGACACCAGCCAATTTTTTAGGCTTGCCGTAGAAATTTTGTTTAAATCTTCCGACATTTTATGGATTTTTGAACCACTTCTGATATTATGGTAGTACAAACAATAGGGTTTTGTCACTTATTAATTGTTCTTTGCTTTATTTATTTGATCTGATCGCTTTGGATTATGCTTACGAACTGACTCTCTGCTCGCAGACAGAGTAGTTAGAGAGTTAGATATTCAACAAATAAAGAGAGCATTTTCGCTTGCAAGGCAGAGCGAGAGACGCTTTATGAAAACAGAGAGTGAGGAATCAATATCAATACCACTGTTTCTTATGCTTTGGACACTGGGCCTACTACATTATGTACTTTAGGCTAAGTCCATTATTTAATACAAAAAGACGATTCATTCTGAATCCATCAATAGCAAAAACAAGACGCAATCTTTTACCTGTTACACAAGTATTTTACAACATTCGACCTTAAGTCGAAATTTCATCAATCAACGCTAGCAGGAAAAGAAAGGGAGAAAACTGCTTTTTCTGTCAATAATGGGAAGTATGAATTCCTTAGGGAAAATATAAGTATGTATTTTTTCCGAAACAAAAGAAGACCATGTTGGGGATTTTTAATGGGTCCTTACAAGTCTTCAGGACGCGGGGATGCGAGAATCACAAGAAAATTCCAAATGGAATATCTGTGATTTATGGTATTACAACTTCACCCAAAAATGGAAAAGTTAGCAAAAACATGTCTAGAAAAATAAAAATCAATTTTACTTCAAAACAAATCCGGACATTTTACAAGTGAAAGAAAATTTCTGCGTGCGTACATTTTTGACGAGAAATCAAAGGAGAAAATTCATTTAGCTGCCCTCAATAGAAGGAAGTTCTGCCCCCCTACCAACATTTGGTCCTTCGAGCCGGATACCAAGATCCTCTCGAACTTTTGCATCCGAAACGGCTTGGCCGATTTTGATGAAATTGTTTGTGCTTATCCGGTATCTAGCCAACATTTTTCATCCTCCTAAATGTTAGGGGTAGTTCAACTCTGAATTTTTTATACCCTTGCAGAGGGTATTATAAAATTGATCAGATGTTTGTAACGCACAGAAGGAGACGTTTCCGACCCCATAAAGTATATATATTCTTGATCAGCATGAGAAGCTGAGTTGATATAGCCATGTCCGTCTGTCCGTCTGTCCGTCCGTCTGTCCGTCCGTCTGTGCGTACGCGTTTTACTCAGCCGTCTTAAGAGCTATCGGGCTTTTTTATTACCCGGGAAAAATAAAGTATGAAAACCAGCAGTATCAGACCACTATATCATTTAGCTCTAGAAGAACTAGAAAAAACATTTTCATAAAAATCGAGTATGCTATGAAATTTACATATGAGATAATATGAGAGTAAAATTGTTTTGTTTGTATATTGATGAATTGAGTTACAGTAAACAAATTTTGAACATGTAAAATTATTATTACCAAGGACTGCCAGGGTATACAAACTTCGGCATAGCCGATGTTAGCTTCTTTGATTTTTTTTTTTTTTTTTATTCAAAATTTTTGATATCTATTTTTTATGATACAACATAAAAATATAAATACAATCCTCAATTTTCACCATTCTACGATCAACCATTATTTTTTAATAGCCATTTTAGTAATTTAATCTTTTTTTTCTCTTCGGTCGATAACTGTCATTGAATAAGTTGTCACATTTTTCATCATTCAATAATTTCATTAATTCTATTTATGTCTGTTTTGTACGGTGAGCAATGCCAAGAAAACGCAAAGGGGTTGATCCGCAGTACAAGTAAAGCTCGGTACTTGCGGAATAGCAGATCCGAAAGAACAGAAAAACAAATCCAGCAACAAAATACTGATGCACGTGTCACAATGGTGCAATTGCACCAAGAAGAGCCAGAAGATACACGAGCTGAACGCAAGGAATTCAGAAGATTAGAAGTTGTTCTGATGTCGTTGGACAATCACTCCGTTTCACAGTCAATAGACGAAGAACAAATGACCAACAACGACAACAGGTACATCGAGCATTTATATCTAATTCATTCCTGCGTCTAGCATTCCAGTATGAGCGCGATATTGAATATTATGCTCATTTAAAAGTGGTAATTGGTGCTATGGACAAGGAATGTCCGAATTCGAAGATTCAATTCATGCTTTCAAATGACATCGTTCGGAGCAACAGAAATTTTTCCCGCTTATACCACATTCTTACATACATACAGTATACACATTCTAACACACATACATACTTACAATAAGTAAGCTATTTTTTGTGAACTAGGAAATTATTTATATCGCAAAACAACGTTTGCCGGGTCAACTAGTTCCACATATAAAATTTCACATATTCATATTCATATACATATACATATTCCACCAAATTTTTATTTTCGCACACAAATATATCTCTTTCCATCACCGCGAAAAAATGTGATCGGTTCCTTATCCGATCATTTAAAATTCCGTTTCCAATTCCGTTTCGGTTCAAAGGGCAAAGCTTATTTCTATTCGTCGGGAATTGAATTCCAAAGTGTTCCAATCGTTCCAAGTCGTAACTGGGGACTTTATTCCGATTCCAAAGCGGTTAAAATTTTTTTCTGTTCTTTTTATTACCTGATCAAATATGAAAATCTCTAGGATCGGACCACTTTATCTTTTTTTTAGCGGACATTGACGATACTATGCGCAGTACCTTCAAGTGGCCCCTACGACACCAGGACAAAGCTTGTTACGCGCGAGCCCAACCACCTTCTACCCGACCGACTGAGGGGTGCAGCCGTAAACCGCACGGCACGAATCGCGTGGACAAATACACAATAGAAAAAACAGACAAACAAATACTATAGCAATCTATTAACTAAATGGGATGGGATAGATGTTTTAATAGCAAACTCTGAGCCGATTACAGGGAATAGAAGTTTGGTATCAGAGCAGAGGACCCTTAAAGTTTCATGCAATGTATAGTTAGAAGAACAACGACTAAGGTAAAGGTATCAAAGGATGTCTACTCCGTCTACATGGTACCGACAGATTTACCTGAGCTAATAACTCAGGCCAATTAGGAGCTTGTGCATAAAAATGACACCAAGCATAATTCTACGGTTAGTTAGGGAACGAAGGTTAATCAAGAGAAGTCTACTAGAATACAAAGGAAAATTGACATTGCAATCCCAGCTTAAGCCACGAAGAGCAAATAGCAAGAACTGCTATTGAACGGATTCAAGTCTAATCTGGTGCGACTCAAATTGAGGTAACCAAATGCAAGATATATACTCTAAAATAGGAAGGACAATCGAAGTAAAAAGAACTTTAGTTGTATAGGGGTCGTCAAATTATTTTGACCTCCTTTTGATGAAACCCAGAACACTCATGGCCTTCGCGACCGTAGTGGAAATGTGGGTGTTAAAATTTAACTTATGGTCCATAAGTACGCCCAAAATTAAGAAATTTAGAAATTAAGTGAACAGTTGAGGAGAGTTACGAAAAAAAGTCATTACCTTACATTTAATATTGTTAAAATTTAGTAGATTAAACTGGCACCAGCATTGAAAGTTTTTAAGATCAGCTTGTAGCCGACTAAATGAATCTGTATCTTTATAGGTGAGACAAAGCTGGACATCGTCAGCAAAAATAAGCACACGCGAATGAACAATGACTAATGGAAGATCGTTAATGGATAATGTGAAAAGCAGAGGGCCAAGATGACTACCTTGAGGTACACCAGAAGTCACAGGAATTAAATATTCTCGAACCCAAGAAAGGAAAAGGGGTGGAAACCCAATGTCGCTCAGCTTAGAAAGTAATAAAGTATGATTAACAGAATCAAAGGCTTTGCTGAATTCAGTTTGTTTACCATTTTTGAACCCCTTGATAATTATAGAGGTAAATTCTAAAAGGTTAGTGGTTGTAGATCTACGTTTTACAAACTCATGTTGAGATGGCGAAATAATAGAGCTGCAAAAATGTTGCAATAGCGTTGCAATGTTGCAATGTCGGAATAGCGGACAATTTTGAGATACCCCTATAGTTAGAGGCTTCGGACTTTTTGCCATTTTTATGCAGATGAATGATATACGACTCCTTCCAAATAGATGGAAAAGAGGAAGATTCGACAGACAATAGAATCAATTTTAAAATGGGTTTACATAATGCGTTTGCACAGAACCTGAGTACACATCCAGGAAGACCATCTGGCCCCGGAGAATAAACAGGTTTAACTAATTTAAGTTCGCTAAGAAGACAACTTTCATCAATCACTGGATTGAAAATGCAATTAGCCTTTTTTAAATGATAAGAATACGGACTTGCTCGATATGCCGTTGAGGAATAAGTTGTTTTGAAAAAACTCGCAAACATATCGGCAATTGCCTGATCAGTGCTCGCTTTTTTATTTTGAAAAGACAAAAAAGATGGGTGCACAGAGGTCTTACGTTTAGAATTAACAAAATTATAAAATTGTTTAGGGTCAGAAGAAAACTGAAGCTTACACCGCTGAAGATAATTCTTATAGCATTATGTATTAAGCATCATGAATTTTGAACGAGCGACTGTATACAGAGCATAATCTGATGAACGACGTGTTTTTTGAAACTTCTTATAATATCGTAACTTCACATTTTTCACATTTTTCAAATTGGATAGCTCACGAGAGAACCAGGGAGGTTTGTTGAGCCGCTCCAGCCTACCAAGAGGCACACAAATATCAAAGAGTGAATTCAGAGTATCATAGAAAAAACGAACAGCTGAGGTCATATCTCTACAATTGTACAGATAAGACCAATCGGTAGTAGTAATGTTTTCATTAAGGTTGGCAAATTCAGTCTTACGAAAGCACCTAGGTAGAGGTAACTCATTCGAAACAAGTAATGGTAAAAGCAAGGGCAGATCAATTTTTAAATTTAATGTAGGATGAAATTTGTCTTCGGGAAGAACAAATGGTTTGATCCTAGAAACATCACAATAAGAAGAATCCAACACAGAAATAAAATCTAACGATTTTCCATTAGAAATTAAGACAGGATTGACTTGGGATATAGATAATCATAGAAGGCCATCAATAAAGTCATGTGACATAGAGGGCAGCAGAAGGAAGACTATCTACATAGAGATTAGGAAGTATAGATTTCAGTCCTCTAACGTTCTGGTAACCCAGGTTAAGAGACAAAAGTAGTTTTTTGACACACCAGCAGATTCTGATGTGGCAGGAATAGTTATAGTTGTTGATTTTTCTTATTTACAGTATATTCCTTAACTATTTTATGCTTTAGCTTAAAATCTTCTCGACATATAATGTCAAAGATATTGGCAGAAACACAAATAATAAGAATAAGAATAAGAAAATTTTAACTTCCAGCGCAATATTCGAGACGTTAACTCTCTTCCGAAAATAGGGTATTATATCATCAGATGTGACAACAGGGTTAAGCCTACGAACAAATAGATGTTTCTTTGGTGGTATGCTAACGAGAGGCCGCGGTCCCGAAACGTCAGCAGCAACCTTGGACAAGTCACCCATTGCAGCAGTCAACTTGTTTACGGGGCCCTCGATACTTTTAGAACTATCGGAAATTTCGATTGGAATGGGTAATTGCCCGGTCACATCGTACACTACAATAGGCATCGTTTTTAAGAGATCATTCCCAGGTGATACCGGTAATTCCTTACTAATCGCATTCACAACCGGGCTCTTAAACGATATCAATTGCTGTACATTAGGAGTGGACGGTGCATAAGACCGGTCGGGGACGATAAGAGACGCTGGCGGATCTACAGATACAAAAACACCACAAAGACTGGTCCTTTTACGTTTCGGAGACTCATTCATAAGCGATAAGCTTCTAACTGAGTCTTCACCGCAGTAAAGTCCGCTTGGAGTTTGTTAAAACCTGCCCTTAATGTGTCAAAACTATCTCTAGTCCGCCTCATGAATGAGCGCATCTCATTCTCGACCTCCCGGCAAGCATCACATCCATATTTTAAGCCACCATCTTTAGCAATAGACTCCTTGATTCTGCCTGTGTAACCTGCACACTTAACGTGAACCGCATTGTCACACAGCCAACAAAGAATATAATCATGGGAGTCAACCGCATTGGTAGCAACTATGCAATTATTTTTAGTGCAGACAACCATTTTATCAAAAAGTTAAATTTATTTTAAAAAAGGAATAAAAAAAAAATAAAAAATAAAAATTGTACAGGTAAAAAATCTGTGTACAAGAATATACTGACCAGTTCTGACACAACGGTTAATGTGCAGAGTAAGCCTTCACAACTAAAGAAATTAATAAGCAAGAATACACCGATAATGAGTTTAAAAGTTATAGAAAAGTATTTAATCGCGAGAAAAAAAAAAAATTTGATAAGCGCAAAAAAAAACACGTCCTTTCTCTGCAACGAGTGAAAGTATTTTTTTATAGTTTTTATAAGAAAAGTTGGTGAAGCTATTGTATATAAAACCTCAGATCCCAAAATTTGAATCTGACCGGATAAATAGAACACAAGTTACAGTCAATATAAATCGACTCTGCCCAGCTCTGTCGGCAGCGCTGCCTAGTACGTCATTTGTCATCAACAGAGCATATGCATACACACACAGACGCAACGCTACATGAACTGTATATGTATGCGTGCTGTTCTTTGCTTAGGGAATGAGCAAGAAGTAGAAAAAATGGTATTGTTTTCTGTATTGATGAATAGAGTTGCAGAAAACAAATTTTAAACATGTAGAAATACTATTGCCAAGGACTGCAAGGGTATATATAGCTTATTTGATATTTTTTCAAATATTTATGGATTAATTCTTTTTGTTTATTTAATTTTTTTTTTTTTTTTTGAGAATAGAAAAAAAAATTTATCTCAACGGTGTCTTGCACAGTGAGCCGGAAACATTAAAAGATTACTAGTTTGGTTAATTTTGGAATTAGTTCTACCTATTGGTTTGTATAGCTTTACATCTACTGGGCTAATGAGGTTCCGTTCGATCTCACAATTTTGTAACTTGTTCGTATATTTATATATCTTATCTATATCTTATTTATAGATTAGTGTTAAAGTCCTCAACTTCTTTTACCAGCTGGTCGTCGCCGGTTGGCTCGCTGATGCTTTCCCGAAGGCGTAAAAGGCGACCTGCCTTTCGTGCTCGTTTTCTCAGCCGCTGATGTCCAAGGCCTATGGGCTCAGGCGGTACCGGTGCTGGTCATCGCCCCATTTTTTTTGCATGCATGTACATATATAGTCAATGTACGCTGATCAGGGACACTCTCTGCGGTTTATTGGTAAATCTTTGGGTGGAGGGGAAGTTTGTGTTTTATTAATAACTGTTTTTAATATGTTGAGAGTTAAGAGTGGTGGCTGTTCTTCTCTTTTTTCGTAGTCCCTGTGTGGGTACTTCCTTGGTCCTTCGATGTCCAGGTCTATTCTTTGACCTATGTCACGGTTGCCATGTAATGACCGTATATATAAATGCACAAATCTTCATTCGTCTCGCCTCCTGTCGCCTCTTCTTTGCAACTATCTTGTTGCTCTGGTGCTGTTTCACAAAAACACTTCGCCGCCGAAATCACTACAGTTGCTCCACTAGCCAAACTGCCTAAAATTGAACGTACGTACTTTTTCTTTATTAAGCAACATTTTGCTTTTATATTATACTCTGTCTCTTACCACTGGTGGGTGAAAAAAGAGTTATTTTATTTTTCTACCTTCAGCTTATCTTAGCATTTACACTTGCATAAAAATTCAGACTTTAAGGAGCTGATTCAATCTCTAAGTCTCTTATACTGGTGGTGGTGGGAAAACTGCAGAGTTCCTCTTTCTCGAAGGATCAAAATGAACAGGTATTCCAGAGAGAAGAAAAATAACCCAATCTTCAATCGTTGCATTGAAAATATGAACTGATTTTATTTAAAATAGTACGAAGTTGATAAAGGGAATCTTAGGATCTAGGAGGTAACAATTGATCTTAAAAGATCGTATTTTAGTACGAGTCAAACCAACGTATTCGGGGGTTGAAAAATTATTTCTATTTTGGGCACAGCGTCGGCCACTTGACATCCTGCCGTTGTGATTTTTTGGGTTAGTTTAAAATTACAATTGTTTTTTCACGTGTGTGGCTGATTGTACAGTTATACAGTACAGTTGTATTATATTTTTTTTAATGCATCTGATTTGGTAAAGCCGCTTTAGATGAACACGATGTTTATTCTGAAAGAAGATGTAGAAAGACGGCATCTTAAGACCATCTCGCTCTGCGTACAACAGTCCTGCATCTGTTGTTAATAACAAAGGTTTAATCATTGACTTACGACACTTAACGAGCGGACGATTCGCATCCAGTACCCAATGCAGAACATTTCCACAGCAAGCTTTCCCAGACCTACACTGATCAAAGTCACTGTTTTCCCCCCATCGTTCCTGTGGGAGCTATATGATATAGTCACCCGATCTTGATCAAATTTGAGACAGTCGTTTATAGGCGTAATAAACTCTCTAATATTAAGTTTCACGGCTGAATCCGAGATATACAACCCCTGCAGTATATACAAGCCTACATGCAAAATTTCAGCTCTGTAGCGCGTGCGGTCTAGGAGTTTGCGTTGATCCAGACGGACGGACGGACATGGCTATTTGAACTCGTCTCGTCGTGCTGATGAAGAATATATATACTTTGTACGGTCGGAGATGCTTTGTTCTATGCGTTGCACACTTTTGACCAAAATTAATTACCCTTTGTCCGCCACTGTTTGTGGGCCTTTACAAAAACGTTCGCTTGGTGTTTATTCATATTTCTTGACATAGACGACATGTGGAGACGAATGTTTACTTATTGTCTAAAATCGAAGGACGAAGTGTTTAAGAAATTCGTGGATTTCAAAGAGATCGCAGAATAAGGCAATAAGAAGTGACAACGGCCGAGAATTCTTTAATAGGCATTTTGATGAGTACTTAAAGGATAATGAAACTGTGCGTCAGTTGACGGTTCAATAAATCTCTCAACAGAATGGAGCGGCTGAATGGAGTGTCTGGACGCTTGTCTTCATTCTGGAAGACCGCTATGTATAAGGACAATGAGGATCTGTTTGCAAAGAAGACGCTGGCCCGGATTGGGGCGGTGTGTGAGCAACTGCAAATCGTAAGATAGGCGACTGTTGATCGAGATTTGATGTGGAGACGCTGGGACATCTACGAAATTGTTCGGAGACACTTTGAGTGCTCTATCTCTGGCCAAGAATCCTGTGTTAGAGGCTAGATCGAAACATATTGACATCAGATATGTTGTTGCAAGTGGCGAGATTATTGTCGACTATATATCAACTAAGGACATGGTAGCTGATATTTTAACGAAGAATTTGTCTAAGAAAAAGCATAACCATTAAGTTAAGTTATTGAATTTAATCTAAGGAAGAAGTTTTAATTGTCACATAGAATCATATTGAGGAAGAATGTTGAAAATACCATATGTTTGTGTTTGCAGCCCTGTACTATTTGATACCCTGCTTATATCGGATGTACGTAGCTTGTAAGTTATCGATATAAGTTACTCTGTAGCTCTGAATATTGTCCTTCTTCCTTTTCCGTCTTTGAAAGTGTATGGACACTAAATAAAGATACAAATTTAATTTAACGCAATCCAATCGATCCTCAACACAGACCACCATATAAATTTAGAAGACAAAATAAATGTACATTGTACATATGTAAACAAATTGTAAATTATTGCTTCATAGCATACAGATTCTATCTTGCTCACTCTATCAAGTACATGAGCACATAACCGCAACTGTCAAATGGGCCCTTCTGGCCCTCGTTGTAAAAAACGTATATAAGAATATCTTGGATATTTTCAGTCCCATTTTAAAATTAAGTTGATGGTTCCTTCTGGGTTTTTTTTTCGGCGATATTTTTACCCTGACCAGTCCAAAGAAACTTATGGTAATCATTTTAATGGTTAAACTGTTTCTATCGCAACTGTAGAGACATTGAACTTTCTGTAAAAAACGCAATATTAGATTTATTTGTCCTGATTTATAAACAGCGTTTAAAACGGAAATTCTATAAACATCCCAAGGAGTTCTATAGTTCCAATAAGTGCAAGCGTTATTCTGCATTTTTTTATATAATGTAACGATACCTGTTTCGCACAAGCACAAGCACTTCCACATCCCGCCCGCCCAATCGCGGGGTGTAGTCGTATCGACATACGGCCGTCCGATGACGAACCGCGAACTATGAACCGCGCAGACAAATAAAAAAAAACAATAATTTAAAATATAATTACCTACAGCTAAATACGAGCTAAATGTGGTAGAATAGAGGTTTTTAGAAAAGTGAAGCTTTTCTTATCTGATTACGGGGTAAAAAAGATTGTAAACAGAGCATAAGACTTGAAAGGATTCATGGAAAGCATAGTTAGAGATACAGTATTTTAAAGATAGAGGAATAAAAGTTATTCTAGGTCAACAGGTTACATATAAAGAAGAGAAGAAACATTGATTAAAAGAAGCCTACTGGAATACGATGTCAAATCGATATTACGATCCCAATTTAGACCGCGAAGAGCAAAAAAAAAAAAAACAGAAATTGCTTTTGAGCTAGTTCAATTTTACTTTGGTTTGTCTCATATTGAGGTGACCATGTGCAAATAAATAGGACGGACTAATGAAGTAACAGAATTTTGGTTGTGTACACTCATGAAGACTAAGAGAGGACCTTTTGTGTACTTCTAGAATATATTCGGGAATCCAGACAAATAAAAAGCTGGGGATGCCAACCTGCATGCAGTGTGATTAACAAAGCCAAAAGTCAAATAGATGGGAAAGCGGAAGATGTGACGGACAGTGCAAACAGTCCTTTAATTAATGGCTGACATAGAGCCACTGAACGAAAACTCAATACGCAGCCGGGTGTTAGCGGACGTTGATGATACTATGCGTAGTACATTCAAGTGGCCCCTACGACACCAGGACATAGCCTGTTACGCGCGAGCCCAAGCAGATAACTGCCCACCTCCCACCCGACCGACCGAGGGGTGCAGCCTTATAACGCACGGCACGAATCGCGTGGACATTTGTTTGTCTGTTTTTTCTATTGTGTATTTACACAGCTTAGAAAGTAATAAAGTATGTTTAACGGAATCAAAGGCTTTGCTGAATTCAGTTTGTTTACCATTTTTGAACCCCTTGATAATTATTGATGTAAATTCTAAAAGGTTAGTGGTTGTAGATCTACGTTTCATAAACCCATGTTGGGATGGCGAAATAATAGAGCTGCAAAAATGTTGCAATTGAAAAGTTTTAATTTTCTCAAAACCTTTCGGAATAGCGGACAATTTTAGATACCCCTATAGTTAGAGGCTTCGGACTTTTTGCCATTTTTATGCAGATGAATGATATACGACTCCTTCCAAATAGATGGAAAAGAGGAAGATTCGACAGACAATAGAAACAATTTTAAAATGGGTTTACATAATGCGTTTGCACAGAACCTGAGTACACATCCAGAAAGACCATCTGGCCCCGGAGAATAAACAGGTTTAACTAATTTAAGCTCGCTAAGAATAGAACTTTCATCAATCACTGGATTGAAAATGCAATTAGCCTTTTTTAAATGATAAGGATACGGACTTGCTCGATATTCCGTTGAGGAATAAGTTGTTTTGAAAAAACTCGCAAACATATCGGCAATTGCCTGATCAGTGCTCGCTTTTTTATTTTGAAAAGACAAAAAAGATGGGTGCAGAGTGGTCTTACGTTTAAAATTAACAAAGTTATAAAATTGTTTAGGGTCAGAAGAAAACTGAAGCTTACACCGCTGAAGATAATTCTTATAGCATTGTGTATTAAGCATCATGAATTTTGAACGAGCGACTGTATACAGAGCATAATCTGATGAACGACGTGAAAAATTATTTCTATTTTGGGCACAGCGTCGGCCACTTGACATCCTGCCGTTATGATTTTTTGGGTTAGTTTAAAATTACAATTGTTTTTTCACGTGTGTGGCTGATTGTACAGTTATACAGTACAGTTGTATTATATTTTTTTTAATGCATCTGATTTGGTAAAGCCGCTTTAGATGAACACGATGTTTATTCTGAAAGAAGATGTAGAAAGACGGCATCTTAAGACCATCTCGCTCTGCGTACAACAGTCCTGCATCTGTTGTTAATAACAAAGGTTTAATCATTGACTTACGAGACTTAACGAGCGGACGATTCGCATCCAGTACCCAATGCAGAACATTTCCACAGCAAGCTTTCCCAGACCTACACTGATCAAAGTCACTGTTTTCCCCCATCGTTCCTGTGGGAGCTATATGATATAGTCACCCGATCTTGATCAAATTTGAGACAGTCGTTTATAGGCGTAATAAACTCTCTAATATTAAGTTTCACGGCTGAATCCGAGAAATACAACCCCTGCGTTGATCCAGACGGACGGACGGACATGGCTATTTGAACTCGTCTCGTCGTGCTGATGAAGAATATATATACTTTGTATGGTCGGAGATGCTTTGTTCTATGCGTTGCACACTTTTGACCAAAATTAATTACCCTTTGTCCGCCACTGTTTGTGGGCCTTTACAAAAACGTTCGCTTGGTGTTTATTCATATTTCTTGACATAGACGACATGTGGAGACGAATGTTTACTTATTGTCTAAAATCGAAGGACGAAGTGTTTAAGAAATTCGTGGATTTTAAAGAGATCGCAGAATAAGGCAATAAGAAGTGACAACGGCCGAGAATTCTTTAATAGGCATTTTGATGAGTACTTAAAGGATAATGAAACTGTGCGTCAGTTGACGGTTCAATAAATCTCTCAACAGAATGGAGCGGCTGAATGGAGTGTCTGGACGCTTGTCTTCATTCTGGAAGACCGCTATGTATAAGGACAATGAGGATCTGTTGGCAAAGAAGACGCTGGCCCGGATTGGGGCGGTGTGTGAGCAACTGCAAATCGTAAGATAGGCGACTGTTTATCGAGATTTGATGTGGAGACGCTGGGACATCTACGAAATTGTTCGGAGACAATTTGAGTGCTCTATCTCTGGCCAAGAATCCTGTGTTAGAGGCTAGATCGAAACATATTGACATCAGATATGTTGTTGCAAGTGGCGAGATTATTGTCGACTATATATCAACTAAGACATGGTAGCTGATATTTTAACGAAGAATTTGTCTTAGAAAAAGCATAACCATTAAGTTAAGTTATTGAATTTAATCTAAGGAAGAAGTTTTAATTGTCACATAGAATCATATTGAGGAAGAATGTTGAAAATACCACATGTTTGTGTTTGCAGCCCTGTACTATTTGATACCCTTCTTATATCGGATGTACGTAGCTTGTAAGTTATCGATATAAGTTACTCTGTAGCTCTGAATATTGTCCTTCTTCCTTTTCCGTCTTTGAAAGTGTATGGACACTAAATAAAGATACAAATTTAATTTAACGCAATCCAATCGATCCTCAACACAGACCACCATATAAATTTAGAAGACAAAATAAATGTACATTGTACATATGTAAACAAATTGTAAATTATTGCTTCATAGCATACAGATTCTATCTTGCATGTACTCTATCAAGTACATGAGCACATAACCGCAACTGCCAAATGGGCCCTTCTGGCCCTCCTCGTAAAAAACGTATATAAGAATATCTTGGATATTTTCAGTCCCATTTTAAAATTAAGTTGATGGTTCCTTCTGGGTTTTTTTTCGGCGATATTTTTACCCTGACCAGTCCAAAGAAACTTATGGTAATCATTTTAATGGTTAAACTGTTTCTATCGCAACTGTAGAGACATTGAACTTTCTGTAAAAAACGCAATATTAGATTTATTTGTCCTGATTTATAAACAGCGTTTAAAACGGAAATTCTATAAACATCCCAAGGAGTTCTATAGTTCCAATAAGGACAAGCGTTATTCTGCATTTTTTTATATAATGTAACGATACCTGTTCCGCACAAGCACAAGCACAAGCACTTCCACATCCCGCCCGCCCAATCGCGGGGTGTAGTCGTATCGACATACGGCCGTCCGATGACGAACCGCGAACTATGAACCGCGCAGACAAATAAAAAAAACAATAATTTAAAATATAATTACCTACAGCTAAATACGAGCTAAATGTGGTAGAATAGAGGTTTTTAGAAAAGTGAAGCTTTTCTTATCTGATTACGGGGTAAAAAAGATTGTAAACAGAGCATAAGACTTGAAAGGATTCATGGAAAGCATAGTTAGAGATACAGTATTTTAAAGATAGAGGAATAAAAGTTATTCTAGGTCAACAGGTTACATATAAAGAAGAGAAGAAACATTGATTAAAAGAAGCCTACTGGAATACGATGTCAAATCGATATTACGATCCCAATTTAGACCGCGAAGAGCAAAAAAAACAACAGAAATTGCTTTTGAACTAGTTCAATTTTACTTTGGTTTGTCTCATATTGAGGTGACCATGTGCAAATAAATAGGACGGACTAATGAAGTAACAGAATTTTGGTTGTGTACACTCATGAAGACTAAGAGAGGACCTTTTGTGTACTTCTAGAATATATTCGGGAATCCAGACAAATAAAAAGCTGGGGATGCCAACCTGCATGCAGTGTGATTAACAAAGCCAAAAGTCAAATAGATGGGAAAGCGGAAGATGTGACGGACAGTGCAAACAGTCCTTTAATTAATGGCTGACATAGAGCCACTGAACGAAAACTCAATACGCAGCCGGGTGTTAGCGGACGTTGATGATACTATGCGTAGTACGTTCAAGTGGCCCCTACGACACCAGGACATAGCCTGTTACGCGCGAGCCCAAGCAGATAACTGCCCACCTCCCACCCGACCGACCGAGGGGTGCAGCCTTATAACGCACGGCACGAATCGCGTGGACATTTGTTTGTCTGTTTTTTCTATTGTGTATTTACACAGCTTAGAAAGTAATAAAGTATGTTTAACGGAATCAAAGGCTTTGCTGAATTCAGTTTGTTTACCATTTTTGAACCCCTTGATAATTATTGATGTAAATTCTAAAAGGTTAGTGGTTGTAGATCTACGTTTCATAAACCCATGTTGGGATGGCGAAATAATAGAGCTGCAAAAATGTTGCAATTGAAAAGTTTTAATTTTCTCAAAACCTTTCGGAATAGCGGACAATTTTAGATACCCCTATAGTTAGAGGCTTCGGACTTTTTGCCATTTTTATGCAGAGGAATGATATACGACTCCTTCCAAATAGATGGAAAAGAGGAAGATTCGACAGACAATAGAAACAATTTTAAAATGGGTTTACATAATGCGTTTGCACAGAACCTGAGTACACATCCAGAAAGACCATCTGGCCCCGGAGAATAAACAGGTTTAACTAATTTAAGCTCGCTAAGAATAGAACTTTCATCAATCACTGGATTGAAAATGCAATTAGCCTTTTTTAAATGATAAGGATACGGACTTGCTCGATATTCCGTTGAGGAATAAGTTGTTTTGAAAAAACTCGCAAACATATCGGCAATTGCCTGATCAGTGCTCGCTTTTTTATTTTGAAAAGACAAAAAAGATGGGTGCAGAGTGGTCTTACGTTTAAAATTAACAAAGTTATAAAATTGTTTAGGGTCAGAAGAAAACTGAAGCTTACACCGCTGAAGATAATTCTTATAGCATTGTGTATTAAGCATCATGAATTTTGAACGAGCGACTGTATACAGAGCATAATCTGATGAACGACGTGAAAAATTATTTCTATTTTGGGCACAGCGTCGGCCACTTGACATCCTGCCGTTATGATTTTTTGGGTTAGTTTAAAATTACAATTGTTTTTTCACGTGTGTGGCTGATTGTACAGTTATACAGTACAGTTGTATTATATTTTTTTTAATGCATCTGATTTGGTAAAGCCGCTTTAGATGAACACGATGTTTATTCTGAAAGAAGATGTAGAAAGACGGCATCTTAAGACCATCTCGCTCTGCGTACAACAGTCCTGCATCTGTTGTTAATAACAAAGGTTTAATCATTGACTTACGAGACTTAACGAGCGGACGATTCGCATCCAGTACCCAATGCAGAACATTTCCACAGCAAGCTTTCCCAGACCTACACTGATAAAAGTCACTGTTTTCCCCCCATCGTTCCTGTGGGAGCTATATGATATAGTCACCCGATCTTGATCAAATTTGAGACAGTCGTTTATAGGCGTAATAAACTCTCTAATATTAAGTTTCACGGCTGAATCCGAGAAATACAACCCCTGCGTTGATCCAGACGGACGGACGGACATGGCTATTTGAACTCGTCTCGTCGTGCTGATGAAGAATATATATACTTTGTACGGTCGGAGATGCTTTGTTCTATGCGTTGCACACTTTTGACCAAAATTAATTACCCTTTGTCCGCAACTGTTTGTGGGCCTTTACAAAAACGTTCGCTTGGTGTTTATTCATATTTCTTGACATAGACGACATGTGGAGACGAATGTTTACTTATTGTCTAAAATCGAAGGACGAAGTGTTTAAGAAATTCGTGGATTTCAAAGAGATCGCAGAATAAGGCAATAAGAAGTGACAACGGCCGAGAATTCTTTAATAGGCATTTTGATGAGTACTTAAAGGATAATGAAACTGTGCGTCAGTTGACGGTTCAATAAATCTCTCAACAGAATGGAGCGGCTGAATGGAGTGTCTGGACGCTTGTCTTCATTCTGGAAGACCGCTATGTATAAGGACAATGAGGATCTGTTGGCAAAGAAGACGCTGGCCCGGATTGGGGCGGTGTGTGAGCAACTGCAAATCGTAAGATAGGCGACTGTTGATCGAGATTTGATGTGGAGACGCTGGGACATCTACGAAATTGTTCGGAGACAATTTGAGTGCTCTATCTCTGGCCAAGAATCCTGTGTTAGAGGCTAGATCGAAACATATTGACATCAGATATGTTGTTGCAAGTGGCGAGATTATTGTCGACTATATATCAACTAAGGACATGGTAGCTGATATTTTAACGAAGAATTTGTCTAAGAAAAAGCATAACCATTAAGTTAAGTTATTGAATTTAATCTAAGGAAGAAGTTTTAATTGTCACATAGAATCATATTGAGGAAGAATGTTGAAAATACCATATGTTTCTGTTTGCAGCCCTGTACTATTTGATACCCTGCTTATATCGGATGTACGTAGCTTGTAAGTTATCGATATAAGTTACTCTGTAGCTCTGAATATTGTCCTTCTTCCTTTTCCGTCTTTGAAAGTGTATGGACACTAAATAAAGATACAAATTTAATTTAACGCAATCCAATCGATCCTCAACACAGACCACCATATAAATTTAGAAGACAAAATAAATGTACATTGTACATATGTAAACAAATTGTAAATTATTGCTTCATAGCATACAGATTCTATCTTGCATGTACTCTATCAAGTACATGAGCACATAACCGCAACTGCCAAATGGGCCCTTCTGGCCCTCCTCGTAAAAAACGTATATAAGAATATCTTGGATATTTTCAGTCCCATTTTAAAATTAAGTTGATGGTTCCTTCTGGGTTTTTTTTTCGGCGATATTTTTACCCTGACCAGTCCAAAGAAACTTATGGTAATCATTTTAATGGTTAAACTGTTTCTATCGCAACTGTAGAGACATTGAACTTTCTGTAAAAAACGCAATATTAGATTTATTTGTCCTGATTTATAAACAGCGTTTAAAACGGTAATTCTATAAACATCCCAAGGAGTTCTATAGTTCCAATAAGTGCAAGCGTTATTCTGCATTTTTTTATATAATGTAACGATACCTGTTCCGCACAAGCACAAGCTCAAGCACTTCCACATCCCGCCCGCCCAATCGCGGGGTGTAGTCGTATCGACATACGGCCGTCCGATGACGAACCGCGAACTATGAACCGCGCAGACAAATAAAAAAAACAATAATTTAAAATATAATTACCTACAGCTAAATACGAGCTAAATGTGGTAGAATAGAGGTTTTTAGAAAAGTGAAGCTTTTCTTATCTGATTACGGGGTAAAAAAGATTGTAAACAGAGCATAAGACTTGAAAGGATTCATGGAAAGCATAGTTAGAGATACAGTATTTTAAAGATAGAGGAATAAAAGTTATTCTAGGTCAACAGGTTACATATAAAGAAGAGAAGAAACATTGATTAAAAGAAGCCTACTGGAATACGATGTCAAATCGATATTACGATCCCAATTTAGACCGCGAAGAGCAAAAAAAAAAAAAACAGAAATTGCTTTTGAACTAGTTCAATTTTACTTTGGTTTGTCTCATATTGAGGTGACCATGTGCAAATAAATAGGACGGACTAATGAAGTAACAGAATTTTGGTTGTGTACACTCATGAAGACTAAGAGAGGACCTTTTGTGTACTTCTAGAATATATTCGGGAATCCAGACAAATAAAAAGCTGGGGATGCCAACCTGCATGCAGTGTGATTAACAAAGCCAAAAGTCAAATAGATGGGAAAGCGGAAGATGTGACGGACAGTGCAAACAGTCCTTTAATTAATGGCTGACATAGAGCCACTGAACGAAAACTCAATACGCAGCCGGGTGTTAGCGGACGTTGATGATACTATGCGTAGTACGTTCAAGTGGCCCCTACGACACCAGGACATAGCCTGTTACGCGCGAGCCCAAGCAGATAACTGCCCACCTCCCACCCGACCGACCGAGGGGTGCAGCCTTATAACGCACGGCACGAATCGCGTGGACATTTGTTTGTCTGTTTTTTCTATTGTGTATTTACACAGCTTAGAAAGTAATAAAGTATGTTTAACGGAATCAAAGGCTTTGCTGAATTCAGTTTGTTTACCATTTTTGAACCCCTTGATAATTATTGATGTAAATTCTAAAAGGTTAGTGGTTGTAGATCTACGTTTCATAAACCCATGTTGGGATGGCGAAATAATAGAGCTGCAAAAATGTTGCAATTGAAAAGTTTTAATTTTCTCAAAACCTTTCGGAATAGCGGACAATTTTGAGATACCCCTATAGTTAGAGGCTTCGGACTTTTTGCCATTTTTATGGAGAGGAATGATATACGACTCCTTCCAAATAGATGGAAAAGAGGAAGATTCGACAGACAATAGAAACAATTTTAAAATGGGTTTACATAATGCGTTTGCACAGAACCTGAGTACACATCCAGAAAGACCATCTGGCCCCGGAGAATAAACAGGTTTAACTAAATTAAGCTCGCTAAGAATAGAACTTTCATCAATCACTGGATTGAAAATGCAATTAGCCTTTTTTAAATGATAAGGATACGGACTTGCTCGATATTCCGTTGAGGAATAAGTTGTTTTGAAAAAACTCGCAAACATATCGGCAATTGCCTGATCAGTGCTCGCTTTTTTATTTTGAAAAGACAAAAAAGATGGGTGCAGAGTGGTCTTACGTTTAAAATTAACAAAGTTATTAAATTGTTTAGGGTCAGAAGAAAACTGAAGCTTACACCGCTGAAGATAATTCTTATAGCATTGTGTATTAAGCATCATGAATTTTGAACGAGCGACTGTATACAGAGCATAATCTGATGAATGACGTGAAAAATTATTTCTATTTTGGGCACAGCGTCGGCCACTTGACATCCGGTCGTTGTGATTTTTTGGGTTAGTTTAAAATTACAATTGTTTTTTCACGTGTGTGGCTGATTGTACAGTTATACAGTACAGTTGTATTATATTTTTTTTAATGCATCTGATTTGGTAAAGCCGCTTTAGATGAACACGATGTTTATTCTGAAAGAAGATGTAGAAAGACGGCATCTTAAGACCATCTCGGTCTGCGTACAACAGTCCTGCATCTGTTGTTAATAACAAAGGTTTAATCATTGACTTACGAGACTTAACGAGCGGACGATTCGCATCCAGTACCCAATGCAGAACATTTCCACAGCAAGCTTTCCCAGACCTACACTGATCAAAGTCACTGTTTTCCCCCCATCGTTCCTGTGGGAGCTATATGATATAGTCACCCGATCTTGATCAAATTTGAGACAGTCGTTTATAGGCGTAATAAACTCTCTAATATTAAGTTTCACGGCTGAATCCGAGATATACAACCCCTGCAGTATATACAAGCCTACATGCAAAATTTCAGCTCTGTAGCGCGTGCGGTCTAGGAGTTTGCGTTGATCCAGACGGACGGACGGACATGGCTATTTGAACTCGTCTCGTCGTGCTGATGAAGAATATATATACTTTGTACGGTCGGAGATGCTTTGTTCTATGCGTTGCACACTTTTGACCAAAATTAATTACCCTTTGTCCGCCACTGTTTGTGGGCCTTTACAAAAACGTTCGCTTGGTGTTTATTCATATTTCTTGACATAGACGACATGTGGAGACGAATGTTTACTTATTGTCTAAAATCGAAGGACGAAGTGTTTAAGAAATTCGTGGATTTCAAAGAGATCGCAGAATAAGGCAATAAGAAGTGACAACGGCCGAGAATTCTTTAATAGGCATTTTGATGAGTACTTAAAGGATAATGAAACTGTGCGTCAGTTGACGGTTCAATAAATCTCTCAACAGAATGGAGCGGCTGAATGGAGTGTCTGGACGCTTGTCTTCATTCTGGAAGACCGCTATGTATAAGGACAATGAGGATCTGTTGGCAAAGAAGACGCTGGCCCGGATTGGGGCGGTGTGTGAGCAACTGCAAATCGTAAGATAGGCGACTGTTGATCGAGATTTGATGTGGAGACGCTGGGACATCTACGAAATTGTTCGGAGACAATTTAAGTGCTCTATCTCTGGCCAAGAATCCTGTGTTAGAGGCTAGATCAAAACATATTGACATCAGATATCATTTCGATCGAGAAGTTGTTGCAAGTGGCGAGATTATTGTCGACTATATATCAACTAAGGACATGGTAGCTGATATTTTAACGAAGAATTTGTCTAAGAAAAAGCATAACCATTAAGTTAAGTTATTGAATTTAATCTAAGGAAGAAGTTTTAATTGTCACATAGAATCATATTGAGGAAGAATGTTGAAAATACCATATGTTTCTGTTTGCAGCCCTGTACTATTTGATACCCTGCTTATATCGGATGTACGTAGCTTGTAAGTTATCGATATAAGTTACTCTGTAGCTCTGAATATTGTCCTTCTTCCTTTTCCGTCTTTGAAAGTGTATGGACACTAAATAAAGATACAAATTTAATTTAACGCAATCCAATCGATCCTCAACACAGACCACCATATAAATTTAGAAGACAAAATAAATGTACATTGTACATATGTAAACAAATTGTAAATTATTGCTTCATAGCATACAGATTCTATCTTGCATGTACTCTATCAAGTACATGAGCACATAACCGAAACTGCCAAATGGGCCCTTCTGGCCCTCCTCGTAAAAAACGTATATAAGAATATCTTGGATATTTTCAGTCCCATTTTAAAATTAAGTTGATGGTTCCTTCTGGGTTTTTTTTCGGCGATATTTTTACCCTGACCAGTCCAAAGAAACTTATGGTAATCATTTTAATGGTTAAACTGTTTCTATCGCAACTGTAGAGACATTGAACTTTCTGTAAAAAACGCAATATTAGATTTATTTGTCCTGATTTATAAACAGCGTTTAAAACGGAAATTCTATAAACATCCCAAGGAGTTCTATAGTTCCAATAAGTGCAAGCGTTATTCTGCATTTTTTTATATAATGTAACGATACCTGTTCCGCACAAGCACAAGCTCAAGCACTTCCACATCCCGCCCGCCCAATCGCGGGGTGTAGTCGTATCGACATACGGCCGTCCGATGACGAACCGCGAACTATGAACCGCGCAGACAAATAAAAAAAACAATAATTTAAAATATAATTACCTACAGCTAAATACGAGCTAAATGTGGTAGAATAGAGGTTTTTAGAAAAGTGAAGCTTTTCTTATCTGATTACGGGG
Organism: Drosophila tropicalis; assembly: GCF_018151085.1. Classification (NCBI taxonomy): domain Eukaryota; kingdom Metazoa; phylum Arthropoda; class Insecta; order Diptera; family Drosophilidae; genus Drosophila; species Drosophila tropicalis. Next base: position 446,282 of record NW_027172909.1, on the reverse strand, counting down.
TAAAAAAGATTGTAAACAGAGCATAAGACTTGAAAGGATTCATGGAAAGCATAGTTAGAGATACAGTATTTTAAAGATAGAGGAATAAAAGTTATTCTAGGTCAACAGGTTACATATAAAGAAGAGAAGAAACATTGATTAAAAGAAGCCTACTGGAATACGATGTCAAATCGATATTACGATCCCAATTTAGACCGCGAAGAGCAAAAAAAAAAAAACAGAAATTGCTTTTGAACTAGTTCAATTTTACTTTGGTTTGTCTCATATTGAGGTGACCATGTGCAAATAAATAGGACGGACTAATGAAGTAACAGAATTTTGGTTGTGTACACTCATGAAGACTAAGAAAGGAACTTTTGTGTACTTCTAGAATATATTCGGGAATCCAGACAAATAAAAAGCTGGGGATGCCAACCTGCATGCAGTGTGATTAACAAAGCCAAAAGTCAAATAGATGGGAAAGCGGAAGATGTGACGGACAGTGCAAACAGTCCTTTAATTAATGGCTAAAATAGAGCCACTGAACGAAAACTCAATACGCAGCCGGGTGTTAGCGGACGTTGATGATACTATGCGTAGTACGTTCAAGTGGCCCCTACGACACCAGGACATAGCCTGTTACGCGCGAGCCCAAGCAGATAACTGCCCACCTCCCACCCGACCGACCGAGGGGTGCAGCCTTATAACGCACGGCACGAATCGCGTGGACATTTGTTTGTCTGTTTTTTCTATTGTGTATTTACACAGCTTAGAAATTAATAAAGTATGTTTAACGGAATCAAAGGCTTTGCTGAATTCAGTTTGTTTACCATTTTTGAACCCCTCGATAATTATTGATGTAAATTCTAAAAGGTTAGTGGTTGTAGATCTACGTTTCATAAACCCATGTTGGGATGGCGAAATAATAGAGCTGCAAAAATGTTGCAATCGAAAAGTTTTAATTTTCTCAAAACCTTTCGGAATAGCGTACAATTTTGAGATACCCCTATAGTTAGAGGCTTCGGACTTTTTGCCATTTTTATGGAGAGAAATGATATACGACTCCTTCCAAATAGATGGAAAAGAGGAAGATTCGACAGACAATAGAAATTTAATGTAGGATGAAATTTGTCTTAGGAAAGAACAAATGGTTTGATCCTAGAAACATCACAATAAGAAGAATCCAACACAGAAATAAAATCTAACGATTTTCCATTAGAAATTAAGAAAGGATTGACCTGGGATATAGATAATCATAGAAGGCCATCAATAAAGCCATGCGACATAAAAGGCAGCAGAAGGAAGACTATCTACATATAGATTAGGAAGTATAGATTTCAGTCCTCTAACGTTCTGGTAACCCAGGTTAAGAGACAAAAGTAGTTTTTTGACACACCAGCAGATTCTGATGTGGCAGGAATAGTTATAGTTGTTGATTTTTCTTATTTACAGTATATTCCTTAACTATTTTATGCTTTAGCCAAAAATCTTCTCGACATATAATGTCAAAGATATTGGCAGAAACACTAATTTTAAAGAACAAAATGTCACGAGAATATGAAAATTTTAACTTCCAGCGCAATATTTGAGACGTTAACTCTCTTCCGAAAATAGGGTATTATATCATCAGATGTGACAACAGGGTTAAGCCTACGAACAAATAGATGTCTCTTTGGTGGTATGCTAACGAGAGGCCGCGGTCCCGAAACGTCAGCAGCAACCTTGGACAAGTCATCCATTGCAGCAGTCAACTTGTTTACGGGGCCCTCGATACTTTTAGAACTATCGGCAATTTCGATTGGAATGGGTAATTGCCCGGTCACATCGTACACTACAATAGGCATCGTTTTTAAGAGATCATTCCCAGGTGATACCGGTAATTCCTTACTAATCGCATTCACAACCGGGCTCTTAAACGATATCAATTGCTGGACGGTGCATAAGACCGGTCGGGGACGATAAGAGACGATGGCGGATCTACAGATACAAAAACACCACAAAGACTGGTCCTTTTACGTTTCGGAGACTCATTCATAAGCGATAAGCTTCTAACTGAGTCTTCACCGCAGTAAAGTCCGCTTGGAGTTTGTTAAAACCTGCCCTTAATGTGTCAAAACTATCTCTAGTCCGCCTCATGAATGAGCGCATCTCATTCTCGACCTCCCGGCAAGCATCACATCCATATTTTAAGCCACCATCTTTAGCAATAGACTCCTTGATTCTGCCTGTGTAACCTGCACACTTAACGTGAACCGCATTGTCACACAGCCAACAAAGAATATAATCATGGGAGTCAACCGCATTGGTAGCAACTATGCAATTATTTTTAGTGCAGACAACCATTTTATCAAAAAGTTAAATTTATTTTAAAAAAGGAATAAAAAAAAAATAAAAAATAAAAATTGTACAGGTAAAAAATCTGTGTACAAGAATATACTGACCAGTTCTGACACAACGGTTAATGTGCAGAGTAAGCCTTCACAACTAAAGAAATTAATAAGCAAGAATACACCAATAATGAGTATAAAAGTAATAGAAAAGTATTTAATCGCGAGAAAAAAAAAATTTTGATAAGCGCAAAAAAACACGTTCTTTCTCTGCAACGAGTGAAAAGTTGGTGAAGCAATTGTATATAAAACCTCAGATCCCAAAATTTGAATCTGACCGGATAAATAGAACACAAGTTACAGTCAATATAAATCGACTCTGCCCAGCTCTGTCGGCAGCGCTGCCTAGTACGTCATTTGTCATCAACAGAGCATATGCATACACACACAGACGCAACGCTACATGAACTGTATATGTATGCGTGCTGTTCTTTGCTTAGGGAATGAGCAAGAAGTAGAAAAAATGGTATTGTTTTCTGTATTGATGAATAGAGTTGCAGAAAACAAATTTTAAACATGTAGAAATACTATTGCCAAGGACTGCAAGGGTATATATAGCTTATTTGATATTTTTTCAAATATTTATGGATTAATTCTTTTTGTTTATTTAATTTTTTTTATTTTTTTTGAGAATAGAAAAAAAATTTATCTCAACGGTGTCTTGCACAGTGAGCCGGAAACATTAAAAGATTACTAGTTTGGTTAATTTTGGAATTAGTTCTACCTATTGGTTTGTATAGCTTTACATCTACTGGGCTAATGAGGTTCCGTTCGATCTCACAATTTTGTAACTTGTTCGTATATTTATATATCTTATCTATATCTTATTTATAGATTAGTGTTAAAGTCCTCAACTTCTTTTACCAGCTGGTCGTCGCCGGTTGGCTCGCTGATGCTTTCCGGAAGGCGTAAAAGGCGACCTGCCTTTCGTGCTCGTTTTCTCAGCCGCTGATGTCCAAGCCCTATGGGCTCAGGCGGTACCGGTGCCGGTCATCGCCCCATTTTTTTTGCATGCATGTACATATATAGGCAATGTACGCTGATCAGGGACACTCTCTGCGGTTTATTGGTAAGTCTTTGGGTGGAGGGGAAGTTTGTGTTTTATTAATAACTGTTTTTAATATGTTGAGAGTTAAGAGTGGTGGCTGTTCTTCTCTTTTTTCGTAGTCCCTGTGTGGGTACTTCCTTGGTCCTTCGATGTCCAGGTCTATTCTTTGACCTATGTCACGGTTGCCATGTAATTACCGTATATATAAATGCACAATTCTTCATTCGTCTCGCCTCTAGTCGCCTCTTCTTTGCAACTATCTTGTTGCTCTGGTGCTGTTTCACAAAAACACTTCGCCGCCGAAATCATCGAAGGACGAAGTGTTTAAGAAATTCGTGGATTTCAAAGAGATCGCAGAATAAGGCAATAAGAAGTGACAACGGCCGAGAATTCTTTAATAGGCATTTTGATGAGTACTTAAAGGATAATGAAACTGTGCGTCAGTTGACGGTTCAATAAATCGCTCAACAGAATGGAGCGGCTGAATGGAGTGTCTGGACGCTTGTCTTCATTCTGGAAGACCGCTATGTATAAGGACAATGAGGATCTGTTGGCAAAGAAGACGCTGGCCCGGATTGGGGCGGTGTGTGAGCAACTGCAAATCGTAAGATAGGCGACTGTTGATCGAGATTTGATGTGGAGACGCTGGGACATCTACGAAATTGTTCGGAGACAATTTGAGTGCTCTATCTCTGGCCAAGAATCCTGTGTTAGAGGCTAGATCGAAACATATTGACATCAGATATGTTGTTGCAAGTGGCGAGATTATTGTCGACTATATATCAACTAAGGACATGGTAGCTGATATTTTAACGAAGAATTTGTCTAAGAAAAAGCATAACCATTAAGTTAAGTTATTGAATTTAATCTAAGGAAGAAGTTTTAATTGTCACATAGAATCATATTGAGGAAGAATGTTGAAAATACCATATGTTTCTGTTTGCAGCCCTGTACTATTTGATACCCTGCTTATATCGGATGTACGTAGCTTGTAAGTTATCGATATAAGTTACTCTGTAGCTCTGAATATTGTCCTTCTTCCTTTTCCGTCTTTGAAAGTGTATGGACACTAAATAAAGATACAAATTTAATTTAACGCAATCCAATCGATCCTCAACACAGACCACCATATAAATTTAGAAGACAAAATAAATGTACATTGTACATATGTAAACAAATTGTAAATTATTGCTTCATAGCATACAGATTCTATCTTGCATGTACTCTATCAAGTACATGAGCACATAACCGAAACTGCCAAATGGGCCCTTCTGGCCCTCCTCGTAAAAAACGTATATAAGAATATCTTGGATATTTTCAGTCCCATTTTAAAATTAAGTTGATGGTTCCTTCTGGGTTTTTTTTCGGCGATATTTTTACCCTGACCAGTCCAAAGAAACTTATGGTAATCATTTTAATGGTTAAACTGTTTCTATCGCAACTGTAGAGACATTGAACTTTCTGTAAAAAACGCAATATTAGATTTATTTGTCCTGATTTATAAACAGCGTTTAAAACGGAAATTCTATAAACATCCCAAGGAGTTCTATAGTTCCAATAAGTGCAAGCGTTATTCTGCATTTTTTTATATAATGTAACGATACCTGTTCCGCACAAGCACAAGCACAAGCACTTCCACATCCCGCCCGCCCAATCGCGGGGTGTAGTCGTATCGACATACGGCCGTCCGATGACGAACCGCGAACTATGAACCGCGCAGACAAATAAAAAAACAATAATTTAAAATATAATTACCTACAGCTAAATACGAGCTAAATGTGGTAGAATAGAGGTTTTTAGAAAAGTGAAGCTTTTCTTATCTGATTACGGGGTAAAACAGATTGTAAACAGAGCATAAGACTTGAAAGGATTCATGGAAAGCATAGTTAGAGATACAGTATTTTAAAGATAGAGGAATAAAAGTTATTCTAGGTCAACAGGTTACATATAAAGAAGAGAAGAAACATTGATTAAAAGAAGCCTACTGGAATACGATGTCAAATCGATATTACGATCCCAATTTAGACCGCGAAGAGCAAAAAAAAAAAAACAGAAATTGCTTTTGAACTAGTTCAATTTTACTTTGGTTTGTCTCATATTGAGGTGACCATGTGCAAATAAATAGGACGGACTAATGAAGTAACAGAATTTTGGTTGTGTACACTCATGAAGACTAAGAGAGGACCTTTTGTGTACTTCTAGAATATATTCGGGAATCCAGACAAATAAAAAGCTGGGGATGCCAACCTGCATGCAGTGTGATTAACAAAGCCAAAAGTCAAATAGATGGGAAAGCGGAAGATGTGACGGACAGTGCAAACTGTCCTTTAATTAATGGCTGACATAGAGCCACTGAACGAAAACTCAATACGCAGCCGGGTGTTAGCGGACGTTGACGATACTATGCGTAGTACGTTCAAGTGGCCCCTACGACACCAGGACATAGCCTGTTACGCGCGAGCCCAAGCAGATACCTGCCCACCTCCCACCCGACCGACCGAGGGGTGCAGCCTTATAACGCACGGCACGAATCGCGTGGACATTTGTTTGTCTGTTTTTTCTATTGTGTATTTACACAGCTTAGAAAGTAATAAAGTATGCTTAACGGAATCAAAGGCTTTGCTGAATTCAGTTTGTTTACCATTTTTGAACCCCTTGATAATTATTGATGTAAATTCTAAAAGGTTAGTGGTTGTAGATCTACGTTTCATAAACCCATGTTGGGATGGCGAAATAATAGAGCTGCAAAAATGTTGCAATTGAAAAGTTTTAATTTTCTCAAAACCTTTCGGAATAGCGGACAATTTTGAGATACCCCTATAGTTAGAGGCTTCGGACTTTTTGCCATTTTTATGGAGAGGAATGATATACGACTCCTTCCAAATAGATGGAAAAGAGGAAGATTCGACAGACAATAGAAACAATTTTAAAATGGGTTTACATAATGCGTTTGCACAGAACCTGAGTACACATCCAGAAAGACCATCTGGTCCCGGAGAATAAACAGGTTTAACTAAATTAAGCTCGCTAAGAATAGAACTTTCATCAATCACTGGATTGAAAATGCAATTAGCCTTTTTTAAATGATAAGGATACGGACTTGCTCGATATTCCGTTGAGGAATAAGTTGTTTTGAAAAAACTCGCAAACATATCGGCAATTGCCTGATCAGTGCTCGCTTTTTTATTTTGAAAAGACAAAAAAGATGGGTGCAGAGTGGTCTTACGTTTAAAATTAACAAAGTTATTAAATTGTTTAGGGTCAGAAGAAAACTGAAGCTTACACCGCTGAAGATAATTCTTATAGCATTGTGTATTAAGCATCATGAATTTTGAACGAGCGACTGTATACAGAGCATAATCTGATGAATGACGTGAAAAATTATTTCTATTTTGGGCACAGCGTCGGCCACTTGACATCCGGTCGTTGTGATTTTTTGGGTTAGTTTAAAATTACAATTGTTTTTTCACGTGTGTGGCTGATTGTACAGTTATACAGTACAGTTGTATTATATTTTTTTAATGCATCTGATTTGGTAAAGCCGCTTTAGATGAACACGATGTTTATTCTGAAAGAAGATGTAGAAAGACGGCATCTTAAGACCATCTCGGTCTGCGTACAACAGTCCTGCATCTGTTGTTAATAACAAAGGTTTAATCATTGACTTACGAGACTTAACGAGCGGACGATTCGCATCCAGTACCCAATGCAGAACATTTCCACAGCAAGCTTTCCCAGACCTACACTGATCAAAGTCACTGTTTTCCCCCCATCGTTCCTGTGGGAGCTATATGATATAGTCACCCGATCTTGATCAAATTTGAGACAGTCGTTTATAGGCGTAATAAACTCTCTAATATTAAGTTTCACGGCTGAATCCGAGATATACAACCCCTGCAGTATATACAAGCCTACATGCAAAATTTCAGCTCTGTAGCGCGTGCGGTCTAGGAGTTTGCGTTGATCCAGACGGACGGACGGACATGGCTATTTGAACTCGTCTCGTCGTGCTGATGAAGAATATATATACTTTGTACGGTCGGAGATGCTTTGTTCTATGCGTTGCACACTTTTGACCAAAATTAATTACCCTTTGTCCGCCACTGTTTGTGGGCCTTTACAAAAACGTTCGCTTGGTGTTTATTCATATTTCTTGACATAGACGACATGTGGAGACGAATGTTTACTTATTGTCTAAAATCGAAGGACGAAGTGTTTAAGAAATTCGTGGATTTCAAAGAGATCGCAGAATAAGGCAATAAGAAGTGACAACGGCCGAGAATTCTTTAATAGGCATTTTGATGAGTACTTAAAGGATAATGAAACTGTGCGTCAGTTGACGGTTCAATAAATCTCTCAACAGAATGGAGCGGCTGAATGGAGTGTCTGGACGCTTGTCTTCATTCTGGAAGACCGCTATGTATAAGGACAATGAGGATCTGTTGGCAAAGAAGACGCTGGCCCGGATTGGGGCGGTGTGTGAGCAACTGCAAATCGTAAGATAGGCGACTGTTGATCGAGATTTGATGTGGAGACGCTGGGACATCTACGAAATTGTTCGGAGACAATTTAAGTGCTCTATCTCTGGCCAAGAATCCTGTGTTAGAGGCTAGATCAAAACATATTGACATCAGATATCATTTCGATCGAGAAGTTGTTGCAAGTGGCGAGATTATTGTCGACTATATATCAACTAAGGACATGGTAGCTGATATTTTAACGAAGAATTTGTCTAAGAAAAAGCATAACCATTAAGTTAAGTTATTGAATTTAATCTAAGGAAGAAGTTTTAATTGTCACATAGAATCATATTGAGGAAGAATGTTGAAAATACCATATGTTTCTGTTTGCAGCCCTGTACTATTTGATACCCTGCTTATATCGGATGTACGTAGCTTGTAAGTTATCGATATAAGTTACTCTGTAGCTCTGAATATTGTCCTTCTTCCTTTTCCGTCTTTGAAAGTGTATGGACACTAAATAAAGATACAAATTTAATTTAACGCAATCCAATCGATCCTCAACACAGACCACCATATAAATTTAGAAGACAAAATAAATGTACATTGTACATATGTAAACAAATTGTAAATTATTGCTTCATAGCATACAGATTCTATCTTGCATGTACTCTATCAAGTACATGAGCACATAACCGAAACTGCCAAATGGGCCCTTCTGGCCCTCCTCGTAAAAAACGTATATAAGAATATCTTGGATATTTTCAGTCCCATTTTAAAATTAAGTTGATGGTTCCTTCTGGGTTTTTTTTCGGCGATATTTTTACCCTGACCAGTCCAAAGAAACTTATGGTAATCATTTTAATGGTTAAACTGTTTCTATCGCAACTGTAGAGACATTGAACTTTCTGTAAAAAACGCAATATTAGATTTATTTGTCCTGATTTATAAACAGCGTTTAAAACGGAAATTCTATAAACATCCCAAGGAGTTCTATAGTTCCAATAAGTGCAAGCGTTATTCTGCATTTTTTTATATAATGTAACGATACCTGTTCCGCACAAGCACAAGCACTTCCACATCCCGCCCGCCCAATCGCGGGGTGTAGTCGTATCGACATACGGCCGTCCGATGACGAACCGCGAACTATGAACCGCGCAGACAAATAAAAAAAACAATAATTTAAAATATAATTACCTACAGCTAAATACGAGCTAAATGTGGTACAATAGAGGTTTTTAGAAAAGTGAAGCTTTTCTTATCTGATTACGGGGTAAAAAAGATTGTAAACAGAGCATAAGACTTGAAAGGATTCATGGAAAGCATAGTTAGAGATACAGTATTTTAAAGATAGAGGAATAAAAGTTATTCTAGGTCAACAGGTTACATATAAAGAAGAGAAGAAACATTGATTAAAAGAAGCCTACTGGAATACGATGTCAAATCGATATTACGATCCCAATTTAGACCGCGAAGAGCAAAAAAAAAAAACAGAAATTGCTTTTGAACTAGTTCAATTTTACTTTGGTTTGTCTCATATTGAGGTGACCATGTGCAAATAAATAGGACGGACTAATGAAGTAACAGAATTTTGGTTGTGTACACTCATGAAGACTAAGAAAGGAACTTTTGTGTACTTCTAGAATATATTCGGGAATCCAGACAAATAAAAAGCTGGGGATGCCAACCTGCATGCAGTGTGATTAACAAAGCCAAAAGTCAAATAGATGGGAAAGCGGAAGATGTGACGGACAGTGCAAACAGTCCTTTAATTAATGGCTAAAATAGAGCCACTGAACGAAAACTCAATACGCAGCCGGGTGTTAGCGGACGTTGATGATACTATGCGTAGTACGTTCAAGTGGCCCCTACGACACCAGGACATAGCCTGTTACGCGCGAGCCCAAGCAGATAACTGCCCACCTCCCACCCGACCGACCGAGGGGTGCAGCCTTATAACGCACGGCACGAATCGCGTGGACATTTGTTTGTCTGTTTTTTCTATTGTGTATTTACACAGCTTAGAAATTAATAAAGTATGTTTAACGGAATCAAAGGCTTTGCTGAATTCAGTTTGTTTACCATTTTTGAACCCCTCGATAATTATTGATGTAAATTCTAAAAGGTTAGTGGTTGTAGATCTACGTTTCATAAACCCATGTTGGGATGGCGAAATAATAGAGCTGCAAAAATGTTGCAATCGAAAAGTTTTAATTTTCTCAAAACCTTTCGGAATAGCGTACAATTTTGAGATACCCCTATAGTTAGAGGCTTCGGACTTTTTGCCATTTTTATGGAGAGAAATGATATACGACTCCTTCCAAATAGATGGAAAAGAGGAAGATTCGACAGACAATAGAAATTTAATGTAGGATGAAATTTGTCTTCGGAAAGAACAAATGGTTTGATCCTAGAAACATCACAATAAGAAGAATCCAACACAGAAATAAAATCTAACGATTTTCCATTAGAAATTAAGAAAGGATTGACCTGGGATATAGATAATCATAGAAGGCCATCAATAAAGCCATGCGACATAAAAGGCAGCAGAAGGAAGACTATCTACATATAGATTAGGAAGTATAGATTTCAGTCCTCTAACGTTCTGGTAACCCAGGTTAAGAGACAAAAGTAGTTTTTTGACACACCAGCAGATTCTGATGTGGCAGGAATAGTTATAGTTGTTGATTTTTCTTATTTACAGTATATTCCTTAACTATTTTATGCTTTAGCCAAAAATCTTCTCGACATATAATGTCAAAGATATTGGCAGAAACACTAATTTTAAAGAACAAAATGTCACGAGAATATGAAAATTTTAACTTCCAGCGCAATATTTGAGACGTTAACTCTCTTCCGAAAATAGGGTATTATATCATCAGATGTGACAACAGGGTTAAGCCTACGAACAAATAGATGTCTCTTTGGTGGTATGCTAACGAGAGGCCGCGGTCCCGAAACGTCAGCAGCAACCTTGGACAAGTCATCCATTGCAGCAGTCAACTTGTTTACGGGGCCCTCGATACTTTTAGAACTATCGGCAATTTCGATTGGAATGGGTAATTGCCCGGTCACATCGTACACTACAATAGGCATCGTTTTTAAGAGATCATTCCCAGGTGATACCGGTAATTCCTTACTAATCGCATTCACAACCGGGCTCTTAAACGATATCAATTGCTGGACGGTGCATAAGACCGGTCGGGGACGATAAGAGACGATGGCGGATCTACAGATACAAAAACACCACAAAGACTGGTCCTTTTACGTTTCGGAGACTCATTCATAAGCGATAAGCTTCTAACTGAGTCTTCACCGCAGTAAAGTCCGCTTGGAGTTTGTTAAAACCTGCCCTTAATGTGTCAAAACTATCTCTAGTCCGCCTCATGAATGAGCGCATCTCATTCTCGACCTCCCGGCAAGCATCACATCCATATTTTAAGCCACCATCTTTAGCAATAGACTCCTTGATTCTGCCTGTGTAACCTGCACACTTAACGTGAACCGCATTGTCACACAGCCAACAAAGAATATAATCATGGGAGTCAACCGCATTGGTAGCAACTATGCAATTATTTTTAGTGCAGACAACCATTTTATCAAAAAGTTAAATTTATTTTAAAAAAGGAATAAAAAAAAAATAAAAAATAAAAATTGTACAGGTAAAAAATCTGTGTACAAGAATATACTGACCAGTTCTGACACAACGGTTAATGTGCAGAGTAAGCCTTCACAACTAAAGAAATTAATAAGCAAGAATACACCAATAATGAGTATAAAAGTAATAGAAAAGTATTTAATCGCGAGAAAAAAAAAAATTTTGATAAGCGCAAAAAAACACGTTCTTTCTCTGCAACGAGTGAAAAGTTGGTGAAGCAATTGTATATAAAACCTCAGATCCCAAAATTTGAATCTGACCGGATAAATAGAACACAAGTTACAGTCAATATAAATCGACTCTGCCCAGCTCTGTCGGCAGCGCTGCCTAGTACGTCATTTGTCATCAACAGAGCATATGCATACACACACAGACGCAACGCTACATGAACTGTATATGTATGCGTGCTGTTCTTTGCTTAGGGAATGAGCAAGAAGTAGAAAAAATGGTATTGTTTTCTGTATTGATGAATAGAGTTGCAGAAAACAAATTTTAAACATGTAGAAATACTATTGCCAAGGACTGCAAGGGTATATATAGCTTATTTGATATTTTTTCAAATATTTATGGATTAATTCTTTTTGTTTATTTAATTTTTTTTATTTTTTTTGAGAATAGAAAAAAAATTTATCTCAACGGTGTCTTGCACAGTGAGCCGGAAACATTAAAAGATTACTAGTTTGGTTAATTTTGGAATTAGTTCTACCTATTGGTTTGTATAGCTTTACATCTACTGGGCTAATGAGGTTCCGTTCGATCTCACAATTTTGTAACTTGTTCGTATATTTATATATCTTATCTATATCTTATTTATAGATTAGTGTTAAAGTCCTCAACTTCTTTTACCAGCTGGTCGTCGCCGGTTGGCTCGCTGATGCTTTCCCGAAGGCGTAAAAGGCGACCTGCCTTTCGTGCTCGTTTTCTCAGCCGCTGATGTCCAAGCCCTATGGGCTCAGGCGGTACCGGTGCCGGTCATCGCCCCATTTTTTTTGCATGCATGTACATATATAGGCAATGTACGCTGATCAGGGACACTCTCTGCGGTTTATTGGTAAGTCTTTGGGTGGAGGGGAAGTTTGTGTTTTATTAATAACTGTTTTTAATATGTTGAGAGTTAAGAGTGGTGGCTGTTCTTCTCTTTTTTCGTAGTCCCTGTGTGGGTACTTCCTTGGTCCTTCGATGTCCAGGTCTATTCTTTGACCTATGTCACGGTTGCCATGTAATTACCGTATATATAAATGCACAATTCTTCATTCGTCTCGCCTCTAGTCGCCTCTTCTTTGCAACTATCTTGTTGCTCTGGTGCTGTTTCACAAAAACACTTCGCCGCCGAAATCATCGAAGGACGAAGTGTTTAAGAAATTCGTGGATTTCAAAGAGATCGCAGAATAAGGCAATAAGAAGTGACAACGGCCGAGAATTCTTTAATAGGCATGATGAGTACTTAAAGGATAATGAAACTGTGCGTCAGTTGACGGTTCAATAAATCGCTCAACAGAATGGAGCGGCTGAATGGAGTGTCTGGACGCTTGTCTTCATTCTGGAAGACCGCTATGTATAAGGACAATGAGGATCTGTTGGCAAAGAAGACGCTGGCCCGGATTGGGGCGGTGTGTGAGCAACTGCAAATCGTAAGATAGGCGACTGTTGATCGAGATTTGATGTGGAGACGCTGGGACATCTACGAAATTGTTCGGAGACAATTTGAGTGCTCTATCTCTGGCCAAGAATCCTGTGTTAGAGGCTAGATCGAAACATATTGACATCAGATATGTTGTTGCAAGTGGCGAGATTATTGTCGACTATATATCAACTAAGGACATGGTAGCTGATATTTTAACGAAGAATTTGTCTAAGAAAAAGCATAACCATTAAGTTAAGTTATTGAATTTAATCTAAGGAAGAAGTTTTAATTGTCACATAGAATCATATTGAGGAAGAATGTTGAAAATACCATATGTTTCTGTTTGCAGCCCTGTACTATTTGATACCCTGCTTATATCGGATGTACGTAGCTTGTAAGTTATCGATATAAGTTACTCTGTAGCTCTGAATATTGTCCTTCTTCCTTTTCCGTCTTTGAAAGTGTATGGACACTAAATGAAGATACAAATTTAATTTAACGCAATCCAATCGATCCTCAACACAGACCACCATATAAATTTAGAAGACAAAATAAATGTACATATGTAAACAAATTGTAAATTATTGCTTCATAGCATACAGATTCTATCTTGCATGTACTCTATCAAGTACATGAGCACATAACCGAAACTGCCAAATGGGCCCTTCTGGCCCTCCTCGTAAAAAACGTATATAAGAATATCTTGGATATTTTCAGTCCCATTTTAAAATTAAGTTGATGGTTCCTTCTGGGTTTTTTTTCGGCGATATTTTTACCCTGACCAGTCCAAAGAAACTTATGGTAATCATTTTAATGGTTAAACTGTTTCTATCGCAACTGTAGAGACATTGAACTTTCTGTAAAAAACGCAATATTAGATTTATTTGTCCTGATTTATAAACAGCGTTTAAAACGGAAATTCTATAAACATCCCAAGGAGTTCTATAGTTCCAATAAGTGCAAGCGTTATTCTGCATTTTTTTATATAATGTAACGATACCTGTTCCGCACAAGCACAAGCACAAGCACTTCCACATCCCGCCCGCCCAATCGCGGGGTGTAGTCGTATCGACATACGGCCGTCCGATGACGAACCGCGAACTATGAACCGCGCAGACAAATAAAAAAACAATAATTTAAAATATAATTACCTACAGCTAAATACGAGCTAAATGTGGTAGAATAGAGGTTTTTAGAAAAGTGAAGCTTTTCTTATCTGATTACGGGGTAAAACAGATTGTAAACAGAGCATAAGACTTGAAAGGATTCATGGAAAGCATAGTTAGAGATACAGTATTTTAAAGATAGAGGAATAAAAGTTATTCTGGGTCAACAGGTTACATATAAAGAAGAGAAGAAACATTGATTAAAAGAAGCCTACTGGAATACGATGTCAAATCGATATTACGATCCCAATTTAGACCGCGAAGAGCAAAAAAAAAAAAACAGAAATTGCTTTTGAACTAGTTCAATTTTACTTTGGTTTGTCTCATATTGAGGTGACCATGTGCAAATAAATAGGACGGACTAATGAAGTAACAGAATTTTGGTTGTGTACACTCATGAAGACTAAGAGAGGACCTTTTGTGTACTTCTAGAATATATTCGGGAATCCAGACAAATAAAAAGCTGGGGATGCCAACCTGCATGCAGTGTGATTAACAAAGCCAAAAGTCAAATAGATGGGAAAGCGGAAGATGTGACGGACAGTGCAAACAGTCCTTTAATTAATGGCTGACATAGAGCCACTGAACGAAAACTCAATACGCAGCCGGGTGTTAGCGGACGTTGACGATACTATGCGTAGTACGTTCAAGTGGCCCCTACGACACCAGGACATAGCCTGTTACGCGCGAGCCCAAGCAGATACCTGCCCACCTCCCACCCGACCGACCGAGGGGTGCAGCCTTATAACGCACGGCACGAATCGCGTGGACATTTGTTTGTCTGTTTTTTCTATTGTGTATTTACACATTAGAAAAAACAGACAAACAAATAATGCTATAGCTATCTATTGACTAAATGGGATAGGATAGATGTTTAGCTATGTTTTGAGCTAATAACTCAGGCCAATTAGGAGCTTGTGCATAAAAATGACACCAATCATAATTCTAGGGTTAGTTAGGGACGGAAGGTTAATCGAGAGAAGTCTACTAGAATACGAATGCAAATTGACATTGCAATCCCAGCTTACGCCACGAAGAGCAAGTAGCAAGAACTGCCTTTGAACGGATTCAAGTCTAATCTGGTGCGACTCAAATTGAGGTGACCAAATGCAAGATCCATACTCTAAAATAGGTCGGACAAGCGAAATAAAAAGAACTTTAGTTGTATAGGGGTCGTCAAATTCTTTTGACCATCTTTTGATGAAACCCTTAACACTCATGGCCTTTGCGACCGTGGTGGAAATATGGGTGTTAAAATTTAACTTATGGTGCATAAGTACGCCCAAATCATTCATATAGTTTAGGCGTTCTAAAGGACTATTGTTTAGAAATTAAGTGACCAGTTAAGGAGAGTTACGGAAATAAGTCATTACCTTACATTTGGTAGTGTTAAGATTTAGTAGATTAAACTGGCACCAGCATTGAAAGTTTTTAAGATCAGCTTGTAGCCGACTAAATGAATCTGTATCTTTATGAGTAAGACAATGTTTGACATCGTTAGCATACATAAGCACACGTGAATGAACAATGACTGATGGAAGATCGTTAATGAATAGTGTGAAGAGCAGAGGGCCAAGATGACTACCTTGAGGTACATCAGAAGTCACAGGAATGGAAGCGGAAAAAGAAGACTTAAAAAGTACCTTCTGTTTTCTATTTGTTAAATATTCTCGAACCCAAGAAAGGAAAAGGGGTGGAAACCCAATGTCGCTCAGTTTAGAAAGTAATAGGGTATGATTAACGGAATCAAAGGCTTTGCTGAATTCAGTTTGTTTACCATTTTTGAACCCCTTGATAATTATTGATGTAAATTCTAAAAGGTTAGTGGTTGTAGATCTACGTTTCATAAACCCATGTTGGGATGGCGAAATAATAGAGCTGCAAAAATGTTGCAATTGAGAAGTTATAATTTTCTCAAAAGCTTTCGGAATAGCGGACAATTTTGAGATACCCCTATAGTTAGAGGCTTCGGACTTTTTGCCATTTTTATGCAGAGGAATGATATACGACTCCTTCCAAATAGATGGAAAAGAGGAAGATTCGACAGACAATAGAAACAATTTTAAAATGGGTTTACATAATGCGTTTGCACAGAACCTGAGTACACATCCAGAAAGACCATCTGGCCCCGGAGAATAAACAGGTTTAACTAATTTAAGTTCGCTAAGAATAGAACTTTCATCAATCACTGGATTGAAAATGCAATTAGCCTTTTTTAAATGATAAGGATACGGACTTGCTCGATATTCCGTTGAGGAATAAGTTGTTTTGAAAAAACTCGCAAACATATCGGCAATTGCCTGATCAGTGCTCGCTTTTTTATTTTGAAAAGACAAAAAAGATGGGTGCAGAGTGGTCTTACGTTTAAAATTAACAAAGTTATTAAATTGTTTAGGGTCAGAAGAAAACTGAAGCTTACACCGCTGAAGATAATTCTTATAGCATTGTGTATTAAGCATCATGAATTTTGAACGAGCGACTGTATACAGAGCATAATCTGATGAACGACGTGAAAAATTATTTCTATTTTGGGCACAGCGTCGGCCACTTGACATCCTGCCGTTATGATTTTTTGGGTTAGTTTAAAATTACAATTGTTTTTTCACGTGTGTGGCTGATTGTACAGTTATACAGTACAGTTGTATTATATTTTTTTTAATGCATCTGATTTGGTAAAGCCGCTTTAGATGAACACGATGTTTATTCTGAAAGAAGATGTAGAAAGACGGCATCTTAAGACCATCTCGGTCTGCGTACAACAGTCCTGCATCTGTTGTTAATAACAAAGGTTTAATCATTGACTTACGAGACTTAACGAGCGGACGATTCGCATCCAGTACCCAATGCAGAACATTTCCACAGCAAGCTTTCCCAGACCTACACTGATCAAAGTCACTGTTTTCCCCCCATCGTTCCTGTGGGAGCTATATGATATAGTCACCCGATCTTGATCAAATTTGAGACAGTCGTTTATAGGCGTAATAAACTCTCTAATATTAAGTTTCACGGCTGAATCCGAGATATACAACCCCTGCAGTATATACAAGCCTACATGCAAAATTTCAGCTCTGTAGCGCGTGCGGTCTAGGAGTTTGCGTTGATCCAGACGGACGGACGGACATGGCTATTTGAACTCGTCTCGTCGTGCTGATGAAGAATATATATACTTTGTACGGTCGGAGATGCTTTGTTCTATGCGTTGCACACTTTTGACCAAAATTAATTACCCTTTGTCCGCCACTGTTTGTGGGCCTTTACAAAAACGTTCGCTTGGTGTTTATTCATATTTCTTGACATAGACGACATGTGGAGACGAATGTTTACTTATTGTCTAAAATCGAAGGACGAAGTGTTTAAGAAATTCGTGGATTTCAAAGAGATCGCAGAATAAGGCAATAAGAAGTGACAACGGCCGAGAATTCTTTAATAGGCATTTTGATGAGTACTTAAAGGATAATGAAACTGTGCGTCAGTTGACGGTTCAATAAATCTCTCAACAGAATGGAGCGGCTGAATGGAGTGTCTGGACGCTTGTCTTCATTCTGGAAGACCGCTATGTATAAGGACAATGAGGATCTGTTGGCAAAGAAGACGCTGGCCCGGATTGGGGCGGTGTGTGAGCAACTGCAAATCGTAAGATAGGCGACTGTTGATCGAGATTTGATGTGGAGACGCTGGGACATCTACGAAATTGTTCGGAGACAATTTAAGTGCTCTATCTCTGGCCAAGAATCCTGTGTTAGAGGCTAGATCAAAACATATTGACATCAGATATCATTTCGATCGAGAAGTTGTTGCAAGTGGCGAGATTATTGTCGACTATATATCAACTAAGGACATGGTAGCTGATATTTTAACGAAGAATTTGTCTAAGAAAAAGCATAACCATTAAGTTAAGTTATTGAATTTAATCTAAGGAAGAAGTTTTAATTGTCACATAGAATCATATTGAGGAAGAATGTTGAAAATACCATATGTTTCTGTTTGCAGCCCTGTACTATTTGATACCCTGCTTATATCGGATGTACGTAGCTTGTAAGTTATCGATATAAGTTACTCTGTAGCTCTGAATATTGTCCTTCTTCCTTTTCCGTCTTTGAAAGTGTATGGACACTAAATAAAGATACAAATTTAATTTAACGCAATCCAATCGATCCTCAACACAGACCACCATATAAATTTAGAAGACAAAATAAATGTACATTGTACATATGTAAACAAATTGTAAATTATTGCTTCATAGCATACAGATTCTATCTTGCATGTACTCTATCAAGTACATGAGCACATAACCGAAACTGCCAAATGGGCCCTTCTGGCCCTCCTCGTAAAAAACGTATATAAGAATATCTTGGATATTTTCAGTCCCATTTTAAAATTAAGTTGATGGTTCCTTCTGGGTTTTTTTTCGGCGATATTTTTACCCTGACCAGTCCAAAGAAACTTATGGTAATCATTTTAATGGTTAAACTGTTTCTATCGCAACTGTAGAGACATTGAACTTTCTGTAAAAAACGCAATATTAGATTTATTTGTCCTGATTTATAAACAGCGTTTAAAACGGAAATTCTATAAACATCCCAAGGAGTTCTATAGTTCCAATAAGTGCAAGCGTTATTCTGCATTTTTTTATATAATGTAACGATACCTGTTTCGCACAAGCACAAGCACTTCCACATCCCGCCCGCCCAATCGCGGGGTGTAGTCGTATCGACATACGGCCGTCCGATGACGAACCGCGAACTATGAACCGCGCAGACAAATAAAAAAAAACAATAATTTAAAATATAATTACCTACAGCTAAATACGAGCTAAATGTGGTAGAATAGAGGTTTTTAGAAAAGTGAAGCTTTTCTTATCTGATTACGGGGTAAAAAAGATTGTAAACAGAGCATAAGACTTGAAAGGATTCATGGAAAGCATAGTTAGAGATACAGTATTTTTAAGATAGAGGAATAAAAGTTATTCTAGGTCAACAGGTTACATATAAAGAAGAGAAGAAACATTGATTAAAAGAAGCCTACTGGAATACGATGTCAAATCGATATTACGATCCCAATTTAGACCGCGAAGAGCAAAAAAAAAAAACAGAAATTGCTTTTGAACTAGTTCAATTTTACTTTGGTTTGTCTCATATTGAGGTGACCATGTGCAAATAAATAGGACGGACTAATGAAGTAACAGAATTTTGGTTGTGTACACTCATGAAGACTAAGAGAGGACCTTTTGTGTACTTCTAGAATATATTCGGGAATCCAGACAAATAAAAAGCTGGGGATGCCAACCTGCATGCAGTGTGATTAACAAAGCCAAAAGTCAAATAGATGGGAAAGCGGAAGATGTGACGGACAGTGCAAACTGTCCTTTAATTAATGGCTGACATAGAGCCACTGAACGAAAACTCAATACGCAGCCGGGTGTTAGCGGACGTTGACGATACTATGCGTAGTACGTTCAAGTGGCCCCTACGACACCAGGACATAGCCTGTTACGCGCGAGCCCAAGCAGATACCTGCCCACCTCCCACCCGACCGACCGAGGGGTGCAGCCTTATAACGCACGGCACGAATCGCGTGGACATTTGTTTGTCTGTTTTTTCTATTGTGTATTTACACATTAGAAAAAACAGACAAACAAATAATGCTATAGCTATCTATTGACTAAATGGGATAGGATAGATGTTTAGCTATGTTTTGAGCTAATAACTCAGGCCAATTAGGAGCTTGTGCATAAAAATGACACCAATCATAATTCTAGGGTTAGTTAGGGACGGAAGGTTAATCGAGAGAAGTCTACTAGAATACGAATGCAAATTGACATTGCAATCCCAGCTTACGCCACGAAGAGCAAGTAGCAAGAACTGCCTTTGAACGGATTCAAGTCTAATCTGGTGCGACTCAAATTGAGGTGACCAAATGCAAGATCCATACTCTAAAATAGGTCGGACAAGCGAAATAAAAAGAACTTTAGTTGTATAGGGGTCGTCAAATTCTTTTGACCATCTTTTGATGAAACCCTTAACACTCATGGCCTTTGCGACCGTGGTGGAAATATGGGTGTTAAAATTTAACTTATGGTGCATAAGTACGCCCAAATCATTCATATAGTTTAGGCGTTCTAAAGGACTATTGTTTAGAAATTAAGTGACCAGTTAAGGAGAGTTACGGAAATAAGTCATTACCTTACATTTGGTAGTGTTAAGATTTAGTAGATTAAACTGGCACCAGCATTGAAAGTTTTTAAGATCAGCTTGTAGCCGACTAAATGAATCTGTATCTTTATGAGTAAGACAATGTTTGACATCGTTAGCATACATAAGCACACGTGAATGAACAATGACTGATGGAAGATCGTTAATGAATAGTGTGAAGAGCAGAGGGCCAAGATGACTACCTTGAGGTACATCAGAAGTCACAGGAATGGAAGCGGAAAAAGAAGACTTAAAAAGTACCTTCTGTTTTCTATTTGTTAAATATTCTCGAACCCAAGAAAGGAAAAGGGGTGGAAACCCAATGTCGCTCAGTTTAGAAAGTAATAGGGTATGATTAACGGAATCAAAGGCTTTGCTGAATTCAGTTTGTTTACCATTTTTGAACCCCTTGATAATTATTGATGTAAATTCTAAAAGGTTAGTGGTTGTAGATCTACGTTTCATAAACCCATGTTGGGATGGCGAAATAATAGAGCTGCAAAAATGTTGCAATTGAGAAGTTATAATTTTCTCAAAAGCTTTCGGAATAGCGGACAATTTTGAGATACCCCTATAGTTAGAGGCTTCGGACTTTTTGCCATTTTTATGCAGAGGAATGATATACGACTCCTTCCAAATAGATGGAAAAGAGGAAGATTCGACAGACAATAGAAACAATTTTAAAATGGGTTTACATAATGCGTTTGCACAGAACCTGAGTACACATCCAGAAAGACCATCTGGCCCCGGAGAATAAACAGGTTTAACTAATTTAAGTTCGCTAAGAATAGAACTTTCATCAATCACTGGATTGAAAATGCAATTAGCCTTTTTTAAATGATAAGGATACGGACTTGCTCGATATTCCGTTGAGGAATAAGTTGTTTTGAAAAAACTCGCAAACATATCGGCAATTGCCTGATCAGTGCTTGCTTTTTTATTTTGAAAAGACAAAAAAGATGGGTGCACAGAGGTCTTACGTTTAGAATTAACAAAATTATAAAATTGTTTAGGGTCAGAAGAAAACTGAAGCTTACACCGCTGAAGATAATTCTTATAGCATTGTGTATTAAGCATCATGAATTTTGAACGAGCGACTGTATACACAGCATAATCTGATGAACGACGTGTTTTTTGAAACTTCTTATAATATCGTAACTTCACATTTTTCACATTTTTCAAATTGGATAGCTCACGAGAGAACCATGGAGGTTTGTTGAGCCGCTCCAGCCTACCAAGAGGCACACAAATATCAAAGAGTGAATTCAGAGTATCATAGAAAAAACGAACAGCTGAGGTCATATCTCTACAATTGTACAGATAAGACCAATCGGTAGTAGTAATGTTTTCATTAAGGTTGGCAAATTCAGTCTTACGAAAGCACCTAGTTAGAGGTAACTCATTCGAAACAAGTAATGGTAAAAGCAAGGGCAGATCAATTTTTAAATTTAATGTAGGATGAAATTTGTCTTCGGGAAGAACAAATGGTTTGATCCTAGAAACATCACAATAAGAAGAATCCAACACAGAAATAAAATCTAACGATTTTCCATTAGAAATTAAGACAGGATTGACTTGGGATATAGATAATCATAGAAGGCCATCAATAAAGTCATGTGACATAGAGGGCAGCAGAAGGAAGACTATCTACATAGAGATTAGGAAGTATAGATTTCAGTCCTCTAACGTTCTGGTAACCCAGGTTAAGAGACAAAAGTAGTTTTTTGACACACCAGCAGATTCTGATGTGGCAGGAATAGTTATAGTTGTTAATTTTTCTTATTTACAGTATATTCCTTAACTATTTTATGCTTTAGCCAAAAATCTTCTCGACATATAATGACACTAATTTTAAAGAACGAAATGTCCCGAGAATAAGAAAATTTTAACTTCCAGCGCAATATTCGAGACGTTAACTCTCTTCCGAAAATAGGGTATTATGTCATCAGATGTGACAACAGGGTCTATGCTAACGAGAGGCCGCGGTCCCGAAACGTCAGCAGCAACCTTGGACAAGTCACCCATTGCAGCAGACGAAAAGAGACGCTGCCGGATCTACAGATACAAAAACACCACAAAGACTGGTCCTTTTACGTTTCGGAGACTCATTCATAAGCGATAAGCTTCTAACTAAGTCTTCACCGCAGTAAACTCCGCTTGGAGTTTGTTAAAACATTCTCGACCTCCCGGCAAGCATTCTTATAGCATTGTGTATTAAGCATCATGAATTTTGAACGAGCGACTGTATACAGAGCATAATCTGATGAACGACGTGAAAAATTATTTCTATTTTGGGCACAGCGTCGGCCACTTGACATCCTGCCGTTATGATTTTTTGGGTTAGTTTAAAATTACAATTGTTTTTTCACGTGTGTGGCTGATTGTACAGTTATACAGTACAGTTGTATTATATTTTTTTTAATGCATCTGATTTGGTAAAGCCGCTTTAGATGAACACGATGTTTATTCTGAAAGAATATGTAGAAAGACGGCATCTTAAGACCATCTCGGTCTGCGTACAACAGTCCTGCATCTGTTGTTAATAACAAAGGTTTAATCATTGACTTACGAGACTTAACGAGCGGACGATTCGCATCCAGTACCCAATGCAGAACATTTCCACAGCAAGCTTTCCCAGACCTACACTGATCAAAGTCACTGTTTTCCCCCATCGTTCCTGTGGGAGCTATATGATATAGTCACCCGATCTTGATCAAATTTGAGACAGTCGTTTATAGGCGTAATAAACTCTCTAATATTAAGTTTCACGGCTGAATCCGAGATATACAACCCCTGCAGTATATACAAGCCTACATGCAAAATTTCAGCTCTGTAGCGCGTGCGGTCTAGGAGTTTGCGTTGATCCAGACGGACGGACGGACATGGCTATTTGAACTCGTCTCGTCGTGCTGATGAAGAATATATATACTTTGTACGGTCGGAGATGCTTTGTTCTATGCGTTGCACACTTTTGACCAAAATTAATTACCCTTTGTCCGCCACTGTTTGTGGGCCTTTACAAAAACGTTCGCTTGGTGTTTATTCATATTTCTTGACATAGACGACATGTGGAGACGAATGTTTACTTATTGTCTAAAATCGAAGGACGAAGTGTTTAAGAAATTCGTGGATTTCAAAGAGATCGCAGAATAAGGCAATAAGAAGTGACAACGGCCGAGAATTCTTTAATAGGCATTTTGATGAGTACTTAAAGGATAATGAAACTGTGCGTCAGTTGACGGTTCAATAAATCTCTCAACAGAATGGAGCGGCTGAATGGAGTGTCTGGACGCTTGTCTTCATTCTGGAAGACCGCTATGTATAAGGACAATGAGGATCTGTTGGCAAAGAAGACGCTGGCCCGGATTGGGGCGGTGTGTGAGCAACTGCAAATCGTAAGATAGGCGACTGTTGATCGAGATTTGATGTGGAGACGCTGGGACATCTACGAAATTGTTCGGAGACAATTTAAGTGCTCTATCTCTGGCCAAGAATCCTGTGTTAGAGGCTAGATCAAAACATATTGACATCAGATATCATTTCGATCGAGAAGTTGTTGCAAGTGGCGAGATTATTGTCGACTATATATCAACTAAGGACATGGTAGCTGATATTTTAACGAAGAATTTGTCTAAGAAAAAGCATAACCATTAAGTTAAGTTATTGAATTTAATCTAAGGAAGAAGTTTTAATTGTCACATAGAATCATATTGAGGAAGAATGTTGAAAATACCATATGTTTCTGTTTGCAGCCCTGTACTATTTGATACCCTGCTTATATCGGATGTACGTAGCTTGTAAGTTATCGATATAAGTTACTCTGTAGCTCTGAATATTGTCCTTCTTCCTTTTCCGTCTTTGAAAGTGTATGGACACTAAATAAAGATACAAATTTAATTTAACGCAATCCAATCGATCCTCAACACAGACCACCATATAAATTTAGAAGACAAAATAAATGTACATTGTACATATGTAAACAAATTGTAAATTATTGCTTCATAGCATACAGATTCTATCTTGCATGTACTCTATCAAGTACATGAGCACATAACCGAAACTGCCAAATGGGCCCTTCTGGCCCTCCTCGTAAAAAACGTATATAAGAATATCTTGGATATTTTCAGTCCCATTTTAAAATTAAGTTGATGGTTCCTTCTGGGTTTTTTTTCGGCGATATTTTTACCCTGACCAGTCCAAAGAAACTTATGGTAATCATTTTAATGGTTAAACTGTTTCTATCGCAACTGTAGAGACATTGAACTTTCTGTAAAAAACGCAATATTAGATTTATTTGTCCTGATTTATAAACAGCGTTTAAAACGGAAATTCTATAAACATCCCAAGGAGTTCTATAGTTCCAATAAGTGCAAGCGTTATTCTGCATTTTTTTATATAATGTAACGATACCTGTTTCGCACAAGCACAAGCACTTCCACATCCCGCCCGCCCAATCGCGGGGTGTAGTCGTATCGACATACGGCCGTCCGATGACGAACCGCGAACTATGAACCGCGCAGACAAATAAAAAAAAACAATAATTTAAAATATAATTACCTACAGCTAAATACGAGCTAAATGTGGTAGAATAGAGGTTTTTAGAAAAGTGAAGCTTTTCTTATCTGATTACGGGGTAAAAAAGATTGTAAACAGAGCATAAGACTTGAAAGGATTCATGGAAAGCATAGTTAGAGATACAGTATTTTTAAGATAGAGGAATAAAAGTTATTCTAGGTCAACAGGTTACATATAAAGAAGAGAAGAAACATTGATTAAAAGAAGCCTACTGGAATACGATGTCAAATCGATATTACGATCCCAATTTAGACCGCGAAGAGCAAAAAAAAAAAAACAGAAATTGCTTTTGAACTAGTTCAATTTTACTTTGGTTTGTCTCATATTGAGGTGACCATGTGCAAATAAATAGGACGGACTAATGAAGTAACAGAATTTTGGTTGTGTACACTCATGAAGACTAAGAGAGGACCTTTTGTGTACTTCTAGAATATATTCGGGAATCCAGACAAATAAAAAGCTGGGGATGCCAACCTGCATGCAGTGTGATTAACAAAGCCAAAAGTCAAATAGATGGGAAAGCGGAAGATGTGACGGACAGTGCAAACTGTCCTTTAATTAATGGCTGACATAGAGCCACTGAACGAAAACTCAATACGCAGCCGGGTGTTAGCGGACGTTGACGATACTATGCGTAGTACGTTCAAGTGGCCCCTACGCCTGTTACGCGCGAGCCCAAGCAGATACCTGCCCACCTCCCACCCGACCGACCGAGGGGTGCAGCCTTATAACGCACGGCACGAATCGCGTGGACATTTGTTTGTCTGTTTTTTCTATTGTGTATTTACACATTAGAAAAAACAGACAAACAAATAATGCTATAGCTATCTATTGACTAAATGGGATAGGATAGATGTTTAGCTATGTTTTGAGCTAATAACTCAGGCCAATTAGGAGCTTGTGCATAAAAATGACACCAATCATAATTCTAGGGTTAGTTAGGGACGGAAGGTTAATCGAGAGAAGTCTACTAGAATACGAATGCAAATTGACATTGCAATCCCAGCTTACGCCACGAAGAGCAAGTAGCAAGAACTGCCTTTGAACGGATTCAAGTCTAATCTGGTGCGACTCAAATTGAGGTGACCAAATGCAAGATCCATACTCTAAAATAGGTCGGACAAGCGAAATAAAAAGAACTTTAGTTGTATAGGGGTCGTCAAATTCTTTTGACCATCTTTTGATGAAACCCTTAACACTCATGGCCTTTGCGACCGTGGTGGAAATATGGGTGTTAAAATTTAACTTATGGTCCATAAGTACGCCCAAATCATTCATATAGTTTAGGCGTTCTAAAGGACTATTGTTTAGAAATTAAGTGACCAGTTAAGGAGAGTTACGGAAATAAGTCATTACCTTACATTTGGTAGTGTTAAGATTTAGTAGATTAAACTGGCACCAGCATTGAAAGTTTTTAAGATGAGCTTGTAGCCGACTAAATGAATCTGTATCTTTATGAGTAAGACAATGTTTGACATCGTTAGCATACATAAGCACACGTGAATGAACAATGACTGATGGAAGATCGTTAATGAATAGTGTGAAGAGCAGAGGGCCAAGATGACTACCTTGAGGTACATCAGAAGTCACAGGAATGGAAGCGGAAAAAGAAGACTTAAAAAGTACCTTCTGTTTTCTATTTGTTAAATATTCTCGAACCCAAGAAAGGAAAAGGGGTGGAAACCCAATGTCGCTCAGTTTAGAAAGTAATAGGGTATGATTAACGGAATCAAAGGCTTTGCTGAATTCAGTTTGTTTACCATTTTTGAACCCCTTGATAATTATTGATGTAAATTCTAAAAGGTTAGTGGTTGTAGATCTACGTTTCATAAACCCATGTTGGGATGGCGAAATAATAGAGCTGCAAAAATGTTGCAATTGAGAAGTTATAATTTTCTCAAAAGCTTTCGGAATAGCGGACAATTTTGAGATACCCCTATAGTTAGAGGCTTCGGACTTTTTGCCATTTTTATGCAGAGGAATGATATACGACTCCTTCCAAATAGATGGAAAAGAGGAAGATTCGACAGACAATAGAAACAATTTTAAAATGGGTTTACATAATGCGTTTGCACAGAACCTGAGTACACATCCAGAAAGACCATCTGGCCCCGGAGAATAAACAGGTTTAACTAATTTAAGTTCGCTAAGAATAGAACTTTCATCAATCACTGGATTGAAAATGCAATTAGCCTTTTTTAAATGATAAGGATACGGACTTGCTCGATATTCCGTTGAGGAATAAGTTGTTTTGAAAAAAACTCGCAAACATATCGGCAATTGCCTGATCAGTGCTTGCTTTTTTATTTTGAAAAGACAAAAAAGATGGGTGCACAGAGGTCTTACGTTTAGAATTAACAAAATTATAAAATTGTTTAGGGTCAGAAGAAAACTGAAGCTTACACCGCTGAAGATAATTCTTATAGCATTGTGTATTAAGCATCATGAATTTTGAACGAGCGACTGTATACACAGCATAATCTGATGAACGACGTGTTTTTTGAAACTTCTTATAATATCGTAACTTCACATTTTTCACATTTTTCAAATTGGATAGCTCACGAGAGAACCATGGAGGTTTGTTGAGCCGCTCCAGCCTACCAAGAGGCACACAAATATCAAAGAGTGAATTCAGAGTATCATAGAAAAAACGAACAGCTGAGGTCATATCTCTACAATTGTACAGATAAGACCAATCGGTAGTAGTAATGTTTTCATTAAGGTTGGCAAATTCAGTCTTACGAAAGCACCTAGTTAGAGGTAACTCATTCGAAACAAGTAATGGTAAAAGCAAGGGCAGATCAATTTTTAAATTTAATGTAGGATGAAATTTGTCTTCGGGAAGAACAAATGGTTTGATCCTAGAAACATCACAATAAGAAGAATCCAACACAGAAATAAAATCTAACGATTTTCCATTAGAAATTAAGACAGGATTGACTTGGGATATAGATAATCATAGAAGGCCATCAATAAAGTCATGTGACATAGAGGGCAGCAGAAGGAAGACTATCTACATAGAGATTAGGAAGTATAGATTTCAGTCCTCTAACGTTCTGGTAACCCAGGTTAAGAGACAAAAGTAGTTTTTTGACACACCAGCAGATTCTGATGTGGCAGGAATAGTTATAGTTGTTAATTTTTCTTATTTACAGTATATTCCTTAACTATTTTATGCTTTAGCCAAAAATCTTCTCGACATATAATGACACTAATTTTAAAGAACGAAATGTCCCGAGAATAAGAAAATTTTAACTTCCAGCGCAATATTCGAGACGTTAACTCTCTTCCGAAAATAGGGTATTATGTCATCAGATGTGACAACAGGGTCTATGCTAACGAGAGGCCGCGGTCCCGAAACGTCAGCAGCAACCTTGGACAAGTCACCCATTGCAGCAGACGAAAAGAGACGCTGCCGGATCTACAGATACAAAAACACCACAAAGACTGGTCCTTTTACGTTTCGGAGACTCATTCATAAGCGATAAGCTTCTAACTAAGTCTTCACCGCAGTAAACTCCGCTTGGAGTTTGTTAAAACATTCTCGACCTCCCGGCAAGCATCACATCCATATTTTAAGCCACCATCTTTAGCAATAGACTCCTTGATTCTGCCTGTGTAACCTGCACACTTAACGTGAACCGCATTGTCACACAGCCAACACAGAATATAATCATGGGAGTCAACCGCATTAATGGCAACTATGCAATTATTTTTTGAGCAGACAACCATTTTATCAAAAAGTTTAATTTAATTAAAAAAGGAAATACAAAAAATAAAAAATAAAAATTCTAAGGGTAAAAATTCTGTGTATAAGAATATACTGACCAGTTCTGACACAAGGGTTAATGTGCAGAGTAAGCCTTCACAACTAAAGAATAAAAAGAGATGAAAGCACAAAAACAAAAACACGTATCACAGAGTCCCGGGTAGGCAAAAGACGAGAGCGCAAATGAATCAAGAATAGGAAAGAGCGGGAGAGCGCGTCAAATTGAACACATGCAACAACAATTTGTACGCAAGAGCGCGAGAGTTAGTTAAAACGGTAAAGACACAAACGCAAAAGAGATAAGCAAAACAACAACACCGCTAATGCAAGTATTGTTGTAAGTTTTGATTTTATTTAAATTTAAACAAAAGGTACAGCAAGAATTCGCGAAATGAAAATAAAATTCGGATGTTGAAATTATTATTAATTAACCCGATAATGAATTTAAAAAATATGTAAAAGTATTTAATCGCGAGAAAAAAATTAAAATTGATAAGCGCAAAAAAAACACGTCCGTCCTCTGTAACGAGTGAAAGTTTTTTTTGATGATAATCTATCTTTCTTAGTTCCTTCATCTCAACATGTTTTTCTTGATAGCCTATTTGAATGTCCACTATATCAGTTGAATTCTTTCCTTAACTCTTCTAAAAGAATCCTTGATCTTGTTTTTGTCTCTGATCCCACTGTTAGTCCTGTATCACAAACAAAGCCACTAGTGAAACCTGAAGATCCTTATCACCCTACCATTGAAGTTACTATTTTATACAATTCCGTTACTAATTCATTTAATAACATCTCAAATTCTCGTCGTAGATGTTTTCGTAAAATCGATCTTCAATCTTCTTAACAGCCTATTTTTTTTTTTATTTATTGGTCATTTCTATTTGAGTGCTTCGATATAGATTGTGCAGTGAAGTTTTTCTACTCTGCTCTTAATTCTCTAATTGATAAATGCGTTCCTTATGTAAATGTCTCAACCGTCTCCAGCGTGCCAGTCTGGTTCACAAGTAGGCTCTCTAATCTCCGTAACATTAAATCGAGATATTTTAAAAGATTTAAAAAAACTGGTTCGCGACTTGACTATGCAAATTATTGTATAGCCAAATCTCAATTTTGTCTTTTAAATACTCAGTGATACAATAACTATATCGTTCGCTGTAGGGTTGAATTTTATAAGAACTCCAAACGATTTTACAAATTTGTTAATTCCAAAAGACGCTCTAATGTACTACCTTCCACCTTTAGACTTAATGACCAGTCTGCTAATAATGATTCAGATATTGCAGATCTGTTTGCTAAATTTTTTCAGTCGACTTATTCTACTACTGTTTCCGATCCCACACCCTATCCCTTTTTAATCCCACATTTAAATTGTATGTTTTTCATAGTATTACTGAAGACTGTATTATCGCTAGCTTGTCATCTATGACCTCTTCCGTCGTTCCCGGGCCTGATAATATACCTAGTTGCATCCTTAAAATGTGTTCGATTTCCCTATCTAAGCCCTTATGTCGGTTATTCTTTATATCGAGTGAGACTTGTAGTTTTCCTGAGACTTGTAGTTTTCCTGATATTTGTAAGGAGTCTTTTATTATTCCGCTTTTTAAAAAGGGTAGCAAATCGGATACTTCTAACTACCGTGGCATTGCCAAACTTTCGGCAATACCTAAGATGTTTGAGAAAATTATTCCGTCTTCCCTTTAACATCTAACCAGATCCACTAGTTCTCCTTGTCAGCATGGCTTCATGAAAGGTCGTTCGTCGCTTACCAACCTTTTAGAATTGATTACCCTTGAACACCATGGCTTCCGTTTAAAGTGTCAAACTGATGTTTATACTGACTTTAGTAAGGCTTTCGATACGGTTGATCATTCTATGCTTCTGGCGAAACTTAACATCATGAATTTTTCCCCAAAACTATTGGCTTGGTTAAAGTCGTATCTAATTGGCAGAACTCTAAAGGTGTCTTTTCGTTCCTCGATATCTAAAACTGTTCGAGTTATGTCAGGTGTACCCCAAGGCAGACATCTGGTCCCACTGTTATTTACAGTGTTTATAAATGATTTGCCTTTGGCCTTGGCTCATTCACGCATGCTCATGTTTGCGGATGACGTCAAGATTTGTTATTCCTATAATGATCCTTGTTTCCAACAGTACTTGCAATCAGATCTCGATGCGTTTTGTGATTAGTGCCACGTTAATAAATTACACCT
Source organism: Drosophila tropicalis (assembly GCF_018151085.1). Taxonomy (NCBI): domain Eukaryota; kingdom Metazoa; phylum Arthropoda; class Insecta; order Diptera; family Drosophilidae; genus Drosophila; species Drosophila tropicalis. The sequence goes on along the minus strand of NW_027172909.1, from coordinate 415,212 downwards.
TAATGCCTCTAAGTGTTCTTTTATAACTTTCAGTCGTTTGTCTCCGCTCCTAGCTAATTACTCTACAAAGAATTTGATGATCCCTATGTAACAAAGGTTTTATACCCTTCGTTAGTTCGCCCTACTCTAGAACATTGCTCGCCAGTTTGGAACCCGCGATATGATGTTCACCAGCATAGTATTGAATCGGTACAGAATCAATTCCTTTAGTTCGCGTTACGCGGTCTTAGTTGGGACCAGAGTCTTTGTCTACCTTTTTATTCTGACAGACTTCTTATTAATCTGCCTTCACTCTACAACAGTTGGCTCGTATTTGGCGTTCTATTTCTCCATAAACAACTAATCAACGGCGAGGTCATTTCTACCAATTTACTAGATACGCTATATTTTTGAGTTCCCTCACGTCGGAGCAGAAACTTTTTTTCCTATTCACCTTAGAGTAGTAGTAAATGTCTGACTAACTACTCTCTTCACGAACCTTTTCGTGTTCTTTGCCTATCTTTTAACAACCTTTCTCACCTAATTTCTCCGCATCTTTCTGTCACTTCTCTTCGCGCTATACTTTTTAATCATCTACAGCAAAACCAATGAAAATATTCTGGACTTGGATTGTCTGCAACTCATCCTTGACCACATTAGCATAGCTGGCACCCTGTGCAAATAAAACACCTCCACCGGGTCGGGGATGTGTAGTTGTGTATAAAGCTAAGCTACCTTCTTCATTTAATTACTATCTGTCTTTAACTTAATCTTTTTCGCTGACTGCTGTGTTAGTTGACGTAAATAAATAAATAAATTAATTAATTAATTGCTTAATAAATAAAAAAATAAATAAATAAATAACTAAATAAATAAATAAATAAATATATAAATACATAAATAAATAAATAAATAAATAAACAAATAAATAAATAAATAAATAAATAAATAAGTAAAGTCATCGGCTGTTCTGAGAAAAACACATGCTCAAAAACCTAAAGGATATTTTTGACATATGCAGAAAACACAACCTAAAACTGCATCCAGAGAAATGTTCATTCTCATGCACGAAGTGACATTCTTAGGTCACAAGTGTACCGACAAAGGAATATTGCCAGATGACACAAAATATGACGTCATTGAAAAATACCCAGTACCAACAGATGCTGATAGTGCTAGAAGATTCGTAGCCTTTTGTAACTATTACAGACGTTTTATTAAAAACTTCGCAGAACATGCACGTCCGATAACACAACTGTGTAAGAAAACGTAGAATTTGTTTGGTCTGAAGAGTGCCAAAGGGGATTTGAATATCTGAAAAAAGCCTTAATAGAACCCACGCTGCTGCAGTATCCAGATTTTAGCAAAGAATTTTGTATAATCATGTGGAGCAGCGTTAACTCAAACTTATGGCGATAAGCAGTTGCCAGTAGCATACGCGTTCCGTTTATTCACTAAAGATGAAAGTAATAAAAGTACTACTGAGCAAGAACTAACTGCGATACACAACCCCATCAGTAACACACAAATACTGTCCCTATGAACTTGTATTTGGTAAACAAAATAATTTACCAATCCATTTTAATAGCATAAAAAGAATAGAACCGTAGATGATTATGCTAAAGAAGTTAAGTTTAGATTAGAACTAGCATACAATAGAGCTAAAATAATGTGAAAAAAACAAAGAAAATCAAAAAAAACTTTTATGATAATAAGTCAGGAGATTTTATAATAGAAATAGGAGATAAAGTTTTCTTAAAAAATGAAGCTGGTCGTAAGCTTGATTCAGCCTATTTAGGACCATTCGAAGTTGTAGAAATATCTAAAAATAACAACATAAAAATTAGGAACAATAAAAATAAGATACAAACAGTACATAAGGATAGATTCAAAATCTGCAAAAATAATAAAAAAAAAGAAATATATTAAATTTTTTATGGATTCAACTACTTCATCTAATTAAAAGTATATAGATACAATAAAAAAATAAAAAGAGAAATGAGAAAGAAAATTTGTCTGGCCAGACACAAAAGAATTTTTTTAACTTACATACATACATTAACATTAATCAATCATTAATTATCATTATCAGTTATTAATAAATAACTCCATAATATTACGTTATTTTCTAAAAAGGGGAGGTGTAGTATATTCATACCATACAAAGAGCTCAACTTGTAACACTTTGCTGCAAGTGTAAACAATTAAATATGTACGCAATAAAATAAAAGTGTGCACTTGAATATGTTTGTGTGTAAACATTGATATATTCACATACATAAATTAACTTTAAAATAGCACCACTTGCTGAGGTAATGTGTTCAAAGAATTCTTTGACTTATTTTAAGGTTCAAGAACATGTGAATATGTTTTTGAACGTAGAATATTTCCTACTAATGGATGCCACCAAAAATGATTATCAATATCCAACGTTTTCAAGGATTTTTATAAAACTTCTCAATATACTCAAAAAATACCCGAAATTAAAAGTAGCACCACTTGCTGTATTTTGCAAAATACCGTTAAATTTCGCAGAATTGCATAGCAAAAAACACATATTTAAGAGTCCCTGGTTCAAAGTCGATTTTAAAAGCACCAGCACTAAAAAAATCGGAGACTTTTAAATATAATGGGTCGGAGAAAACACTGCCCCGTGAAAAAAGCGAAACGTCATCCAAAACCAGGTTTTGGAGGAAAAATCATATCGTGAAGATGGAAAACTGGTTGGTACTTCCAACAGAATGATCCGAATTGCGATCAATTTGAAACAGAGCCTTTTAACAGGATATCGGCCCAAAGCACACCAGTAAGAAAGGCAGACAGTGGTGCTCAGCGAATTATCTAAATGTACTTGAGTGTCATTGAAAATCTTTAGTCTGATATTAAAAAAGCAGTTGCTGTTTCATTACCAACAAAAATTTAGAAGTTTTGGGAGGTAATCAAGGAGTCCTGGGCAAAAATAACGGTCAAATGCTGTCAAGACCTGGTTGACTCAATACCAAGACGATTTGCAGCAGTTATTGCCAATAAAAGCAATGCAACCAAGTATTAAGTTTATAATTTAATAATATTTTGAATCTCTTATCATAACTTATTAATTAATTTTGTTTGTTTCTGTTATTTTTTAATTTTGAGTAAATATTTGAAAAGTGGTGCTATTTTTAGTTTCGGGTATTTTTTGAGTATATCAAGGACTTTTGTAAAAATTTTTGAAAACGTTGGATATTGACAGAATTTTGCTTCCCTACTATTGGAAAGTATTTTACGTTCAAAAAGATGTTCACATGTTCCTTGAACCTTAAAATAAGTCTAGGAATCCTTTGAACACATTACCTCAGCAAGTGGTGCTATTTTTAAGTTCGCAACTGTATGTATGTACATTTACATATGCATTAAAAAACTCGAAGCTAGAGGAACGACGCTGATTCGACGCTCCGTTGTAATCCGGTTTTTTCGCTAGTCTACGGGACGTGTATTATCTGCAAAGTAAAGCGGACAGTGTGAGACGGTGTTGGCTACGCAGGCCTCTTTGGGATCTGGGGTTTTATATCCAATATGTAAATTTCATAGCATACTCGATTTTTTATGAAAATGTTTCATCTAGTTCTTCTAGAGCTATATGATATAGTGGTCCGATCCTTATGGTTTTCATACTTTATTTTTGCCGGGTAATAAAAACCTTCGAAAAAAAGCTCTTAAGACAGCTGAGTAACGGACGGACAGACGGACATGGCTATATCAACTCAGCTTCTCACGCTGATCAAGAATATATATACTTTATGGGGTCGGAAACGTCTCCTTCTGTGCGTTACAAACATCTGATCAATTTTATAATACCCTCTGCAAGGGTATAAAAAAAAATTTCAATTGGAATATTTTTGTTTTTTTTTTTTTTGTATAGAAATTAATTGTCAGAGACAAGCACTCTGCCTTGGAGGCGAAAGTACCAGGTTCAAATCCGCCCTGTGGAAAATTTTTCAATTAACTCGGACCCAAATCTCAAGTGTGTGGAGCCGAGCAGGGAGCGGCATAACTCCCAAAAAACCCCAATGCGAAATACCTGGTTTCAAGCATGGAGGGCTTGAGATCGGCTGGCTCGATGGCGGGGCCAAGTGGGCGGCGTCAATCAATGGCGTTCGCTTCAGCGCCGGCTCTATGGTCTGAATCTGTTTGCTTCGACAGTCCAGGCAGTCAGCTTGAGATAGAGGCTCTGTTCGGTCATGAGCGAGTAGCAGTAGATGAGTTGTTTGGCACGACCGATACGCCAAAGAGGCTGCGTGAAGTTTCCCAGAGTCCACCAGCAGGCGGTGCGATGCAACCAAAGAAATCTAAGTTGCAACAAGTAAGGGGCAAGAGCGAGTTGGTAAAAATGGGAGCGTTACTGGAGGAAATAGCCGAACGCATCAAGCCAGAAAAGGAGGGAGGCAAGCGAGCCATTACGAATGCTCTCAGAGAGAAAGTCGACAGAATTGCAGCAGGCAGTGAGCAGCATTCTGTGCAGCAATAGCGACCCTGAACCAATAGCGGCATGTCCCAAGTGCACCAAAGTGTCCCTCGTCTCCAGAGGGCAACAAACGGAGAAGCCGCAACAGCAGCCTAGGATGCCACGCCAGAGAGAAGTCGCCGCCGCCGCCAACACTTCGGAAACCTTTCCGCCGAAAAATCGCCGGCCGCAAGAAACTTTTTTGTCGCACGATAACCAGGAGATAGTGCCACAAACAGAGCCTGCATGGCAGACAGTGACGACAAGGCGACCGACACGTACTCTACCAAAGAAGCGTCGTGCCGCTATTTTGGTACAACGGAAGAGTGCGATGACATATAGCGACATGCTAAAGCTGGTGACAAGGAGCCAGGATACCAAGCTGCAGGCAGTGGGCGAAAGCGTGCGCTCCGTGAGACGTACCGCCAAAGGAGACCTCCTACTGGAACTAAACGCAGCAGGAGCAGAGAATGTCACCCAGCTGAAGGAGGACATAGGATCCGCGCTTGAATGTCAAGTCGAGGCAAGGGCACTATCGAATTTGACCAGATTGGAGATTCTGGACATGGATGGCGAAACCACCAGGGAGGAAATCTTTCAGGTCGTCTCCGACCACTTGAGTCTGAAAATTGTTCCCGCAGATGTTAAGAGTCTGCGACCATCGCATGCAGGAAATCAGACGGCAACAATCTGTGTCCCAGAAGCGGTAGCAGAAGCAATCCTGAAAGCAGCCCACCTGAAGATTGGATACTCGGTATGCAGGGTACGCGTAAGCACTTCGGCGTCAAGATGCTACATGTGCCTGGAATTTGGACACATAGCGGCAAGGACAAACCCAATTGGGCGTATAGCACGTCGGGCAAGGCCGCCATCTGGGCATGTGGCAGCCCGGCCTCGCAGCTCCTTTCCAGGCTAGCTGGCGAGCACTTCATCAGGCCACAGGTCAAAGGGATATGGCTGTACAATTGCTATTCGCCGCCCGGTCTGTGCCTTACGGACTTCTGCAAGGCGCTAGATGAACTGACGACCGACGTAAGGACACACAGCCCCACCATAATCGCGGGCGACTTCAACGCATGGGCACAGAAATGGGGAAGCTCCTCCACTAACGCGCGTGGCCGCACTCTGCTCGACGCTTTTGGCCTCCCTAGACGTTGAACTATTGAACCATGGCACCCAAAACACGTTCAATCGGGCTGGTAGGGGATCAGTGATAGATCTTACGTACGTAAGCATTGGCCTTGCGAGAACATCAGCCTGAAAACTCGATAATTGTTACAAAGCGAGCGACCACGAGGCGATCTGTGTTACTATAGGCCGTGAAGCGGCCCTGTCGACATGCCCTTCAAAGAAGACACGCTGGACCCCCAGGCGTTCTCTTCAATGCTGTCCCGGCAAAGTTACACAGCAACCACGGCACAAGAAATGGCGAACGAAGCCTGCATGGCATCCAGTTCCAGCATCACACACCATTGATGCGATCTCGTCAGATGAAGTCCTGGCGGTGGCCAAATCGCTCCAACTCGGCAAAGCACCCGGTCCAGATCGGATCCCGAACCGAGCCGTTAAACTGGCCCTGTCTCTACGACCAGATGTCTTCGCAGCCGTCTTCAACCGCTGCCTCACCGAGGGAGTCTTTCCCGAGCAATGGAAGATCCAGAAGTTGGCCTTTTTTCCGAAGCTGGGGGAAGCCAACAGATACTTCGCCCTCCTATAGACCGATATGCCTGGTGGACTCTATAGGCAAGGCGTTTGAAGGTCTCATCGGAACAAGACTGAACGTTTACGTCAGCGAGTGCGGCGATCTCTTGGCCAACCAATTCGGTTTTCGCAAGGCAAGATCCACCATTGACGCAGTCAGCAAGGTGGTTGGCATCGCCAGCAGCGCCATCGAAGGAACAAGATGGAAAGGAGGCTCCAAACAATATTGCCTTGTTGTCACGGTTGATGTAAAGAACGCCTTCAACACCGCGGATTGGAGTTGCATACTCAGTACCATCCATGATCTCGGCGTCCCTCCGTACGGCCCTATGAGTCGTAATGTGTCTGCTGGAGTGCCACAAGGCTCGGTTCTGGGTTCGCTTCTTTGGAACCTGATGTACAATGGAGTGCTGCGTGTTGTTGTTGCCAAGAAGCTGGAGAAGGCTGAATTAGTGGCCTCGCAAGCTATAGCCAGCATCACGCGGTGGCTTCAGTCGATTGGCTTAGCCCTGGCAGCCGAAAAAACGGAGGCGGTCCTGATCAGCAGTAGGAAAACAGTTGAACATGCCTCATTGCAAGTAGAAGGTTCCACAATCACCTCAAAGCGAGCCATCATGTACCTGGGCGTGTGGCTAGACACCCGTCTATGCTTAAGAGAGCATTTGGAGAACGTTCAAGCGAGCCATTACGAATGCTCTCAGAAAGAAAGTCGACAGACTTAAAGAATTGCAGTAGGCAGTGAGCAGCATTCTGTGCAGCAGTAGCGACCCTGAAACAATAGCGGCATGCCCCAAGTGCACCAAAGTGTCCCTCGTCACCAGAGGGCAACAAACGGAGAAGCCGCAACAGCAGCCTAGGATGCCCCGCCAGAGAGAAGTCGCCGCCGCCGCCAACACTTCGGAAACCTTTCCCCCGAAAAATCGCCGGCAGCGAGAAACTTTTTTGTCGCACGATGAAAGTATTTAATCGCGAGAAAAAAATTAAAATTGATAAGCGCAAAAAAAACACGTCCGTCCTCTGTAACGAGTGAAAGTTTTTTTTGATGATAATCTATCTTTCTTAGTTCCTTCATCTCAACATGTTTTTCTTGATAGCCTATTTGAATGTCCACTATATCAGTTGAATTCTTTCCTTAACTCTTCTAAAAGAATCCTTGATCTTGTTTTTGTCTCTGATCCCACTGTTAGTCCTGTATCACAAACAAAGCCACTAGTGAAACCTGAAGATCCTTATCACCCTACCATTGAAGTTACTATTTTATACAATTCCGTTACTAATTCATTTAATAACATCTCAAATTCTCGTCGTAGATGTTTTCGTAAAATCGATCTTCAATCTTCTTAACAGCCTATTTTTTTTTATTGGTCATTTCTATTTGAGTGCTTCGATATAGATTGTGCAGTGAAGTTTTTCTACTCTGCTCTTAATTCTCTAATTGATAAATGCGTTCCTTATGTAAATGTCTCAACCGTCTCCAGCGTGCCAGTCTGGTTCACAAGTAGGCTCTCTAATCTCCGTAACATTAAATCGAGATATTTTAAAAGATTTAAAAAAACTGGTTCGCGACTTGACTATGCAAATTATTGTATAGCCAAATCTCAATTTTGTCTTTTAAATACTCAGTGATACAATAATTATATCGTTCGCTGTAGGGTTGAATTTTATAAGAACTCCAAACGATTTTAGAAATTTGTTAATTCCAAAAGACGCTCTAATGTACTACCTTCCACCTTTAGACTTAATGACCAGTCTGCTAATAATGGTTCAGATATTGCAGATCTGTTTGCTAAATTTTTTCAGTCGACTTATTCTACTACTGTTTCCGATCCCACACCCTATCCCTTTTTAATCCCACATTTAAATTGTATGTTTTTCATAGTATTACTGAAGACTGTATTATCGCTAGCTTGTCATCTATGACCTCTTCCGTCGTTCCCGGGCCTGATAATATACCTAGTTGCATCCTTAAAATGTGTTCGATTTCCCTATCTAAGCCCTTATGTCGGTTATTCTTTATATCGAGTGAGACTTGTAGTTTTCCTGATATTTGTAAGGAGTCTTTTATTATTCCGCTTTTTAAAAAGGGTAGCAAATCGGATACTTCTAACTACCGTGGCATTGCCAAACTTTCGGCAATACCTAAGATGTTTGAGAAAATTATTCCGTCTTCCCTTTAACATCTAACCAGATCCACTAGTTCTCCTTGTCAGCATGGCTTCATGAAAGGTCGTTCGTCGCTTACCAACCTTTTAGAATTGATTACCCTTGAACACCATGGCTTCCGTTTAAAGTGTCAAACTGATGTTTATACTGACTTTAGTAAGGCTTTCGATACGGTTGATCATTCTATGCTTCTGGCGAAACTTAACATCATGAATTTTTCCCCAAAACTATTGGCTTGGTTAAAGTCGTATCTTATTGGCAGAACTCTAAAGGTGTCTTTTCGTTCCTCGATATCTAAAACTGTTCGAGTTACGTCAGGTGTACCCCAAGGCAGACATCTGGTCCCACTGTTATTTACAGTGTTTATAAATGATTTGCCTTTGGCCTTGGCTCATTCACGCATGCTCATGTTTGCGGATGACGTCAAGATTTGTTATTCCTATAATGATCCTTGTTTCCAACAGTACTTGCAATCAGATCTCGATGCGTTTTGTGATTAGTGCCACGTTAATAAATTACACCTTAATGCCTCTAAGTGTTCTTTTATGACTTTCAGTCGTTTGTCTCCGCTCCTAGCTAATTACTCTACAAAGAATTTGATGATCCCTATGTAACAAAGGTTTTATACCCTTCGTTAGTTCGCCCTACTCTAGAACATTGCTCGCCAGTTTGGAACCTGCGATATGATGTTCACCAGCATAGTATTGAATCGGTACAGAATCAATTCCTTTAGTTCGCGTTACGCGGTCTTAGTTGGGACCAGAGTCTTTGCCTACCTTTTTATTCTGACAGACTTCTTATTAATCTGCCTTCACTGTACAACAGTTGGCTCGTATTTGGCGTTCTATTTCTCCATAAACAACTAATCAACGGCGAGGTCATTTCTACCAATTTACTAGATACGCTATATTTTTGAGTTCCCTCACGTCGGAGCAGAAACTTTTTTTCCTATTCACCTTAGAGTAGTAGTAAATGTCTGACTAACTACTCTCTTCACGAACCTTTTCGTGTTCTTTGCCTATCTTTTAACAACCTTTCTCACCTAATTTCTCCGCATCTTTCTGTCACTTCTCTTCGCGCTATACTTTTTAATCATCTACAGCAAAACCAATGAAAATATTCTGGACTTGGATTGTCTGCAACTCATCCTTGACCACATTAGCATAGCTGGCACCCTGTGCAAATAAAACACCTCCACCGGGTCGGGGATGTGTAGTTGTGTATACAGCTAAGCTACCTTCTTCATTTAATTACTATCTGTCTTTAACTTAATCTTTTTCGCCGACTGCTGTGTTAGTTGACGTAAATAAATAAATAAATAAATTAATTAATTACTTAATAAATAAAAAAATAAATAAATAAATAATTAAATAAATAAATAAATAAATATATAAATACATAAATAAATAAATAAATAAATAAACAAATAAATAAATAAATAAATAAATAAATAAGTAAAGTCATCGGCTGTTCTGAGAAAAACACATGCTCAAAAACCTAAAGGATATTTTTGACATATGCAGAAAACACAACCTAAAACTGCATCCAGAGAAATGTTCATTCTCATGCACGAAGTGACATTCTTAGGTCACAAGTGTACCGACAAAGGAATATTGCCAGATGACACAAAATATGACGTCATTGAAAAATACCCAGTACCAACAGATGCTGATAGTGCTAGAAGATTCGTAGCCTTTTGTAACTATTACAGACGTTTTATTAAAAACTTCGCAGAACATGCACGTCCGATAACACAACTGTGTAAGAAAACGTAGAATTTGTTTGGTCTGAAGAGTGCCAAAGGGGATTTGAATATCTGAAAAAAGCCTTAATAGAACCCACGCTGCTGCAGTATCCAGATTTTAGCAAAGAATTTTGTATAATCATGTGGAGCAGCGTTAACTCAAACTTATGGCGATAAGCAGTTGCCAGTAGCATACGCGTTCCGTTTATTCACTAAAGATGAAAGTAATAAAAGTACTACTGAGCAAGAACTAACTGCGATACACAACCCCATCAGTAACACACAAATACTGTCCCTATGAACTTGTATTTGGTAAACAAAATAATTTACCAATCCATTTTAATAGCATAAAAAGAATAGAACCGTAGATGATTATGCTAAAGAAGTTAAGTTTAGATTAGAACTAGCATACAATAGAGCTAAAATAATGTGAAAAAAACAAAGAAAATCAAAAAAACTTTTATGATAATAAGTCAGGAGATTTTATAATAGAAATAGGAGATAAAGTTTTCTTAAAAAATGAAGCTGGTCGTAAGCTTGATTCAGCCTATTTAGGACCATTCGAAGTTGTAGAAATATCTAAAAATAACAACATAAAAATTAGGAACAATAAAAATAAGATACAAACAGTACATAAGGATAGATTCAAAATCTGCAAAAATAATAAAAAAAAAAGGAAATATATTAAATTTTTTATGGATTCAACTACTTCATCTAATTAAAAGTATATAGATACAATAAAAAAATAAAAAGAGAAATGAGAAAGAAAATTTGTCTGGCCAGACACAAAAGAATTTTTTTAACTTACATACATACATTAACATTAATCAATCATTAATTATCATTATCAGTTATTAATAAATAACTCCATAATATTACGTTATTTTCTAAAAAGGGGAGCTGTAGTATATTCATACCATACAAAGAGCTCAACTTGTAACACTTTGCTGCAAGTGTAAACAATTAAATATGTACGCAATAAAATAAAAGTGTGCACTTGAATATGTTTGTGTGTAAACATTGATATATTCACATACATAAATTAACTTTAAAATAGCACCACTTGCTGAGGTAATGTGTTCAAAGAATTCTTTGACTTATTTTAAGGTTCAAGAACATGTGAATATGTTTTTGAACGTAGAATATTTCCTACTAATGGATGCCACCAAAAATGATTATCAATATCCAACGTTTTCAAGGATTTTTATAAAACTTCTCAATATACTCAAAAAATACCCGAAATTAAAAGTAGCACCACTTGCTGTATTTTGCAAAATACCGTTAAATTTCGCAGAATTGCATAGCAAAAAACACATATTTAAGAGTCCCTGGTTCAAAGTCGATTTTAAAAGCACCAGCACTAAAAAAAATCGGAGACTTTTAAATATAATGGGTCGGAGAAAACACTGCCCCGTGAAAAAAGCGAAACGTCATCCAAAACCAGGTTTTGGAGGAAAAATCATATCGTGAAGATGGAAAACTGGTTGGTACTTCCAACAGAATGATCCGAATTGCGATCAATTTGAAACAGAGCCTTTTAACAGGATATCGGCCCAAAGCACACCAGTAAGAAAGGCAGACAGTGGTGCTCAGCGAATTATCTAAATGTACTTGAGTGTCATTGAAAATCTTTAGTCTGATATTAAAAAAGCAGTTGCTGTTTCATTACCAACAAAAATTTAGAAGTTTTGGGAGGTAATCAAGGAGTCCTGGGCAAAAATAACGGTCAAATGCTGTCAAGACCTGGTTGACTCAATACCAAGACGATTTGCAGCAGTTATTGCCAATAAAAGCAATGCAACCAAGTATTAAGTTTATAATTTAATAATATTTTGAATCTCTTATCATAACTTATTAATTAATTTTGTTTGTTTCTGTTATTTTTTAATTTTGAGTAAATATTTGAAAAGTGGTGCTATTTTTAGTTTCGGGTATTTTTTGAGTATATCAAGGACTTTTGTAAAAATTTTTGAAAACGTTGGATATTGACAGAATTTTTTTTCTGCTTCCCTACTAGTGGAAAGTATTTTACGTTCAAAAACATGTTCACATGTTCCTTGAACCTTAAAATAAGTCTAGGAATCCTTTGAACACATTACCTCAGCAAGTGGTGCTATTTTTAAGTTCGCAACTGTATGTATGTACATTTACATATGCATTAAAAAACTCGAAGCTAGAGGAACGACGCTGATTCGACGCTCCGTTGTAATCCGGTTTTTTCGCTAGTCTACGGGACGTGTATTATCTGCAAAGTAAAGCGGACAGTGTGAGACGGTGTTGGCTACGCAGGCCTCTTTGGGATCTGGGGTTTTATATCCAATATGTAAATTTCATAGCATACTCGATTTTTTATGAAAATGTTTCATCTAGTTCTTCTAGAGCTATATGATATAGTGGTCCGATCCTTATGGTTTTCATACTTTATTTTTGCCGGGTAATAAAAACCTTCGAAAAAAAGCTCTTAAGACAGCTGAGTAAAACGCGTACGCACAGACGGACGGACAGACGGACATGGCTATATCAACTCAGCTTCTCACGCTGATCAAGAATATATATACTTTATGGGGTCGGAAACGTCTCCTTCTGTGCGTTACAAACATCTGATCAATTTTATAATACCCTCTGCAAGGGTATAAAAAAAAATTTCAATTGGAATATTTTTGTTTTTTTTTTTTTTGTATAGAAATTAATTGTCAGAGACAAGCACTCTGCCTTGGAGGCGAAAGTACCAGGTTCAAATCCGCCCTGTGGAAAATTTTTCAATTAACTCGGACCCAAATCTCAAGTGTGTGGAGCCGAGCAGGGAGCGGCTCGATGGCGGGGCCAAGTGGGCGGCGTCAATAAATGGCGTTCGCTTCAGCGCCGTCTCTATGGTCTGAATCTGTTTGCTTCGACAGTCCAGGCAGTCAGCTTGAGATAGAGGCTCTGTTCGGTCATGAGCGAGTAGCAGTAGATGAGTTGTTTGGCACGACCGATACGCCAAAGAGGCTGCGTGAAGTTTCCCAGAGTCCACCAGCAGGCGGTGCGATGCAACCAAAGAAATCTAAGTTGCAACAAGTAAGGGGCAAGAGCGAGTTGGTAAAAATGGGAGCGTTACTGGAGGAAATAGCCGAACGCATCAAGCCAGAAAAGGAGGGAGGCAAGCGAGCCATTACGAATGCTCTCAGAGAGAAAGTCGACAGAATTGCAGCAGGCAGTGAGCAGCATTCTGTGCAGCAATAGCGACCCTGAACCAATAGCGGCATGTCCCAAGTGCACCAAAGTGTCCCTCGTCTCCAGAGGGCAACAAACGGAGAAGCCGCAACAGCAGCCTAGGATGCCACGCCAGAGAGAAGTCGCCGCCGCCGCCAACACTTCGGAAACCTTTCCGCCGAAAAATCGCCGGCCGCAAGAAACTTTTTTGTCGCACGATAACCAGGAGATAGTGCCACAAACAGAGCCTGCATGGCAGACAGTGACGACAAGGCGACCGACACGGACTCTACCAAAGAAGCGTCGTGCCGCTATTTTGGTACAACGGAAGAGTGCGATGACATATAGCGACATGCTAAAGCTGGTGACAAGGAGCCAGGATACCAAGCTGCAGGCAGTGGGCGAAAGCGTGCGCTCCGTGAGACGTACCGCCAAAGGAGACCTCCTACTGGAACTAAACGCAGCAGGAGCAGAGAATGTCACCCAGCTGAAGGAGGACATAGGATCCGCGCTTGAATGTCAAGTCGAGGCAAGGGCACTATCGAATTTGACCAGATTGGAGATTCTGGACATGGATGGCGAAACCACCAGGGAGGAAATCTTTCAGGTCGTCTCCGACCACTTGAGTCTGAAAATTGTTCCCGCAGATGTTAAGAGTCTGCGACCATCGCATGCAGGAAATCAGACGGCAACAATCTGTGTCCCAGAAGCGGTAGCAGAAGCAATCCTGAAAGCAGCCCACCTGAAGATTGGATACTCGGTATGCAAGGTACGCGTAAGCACTTCGGCGTCAAGATGCTACATCTGCCTGGAATTTGGACACATAGCGGCAAGGACAAACCCAATTGGGCGTATAGCACGTCGGGCAAGGCCGCCATCTGGGCATGTGGCAGCCCGGCCTCGCAGCTCCTTTCCAGGCTAGCTGGCGAGCACTTCATCAGGGCACAGGTCAAAGGGATATGGCTGTACAATTGCTATTCGCCGCCCGGTCTGTGCCTTACGGACTTCTGCAAGGCGCTAGATGAACTGACGACCGACGTAAGGACACACAGCCCCACCATAATCGCGGGCGACTTCAACGCATGGGCACAGAAATGGGGAAGCTCCTCCACTAACGCGCGTGGCCGCACTCTGCTCGACGCTTTTGGCCTCCCTAGACGTTGAACTATTGAACCATGGCACCCAAAACACGTTCAATCGGGCTGGTAGGGGATCAGTGATAGATCTTACGTACGTAAGCATTGGCCTTGCGAGAACATCAGCCTGAAAACTCGATAATTGTTACAAAGCGAGCGACCACGAGGCGATCTGTGTTACTATAGGCCGTGAAGCGGCCCTGTCGACATGCCCTTCAAAGAAGACACGCTGGACCCCCAGGCGTTCTCTTCAATGCTGTCCCGGCAAAGTTACACAGCAACCACGGCACAAGAAATGGCGAACGAAGCCTGCATGGCATCCAGTTCCAGCATCACACACCATTGATGCGATCTCGTCAGATGAAGTCCTGGCGGTGGCCAAATCGCTCCAACTCGGCAAAGCACCCGGTCCAGATCGGATCCCGAACCGAGCCGTTAAACTGGCCCTGTCTCTACGACCAGATGTCTTCGCAGCCGTCTTCAACCGCTGCCTCACCGAGGGAGTCTTTCCCGAGCAATGGAAGATCCAGAAGTTGGCCTTTTTTCCGAAGCTGGGGAAGCCAACAGATACTTCGCCCTCCTATAGACCGATATGCCTGGTGGACTCTATAGGCAAGGCGTTTGAAGGTCTCATCGGAACAAGACTGAACGTTTACGTCAGCGAGTGCGGCGATCTCTTGGCCAACCAATTCGGTTTTCGCAAGGCAAGATCCACCATTGACGCAGTCAGCAAGGTGGTTGGCATCGCCAGCAGCGCCATCGAAGGAACAAGATGGAAAGGAGGCTCCAAACAATATTGCCTTGTTGTCACGGTTGATGTAAAGAACGCCTTCAACACCGCGGATTGGAGTTGCATACTCAGTACCATCCATGATCTCGGCGTCCCCCCCGTACGGCCCTAAGAGTCGTAATGTGTCTGCTGGAGTGCCACAAGGCTCGGTTCTGGGTTCGCTTCTTTGGAACCTGATGTACAATGGAGTGCTGCGTGTTGTTGTTGCCAAGAAGCTGGAGAAGGCAGAATTAGTGGCCTCGCAAGCTATAGCCAGCATCACGCGGTGGCTTCAGTCGATTGGCTTAGCCCTGGCAGCCGAAAAAACGGAGGCGGTCCTGATCAGCAGTAGGAAAACAGTTGAACATGCCTCAGTGCAAGTAGAAGGTTCCACAATCACCTCAAAGCGAGCCATCATGTACCTGGGCGTGTGGCTAGACACCCGTCTATGCTTAAGAGAGCATTTGGAGAACGTTCAAGCGAGCCATTACGAATGCTCTCAGAAAGAAAGTCGACAGACTTAAAGAATTGCAGTAGGCAGTGAGCAGCATTCTGTGCAGCAGTAGCGACCCTGAACCAATAGCGGCATGTCCCAAGTGCACCAAAGTGTCCCTCGTCTCCAGAGGGCAACAAACGGAGAAGCCGCAACAGCAGCCTAGGATGCCCCGCCAGAGAGAAGTCGCCGCCGCCGCCAACACTTCGGAAACCTTTCCCCCGAAAAATCGCCGGCCGCGAGAAACTTTTTTGTCGCACGATGAAAATTGAAAATTGTTCACGCAGATGTTAAGAGTCTGCGACCAGCGCACGGAGGAAATCAGAGGGCAACAATCTGTGTCCCAGAAGCGGTAGAAGAAGCAATCCTGAAAGCAGCCCACCTGAAGATTGGATACTCGGTATGCAAGGTACGCGTAAGCACTTCGGCGTCAAGATGCTACATCTGCCTGGAATTTGGACACATGGCGGCAAGGACAAACCCAATTGGACGTATAGCACGTCGGGCAAGGCCGCCATCTGGGCATGTGGCAGCACGGCCTCGCAGCTCCTTACCAGGCTAGCTGGCGAGCACTTCATCAGGGCACAGGTCAAAGCTATATGGCTGTACAGTTGCTATTTGCCGCCCAGTCTGTGCCTTACGGACTTCTGCAAGGCGCTAGATGAACTGACGACCGACGTAAGGATACACAGCCCCACCATAATCGCGGGCGACTTTAACGCATGGGCACAGGAATGGGGAAGCTCTGCTCGACGCTTTTGGCCTCCCTAGACGTCGAACTATTGAACCATGGCACCCAAAAAACGTTCAATCGGGCTGGTAGGGTATCAGTGATAGATCTTACGTACGTAAGCATTGACCTTGCGAGAACATCAGCCTGAAAACTCGATAATTGTTACACAGCGAGCGACCATAAGTCGATCTGTGTTACTATAGGCCGTGAAGCGGCCCTGTCGACATGCCCTTCAAAGAAGACACGCTGGACCCCCAGGCGTTCTCTTCAATGCTGTCCCGGCAAAGTTTCACAGCAACCACGGCACAAGAAATGGCGAACGAAGCCTGCAGTATGTTGGCAACTGCCAGCACGGCAAGTATGGCCCAATCCAGACCATTCAGAAGCCACCACAAACCAGTATTCTGGTGGAACGGAGAAATTGGAGATTTGAGGAGATTCTGTATGGCCGCAAGAAGGAAATACCAACGAGCAAGGAAGCGCATGGACTCGGACTGGACACACCACCACGCCCATTACAGCTCGGCTAGAAGGTCCCTCAAGAAGGCCATCCTTTCCGCGAAAAGGGAAGTTTATTTGCAGCTGTGTGACTCCGCAGAACACGATCCATGGGGAAGAGCATACAAAATAGTGGTCAAGCGGATACATGCAAACCGCCAGCTCATCCCAGCTGATGCTGAAGAAGTCTCACAAATTATCGACGGCCTATTCCCCAACCGTCCGGTTTCACCTAGCATAGCCCAGCATCCAGTTCCAGCATCACACACCATAGATGCGATCTCGTCGGATGAAGTCCTGGCGGTGGCCAAATCGCTCCAACTCGGCAAAGCACCCGGTCCAGATCGGATCCCGAACCGAGCCGTTAAACTGGCCCTGTCTCTACGACCAGATGTCTTCGCAGCCGTCTTCAACCGCTGCCTCACCGAGGGAGTCTTTCCCGAGCAATGGAAGATCCAGAAGTTGGCCTTTTTTCCGAAGCTGGGGAAGCCAACAGATACTTCGCCCTCCTATAGACCAATATGCCTGGTGGACTCTATAGGCAAGGTGTTTGAAGGCCTCATCGGAACGAGACTGAACGCTTACGTCAGCGAGTGCGGCGGTCTCTCAGCCAACCAATTCGGTTTTCGCAAGGCAAGATGCACCATTGACGCAGTCAGCAAGGTGGTTGGCATCGCCAGCAACGCCATCGAAGGAACAAGATGAAAAGGAGGCTCCAAACAATATTGCCTTGTTGTCACGGTTGATGTAAAGAACGCCTTCAACACCGCGGATTGGAGTTGCATACTCAGTCCATGATTTCGGCGTCCCCCCCGTACCTCCTTGCCATCATTCGGAGCTTTTTTAGGCAGAGGATCTTGAGATACGGCACCTCCGACGGCCCTAAGAGTCGTAATGTGGCTGCTGGAGTGCCACAAGGCTCGGTTCTGGGTCCGCTGCTTTGGAACCTGATGTACGACGGAGTGCTGCGTCTCCCACTCCCGCCAGGTTGCGAAGCCATCGGATATGCTGACGACGTGGCTATTGTTGTTGTTGCCAAGGAGCTGGAGAAGGCAGAATCAGTGGCCTCGCAAGCTATAGCCAGCATCACGCGGTGGCTTCAGTCGGTTGGCCTAGCCCTGGAAGCCGAAAAAACGGAGGCGGTCCTGATCAGCAGTAGGAAAACAGTTGAGCATGCCTCAGTGCAAGTAGAAGGTTCCACAATCACCTCAAAGCGAGCCATCCGGTACCTGGGCGTGTGCCTAGACACCCGTCTATGCTTCAGAGAGCATTTGGAGAAGGTTCAACGGAAAGCAGCGGGCACAGGACAGGCGTTATCAAGGCTAATGCTGTTCCCAACTAAGTCAACCGGCTACGAAGAAGTTGTTAAAAAGATCACAGACTGGTCTGCTGTGTTCGGTTTCCCAAGGCGTATAATCAGCGACAGAGGAGTGGCGTTTACATCCAATGCCTTTGCTGAGTTTCTTAATGAAAACAAGGTGGAGCACGTGTGGACAACAACAGGCGTAGCCAGAGGTAACGGCCAAGTCGAAAGAGTAAACCGTTCGATCTTGAGTATCATCGCAAAGCTGTCGGCTCATGATTCCGCAAAATGGTACAAGTTTGTGCCACAGGTCCAGAAAGCGATTAATTCCCATGTGGATGCATCGTTGAAGTCATCACCGTTTGAAGTAATGTTTGGGACCAAAATGCACGAAGCGCGAAGAAATGCGTCGTCGAACAAAAGAAAACATTGAAAACGCTCAACAAGCTTATAAAAAGAATTTTGATAAAAAACGTCGGCCTGAGCACGGCTATAGAGTGGGAGATATGGTAGCGGTCAAGAGGACACAGTTCGTCGCAGGACGTAAGCTGGCAAGCGAGTATCTAGGCCCATATAAAGTCACTGAGGTAAAACGAAATGGCCGCTATGACGTGAGAAAAGCGGCAAGTTTCGAAGGACCAAATATCACATCAACAAGTTGTGATAATATGAAGTTATGGCGTTTTGCTTCCGAAAATGACGAGATATTATCATCTGGGACAGATGAGGATGAACAGGAGGGCCGAATGTAAGAGATAGAGATACCAGATAGCTGGCAAAGCACCATACTACACTGTTTGCTGGGTAGTCTGGTTTGTTAAGTAATCGGCTTTCAGTTGGCAGTCTCTCTCGTTGGTCGTTAGCCGAAGTACGAAGTTGTCTCGAAGTTGTGTAAAAAGCCGATTTAAAACTATTAAATGCATCATATATATTGACTCTGTATTAACATGAACCTATTAAATAACCATTATAATAAACATTAAATTAATCTAAACCTTACATGTATGTACTGACAATCTCCCTCTTTTTTGTAAATGTCGCCTAAGTCGCAGCATAAGAATATATACATATGTAACAATAGGTTAAGCAAAAAAATATTTTTGGAATAAAAATCAATCTGAATATTACCACCAAACGGAACTCGAAGCTAGAGGAACAACGCTGATTCGACGCTCCGTTGTAATCCGGTTTTTTCGCTAGTCTACGGGACGTTTATTATCTGCATAGTAAAGCGGACAGTGTGAGACGGTGTTGGCTACGCAGGCCTACTCATGGTTATCCCGAATCGACTGGCACCCGGTCGCGATTTCGTTTTAAAACCTGCTGGGGCTGCTGCGGTCATCCGTTCAGGGGGGGTGAGGGGCGTAAATTGCTCTCCTTGCATCTCTCGCGCGCGTGTGTAGAAGTGGGGGGCCGCACTTCTATCACCATCATCGACATCGATAACACAAACTGAAGTGTCTCCTGGTTTGAGCCATCTCTTCTAATATATATATTTACATACACAAATATTTTTGGTGTTTTTTTTTCCTCTTCTTTCTTTTTCTCCCCACCTTTTTTCCACAGCTGGATAGCCGACTCGTGGTGCAGGTATCAGCTGAGCACTGGTCAGGCCAACCCGGGCTTTAAAGTCCCGACATTGGCACCTGCCAACTCCGCGAAATCGCTGAAAGCTTTAAAACGGAGCTTAAAAATTAAAAAAAAAAAAAATTTCAATTGGAATATTTTTGTTTTTTTTTTTTGTATAGAAATTAATTGTCAGAGACAAGCACTCTGCCTTGGAGGCGAAAGTACCAGGTTGAAATCCGCCCTGTGGAAAATTTTTCAATTAACTCGGACCCAAATCTCAAGTGTGTGGAGCCGAGCTGGGAGCGGCATAACTCCCAAAAAACCCCAATGCGAAATACCTGGTTTCAAGCATGGAGGGCTTGAGATCGGCTGGCTCGATGGCGGGGCCAAGTGGGCGGCGTCAATCAATGGCGTTTGCTTCAGCGCCGGCTCTATGGTCTGAATCTGTTTGCTTCGACAGTCCAGACAGTCAGCTTGAGATAGAGGCTCTGTTCGGTCATGAGCGAGTAGCAGTAGATGAGTTGTTTGGCACGACCGATACGCCAAAGAGGCTGCGTGAAGTTTCCCAGAGTCCACCAGCAGGCGGTGCGATGCAACCAAAGAAATCTAAGTTGCAACAAGTAAGGGGCAAGAGCGAGTTGGCAGAAATGGGAGCGTTACTGGAGGAAATAGCCGAACGCATCAAACCAGAAAAGGAGGGAGGCAAGCGAGCCATTACGACCGACACGGACTTTACCGAAGAAGCGTCCTGCCGCTATTTTGGTACAACGGAAGAGTGAGATGACATATAGCGACATGCTAAAGCTGGTGACAAGGAGCCAGGATACCAAGCTGCAGGCAGTGGGCGAAAGCGTGCGCTCCGTGAGACGTACCGCCAAAGGAGACCTCCTACTGGAACTAAACGCAGCAGGAGCAGAGAATGTCACCCAGCTGAAGGAGGACATAGGATCCGCGCTTGAATGTCAAGTCGAGGCAAGGGCACTATCGAATCTGACCAGATTGGATATTCTTTACATGGGAGGAAATCGTTCAGGCCGTCTCCGACCAGCTGAGTCTGAAAATTGTTCCCGCAGATGTTAAGAGTCTGCGACCAGCGCACGGAAGAAATCAGAGGGCAACAATCTGTGTCCCAGGAGCGGTAGCAGAAGCAATCCTGAAAGCAGCCCACCTGAAGATTGGATACTCGGTATGCAGGGTACGCGTGAGCACTTCGGCGTCAAGATGCTACAGGTGCCTGGAATTTGGACAAATGGCGGCAAGGACAAACCCAATTGGACGTATAGCACGTCGGGCAAGGCCGCCATCTGGGCATGTGGCAGCACGGCCTCGCAGCTCCTTACCAGGCTAGCTGGCGAGCACTTCATCAGGGCACAGGTCAAAGCTATACGGCTGTACAGTTGCTATTTGCCGCCCAGTCTGTGCCTTACGGACTTCTGCAAGGCGCTAGATGAACTGACGACCGACGTAAGGATACACAGCCCCACCATAATCGCGGGCGAATTTAACGCATGGGCACAGGAATGGGGAAGCTCTACTCGACGCTTTTGGCCTCCCTAGACGTCCAACTATTGAACCATGGCACCCAAAAAACGTTCAATCGGGCTGGTAGGGGATCAGTGATAGATCTTACGTACGTAAGCATTGACCTTGCGAGAACATCAGCCTGAAAACTCGATAATTGTTACACAGCGGTTTCCCCAAGCATAGCCCAGCATCCAGTTCCAGCATCACACACCATAGATGCGATCTCGTCGGATGAAGTCCTGGCGGTGGCCAAATCGCTCCAACTCGCCAAAGCACCCGGTCCATATCGGATCCCGAACCGAGCCGTTAAACTGGCCCTGTCTCTACGACCAGATGTCTTCGCAGCCGTCTTCAACCGCTGCCTCACCGAGGGACTCATTCCCGAGCAATGGAAGATCCAGAAGTTGGCCCATTTTCCAAAGTCGGGGAAGCCAACAGATACTTCGCCCTCCTATAGACCGATATGCCTGGTGGACTCTATAGGCAAGGTGTTTGAAGGCCTCATCGGAACGAGACTGAACGCTTACGTCAGCGAGTGCGGCGGTCTCTCAGCCAACCAATTCGGTTTTCGCAAGGCAAGATCCACCATTGACGCAGTCAGCAAGGTGGTTGGCATCGCCAGGAGCGCCATAGAAGGATTAAGATGGAAAGGAGGCTCCAAACAATATTGCCTTGTTGTCACGCTTGATGTAAAGAACACCTTCATTACCGCGGATTGGAGTTGCATACTCAGTACCATCCATGATCTCGGCGTCCCCCCGTACCTCCTTGCCATCATTCGGAGCTTTTTTAGGCAGAGGATCTTGAGATGCGGCACCTCCGACGGCCCTAAGAGTCGTAATGTGTCTGCTGGAGTGCCACAAGGCTCGGTTCTGGGTCCGCTTCTTTGGAACCTGATGTACGACGGAGTGCTGCGTCTCCCACTCCCGCCAGGTTGCGAAGCCATCGGATATGCTGACGACGTGGCTATTGTTGTTGTTGGCAAGGAGCTGGAGAAGGCAGAATCAGTGGCCTCGCAAGCTATAGTTCGCATCACGCGGTGGCTTCAGTCGATTGGCCTAGCCCTGGCAGCCGAAAAAACCGAGGCGGTCCTGATCAGCAGTAGGAAAACAGTTGAGCATGCCTCAGTGCAAGTAGAAGGTTCCACAATCACCTCAAAGCGAGCCATCCGGTACCTTGGCGTGTGCCTAGACACCCGTCTATGCTTCAGAGAGCATTTGGAGAACGTTCAACGGAAAGCAGCGAGCACAGGACAGGCGTTATCAAGGCTAATGCTGTTCCCAACTAAGTCAACCGGCTACGAAGAAGTTGTTAAAAAGATCACAGACTGGTCTGCTGTGTTCGGTTTCCCAAGGCGTATGATTATACTCAGCGACAGAGGAGTGGCGTTTACATCCAATGCCTTTGCTGAGTTTCTTAATGAAAACAAGGTGGAGCACGTGTGGACAACAACAGGCGTAGCCAGAGGTAACGGCCAAGTCGAAAGAGTAAACCGTTCGATCTTGAGTATCATCGCAAAGCTGTCGGCTCATGATTCCGCAAAATGGTACAAGTTTGTGCCACAGGTCCAGAAAGCGATTAATTCCCATGTGGATGCATCGTTGAAGTCATCACCGTTTGAAGTAATGTTTGGGACCAAAATGCACAATAACGCGGATGGAAGATTATTAGAGGTCCTAAATGAAGAGCTCATTTCGCAGTTTAACATCGAGCGCGAAGAAATGCGTCGTCGAACAAAAGAAAACATTGAAAACGCTCAACAAGCTTATAAAAAGAATTTTGATAAAAAACGTCGGCCTGAGCACGGCTATAGAGTGGGAGATATGGTAGCGGTCAAGAGGACACAGTTCGTCGCAGGACGTAAGCTGGCAAGCGAGTATCTAGGCCCATATAAAGTCACTGAGGTAAAACGAAATGGCCGCTATGACGTGAGAAAAGCGGCAAGTGTCGAAGGACCAAATATCACATCAACAAGTTGTGATAATATGAAGTTATGGCGTTTTGCTTCCGAAAATGACGAGATATTATCATCTGGGACAGATGAGGATGAACAGGAGGGCCGAATGTAAGAGATAGAGATACCAGATAGCTGGCAAAGCATCATACTTCACTGTTTGCTGGGTAGTCTGGTTTGTTAAGTAATCGGCTTTCAGTTGGCAGTCTCTCTCGTTGGTCGTTAGCCGAAGTACGAAGTTGTCTCGAAGTTGTGTAAAAAGCCTATTTAAAACTATTAAATTCATCATATATATTGACTATGTATTTACATGAACCTATTAAATAACCATTATAATAAACATTAAATTAATCTAAACCTTACATGTATGTACTGACAATCTCCCTCTCTTTTGTAAATGTCGCCTAAGTCGCAGCATAAGAATATATACATATGTAACAATAGGTTAGGCAAAAAAATATTTTTGAATAAAAATCAATGCCAACTCTGCGAAATCGCTGAAAACTTTAAAACGGAGCTTAAAAATTAAAAAAAAAAAATTTAATTGGAATATTTTTGTTTTTTTTTTTTTTTGGTATAGAAATTAATTGTCAGAGACAAGCACTCTGCCTTGGAGGCGAAAGTACCAGGTTCAAATCCGCCCTGTGGGAAATTTTTCAATTAACTTGGACCGAAATCTCAAGTGTGTGGAGCCGAGCAGGGAGCGGCATAACTGCCAAAAAACCCCAAGGGGAAATACCTGGCTTCAAGCATGGAGGGCTTGAGATCGGCTGGCTTGATGGCCCGGCCAAGTGGGCGGCGTCAATCAATGGCGTTCGCTTCAGGGCCGGCTCTATGGTCTGAATCTGTATGCGTCGACAGTCCAGGCAGTCAGCTTGCGATAGAGGCTCTGTTCGGTCATGAGCGAGTAGCAGTAGATGAGTTGTTTGGCACGACCGATACGCCAAAGAGGCTGCTTGAAGTTTCCCAGAGTCCACCAGCAGGCGGTGCGATGTAACCAAAGAAATCTAAGTTGCAACAAGTAAGGGGCAAGGGCGAGTTGGCAGAAATGGGAGCGTTACTGGAGGAAATAGCCGAACGCATCAAGACAGAAAAGGAGGGAGGCAAGCGAGCCATTACGAATGCTCGTTCAGGCCGTCTCCGACCAGCTGAGTCTGAAAAGTGTCCCCGCAGATGTTGAGAGTCTGCGACCAGCGCACGGGGGAAATCAGAGGCCAACAATCTGTGTCCTAGGAGCGGTAGCAGAAGCAATCCTGAAAGCAGCCCACCTGAAGATTGGATACTCGGTATGCAGGGTACGCGTAAGCACTTCGGCGTCAAGATGCTACAGGTGCCTGGAATTTGGACACATGGTGGCAAGGACAAACCCAATTGGGCGTATAGCACGTCGGGCAAGGCCGCCATCTGGGCATGTGGCAGCCCGGCCTCCAGGCTAGCTGGCGAGCACTTCATCAGGGCACAGGTCAAAGGGATATGGCTGTACAGTTGCTATTCGCCGCCCAGTCTGTGCCTTACGGACTTCTGCAAGGCGCTAGATGAACTGATGACCGACGTAAGGACACACAGCCCCACCATAATCGCGGGCGACTTCAACGCATGGGCACAGGAATGGGGAAGCTCCTCCACTAACACCCGTGGCCGCGCTCTGCTCGACGTTTTTGGCCTCCCTAGACGTCGAACTATTGAACCATGGCACCCAAAACACGTTCAATCGGGCTGGTAGGGGATCAGTGATAGATCTTACGTACGTAAGCATTGACCTTGCGAGGACATCAGACTGAAAACTCGATAATTGTTACACAGTGAGCGACCATGAGGTGATCTGTGTTACTATAGGCTGTGAAGCGGACAGACGACAGCACGCAGCGCACCCCCTCCCTGTCGACATGTCCTTCAAAGAAGACACGCTGGACCCCCAGGCGTTCTCTTCAATGCTGTCCCGGCAAAGTTTCACAGCAACCACGGCACAAGAAATGGCGAACGAAGCCTGCATGGCATCCAGTTCCAGCATCACACACCATTGATGCGATCTCGTCAGATGAAGTCCTGGCGGTGGCCAAATCGCTCCAACTCGGCAAAGCACCCGGTCCAGATCGGATCCCGAACCGAGCCGTTAAACTGGCCCTGTCTCTACGACCAGATGTCTTCGCAGCCGTCTTCAACCGCTGCCTCACCGAGGGAGTCTTTCCCGAGCAATGGAAGATCCAGAAGTTGGCCCATTTTCCAAAGTCGGGGAAGCCAACAGATACTTCGCCCTCCTATAGACCGATATGCCTGGTGGACTCTATAGGCAAGGTGTTTGAAGGCCTCATCGGAACGAGACTGAACGCTTACGTCAGCGAGTGCGGCGGTCTCTCAGCCAACCAATTCGGTTTTCGCAAGGCAAGATCCACCATTGACGCAGCAAGGTGGTTGGCATCGCCAGCAGCGCCATCGAAGGAACAAGATGGAAAGGAGGCTCCAAACAATATTGCCTTGTTGTCACGGTTGATGTAAAGAACGCCTTCAACACCGCGGATTGGAGTTGCATACTCAGTACCATCCATGGTACTCGGCGTCCCCCCCGTACCTCCTTGCCATCATTCGGAGCTTTTTTTAGGCAGAGGATCCTGAGATACGGCACCTCCGACGGCCCTAAGAGTCGTAATGTGTCTGCTGGAGTGCCACAAGGCTCGGTTCTGGGTTCGCTTCTTTGGAACCTGATGTACGACGGAATGCTGCGTCTCCCACTCCCGCCAGGTTGCGAAGCCATCGGATATGCTGACGACGTGGCTATTGTTGTTGTTGGCAAGGAGCTGGAGAAGGCAGAATCAGTGGCCTCGCAAGCTATAGCTCGCATCACGCGGTGGCTTCAGTCGATTGGCCTAGCCCTGGCAGCCGAAAAAACGGAGGCGGTCCTGATCAGCAGTAGGAAAACAGTTGAGCATGCCTCAGAGCAAGTAGAAGGTTCCACAATCACCTCAAAGCGAGCTTTTTTAGGCAGAGGATCCTGAGATACGGCGCCTCCGACCGCCCTAAGAGTCGTAATGTGTCTGCTGGAGTGCCACAAGGCTCGGTTCTGGGTCCGCTTCTTTGGAACCTGATGTACGACGGAGTGCTGCGTCTCCCACTCCCGCCAGGTTGCGAAGCCATCGGATATGCTGACGACGTGGCTATTGTTGTTGTTTCCAAGGAGCTGGAGAAGGCAGAATCAGTGGCCTCGCAAGCTATAGCCAGCATCACGCGGTGGCTTCAGTCGATTGACCTAGCCCTGGCAGCCGAAAAAACGGAGGCGGTCCTGATCAGCAGTAGGAAAACAGTTGAGCATACCTCAGTGCAAGTAGAAGGTTCCACAATCACCTCAAAGCGAGCTTTTTTAGGCAGAGCATCCTGAGATACGGCGCCTCCGACGGCCCTAAGAGTCGAATTGTGTCTGCTGGAGTGCCACAAGTCTCGGTTCTGGGTCCGCTTCTTTGGAATCTGATGTACGACGGAGTGCTGCGTCTCCCACTCCCGCCAGGTTGCGAAGCCATCGGATATGCTGACGACGTGGCTATTGCTGTTGTTGCCAAGGAGCTGGAGAAGGCAGAATCAGTGGCCTCGCAAGCTATAGCCAGCATCACGCGGTGGCTTCAGTCGGTTGGCCTAGCCCTGGCAGTCGAAAAAACGGAGGCGGTCCTGATCAGCAGTAGGAAAACAGTTGAGCATGCCTCAGTGCAAGTAGAAGGTTCCACAATCACCTCAAAGCGAGCCATCCGGTACCTGGGCGTGTGCCAAGATTTTTGATAAAAGACGTCGGCCTGAGCACGGCTATAGAGTGGGAGATATGGTAGCGATCAAGAGGACACAGTTCGTCGCAGGACGTAAGCTGGCAAGCGAGTATCTAGGCCCATATGAAGTCACTGAGGTAAAACGAAATGGCCGCTATGACGTGAGAAAAGCGTCAAGCGTCGAAGGACCAAATATCACATCAACAAGTTGTGATAATATGAAGTTATGGCGTTTTGCTTCCGAAAATGACGAGATATTATTATCTGGGACAGATGAGGATGAACAGGAGGGCCGAATGTAAGAGATAGAGATACCAGATAGCTGGCAAAGCATCATACTTCACTGTTTGCTGGGTAGTCTGACTCGGAAGCAAGTGTTCGTTGGGTAATCGGCTTTCAGTTGGCAGTCTCTCTCGTTGGTCGTTACCCAAAGTACGAAGTTGTCTCGAAGTTGTGTAAAAAGCCCATTTAAAACTTTTAATTGCATTTACATGAACCTATTAAATAACCATTATAATAAACATTAAATTAATCTAAACCTTACATGTATGTACTGACAATCTCCCTCTCTTTTGTAAATGTCGCCTAAGTCGCAGCATAAGAATATATACATATGTAACAATAGGTTAAGCAAAAAAATATTTTTGGAATAAAAATCAATCTGAATATTACCACCAAACGGAACTGACGAGTTCATTTCTAAAAACTTCAAACCAAGTGGAACCCGGTCATTACATGGCGACCGTGACAATAGGTTAAAGTAAGACCTAAGCACATCGGTGTTTAGAAGTGAGCAAAGTCACTCCCCTCAAAACTCGCTAACTCTATTGCGAATGAGAACAGCATACTCCGATCTAGCTGGAGAAGGATTCCCAGTGAAAGGAGACACAAGAGTACAAATGTGATTCTTGTAAAGTGTACCAAACATATGCTGCTACACAAACGCAGCAGGTACATTCCATTTTTACCTAATGGACTAAAAAAATATAATAATATCAAACAAACATAATCAAAAAAAAAAAGGAGAACACAAACACACAAAAATAAATAAATTTAAAAAAAGCACGTGCACCGAACCGTCACATCCGGAGGACTTGGATATCCATTTCTAGACTTCCTCTTTATCAGAGGTGAAACCAAACTATAAAGAAATAAAATACTGGACTGTACATAATAGAATATTTAAATCAAGGTTAGCCTACTTGATAGAAAGATCCATAGTAGATGTATACAACCGCTTAAAGCGAAAAATCAGAATTCTACCCGACTGGGTACATAACCTATTCGACCAACCCATAGAGACAATTGATCTCTCAGGGAATTAAAAAAAAAAAAAGAGAGTGTACATTCTTTTCAACAACCTATGATTTATTGGGATGACATAATAACAAAAGCTAGAATATATGCACAAGAATTAAATAGGGGAGAGGGCCCAGTTGTGACTCAGGCCCAGTTGTGACATTCTCAAATATTTTTGAAATGCGGTATTGAATGAAAGATTGAGTCCTGTAAATCATGTTTGTTAGACGTTCTGCAGTTTTTGGACTGACACCAACGTTAATAATCGCATTGTATATACGCGTACCAAACATCGTGTTGAAAAACGTGCAAAAAAGTTTCTTTGATTTTTTTCAAAGTACCAAAATTTTCTAAAATTAACAGTGAAAATGTGAGTGTAATGCATTAAAATATTCTATTTGCCGTACATTTTGTGATTCTATAAGGATTCATGTGATAATGTAGTGTCTATAAAAAATATACATGTATACTTTAAACCATGAAAAGGCCCGGTTATGACTCAGCTGGGGTGCCCAGTTATGTCCCAAATTTTTTTTGCAATAGGATTATGTAAAATTGTCAAATTCAAACATTTTTGTTGTTGTATAAAAACAAGGAAAGGAAATTTACTTAATGAGACCAGTTTGTCCGAAAATATTCTGGAAGATCTCGAGCGGGAAGGTTCGGGGTTGTTTCATTTGGTAAAAACACAAATTAAGTAATGTTTGGGATTAAAAAAACTTTATATAGTTTAAGTCAATGTTCATTTGTGTTTTTCATTATTTTTGCCATTGAAGGCCTTCTTAATAAGTAAACAATTAAATCACAACAATTGGTGTGACATTCCTTTCGTATTTTCTTATTTCAGTGAATTTCTTAAGGTGAGTCATAACTGGGCCACTTTTTTTTCGGCCTAAAAAAAGATATCCAGATTAAATCTGTTCCAAAATTTTTTAAGTAACTCATATAAACATACTTTCTTTGGGAAAAAGTTGCGTTTAGTTAATATATAAATGGTAAACTTCTTAATTTTTCATTTCGCGGAAGTGAGGAAAAAATTTTGAGGTTTTTCAAAAACAGGTCTAAACGACCAAAAAGCAAATTTCTTTAGTAAGATGGGTTCCCAAGAATCCAAAATCCAGAATCCAGAATGTCGTTAACAGCGTAAAAATAGTAGATCATAGAGAAAATTTAAAAGAAATAGGGATATCATTGTTAGCTATCCTAATATTAGTAGCCATAATTCTGGTTTTAAAATGTATGCAATGCATAATAAGAAAATTAAAAAAAAATACCAGAGTAGACCAGATGGCCTAAATACAGTATAAAAAATGGGTCGAGTAGAACTTGAACATTTAAACAAATACGTTCCATTTCTAGTCTTCCTCTTTATCAGAGGTGAAATCAAACTATAAAGAAATAAAATACTGGATAGTACATAATAGAAAATTTAAATCAAGGTTAGCCTACTTGATAGAAAGATCCATAGTAGATGCATACAACCGCCTAAAGCGAAAAATCAGAATTCTACCCGACTGGGTACATAACCTATTCGACCAACCCATAGAGACAATTGATCTCTCAAGGAATTAAAAAAAAAAAGAGTGTACATTCTTTTCAACAACCTATGATTTATTGGGATGACATAATAACAAAAGCTAGAATATATGCACAAGAATTAAATACATCTTCTAAGTGCCTCTCGCAGAATAGGGAAACATCCCAAGGTACAGTAGAAAAACACTCAAAAATAATAATAGAGAGCCTAGAAAATATTAGAGTAGTATTAATAGAATACTATAGTAAGCTAAATGCAGGCCGTAAAACAGCCGAAAATGCATTCTCTAGTGACTGCAAACAAAGGGAAAAATCTGTATTAAAAAGACATAATATTAAATATAAACAAACAACTAATTTGGAAATTTCAATATCACTGGAAGACAAAACCCAGTTAACGGCTGATGAAGTAATGGATCAAGAAGAACCATCAGTGAGCTCAGATCAAACAAAAATAACTCTTAATAAACCAGGCATTTCAATAGAAAACGCAAAAATGACTCAAACAGTCACTGATTCTTTGAGGATGGCCTCAAACCTTAATCCACAGTTTGATGGCAGAAGAGAAAATCTTTAGAGCTTAATGGACGCATTGAATTTGATAAATTCACTAAAAGGCGACCATGAGGAAACAGAAAAGTGCCTAATAAAAAACAAAATTAAAAGGTCACACATGCAAAATTTCAGCTCTGTAGCTCTTACGGTCTAGGAGGAGTTTGCGTTGATTCAGACGGACGGACAGACGGGCGGACGGACATGGCTATTTGAATTCGTCTCGTCTGGTCGGAGATGCTTTGTTCTATGCGTTGCACACTTCTGACCAAAATTTAAATACCCTTTTGCAAGGGTATAATAACGAGACAAGTCGATAAACTCATTGAAGATAAAATAGTTGAACCATCAGTGTCCGAGTATAATAGTCCGTTACTACTGGTCCGTTACTACCGTTACTACCGAAAAAGGGGTTTACCAGGATCGGAGAAGAAAGGATGGCGATTGGTAATAGACTATCGTCAAAGAAACAAAAAATTGTTGTCCGATAAATTCCCATTACCAAGACTAGACGATATTCTTGATCAACTAGGCAGAACCAAATATTTTTCATGTCTAGATTTAATGTCCTGTTTTCACCAAATAGAACTAGAAGAAAAATCGCGAAGCATTACGTCATTTTCCACTAGCAATGGATCTTATCAGTTTACTAGACCACCGTATGGTCTGAAAACAGCACCAAATCCTTTCAATGAATGATGACAATTGCTTTCTCTGGATTAAATCCGTCATGCTTGTGACATGGATGACTTAATAGTCATCGGCTGTTCTGAGAAACACATGGTCAAAAACATAAAGGATATTTTTGACATATGCAGAAAACACAAGCTAAAACTGCATCCAGAAAAATGTTCATTCTTGGGTCACAAATGTACCGACAAAGGAAAAATACCCAGTACCAACAGATGCTGATAGTGCTAGAAGATTCGTAGCTTTATGCAACTCTACAGACGTTTTATTAAAAATTTCGTAGATCATGCACGTCCGATTGTTATCGTTGTGTTCAACTATTTAAGAAAAACGTAGATTTTGTTTGGTCTGAAGAATGCCAAAAAGTATTTAAATATCGAAAAAAAATCCTTAATAGAACCCACAGATGCTTGCAAATATGCATGTGGAGCAGCGCTAACTCAAACTTATGGCGATAAGCAGTTGCCAGTAGCATACGCGTCCCGTTCATTCACTAAAGGTGAAAGTAATTGTTTAAGAATAAACATCTTGTTCATCTGAAGCGGCTTCACCAAATCAGATGCACTAAAGAAAATATAAAACAACTGTACTTTTGTCACAAACAACTAATCTAGCATATGACTAGAATTACAATCAGTCTCACACATTGTAGAAAAACACTTGTAATTCTAAACTAACCCAAAATATCACAACGGCAGGAGGTTATGTGGCCGAAGCCGTGCCCAAGATAATAATAATTTTCAACCCCCGATAACGTGGGATTTGAGTCTCATTAGCATAAGATATTTTAAGAACAATTGTTATCTCATAGAGCCTAAGATTCCCTATATAAACTCCATTCCTTTGTTAATAAAATCAGTTGAATTTTGAATTCAACGAATGAAGATTGGGTTATTCTTCTCCTCCGGAATCCCTATTCATTTTGGTCCTTCGAGAAAAAGGAACTCTGTAGTTTTCCCCCACCAGTGGTAAGAGACTCAGAGAATGAATCAGCTCCTTAAAGTCTGAATTCTTATGATAAGATCAGCTAAAGGCAGCAAAAGAAAGAACTCTGTAGTTTTCCCCCACCAGTGGTAAGAGACTCAGAGGTTCAGTCAGCTCATTAAGAGTTTGAGATCTAATGCAAGTGTAAATGCTTAGACCAGCTAAAGGTAGCAAAAAAAATATATCTTGTTTTCCCTCACCAATGTTAAGAGACAGAGTATAAAATTAAAGCAAAATATTGCTTAATAAATAAAAAGTGCGTGCGACCGAATATATAAAGGCAGTTTGGCTAGTCGAGCAACTGCAATAATTTCGGCGGCGGTAAAAAAAAAAAGAACAATATAAAGTTCGTGTGTGGCGAATTCGAAGCCCTAATATCGAAAAAAAAAAATAGTTAACTAGTGTATAGGTATATACATATGTACATATGTATATGTAGCAAGTCGGCAACTACCAACAGCAGCAGAGTAACAAGACAGTTGCAAAGAAGAGGCTGGAGAAGTGCCAGTATAAGGAAATCTGTTGCGATATCCGGCACCGGTACCGCCTGAGCCCATAGGCCCTGGACAACAGCATCTGAGCGACGAAACAGTAAAAAATAAAAACGGCGAACTCTACCCATTGGCGGACAAGCAGCAGCGAACAGGATCATCAGATAAGATATAAATTAAAATAGTCATGAGTACTTACATCAACCTACATATTTAATTATTATCGATATCCAAATATACGCATAAGTTAACATGTTCACAAATAAGGCTGCAAAAGTGTTAAAGAAGCAGGCAGAGTTACATCCCAGATTAAGGCAGTTGGAAGCACTAGATCCTAGAAGCATAACTAGCAAAGTTGTAGAGGAAGTAAAAGAGATAAGGAATCCATGGATACCTAACAACAAAAAATTGACTGAGACTGCTCCAAATTTCGATCATGATTATTTCAGAAATAAAATACATGAAGAAGCGTTAACGATAGTTGCCAAAATTATAGCCACAGGAGAGTCAGAAAAACCAGGCACTAGTAAGTCGGTGTGCGTAGAAGCAGGAGAGAACAGTACAGAGATGTTTGAAGATAGCAAAGAAGAGTCGCGCGGGGATGCGACCTCTAGTAATGAGGACGCTAATGTTAACCAGGAGATATTTTTGGATAGAGCCCAACAGCTCCAGGAATATTTGGACAGAGTAGTCAAAAATTTACGCACTTTAGACAATTCAACAGGCAATGAGACATGCATAGTATATGTTAATAAGATCAATTATTTATGGGAGAAAGTTCAGGCGTGCCAGGTACTGACAAATAATGCAAGAGTTAAAAATACTATGGATGATTTAAAATTCGATGTCCGGTATTCGCTATCAGTGTTAGAAATGAAAATGAACAATAGGGAGAGGCGAACTACCGGTATTGCTAAAAATACAGGTACCCACATTTTCTGGAGAACCTAGAGAATGGGACCTGTTTGTAGAACTGTTAACGGAATTAATTGCAAAAAGAGAAGATTTAAGTCTTGCTCTTAAGTTCAATTATTTAAAATCCGCGTTAAAAGGCGAAGCAAGGAGCATGGTAGCTCATCTATTGTCAGGTTCAGCTGACAATTATAGTGCCGCTTGGGAACTGTTAACCAAGCGGTATGAAAATAATCCGAGGGTATTTTCCGAGCAGTTAAATCGGATCGTTGATTTACCGATGATCAACAATGAATCCGCAAAGAGTGTAAAAGGAGGGATTGACATAATTAATGAGTCAATACACTTAATTAAAATTAAAACCAATTTATCCGTTGAAGTTGACATAATATTTACTCAACTTATACTTCGGAAATTTGATAAAGACGCTCTGCAATTATTCGAGAGTCAGATTAGAAAAACAAGGCAGATACAATTGTTATCTGATGCCATGGAATACTTGGAGCAAAGATATTGCTCGCTAAGTGCCATGAGCAAAGAAGAGAAAAAACCATTAGAAAAAACGTCGGCTGTGGGGTTCAATGATAGTTGTCCGATCTGCAAAGGCCCCTGGCATAACGCACTTCAGTACTATAGATTTAAAGCGCTAACACCTCAAGAAAGGCTGGAAATAGCAAAAAAAAAAGTACAATTGTGTACACGATGCTTGAAGCATTCAAGCAACAAGAGACGCAATAATGAAATGGTCTGCTCATTTTGCAGCAGATGACACCATACGTTACTCCATTTTGAAGAAAATCAGGAGAGCGTTAATACCTGTGTAACGGCACAACAAAAATTATTGGCCACAGCCCTAATACAAATTAAGAAAATAAATGGAGGGTTTCAAACATTAAGAGCATTGGTTGATAGTGGTTGTCAGAGTACTATATTATCTGAAGAAGCCGCTCAAATATTAAAGTTACGTAAAATTAAACAATATACAAAAATATGTGGCGTTTCCTTAGTAAAAGCCAAAAAATCAAAATACAAAGTAAAAACAGATGTGAAGACGCGAAATCCACGGGATAAACTTCTTAAGATTGAGGCAATTGTTTTGCCAAAGTGAATAAAAAATGTTCCGTTAAAAATAGCAAATGTGGATGTGTCAAAATGCCAATTCTACGTACTTGCTTATCCTACCTTTAATAAACCTGGTAGGGTTGACATGATAATAGGGGTAGACGTATATACCCAAATCTTAAAACCGGGAGTTAGAAAGATAAATGGCCTACTAGGTCAAAATACTAAATTTGGTTGGATCGTATCGGGATGCACCAAATCAAAAATAAATAAATCTGTAGTGGCACCAACAATAGATGTTACAGGTTTTAAAAAGCGTTGGGAGATGAAAAAAGGTAAATGTCAAAATAAATACAACACAAGTCCAAACAAACTCAACAACAAAACAAAACAAGAAATAACCTCTCGGGCCCCGGCAGGACCTCACCTTAGAGGTAAGATAAAAGCTGAGGTAAAAGAAATAAGTTTATGGCCCCTGGCAGGACCTCAGTTCGGAGGTAAAGTAAAATCTGGGGAAGAAAAAGTATATATCCCAGAGCCTGTACAAAATGAGAATACTCAGATGGCAATGGTTAAATTAAATAATGATTATCTAAGAAATAGTGTCAAAATAAAGGTAACAAATTGTCCGAGTCTGTATTACAAAAGGGGACAACATTTAATCCGAATAACCACTCAAAATTCAAATACCAGGCCACATTGGTTTAAGCCTAGAGGTAAAAGTAGTTGGTCTTTAAAGTCTCCACCATATAAAAAGGCTAGAAGCTAGCACAGTAATACACATCAGGAGTGGGAAGATATCCCGAAGCAAAAATTGTTAGGCATCGGGCGATCTTAGTAAACCAATTTGGTAAATCATACAAAATAATAGAAAGTCAGTTTATAAGAAGGATAACATTGATTTGATAGTGTTAACTTCTCTCATATAGCTCGTCATGCTTCTTTAACAACAGTTATCGGACTAATAATAATATTAATAATAATAATTTGTTTAAGACAACTTAATAAAAAAAAATCCAAAACGTCACATTTGACGGCCCTTTGCAGAATGTTTAAGAATAAACATCGTGTTCATCTGAAGCGGCTTCACCAAATCAGATGCACTAAAGAAAATATAAAACAACTGTACTTTTGTCACAAACAACTAAGCATATGACTACCATTCGTCTCACACATTGTAGAAAAACACTTGTAATTCTAAACTAACCCAAAATATCACAACGGCAGGAGGTTATGTGGCCGAAGCCGTGCCCAAGATAATAATAATTTTCAACCCCCGATAACGTGGGATTTGAGTCTCATTAGAATAAGATATTTTAAGAACAATTTTTATCTCCTAGAGCCTAAGATTCCCTATATAAACTCCATACTTTTGTTAATAAAATCAGTTCATATTTTGAATTCAACGAATGAAGATTGGGTTATTCTTCTCCTCCGGAATCCCTATTCAGTAATAAAAGTACTACTGAGCAAGAACTAGCTGCGATACACTGGGCTATTACACACTTTCGCCCATATATATATGGTAAACACATCAGAGTCAAAACAGACCATAGACCACAAACGTATTTACCTTCACGTACCTAATGATGCTTCCAAGACAAAATACATGAAGTACTCTGCAATTATGAAGTACGAAAAGTAGTGACCTTGCGCATAACACACGATTTATGTGTGGAAATCTATATACTATATACCCGGTATACTCCACATCAAACAACTCAAATTGTCACCGAGTGAAAAGATCTTTGAAACATTTTCAATAGAATCTTTTAAAGAAAAGGGCAATAAAATATTGAAAACATTAAGAGTAGCACTACTCCAACCGGTGACCATTATAGCAACAGATAAAGGTAAAGAAGCAATATTGTCTACATACCATGCTGATCCAATACAGGGTGGCCATACAGGCATTACAAAAACTTTGGCCAAAGTATTGATAGGGTAATAGTAGACACCATTAGTCCACTACCAAAATCCGAAAATGGTAACGAATATGCAGTCACTCTAATATGTGACTTGACGAAATACTTACAATTAGTAGCAATACGAGTTCCCAATAAAAGCGCTACAACAATCTCGAACGCTATTTTTGAATCCTTCATTCTGAAGTACGGTCCAATGAAGACGTTCATCATGGAAACAGAATACAAAAGTTAATAATAAATGACTTGTGCAAATATTTAAAAATAGACAACATTACGTCTACTGCACACCACCAGGAGGCCTTGGATACCGTTGAAAGAAGTCATAGGACATTCAATGAGTACATTCGATCATATACATCAGTAGATAAAACTGATTGGGACAAATGGTTACAATATTTTGTGTACTGTTTTAAGCAACCCCATCAGTAACACACAAATACTGTCCCTATGAACTTGTATTTGGTAAACGAAATAATTTACCAATCCATTTTAATAGTTAAATAGAATAGAACCATTATATAATGTAGATGATTATACTAGAGAAGTTAAGTTTAGATTAGAACTAGCATACAATAGAGCTAAAATAATGTTAAACCAGAGGGCCCTTCCATCTTTTTTGGTAACTCTTTCCTTACCTATGTATTAGTTATCAATGTGGAAGAACGTTTTATCTTAAAAGGCTTATGTTTGCGAAAAAATGGCCTACAATTATAGGAAATAACGAAGATATTGATCAAAGTCACTGTTTTCGACCGATCGTTTCTATGGGAGCTATATGATATAGTCACCCGATCTTTATCCAATTCGGTACAGTCATTAAATTATATATATATATTAAATTAAGAAATGTTTAATTTGAAAGCAATCGCGTTAAAAGTAACGAAGTTATTGTAATTTTATGAGAAAAGTCACAAAAAGGCACACTTCTGACCAAAATTAATATACCCTTTTTGCAAGGGGATAAAAAACATAAAGAAAACCCGAAAAACTTTTATGATAATAAGTCAGCAGATTTTATAATAGAAATAGGAGATAAAGTTTTCTTAAAAAACGAAGCTGGTCATAAGCTTGATTCAACCTATTTAGGAACATTCGAAGTTGTAGAGATATTTAAAAATAACAACATAAAAATTAGGAACAATAAAAATAAGATACAAACAGTACATAAGGATAGTTAAAAATCTGTAAAAATAATAAAAAAAAAGGAAATATATTAAATTTTTAATGGATTCAACTATTATAACTAGGGACCGTAAATAATGATTATTTTTTTTTTCTTTAAATGAAAAAAATCATTTACTTATAGAGGACTTAGAAAAGAATAGATTACACCAAAATATTTAATCTATGCATTTTTGGAAAGATTTTTAAAAATTCAATTTTTTCAATTTTCTTCAAAAAAGATCATTTTTAATCATTATTTCTGATTTTTATTTTTTTTTGATCAAAAAAGATTTTTATGGATAATTCTTATTAAATTACTCAAAATTAATGATCTTTTTTGAAGAAAATTTAAAAAAATCGAAATGTAATGATTATCAAATAAGTTTTTTAATATAACTTATAATGATTACGGTCCCTGATTATAACTACTTCATCTAATTAAAAGTATATAGATACAATAAAATAAAAAAAAAAGAAAAATGAGAAAGACAATTTGTCTGGCCAGACACAAAACAATTTTTCTAACTTTATCATTATCAGTAATTAATAAATAACTCCATAATATTACGTTATTTTCTAAAAAGGGGAGGTGTAGTATATTCATACCATACAAAGAGCACACTTTGTTGCAAGTATAAACAATAAAATATGTACGCAATAAAAAATAAGTGTGCACTTGAATATTTTTATGTGTATACATTGATATATTCACATAAACATATTCACATAACATGAGCTAGAACCAGGCCAGCGTGTGGACGCGGGCCAAGCACTTTGATGCAAACGCTCCAAATAATATATATATATGTGGAATTGGATTTATCCCGGTTATTTATCTCGATATTATTTAAGGATGTGTTTTGCTTATTTAGTCTTATTTTATTAACAATGTTTCTTTGTGTTAAATTTGGGTGTGCGACGTGATCGAGGCGATAGTACGATTGCGAGTGCTTTTTGGATCGACGCTTCTGCTTTACTTTTCAATGAGTGAGACGACCAGATAGGTGCGGCCGCTGCGTGTCGTTCTGTCTCGCTCACTAGGTACTGCACGATTGCCATGATTATGCCCGCCTGACACTTCATTTCCTACAATCGGCTGTCCTGACAAGTCATTCGACCCGAATGATCCTAGCCAAGGCTTCATGAACTCAGCCACTGTTGAGTTCTCACAAGGTCCTTCACCATCGCCAACTTTCTCAACGTCGTATCGACCGTGCCTATTCACCTTCGTGACTTTATATGGTCCTAAGTATTTACCTCTCAACTTTAGACCTGTCCCATACTGCGTACGTTTAATCGCCACTAACTCGTTTAAACTGTATTCTCTTTCCCATTTCCTGTTTTTGTCAAACGTCCTTTTCATTCCCTGTTGAATTTCATTAATATTCTTTCGAGACTCCGCTCTAATCTCATTACGACCACGGTCTAATTCTTCTACAAACGAATCGATTATCAGCTTTCTTATTTTGGGAACATCAGAACTACGCATCTCTGTGATACGCGTGTCAATGTGATATGTCATCAATGGTTGATCTCCTTTGCTTAGTGGCATCAAATATCCTTCCTTTTTACCGGTTTTGGAATTAACGATAAGACATTCCACGCAACACTCGACAACACGGGCTACCTTTTTTTTTAGTTTAGAATATAATACGATTTTTCTACGATATCCTGAGACTTTTTGGCTCCAAAATGTCCTTGTCTGTGTGCAATCTGTATTATAAGTATAAGTTCTGGATTGGGGTCCTTTAACAATATTTCATTTTCAATGTAAAAATCATATCCCTTCTCCTGAACTAAGTTCCTGATTAATTTAGTCCAATTTTGTCAGTTAGCAGAAAACAAGATAAACAGCTCAAGGCATCCACATGCCGCATCTTTGAACCTGAGCGATGTTCAATCTGATAATCGAAATCTTGCCCAACGTGCTACACGCAACGGAACCTCTTTCTTTTTCATTGTCATCGTGAACGCATTACAATCTGTGACAATCTTAAATCTAAGTCCTAACACATATATACGCCACTTTATTAATGCTCCAATAACTGCTAAAACGTCCAGTTTATATGAATCATACTTCTCTTCGCAAGGTTTAGTTTTCCGACTCATATATTGTACCGGATGAAATGAACCATCTTCTGAATCTTTCTGTAAAAGCGCATCTCCGAAACCATGTTTCGAGGCATCAGTGTGAATCTCAGTCTCTAGCTTAGGATTGTATATCTTTAAAACTGGACCTTTGATCAATGCTAACTTCAATTGCTCAAACGCTACCATTTGCAATTCTTTAAACTCAAACTTGTTATCTCTTAGTAAAATGTCGGTCAAGGGCTTAGCTGTTACTGCGTATCCTTCGATAAATTTACGGAAATACGATGTTAACCCTAAAAATCGTTGAACTGACTTCTTATCATGGGATCGGGAATCTTGAAATGGCATCAGTCTTCTCCTTACTTGGCATAATACTTCCATTTTCAACTATATAGCCCAAAAAATTTACTTTACTCTGTAGTATCTGACATTTCTCCCAGTGTATTCTCAACCCATTTTCCGCAGCTGTCTTCAACACCCTTTTAAGTTTAATTAAAACTGCATCTCCATTCTTTACTGATTCTCTCATTACTGCCATTATAAATCTTGTAAAAACTGCTGGAGAGATGGAAATTCCGAATGGTACATATAGGAATTCATGCTGACCATTCTGAGTTACGAATGCTGTGTACTTCTGAGATTTTGCCTCAACTGGAACATGGGAAAACCCGTTTGTTTGTTTGTCTAACACGGTATCCATCTGTGGCATAGGAAAATTATCTCGCACCACTTTTTCATTTAGCTTTCTGTAATCGCAGCACAGCCGCTTTTTCCCATTCTTCTGAAAAGTTACTTCTTTCAACTCCAAACCCGAATCAGTAAATTTACCTGATGCTTTTACTAATTTATCATCTACAACATTGGTGATATCTTTTCCCTTACATT
Organism: Drosophila tropicalis; assembly: GCF_018151085.1. Classification (NCBI taxonomy): domain Eukaryota; kingdom Metazoa; phylum Arthropoda; class Insecta; order Diptera; family Drosophilidae; genus Drosophila; species Drosophila tropicalis. The sequence goes on along the minus strand of NW_027172909.1, from coordinate 374,628 downwards.
CAAATGAGCGATGGCCTGTTTTGCCACATTTAAACAAGTAAACGTTTTCTTGTTATAGTCTCTCATCATGTGTGAAGGATCACAACACTTAAAACATTTGCGATCACCTTTTGTTATCGAATTTTTCTTTCTATTATTTTTACCTTGCTTGTGAAAAGATGACTCCAATGTTGTTTTCTCTATTTGAACTTTTAACGCATCCACTGTTCTGGCTTGATACAATAATGCCTTATTTGCTCTCATGTCTGGTATTCCTTCTACGAAATACTCGATTAAACTTTCGTCATCCAAATCGATCGGCTTTGCGATTTCCATTAACTAATACAAAAATTCGTACAAATTCTCACCTGATGAAACCTTTATTCTGAATTCGTTTTTCAAAGCTACTTTCAGGGACTCCTAACTACAAATATCTCTCATACTACGTATAAACGACAATGCAGCTCCTTTTAACAGTTGTTTTTTTTCCATACACAAAAAGCTGTAACTGACTCCACTTTATTTTAGCTCCCTAGTCCATTGTACAACATCAATCGAACCTAAACCGCAAAATTCGTAAACGCTTTCCTCCACATCTTTTAGTGTGAACCATGACCCTTGCCCATCTGTGTTCGGGACTTCTCGAATTGTTATAGTCGAGGCGAAATCTGCCTCCTGCCCGTCATTCTCAGTTTCTATTAGATCGTAGTGAGCGAGTAGATGCGTTTGTAGCTCTGCTTTAAGGCCTGTAGTCTCTAGACCTAACTCTCTCTTAATTTAGTGCGTAACTCCTCAATACACAAAGTTAGAATCTCACCTCGATCCATTTCACACAATTACAGGTATATTGTTTAACAAGATTGGTATATTAATATATAGTTAGTATCAATCAATCAAATTTGTTACGACTTAGCAAGATTTACACACTATGTTAATGTAGGTCAAATTGTGGTAGGTTATGGTTTAATTCAGACGATTCTTAGAAATGTGCTCTCTGCAGCACTCATCAATTTCGTCAATATTTTTGCCACCGGTGTGGTTTCCTCGTGCAAGCAGATAACTCACACTCAAGACAATAATTAAACAGCTCACTCAACTATAGTCGTCTTGCTCTATGGAGCCACTCAATATCGCTGTAGCAACTCACTCAGCCTTCTTATAGATTTTGTGTTCGCTCTCTGTTGCCACTCACTGTGCTGTCGCTGATCACTCGTCTGTCTTGGTCTCTCTTTGTCTCGATCCACAATTATCTCAACTTCGTCCTGCCTTCTCGTTTGGCCGTGTCGGCGTCGTCTGCTTCTTGTAACGGTTTGTGTTGTCCGCTTTCTGTTCTCTCCGTCTGTCTGCTTCCATAGTGAACACTAGTTATCATCAACTTCGTGTCTGCTGTCTGCTCTCTCCGTCTGTCTGCTTCCACAGTGAACACTGGTTATCATCAACTTCGTGCCCTCTGTTTGCTCTCACAGTAAACACTGGTTATCATCAACTTCGTGTCTGCTGTCTGCTCTCTCCGTATGTCCGCTTCCACAGTGAACACTAATTATCATCAACTTCGTGTCCGCTGTCTGCTATCTCTTTTCCTCTCGAGTCACCACCGTTCTCGAGCTGCTCTCAACTTCAGCCGCTGACTTTTTGCCTAAACGGCGCCGTATTTCTGGGTGACGCCGACCGCTCACCGTCCATTCGTACTCGTCACACCAACTTCCACTACTACAAGTTTAGTGTAGTGGTTGCTTTTTGTGAAAATCGTTCGCCAACAACCTTGATTTTGAATATGTATTACACGTTAATGCATGCAATTTTAACAATTTTCTGTTCACTTGCGAACTTCACACACACACGATTTTCACCAATTGTCTTGAGACGCATCTCGCGACTAGTGGAAGAACGTATCTCTTTCCGCGGGTGCTCCGTTGTTAACTCCAAATTCGGGCATACTAAAGGCCTGCAAATTAAAATAAAAAAATCTCTAAAAAGTTTGGGGCCGATCGGATAATGTTTAATGGACCCGGAACTCACCTAAAGTTTTCAGTGTGATGCTCCCATATAAGCATACACAGCACCATACAAATGAGTGAGCCAAGAAATAAATGTTACTACCTTTGTTCACGCCACCGGGTGAACAGCAGTGAGCGGCGAAGAGCAGTGAGGAGTGAGGAAGGTTTTTCGATCCTCGGCAACTACGGTCACACCAGGAGGGGTGACTTGATTTTTCCCATGGGCATCGCCATTTAATCTAGTACGAGCATCCGAACACGAGTTCTTTCCTTTGATTTGCTTCCAAACCGAAGCATTCTCGTGTGTGACGGGACATCTTGTCACTTAAAACAAATAAGACCCAGGAAGAAATTGGCACCCGCCAACCACTTGTGGCTTACTTTGGATCCTTCCGCCCCTCCACAATCATTGGTCCTTCGAGCTGGATATCCTTCCGCTCCTCCAGCTTGCATCGGCGGAATTCCGATAAGTACAAGATTTCATTATTCATTTCATCTGCCCCTACATATTAAAAAAAATGTGTGAGGTTTTCCCGCTTTTCCATAGCGACCTACACACTTTTATATATTGTATGTTATGTGTATGACCTGTTCCAAGGTTACATGGTAGTTCCCAATCGTTAGCGTGTTTGTCCAACGTTTTTGGTTTCCACTCCACGATTACCCATTTTTATTTATTTTCTTTTCCTCACACTTGTCCAATTCAACCTTTTTTATATATGTAGAACTCGTTTACATTCACATGTACATGTAGTTTCCACAGCTGTTTAAAAAAAAAAAAGTTTAAAAAACAGGAAAAAAATTATTAAAATTATTATTGTTTTAGTAAAAAAAAAAAAAAAAAGGGGAAAAAATAGTAATTTCGCGATTTCATATGTGTTCGAATTATTTCCATGCCAAACTAATTTCCTCACGTGTGTATCTACTTACATACATACATCGTCATCCATTGATGTATGCGCATATGTACATATCCATATATGTACATATAATTCCTTCGCACATTTACCACGAAACAAAAAAAAAAAAATTTTAAATAGCAATTAACGTATGCACCGCGAATTCCTGTGTGTTCGAATTGGTTCAATTGCAAAATTAATTTCCTCACGCGCGGATCCACCTACATACATACATCGTCATCTGTTGATGTACGCGCATATGTACATATCCATATACACATAATTCATTCGCACATTTACCACAACAAAAAAAAAATTTTTAGGTCGAAGCTCTTTTAGGCGCGCCGCGGTAGGAAATTTTTTTTTAAAATCGTCAGACGTCAGATCTGCAGCGCGTCAGATTTTTTTCTTGTAGCGCAATAAAACGATAATTTATCCATTAACTTCTACATGCCCGTGGTTCAAATGATGTAGAGGTCGTCGATTTTTTTTTTTTTTTTTTTAATTATATGTATGCTTTTATTATAAATATGTACATACATATGCATATATACATTGTACATAAATATATCATCTGTACATATATATGTATATTTTGTATAATAATTATGTTAACAGATTTTTTTGAATGTATGTATGTATGTATATATATATATGTATGTACATATATGAACGTGAAACTTTATGTATATGTATAACTTTATTATATGTACCTATGTATGTATGTATGTACATATGTAACGTACATTTTTCTCATTTAGCTTTGAAAACGCATGCATGTATGTATATACAACCATGTAAATGCATTTATATGTATGTACATATTTATGTATGTTATCATTACTATTGAATACGTATGCGTACATACATATTCAAATGTTTGTACACACTTGGCCTTAAAACCCATGCGTACACACATCTATGTTTTTTTTTTATTTCATTTAAAACATTGCTAACATAATTACAAATAACATAACAAGGGAACAAACATACGAAGTCGGGTATAATGAAAAAAGGATTACGGTTACTGCGGGACGACTTGTCGGTATTGCTTCGCAGACCGTGTGCTTCTTTAATTCGCCGACCTTTCCCTCTCCAACTGCCTAAGTTTCTTCATCACGTGTGCGGCGAAGGCGGCGGCCGCCTGCCATACGTTAGAGTTTGCGACCATCATCCCGGTGAGGTTACACTGCGTCACCGGCTCGCCCATGACCCTCTCCAACCGGTGTCTTTCCTCGTCAAATCTTGGGCAGTGTTGCAGCACATGACTCGCATCTTCTATGATGCCAGCGCCGCACCATGTGCACTCGTCGGAGACATCGTGGTGAAACCTCTTCAGGTAACTCCTGAAGCACCCGTGGCCGCTCATGAGCTGAGTAAGGTAATAGTCAACCTCACCATGCTTCCTCGACACCCATTGTGTGATGTCCGGGATTAGTGCATGAGTCCACCGTCCCTTGGGCGAGGAGTCCCACCTCTCTTGCCATCTGCGCATGGAGTGCTGCCATACCATGAGTCGGGCCTGTCTTCTTGGTTGGGTACAAACGTGGCCGACGCAATTGCCGCACATTCATCGATGGGCATCATTCCAGCGATCACCAGATGTGCGTCATCGGATATGGTGCGGAAAGCGCTACACACCCTAATAGCACTCAGACGATGAGTCGACTCGAGGCTCCTCCTGTAGCTCCTAACCTCCACACCTTTAACCCACAAAGGAACTGCGTACAGGGCAGTGGATTTTACGACGCTCGATAGTAGCAGGCGCCGTCCTTGCCTCGGGCCACGCGTATTCAGCAATACACGCCACGCTACAACGCTCTTCGGCGACGTGAAGGTCCTTGGCCGAGACCACCAGTGCGACATCGTCAGCAAACCCGACAATGTGTGTGTGCTGCTTGAACTCAAGGCGCAGGACTCCGTCGTACATGGTGTTCCATAACAAGGGGCCCAGGACGGATCCTTGTGGAACACCAGCCGATACCCCTCTTTCTTCCAGGCCATCATCCGTTAAGTATCGGATTCTCCTGTCACGAAAGTAGCTCCGCACGCAGTTCATCAAATAGCTTGGGATATTGGATGTTGCCAGCGCGTCCAGTATGCGATCCCACCTTGCAGAGTTAAACGCGTTCTTCACGTCAAGCGTCACCACGATACAGTATTCTTTACTGCCGCCTTTCCATCTAGAGCCGTCGATTGCCTCAGCTGCCAGGTGTACCACACGGTTTATTGCGTCGATTGTGGATCTGGCCTTTCTGAATCCGAACTGGTGCTCGGTAAAGCCCCCGCCTGCTAATATCGCCGACTCCAGTCTCGAGCAAAGCATCGACTCCAGCACCTTGCCAGCTGTATCCAACAGGCAAATGGGCCTATACGAGGAGGCCTCGTCTGGTGGTTTTCCGGGCTTGGGCAACAATACAAGGTTTTGTAACTTCCACTTGGTAGGAAAGACTACTTCTCTTATGCATTTTGAGTACAACTCCGTGAATACATGAGGGTGTATCGTTACTGCCAGTTTAAGTGCGGTGTTGGGGATAGAGTCGGGGCCCGGGGCTTTATTTGGCTTTTGACGCCTTACCGTCTCGATGACCTCAGCGAGCGAGCATTCTTCCACTTGTAGGTGTGTCCCCAAGGGAGACACATGCGATAACTCCGGGGCGTCGGGAAATAGGCTGCTGACGATGGAGCGTACAGTGGTTGTGTCTGATGGGGATGACTGCCTGTTTCCGTGTACTCGTTTGACCACCGTCTGGTAGGCTTTGCCCCAAGGGTCCTGTTCTGCCGAATCACATAGCTCGAGAAAACATTCTCGCTTGCTATCCCTGATCGCCACCTTAAGCGCTTTCCTCTGCCTTCTGTACTCCAGACCGAGTGCCTCGAAGTTGAGCGAATGTCTTGCCCGCTGATATAGCCGTCTCGCTCGAAGACAAGCCCTTCTGGCATCAGCGATTGCCTCGTTCCACCAGCAGACTGGGGTGTGGTGGCGCGAGAATGACCCACGCTGGGCCATGCTGGCAACACACGCTTCATCGAGTCTCGACATGATCAGGTTCGCAGCCTCTTCTGCTTTTGGGTTGGGGCACTCCGTGAGTCCTTCCAGGCTTTCAGCGAACAAATTCGGGTTGAAAGTGTCCAACTTGAAGGATTTCCGAAACGGTAACGTTCGCGCTGGCGGGTGCCTGTTTCTGCCTATGGAGAATGTCACAATTTCATGGTCGCTGGCAGAGTATGCCACGCCTACGCTCCAAACAGCCGATGCAGCAATACTGTCGCTGGCGTAGGAAAGATCCACCACCGATCCTGTGCTGGCCTTTCGGAAAGTGTATTGTGTGCCGACGTTAAGCAGAGATATGCTTAAATTCGCAAAACCTTCAAGAAGAGTACGGCAGCGGGCGTCAGTACGGGTGCTGCCCCACTCGGTGGCCCACGCGTTGAAATCCCCACCGATGATGAGACCTTGGCGTCCTCTTGCGTCGTTCGAGATGCTGTCTAGAATGCTTCCGAAACGCTCCAGTGACAGGCTGGGTGCAAGGTAGCAGCTGTACACCCAGTTTCTGCCGATCCGCGCTCTGACAAAGCCGTCCGCAGATAGGACGTTCTGCATGACTAGCACGTTACTACCGCAGCACCAAATCGCTGCATTGCCGCACGCTGCCTTGGCCCAGCGACCACTTTCTCCTACTCTATAGGGCTGACTCAGTAGAGCTATATCCGCCGACAACTCACGCACAGTCTGCTGAAGCAGGTCCTGAGCCGCTATGCAGTGATTCAGGTTCAACTGCAAGAACTTCAAATGGGGCTGAGTCATTTGACGTCTTTCTGCATCTTCTGGGCACCACTGGATGGGCACGCGCGGCTACCCGCTATGTGGTTTAAGGGACTCAAGCCCATCTCGGCACATAAAAAGTACTTGACGGCGGCCGAGCAGTCTGCAGACTTGTGACCAGGATTGCCACACCTGAAGCAGCAATTTGACCTATCTGTGTCGCTTGGACAGTTTGAGGCGATGTGGCCAACACATAGGTAACGAAAACAGTGCGCAGGTTGCGCTTCTAGTTCCTTTATTCGGCAGCTATCCCATACAATTCGAACTCTGCCCACCTCTAGGAGTTTCAACACCACTGCCTCGGGAGCACAAACCATTCCGAAAACTAGACCGGAAGCTTCTTACTCTAAACGACGTCGCCTCGACTTTGGCTTGGTCAGCCAGATTAGCCACTAATTCCTGGGGCGTTGCTTGCTCGTCCATGCCGTGAATGGCTACAGCCTTATGGCGGGTTAGAGCTTTCACGCCTGCCTCCTCGCCAAGGACTTGACTGATAGCCTCCTTAAGGACTTAAGACTGAGTTGTGTCCGCTGTGCATTTCCGGAGTTCCAGAAGAAGCCCATCTTTAGCGGTGCGTCGAACTCGCTTTACGTGCTCACGGACGTGATCCAGCTGCCCGTCAGTGCGCCTCGTCACGCGCTCTCAAACTTGGCTATAACTCAAGCCTTCGTTCGCCTGAATTAGTAGCGCCTCCGGGCGGGATTTCTGTAGTTTCCCACTGGTTTTCGCGTTAGGCTTGCGGGAGGACCTCAAAGGGCCCACCTTTACCCATTCTTGGCTGCTTTGGGCATTTTGCTGTGCCCTAGGCTGCTGCACATCAGTCGATGGTAGCTGCTGGTGCTGCATCGCTTGTTGCTGGGATCCAATTTGACTGGATTGACTCTGCTGATGGAGCTGTTGCTGCCCCTGCTGGTACTGCGCCGTCTGAAACCGTGTAGACGACTTCTGTAGGTGTTGGCGATTCTTCTGTTGCGTCTTCTGCTGGTGTGGCCTCGCTTGGTGACGACCTGAGGCATCGAATGGTGACGTTTGACAAGGCTTATCCCGCTTAGACGGTGAATTCACCAGTTCGGTTTGCTGTTGCCTACTCACACGTGTATGTGGAGACTTGCTGCAAGTGGCACACGTCACTGGCAATTGCGAGATCGGCCCTTTGTCTAGAAGCAAGGCGATCACTGCTACGTTCAGTTCTTGCAGCCGAGCAACCTTCTCCCTAAACTCGTTAGTGTGCTGCGGTTAATTTTGCCACTAGCATCCTTATCTCTGCTATAATGGGTAGCAATTGAGGCCAGAATATGGCCCATTTCCTCCAACTCGTTGCAAGTAGGCCGCACCTGCCCCACCTTGCTTTTTTTAATGCAGGCCCCGTTATTGGCTGCCTCGCCATTGGTCCCCTCAGCCCCAACAGATGGGCTTCTAAGCCTTTTCGGCGTTGACTCGTGACCATCCACTACTAGGGCAGCGTCTGGTGTTGCCACAGGCACCGACGGTGCGGGTGCAAGAGGTCTTGCCACCTGCTGCCGCTGCGGTGGCGGCGTCCGCTTCATCATTGACTCGGCCGCGCTTCCTCTTGCCGCAACGCTGGGAGTTATGCCGCTCCAACTCGGCGGCGACACCAACAATTGCCCCTATTGACGTAGCCCGACAATAGACAAAGAACAGTAAACAGAACTATGTATTCAATGGAACTACTATGGAAAACAATTTATGGCCAGACTATACAAATTTAATTTCGTTTAAATAAATAAATAATTATGGAATAAAAAAACGATGTAGAGAAATTTCCAAAGGTGGGAGTCGAACCTAGGAATTTTGCACCAGCGGCTAAGACTCACACCCAACGCCAAGCAGACCGTTTGTCGCCGCGCCTTCAGAACTCTGCTAGTATCCGAATGTCTGTTACGGCGAATAACAGAGACAGCCAGGAAGTATGCAGAAGAATTTATTAAGGGTAGAGCTTGGGTTACGATCAGCTGATTGAGGCGAGCCAGACAGGTGCTGGTAACTCAGCTGATTAGATTTATATCTATGTGTGGCAAACCTGGCAGCAGCTGGTATTTTTTCTGCACGTGCCAAAAGAGTACACAACGCAACTAATGAGCGTGAAAAAGTCCACCTCACCAATACCACTTGAGCTGTAAATGGGCGGGCAAAGAAAAAGGCCCCCCCGCTCCCCTCCGGCAGGCCCAGGAACACCGACCCAGCGACCGGGGGAAAAAAAACTGAAGATCGGAATCCCAGCAAGCAGCGACGGAACGGCAGACCAATTGGCACACGTGAGTAGAAACTTGCACTTGATACCGGCGATACCAAAAGTTCCTAAATTTCAGGAGGAAAAACGTTCAAACTTGGTAAACACAGGTAAAGGCGTCCGCACTTTTCTCTGTTATTGTCAATCACACATCTATGTATGTACATATGTATGTATGTATACATTCTCGGCAGGCAAGTGTCCATGCATATAAGTATGTATGTATGTAAGTACATTTGCCAATGCTGGCCGACGAAACTAAAAAATTTGCAGAGTTCTTGCAAAACTTTGGAATGGCGTGTTTGCTAAATTGTTGAATAAATTACTAATCAACTTTTTTTCACGGGTTCTACCTGTAGCAGCGGCTGCCAAGTATCCTCAGCGCATGTTTTTTTTTTTTTTTTTTCCCTTTAAATTACATACATATGTATGTATATTATTTTTCATACATACATATTTAATCTTATATCATATGTACATATGTACATATGTTTTGTGCTATGTACATATTCATTTACCTGTAAAACCTATACATATACATATACATGTGTATATGTACATATATCTATGTCAGTACATACATACATACATACATATGTACATATCAGATTTAGTCTTGTAAACGTATGCATAACGTATACATAACTACATATGTATATGGAAATACGTATGTACATATGTATGAACATACATACATATGTATGTATGTATGTATAAGAGTTACGCTTAAACCAGAGGGCCGGGGCTAACTTTGACCACGTCAAAATTTGTATACCCTTGCAACATTTTTGGTAACTCTTTCCTTACCTAAAGCCATCAAAGTGAAAAAACGTTTAAGCTAAAAAGGCTATAATAAGATTTTGGAGAGACTGGGCTAAACTATTGACCGATTATTGGGTGGGGGCTTTTTCTTCAAACGCACCTGTAAAATAAACGACGAAAGTTGACATGACAATAATTACGGATCATCATCTAAATACAATAACCAACAAATAACTGAAAAATCTTCATTAAATTTCTTGGGAGCCGAGAAAATCAAATTTAAAGTTAAAAATTAAAAAAGGGGCTAACCTACTGACCACCACTGTATTTATAATATTTGTATATATGCGTCCATATTTATAAATACATATATATATAATTTATTTCCAGCCATTATTGTGAACAAGTATATATATATCCGTCCATATTTATAAATACATACATATTTGTAAATAATTTTTTCCAGCCATTATTCGCCCATATATATATATATTTACAGGAATAATAATATAAAATTATATTCTTCTCCCGATATATCTTTATTTATATATTTTATCCATCTTTTGTTTTTATACGTACTGCCATCGATACTTGTAAGCCCATCTAAATTTTTGTAATCAATCCGCTTTGTCTACGTAAACATTTCGATCCGCATTCGGGCGTTCGTATATTATATCCGCATATACCTTCAGTAAACGGGCTCCGTGTCCGAACCAAACGCGAGAAAAATCTCCCTCTCATCCTACGATCCTTAGTATGAAAATTCTCTCGTATTCATACAGTCCACTTCTCTTCTTTTTTTTTTTTGTTTTTCCAAAACAAAAGGCGCGCAAACTCGGACTTCGTCGGAAGGTCGTCAATACCGCGCCGAAGTCTAACGGTCCCTCGTCTCCCTCTGTAACTCCGGAGAAAGTATGGCCTCCGAGGATTCCGTCTCCGCGCAGCCTCGAGTGAACACAAAGGCCGTTACAAACTTTCAATCCAGCCTCAGATCCCGTCACCCGATCGGTATCCCAACAGCGTAGAGAACAATCCAGAATGTCCCTCTCTGATTTCGTTTTGGCGTGCGACGCATTAACGATTCTCGAAGCTCGTGAGAGGGAAGCTCTAGTGTCTGAAAAGCCCTTATTTTCCATTAAAATGCACTTTGAGCAGCTCAAATCCCTTTGGTCGACCGTCGAGACAGAATACTTTCCAAACAGACGAGAAAAGCATAGAGAACATAAGCCACATCAACACGAATACGCTTACGCGGTGTGTGTGCGATGCAGAACTTTGTTCGGAGAACGCATCGAACAGCTCTCGGCGCAGACGGCAGGTGTTATGCGTCAGAAAACCGATCCGTCGAGGCCTCCGGGCCATCGAATTCCTCCGTGTGAGGTGAAAACGTTTGATGGCGACATCCTAGCATGGCCTACGAAGAAGAAGAATGAGGGTTTCCCAGCCGCGTGGGAGAACCTCACCGCACGGTACGAAAAAAACCGTCTGCTTGTCATGACTCAAGCCAGACAACTCCTTCAGATTCCCGTGGTGGCAAAAGAATCGGGCAAAGCCTTAAGAGAGCTGCAGACTGCGTTTCAAGGGTGTGTAACCGCTCTAGAGCGTTCGGGTGTTAGTACTGAGAATTGGGATGTCTTGCTCATCGCCATTTGTACTAGCAAATTGCCGAAGGCCACAATCCTCCTGTGGGAACAATCAGTGCCAAATAAGACTGTCGTATCCACTTGGTACGATTTAAACCAATTTGTCACCGATCGGTATCGCGCACTGGATGCCACCGAAGAACATAAGTCGGCCCCAAGTGTCCAAGCCATCCGCATTGGCCCCCGCAAATCCTCCTCGACGATGAAGGTCCAAGCGTTTCCCGCAAAAGCTCAGCTCAAAACGGCATTTTTCAAGCTTTGCCATCGGGAGAATCACCCAATACGGCTTTGCCCAAGTTTCCTTGACATGCCTGTTCAGAAGCGTTTGGAAAACATTAGACAGCAGGGACTCTGTTTGAACGCATAACTGTCAGCTGCGCAAGTCCCATCAGTCAGCGCCACAGAGTGTCTGTCCACGAGCGGCCAGCTTACAAATGCTTAAAGTTATTTTACATCCACCCCATGCAGAGGGCTCTTAGGCACCGCGATTGTCACTCTCCACCATCGTGGAGTAGAGCACCATATTCGTGCGTTGATCGGTTTGGGGGCCGATTCCACCTTCCTATCCGAACGTGTCTTCAACAGGGTCCAGCCCCTCTTTTATCCAGTAGATACCGCAGTTACTGGCATGGGCCAGAGTGATGGAGGATATGCCGACAAAATGTGTCTGATAATGCTATCTCCTCCGTGTGACAGGCTGAACAAGATTGAGGTCTCAGCTCTGGTAGTGTCCAAATTGTCCGGGGCCATTCCAGCGGCTCTATTTCTTAACACTATTCCGACACAGTGTCTCGATCGCCCCCTGTCTGACCCGTACCATAACAAGCCCGCGCCTATTGATATGATTATCGGTGTAAACCTGTTTCCCCACATCCTCGGAGAGCGGATTAAAAAGTATATTGGTGATTTCGTCGGGTTAGAAAATATCTTTGGAGGGGTTCTGTGTGGAGCTATTATGCCTGATCCTCCTTAGGTTTCGCTGCGCAGACGCGAGTTAGTCCGGAAGCAAAACTTGATGTACTCCTCACCAAGTTAAGGGAGGAGGCACACCTTCCCGCAAAGCCGGAAAAGGAGGATGATGTATAGACCGATCGCGCTGGCTCAATTCCTGCGAAATGAAGCACGCCTTCTCAAGGATCCCGTCCGTACGATGCCATCATTCAGAAGTACGAGGAATCGGGCCATATGATTTGGGTGACGCCACCACAAGATGGGAAAAACTTCTATAGCACCACCACCAAGGTACGCGTGGTATTTAACGCGTCGAGCCCCTCCACACGAGGCGTCAGCCTTAACGATGTCTTGCACACCGGGCCTACTCTTCAGGCCGATCTCACGCTTCAGGTACTGAAATGGCGGTTCTTTCAATTCGTTTTCAACGCTTACATAACGCAGATGTATCGACAAATCCGTGTCGACCCCAGGCATACCCCTTTTCAGCCGATCTTCTACTGAGATCGTTCCGGCAGTATTCACGATTATGAGATACAAACTGTCACGTTTGGAGTTAACTGCGCCAATTTCAAATTACATTATTTCCGATTCCTTTATTTTGCCTAAATATATATCCGTCCTTATTTATAAATAAATATACACATATATATATATTTTCCAACCATTATTGTGCCCATAAATATATATACGTCCAGATTTATAAACAAATATATATATAATTTTTTCCAGCCATTATTGTGCCCATATATATATATCGACCTCCGTCGAGGCCTCCGGTCATCGAATTCCTCCGTGTGAGGTGGAGACAATTGATGGCGACATCCTAGCATGGCCTACCTTCCGCGATTTGTTCGCTGCCATTTATATCGCCAATCCGTACTTGTCAGAAGTGGAGAAGCTGTACCTCTTGAACGCCAACACGCGACGGGAGGCGAGAACCATCGGGTCTAAGTCCCCCCCTGACGAATAAGGGTTTCCAAGCCGCGTGGAAGAACCTCACCGCACGGTACGAAAATAGCCGTCTGCTTGTCATGACTCAAGCCAGACAACTCCTTCAGATTCCCGCGGTGGCACAAGAATCGGGCAAAGCATTGAGAGAGCTGCAGACTGCATTTCAAGGGTGTGTAACCGCTCTTGAGCGTTCGGGTGTTAGTACTGAGAATTGGGATGTCTTACTCATCGCCATATGCACTAGCAAATTGCCGAAGGCCACAATCCTCCTGTGGAAACAATCAGTGCCAAATAAGGCTGCGGTCTCCACTTGGTACGATTTGAACCAATTTCTCACCGATCGGTATCGTGTCCTGAATGCCACCGAAGAACATAAGTCGGCCCCAAGTGTCCAAGCTACCCCCATTGGCCCCCGCAAATCCTCTGCGACGATGAAGGTCCAAGCGTTTCCCGCGAAAACTCAGCTCAAACCGGCGTCGTGCAAGCTTTGTCATCGGGAAAATCACCCAATACGGCGTTGCCCAAATTTCCTTGACATGCCTGTTCAGAGGGGTTTGGAAACCATTACACAGCAGGGACTCTGTTTGAACTCTTTTGCTCGCGGTCATCAAGTGAAGGGCTGCTCAAGTGCACATAATTGTCACACGTGCAAGGAGCGTCATCACACCTTGGTGCCTCCGCTGCGCAAGTCCCACCATTCAGCGCCTCAGAGCGTCCGTTCACGAGCGGTCAGCTCACAAATGCTCAAAGTTATTTTGCATAAACCCCTGGGAGAGGGCTCTTAGGCACTGCGATTGCCACTCTTCACAATCGTGGTGTCGAGCACCATATTCGTGCGTTGATCGACTCGGGGGACAATTCCACCTTCCTATCCGAACATGTCTCCAAAATGGTCCAGCCCCCCTTTTATCCAGTAGACGCCGCCGTTACTGGCATGGGCCAGAGTGATGGAGGATGTGCCGACAAGGTGTATCTAGTAATGCTGTCTCATTCGTGTGACGGGCTAAACAAGATTGAGGTCTCAGCTCTGGTCGTGTCTAAATGGTCGGCAGCCATTACAGCGGCTACATTCCTTAACACGGTTCCGACACAGTGTCTCGATCGCTCCTATTGATATGATTATCGGTGTAGATCTGTTTCCCCACATCCTCGGAGAGCGGATTAAAAAGGATATTGATGATTTCAGTCCGGAAGCAAAACTTGAATTACTCCTCACCAAGTTTTGGAAGGTAGACCTTCCCGCCAAGCCGGAAAAGGAGGATGATGTATTCTGCGAGCGGAATTTCTAGAAGACCACCCGAAGAAAGAAGGACGGCCGATGTGTTGTGTCCCTAACGTTCAAAAGTCTGAATAGTGTCGACTTGTGTCATTCAAGACCGATCGCGCTGGTCCAATTCCTGCGAAATGAAGCACGTCTTCTTAATGATCCCGTCCTAAAAACGCAGTACGATGCCATCATTCAGGAGTACGAGGAATTGGGGTGACGCCGCCTCAGGATGAAAAAAATTTCTATCTCCCCCATAACGCGGTGTTTAAGCCCGACAGTACCACCACCAAGGTACGCGTGGTATTTAACGCGTCGAGCCCCTCCACTCGAGGCGTCAGCCTTAACGATGTCTTGCACACCGGGTTCACTCTTTAAGCCGATCTCACGCTTCAGGTACTGAAATGGAGGTTCTTTCACTTTGTTTTCAACGCTGACGAGACGACCCCAGGCATACCCCTTTTCAGCGGATCCTTTACCGAGATCGTTCCGGCAGTAAACAGGTTAGTCACGTTTGGGGTTAAATGCGCGCCATTCTTGGCGATCCGAGTCCTTCTACAATTGGCACAAGATGTGCAAGCGACGTACCCTCAGGCGAGCGAAATCCTTCGGAACTACATGTATGTTGATGATGTCCTTGCCTCCAAAGAGAGCACCTGCTGCGAGAGGACTTTCTCGAGCTGAAAGACGCGAGCACTGCGAAAACCTTGGAAATCCCCTGGCAAGCCGCCGAGGACGTCTTCACCGTAGCGGACCCACCATTGACGGAGTCGAGCTCCAAGAGGCATGTTCTGTCCCATATCGCTAAACTCTTCGACCCCGCTGGCTGGCTAGCCCATTTTGTTATTCGAGTGAAGATATTCATGCAGCAAATCTGGTTAACCGAACTTGGCCTGGATGACGCTCTGTCGCCTCTCCTGCGGCAGCAATGGCACTAATTCCTGCAGGATTACCCAGGCCTCAGTCAACTCTGCATCCCCCGTTGGCTAAACACCTCTCTCGTGGGAGCTTCATGGCTTCTGTGACGCGTCCCAGAAAGCGCAGCCCTCTATGTGCGAGTTACTTATCACGATCAGGTAAGCATCCATTTATTAACGGCTAAGTGTAGCCCCAATCAAAACAGTCTCGCTGCCTCGGCTGGAGTTGTGCGGAGCGGTTTTCAAGCCGATCTCTGGGCGTCGATCGCTCCTGTACTTCCAATCCAACCTTCAACCTCCCAGTTTTGGACCGACTTCACCACTGTGTTTGCTTGGCTTAATAAACCCCCGTGCAGTTGGTCCACCTTTGTGGCCAATCGAGTATCTAGCATCTCCAAAAGCACCAATGCCCAGGGCTGGTCACATGTGCGTTCCGAGGACAACCCCGCTGATCTGGCAAGCCGTGCAGTCTTCGCGTCCAAGCTGTCGACCAGTAGCCTCTGGTCGCACGTCAGCGAGTGGTTCTCAGACTATGGTAGGGCATTGCGAGTCACCGCCTAAATGCTACGCTTCGCCGCCAAAAAGAGTTCGACGCCTTCCACGGTCCACCTAACCAATGACGAATTGCTCTCCGCTGAGCGCGCCTTGGTTCTGGTCTCCCAGCGTCGAGAATACGTCTCGGAGATACGGGCCCTTGGTGAAGGGCGACCCCTTCCATCATCCAGCACTCTTATCAATTTGAACCTATTCCTCGACCAACATGGGATACTCCGCTCCTGTGGACGACTCCGAGCCGCTGTATGACGAACGTCGCCCTATTCTCCTCCCCTACAGTACCCATTTAACGCGCCTGCTCGTCAGATTCGCCCATCGCGTCACATTCATGGCGGCAATCAACTAATGGTGCGGAATCTGCGAACCAAATTCTGGATTCCACAGATTAAGAATCTGGGGAAGTCCCACATCAAGGGGTGTTAAGTCTGCATCGTTCATTGTCGACGACTACAGACTTAAAAGATGGGTGATCTCGCTCGAGAGCGCATCACGTACTCTAGGCCTTTCACACACACCGGCATTGACTTCGCAGGGCCTTTCAAGAGTTACACCGGGCGTGCGCGTGTAACGATCCTTTCTCGACCCTTTGGATATTTCCAATATCTCCAACAATAATTATTTTGTGCCCTGGTGAAATTAGAACTCGTTTGGGTATGACCAATTTCTCTGAAGAAGTCCTGATTTCGGGCAGCGTTGATTATGGTGTGGGTCCCTTGCTGTTTGCTTCAGTCTTTCTCTTGTTCCTTGTGTCTCCGCTAGTTAATATTTCAGACTTGCAATGAAGATACTTTGGCTTGCATCTCCCTCTTCAGAATATCTCTGGAACGTTGATTGGCCTTAGGATAGATCTTATGGCCTTTCTTTTACGTTTCCTGCCGTATCCTGATATTCTAGTATTGTTATTTCCACCTCGATGCCTTCAGCTGTGTTTGTAAGATGGTCTTTGCGTGCTCGTTACCTCTAGGTCAAATCTCGTGGCCGTTTGCTATGCCGCAGGATTTTTCCTGAGCGGTTGGTATTCGTCAGGATATTTAGATCCTGGAATTTCGGCAGTAGGATATATCCTCGTGCCTTCCAATGTGCTATGGATCGTCCTGGAGCCGCTTGACTTCTCTCTTTTTATCGCTTGGGCACGGTGTTCCGGACTTGTTCTATTCTAAGGACTTGTTGGTTGCCTGATAACTTGAGAGGTTACTCGTAAGGCCTTCTCAGTTATTGTACTTCTTCTCGGTCCTTTTTACAGAACTTGTTTTTACTTGCTTGAGCTTTTAAGATTTCTCGTAAGGCCTTACAACTCCATGGTTGATCATGACTTGTTGACTTGACTTATTTTTAGGTTAATTTTTAAAATTTGCTATTGACGGCTGATTTTTTTCAAAATAATTATCAATATTTACATCAATATCTAATAAACTTAATATTTCGGGACTATAGATGTTATTTTCCAACTCCTTTCCTGATCGCACGTGTCTCAGTAATGCAATATGTGGGTCCGAAGAGGCTGCCAGCATTAGTGTATCTGAATATTTTGTAGTCCATGTTTTTACATTCCTGTGCTTCTTCGGATAACTCTCCAATTGGTAAACACTGATATTCTATTAAATCCTTTCCGTGAGCCAAAATCCTATATACCGTTGGGATAAGTTTTTTTTTGCGGAGCCCGGGACACTTCCTTATTGGAGGACCCCTCTTATCCATTGCTGAACCGGAGATTCTAGTCGAGCCTATGTCGGTAATCAACCGATGGCAGCGACTGAAGCCAATCCAGCATGCTTTTTGCCGCCGTTGGAAGAGCGAATATCTTAAGGAGCTCCACAAACGGAATAAGTGGAAATCACCGCATCGCAGTCTCCAGATAGGCGACCTCGTGATCGTGTCCGAAGACAACCTCCCCCCCCAACAAGTGGCGCTTAGAACGAGTTGAGCGCACTCTTCCCGGGGCTGATGGTCAAGTCCCAGTGGCTTATTTCAAAACAGCGAAGACCCGTTGCAGAGCTCATCCTGTTGCAGACAACAGGGGTCCTGAGCCTAAAAAGCCATAATAGCCTCCGTTCCTGTCTGTTCCTTCCGAATGTCCTGGTCTCCGTGCATGGTGCATGTTGTTCGTTCCCGTGAATCGACTAATCAACTTTCCCCTCCGTAATTTCTTTCGTTGCAGTCGTTCAGATCGTCTCTCCCCCACTCGTTCGCCGCACCGCAGCAGCAAGCGGTCTGCTCCACACGGGACGAACTCCAACCGATGCCGGGTCTGTCATGGGGTTCACGCACCCCGCAGTGTCAGCGCTTACTGAACCTCCGTGGTGAAAAGCGGTTCCGGACGGTGCTCATCAATAAGTACTGCCCCAAAAGCTTGGCACACGAGCACTCGTCTGACGCGTGCCGGAGTCGCCATGGATGCCGACGGTGCGGGCAAAATCATCACACCCTACTTCATATGGCCGACCAACCGCCGAGACGACGCTCCTAGGCGCTCCGTTCCCCATCCTACATATGGCCAGGGTGACAATTACAACATGTTGCAAGGGGAGCGGTATGTTTACGCCACCGGGCGAACAGCAGTGAACGGCGAAGAGCAGTGAGGAGTGAGGAGGGTTTTTTGATCCTCGGCGGATACGTTCACACTACTTCATCTAATTTGCGTTCTACTAGTAACGCTTTATTGAGAAGAACGATTAAAAAAAAATTTTTTTTTGATTGTGTTAATTTTTCTCTTACAAGGGCACTTCAGGTATGCGAATCACCGATTTGGATGAATTTCGGATATGTTGTAGAATACCCCGTAATTTGAAGCTGTGTGAAATATTTCGGCGCACTATTCTATATTTTCCTGAAAAATCGCGTTTAAAGTTATAGCTTCGGTGAGTTATAGGTAAAACTCCGAGTGGTCTTCCAGCAGCACGGTGGTGTAAGGGGTAGAGTTCCTGCCTAAAAGTCAAGAAATCCAGGTTCAACCCCCGCCCAGAACTAGTTAGTTTTGTTTTTCATACTTTTTTTGATGGTTGAACCCTTTTGACTTAGTTGTTGGTATCTCGTCTTGCTGCATCATCGTTGGTGGGGGTGCTGGGCATGCGTCTACTTGTTCTGTAGGAGTCGGCGTATCGTTTTTTCCTTTTTTTTTTTTTTTTTTTTTATTCGTTTATTTAGATGGTGCAATATGGTATAGTAAGTAATAGAAATTTAACAATAAATAGTACAAGTAATAACATAGGCTACATATGTAAAAAACAAACAGAAATAAAAGGAAGAGAAAGTTTGTTACTGCTGGTGGCTTGTGCATTTTGGGTGTAGGGAACATTACTTTCGGGACTAGCTAGTGGGCCATTGCATCAAAAGCACAAAAATTCCCCACTTACCCTATCTTAGCCCTCTCGCGTTCTAGCCAGCGAAGCTCAGCTGCTGTAGACGCCGCATAGCCGCTGCATGCCCTCCAGTTAGATTCGCTTTCTAACATAATCCAGATTAGATTTCCCGCGTTTATGGATGTACCCAGCTTTGTTCCCAGCCGAGTCCGCCATCTGTCATCTATCATCCCACCTCCTTTGCCATCTATCAATCGTGCGCTGCCTCGCTTCTACACACTTCCTGATCCTCTAGGGCTAGTAGATCGATTGGTGGCATGCCCGAAATTACCAGTGCTACCCCCGTGAATACCGTCCTGAATGCACAGCAGACTCGTAGGGCACTCAGCTGGTATGTCGCTGCCAATCCTCTAGTTTAGCTAGGTGTTGCTGCTGCTCTGGCCCATATGGGCGCGGCATATAAGATAACGGATTTGAGAACCGTCATGAGGAGCTGCCTTCTCCATTGTTTGGGGCCCCTGAAGTTGAGCATGATACGTGAAAGTGCCCTGCAAGTACCTGCAGCCTTTGTAGTAGTCATCGCCAAATGTTCCCTGAAACTTAGCCTGGTAACGCAGTGCTCGCTTAGACGCAACCGTTTCATCCGCAGTTAGTTTCTACCAAGCTCAGATGTTTCGCCACTACCACCAGTGCAAAGTTGTCGGCGAAGCCCACCATCGTGCATCCTGCAGGTAGCGTCAAACGAAGAATGCCGTCGAACATTACATTCCATTATGTCCAGCTGAGATGCTATGCGTTCTGGCCCGTCATCGGTGCTGTACAGGAGAGTCCGGTTGCTGAGGTAGCCACGTATAATACGTGTTACATGGGCACTCCAAAGCCTTCCCACGCAGCTAGAATTTTATTCCAGCGGGCGGAATTAAATGCATTTTTGACGTCAAGTGTGACTATCAGGCAATACTCCTTGTCTCCGCTATGTCTACAACTGTTTTTATGGCATCGACAGTCGAGCGTGCTCTGCGAAACCCGAACTGGAGCGGAGCCAAGTCCCCCCACCTCTCTTACGGCCACTTCCAGTCTGTTGCAAATGACTCTTTTAAACACTATGCCTAGGGTGTCGAGCAGGCAAATGGGCCTATATGCTGAGGGATCATCTTTTGGCTTATCAGGCTTGGGAATAAGGACCAGTTTCTGTATTTTCCATCTGCTTGGGAATATGCCTGACCTCATGCATAAGTTTAAGAGTTCTACCAACGCCTCGGTAGTCTCACAAAGTTCGACTTAAACTACTGCCTCAGTGCTTCCGCATTATCGCTGCCTCCTGACCAAGAATATTGGCGACGCGCTATTTGGCAGTCTCTTCTAGCTGCGGCGATATCGTAAGACCACCAGTATATGGGTGCGTGGTGTCGCCGATATGTGATCCGTCCTGCCATACTCCTGTTACATGCTCCTATGAGGCAAGTTGTCACCGCGTCTGCTGCAGTCCCAGGGTCATTTGTGATATTAATAACCAGCGATTCGGCGAATAGCTGCGGGTTTAGCATCTCACCTTTGTACCCTTTGCACAAGATGCGCGTAGTTGCTGCTCTGTTGCTATTGTCTCCTATGTCGCACAAAATGCCTTCTTGGTCACTGCCGGTTTAGTGGTTGCTGATCCTCCATCTTATACTGTTGAGAAGACCGCTGCTAGCAAATGTCAGGCCAATTATAGACGCTGCATCACCCCTTTTAGAAGTGTGTTGGGATCCCTTGTTGAGCAGAACCACGTCGAGGGATGCTAACGCCTCAAGAACGGCTTTTCCCCTCCAGTTTGTGCTTGCGCATCCCCAATCCACAGACCAGGCGTTAAAATCGCCTGCTATGACCACCTTTCCGTGGCCTCTGGCGTCGTCAATGAGGGCATCTAGAATGCTACAATACTCATCGGCAGTTAGGCTGGGGGCCAAGTAACAGCTATATATTCGTACGCCAGATATCTCCGCTCTTAAAAATTCAACGGCTGCGTGATTATTTTCAAATTGACATAGCGAACTTTCACATGCCCGAATTGCTGATCCTCCATCCAGCGACTGTATCCAGCATCCACTACTCATGCGGCGGTTAGGCTCACTTATTAATGCAGCCGCTACCCGTAACTCCCTGACTGACTGAGTCAATAAGTCATAGGCGGCCCTGCAATGATTGAGGTTGAGCTGCAGTGTTCTAAACATACCGGATTTTGTTTAAGGCCTTCAGGAACGCCGGACACGCCCTGCTTAGCGTCTTATGTAAACGCCGACTTTACAACTTTGGACGTATGAAAAGGTGCGTTATCCTGCTGGAATTCCCAATTCAATGGTCCGAAAATTTCTTTCATTGCGGGAAGAGCCGTTTACAATACCCCATTGTATGCTGTGGCATTCATTCGACTTGTCAGAAATTGAAGCTCTATGGTTCCATAATAGGTTATTGCTCCTCACACCATGACACCACCAGCACAGCTGTGCAATCGATCTAAAACAAGCTACTCCTTTCTAAGATCGTGAAAGTAGTACGAATAGCCATCCGGACCCTCTAAATTAAATTTTTTCTCATCCGAAAAGACAACAAGTCGTCACTCCTTAGTAATGCGTTGTACAGTCCGCACACTCGACTTAACGCAGCAACATACAAATTTCATGGAATTTCAACCGTCGGTAAGAGAACCGTCATTCGGCAGTGCTGTGATACTACCAAAGTTCAACGCGTATATGCCTGGCGCCAATGCTACGCAATAGTGAACACATTGTGTTATGTAAGAAGCCATTACAAGGGTCTGCATTAATTTTGGGTTCAAGCAAAGTGCAGCCCACTGGCTGTCGCATGCGTGTTCTGCTGCAATCACATGGCCAGAGTTTGCGCAATTATTTCAACAACGCTTTAAACACACAGTGACGTCTGCCGCCGCCATTTTAAATATGCTGAATAGTCGTCCCAACAACGGTGAATCTCTTGTAATATATGCGAGTCGCCTGGCTACGTCACTTCTCACGAAATGGAAGAACATGGATTTAGAAAAAGTTGCAGTGTCCGTGGTTCTTGGACATATGGCGAACTTTGATAGGCGTGTGCAACGCGCAATCTTCATGCGGAGTTGCAAGTCTTTGGGCTCGACAAGAGCGCACACAATATTGAAAATAAGGAGCCAGCAAAAGCGGCAAAGTCTTTTTAAAAAAGTGCCATAAATGTGGTAAGCTGGTACACAAGATGACCGAATGCGGAGTCCGAGGTCAAGGCATTTGAATAGGTTCCCAGAGACCAGACCATCGAGGAGGTTTACCACAGGCAAAGCACAACATAACGTGCTATCGCTGTAAGGCAAAGGGCATATCGCTACTCATTGTTCACGCACCGAAAAGAGAACTGAATTATGGGTGGTAGACGAGCCAAAATCAAGTATGCAGTTACGATGTGAGAATTTTCCAAGTACATTTGGCTTTGAAGCGGAGTGCTCGTTAATAAATAATAATAAAAAGGTAAGTGGCAAAAACATAAACAATCTTTTCGCTTTAAAAAGGTATTGGTAATTCTAACGTTAGTAGCACACTACAAATTCAAAATGATGGGGTAGAAATAATTAAATCTAAGACTGTTAATGTATATTTTACACCCACTAATGTTTCGTTTAACGAAGTAAAACCCGATTTAATCGGTCAGGATAAAGAGAAACTATACGCTTTGTTAAAAACTTACATCGATTCGTTTAGAAATGCTACTCCTCAGAAGCGGGTTAATACTTAATGATCATAGCCTCAACTTAAGAATAAATACTTGAGAAGTTGTAAATTGTTTTGGATATACTTACTAAATCAGGAGTTTCACTCAATGCTAAAAAATCTTCTTTTCTAATGACATCTGTTCATTGTTCATGTTTATTTATTTATTTATTTATATAAATAAGCCATATGTAGTGGAATACTTTAGCAAGACCACAAGTTCATGTGAATTCAAATGCCATTCGTATGAGTTAGAAGCATTAGTTGTGGTCAACGCCGTTAAGCATTCCCGTCAATACTAACATGGTAGAAACTTTACAGTTTTCACTGACTGTAGTTTATTGAGAGCATCCAGGACAAAAACTGAGTTATTGTCAATAATTTATCGATGGTGGTCACAGCTTCAGTCTTTCGACTTTGACATACAATACCGAGATGGCTCACGTTGATTTCTTGTCTAGAAATCCGTTACCTCCGAGAAACTCGAAAGAATTCTTAAGAGTTATTGAAAAACGAATAGAGCCTAATGAAATATTTTAAGATTGGATTCAAATAGAACAAAATAGAGATCAAGATATAAAAGAGATCATTTGAAGTTAAAAGAAAACGATTTACCATTAGAAATATTTGAGACCTATGACCTACGATCTTGTGTCGTATTGTTCAACGAAACGAAAAGAGTCATTTTTTGCTCATTGTGCCACGCGGCTTCAGGTGGTCCGCAATTAACCAGATGCATGAATCTATTATGCAGGTGGGATAGGAAAAAAAATAAGACAAAGTTTATGATTACAACTGGTTTGTGGGCATGGCAAAATATGTTCGTAGATTTGTAGAAAATTGTATAACGTTTACAGTAACTAAATCTTCGTCAGGAAAAGAGCAGATGGAGTTACAGGTAAACTTAGGAAAAGCGAACGTAAGGAATATGTAATTGTATTCATTGACGCATTTACTAAGTACGTGTATTTACATCATACATTTACATAATGTGGCGAGTGCTTTGTTTGGAGTGCCAAATCGTATTATGGCTGATCAAGCTTTACTGGGCTGATATTAAGCTTCACTTAATAGCAACAAGAGCAAGCCGCGCTAACGGACAAGTCGAGAGGGTGATGAGTACTCTCAAAAATTTGCTCACAGCAGTAGAAACTAGCTAGGTGGTGGCAAGAAGCACTGGGTGATGTTCAATTGGCAATTATTTGTACGGTTAATGAAGTTACAAAAGCGAGTTTTTTAGAATTATTAATTGGAAAAGTTGCGCGACCCTTAGGCTTGATTCCTATCAGCGAGTCGGAAACTGAAGTTAACCTTGAAGAAACTAGGTCGAGAGCTTAAGCAAATATGAAAGTTGCGGGTGAATATAAAAAAGCAAGATTCGATAAGAACAAAGCTAAACTACAGAAATTTAGATTGGGAGAATTTGTATTGATAAGTAGCAATGAAAGAAATCAAACAAATTTGGATCCAAAGTTTCGAGGTCCTTTGTAGATAGTTGAAGTTTTGGAGAACGACAGGTATTTGTTAAAAAATCTAAAGAGCAAGAGACAATATAAATATCCACATAAGTCAAAGCCTACTAGTTAGTTCCAATCTATTGGCATGTGTGTCAATTGTAGCCCTAGCATTAGCTTTGCAGCGGAAAAGAGCCAACCTAAATATGGTATTCAAGCGAAGCAATTGTGAATTTAAATTAGGAGCCTCTAAACCATTCCCAAGCAATTTTAAATTAACATTCATTTAAAAGGGGAAAATTGCGGGAAACTGAAAGGACAATGCATATACTACTTATATTTGAAAAGATTATAGATTCGCCATGCCCAAAATGGGTAAATTTTATTAATTTGCTTTGCCATAAAGGCATTGGAATGAGAACCTTGGGCGAAACTTTTAATTGTTGTTAAATTTTTTAACATTTCATAATCAGTTTTATATAACCTTCAAGATCTAATAAAGACAGAGTGTTGAGCTAATCTTGACCGTTCCGAAGCTTGTATATCCTTACATGATTTTCTTTCCTTAGCCACTGCGAACGTGTATATGTATATATGATCGATACAGTTAACTGATTTTCGTCGATGGGTAAGTTAATAACCTGTCTTGATGAAAATGGCAAAAATGCGTTGCTGACAAAAGTCACCTATGGATATATGATACTGAAACATATCAGCTAAAAAGCTGAAACATAGACAGGTTATGGGTAAGTAATAACCTGTCTTGGTGAAAATGGCAAAAATGCGTTGCTGACAAAAGTCACCTATGGATATATGATACTGAAACATGTCAGCTAAAAAGGATGTCCAGATTAACGGGCGGTCAGACTAGATGTAAGAAAAGTAATCTGTGAGCTCTGTGGGTTGGCAATTAACACAACCACGAAATAAAATTTCAGGATATTTAGTCTAAATTCGTTAAGGCCAAAATGAACTCTACTCTTGTCAATTAATGTATTTAAAATCAACTTTATCAATTCTTAAAAAGACTCAAAAAGCTATCATAGCTGTCAAAATTTCATAATCTTTCTTGTTTGGATTGTAAAAAAAAAAAAAAACAATGAATGAATCATAAAGAGTCTATATACTATTTACGAATTTGACATTTTTGTTCTTTGGCATAACAAATACCGAGTTCATCGCGTTTTCTCTTCCACTTGAAGCATCGGAAAAGCGCCAAGGAAATGCACATTGTATAAGAATATGTCATTTTATTAAGGGTAAATTATTAACGCCCAAGCTCCACCAGCCACACCATTTAGGCCCCAAAACCAGTCAATATTTTGTTGTAGTCCCCTGCATAAGCATATGCATGTATGTGAGTATTTACAAGCACAGATACAGATACGAATACAGATACAGATAGATATTCAGATACAGATACATTCCTATGGGTGGAGGAGAAACGCTTCCGTCACGCAATGCCTGGTGCAGTTTAAATGTAAATCGAAATTCCATTTGACAAGGACAACCAGCTACGGCTTCTGCTCCCGCTTCTGCTGCGGGTTGTGCTAGGGCAATCGCAATAAATCCACTTTGGCCCGCAATAATAATAAGAAAATACACAAGTACAAAGAAAAGAGAACGACGTTGAAATGCCCTTAAAGTTCATAGATTATTTTAAATTGCGGTTCGTGATGTTGAAAAATAAATGTGTATTATCACACAGAAAGGTATAAGAATTCAGAATCTTATCTGTTTGCTAAGTAGCTGGACAAGTATTTGAAAAACTTAGAAATGTATTAGAATATAAGTATGTTAAGTCTTTTATTTGGTTTCAATTAGAGCTAAAGACATGGAATGGCCTTTCAAATTCTGGAGTTCTTCAGCAAAGTCTGCCGACGATAGAACTTGAAATAGCTTTAACCTATTTCCAATAATAGAAATATTCTTCGTTTCAAGATTGACCTCGAGCCGGCTGGTTTGATGGAAATGAGATGCGACCAAAACAAGTTTCTTACATACATCTTCATTCACTGATCCTGGGTCGCTAGCTGATCACCTTATGCACATGCCCTTGAATGTATGCCAACGGAAAGGCTTTCTTTTGTGCGCCACAGTACTATATTATCTGAAAAAGCCGCTCAAATATTGAAATTACGTAAAATTAAACAATATACAGAAATAAGTGGCGTGTCCTTAATAAAAGGCAAAAAGTCAAAATGTAAGGTAAAAATAGATGTGAAGACGCGAAATCCACGGAATAAACTTCTTAAGGTTGAGGCAATTGTGTTACCAAAGTAAATTAAAGCACTTCCGTAAAATAAAGCAAACGTGGATATGTCCAAATGGCAATTCTACGTACTTGCTGACCCCACCTTTGATAAACCTGGGATAAATGGATAAATGGCCTACTAGGTCGAAATACTAAATTTGGTTGGATCGTCTCGGTATGCAACAAATCAAAAAGGAATAAATCTGTAGTGGCACCAACAATAGATGTCACAGGGTTTAAAGAGCGTTGGGAGAAGAAGAAAAGTTAATGTGAAAATAAATACAAACAAGTCCAAAAAAACTCAACAACAAAACAAAACAAGAAATAACCTCTCGGGCCCCGGCAGGACCTCACCTTAGAGGTAAGATAAAAGCTGAGGCAAAAGAAATAAGTTTTTGGCCCCCGGCAGGACCTCAGTTCGGAGGTAAAGTAAAATCTGAGGAAGCAAAAGTATATATCCCAGAGCCAGTACAAAATGAGAATACTCAGATGGCAATGGTTAAATTAAATAATGATCATCTAAGAAATAGTGCCAAAATAGATTCCGGTAACAAATTGTCAGCTGTATTCAGGCTGTATTACAAAAAGGGCGGATATTGCAAAATCTTTACAAAGGGACAACATTTAATCCGAATAACCACTCAAAATTCAAATTCCAGCAAAAGCTACATTGGCTTATGCCGAGAGGTAAAAGTAGTTAGTCTTTAAAGTCTCCACCATATAAAAAGGCTAGAAGTTCACAAAGTAATACACTTTAGGAACCCTCCTACCCAGATATCCCGAAACAAAAAATTGTTAGGCATCGGGCGATATTAGCAAACCAGTTTGGTAAACTATACAACAGAATAGGACGTCAGTTATAAGAAGGATAACATTCATTTGTTAGGGTTAACTTCTCTCATGTAGCTCGTCATGCTTCTTTAACAACAGTTATCTTACTAATGACAATAATAATATTATTTGTCTAAGACAAGCTATTAATGAAGCAAGTAAGTCGACTCGTCGACTTGGGTATACCATACACCAGGTGAAACAAATATTTCAAATCTTGAAAACCAAATGTATGTCTATTAAATTGTTTTTACATGTCTTATACTATGTGCTATCTCGCTCACTCTACAAACACACGAGCACTCTAGCGCCGCCACTAGCCAACGTCCAATTCTGGCCTTGTGGACCACGTAGTAATATACGTTCATACGCATATTTTGCATGTTTGGTAGAAATAGTTAAGATTAATAAGTCTGCCACATGCGATAGTCAAAAAACTACAGGAGGAAATCGGTTTTTTCTAAATTATGGAGACGGAAGTGGGCGTGGCAAAATGTGAAAATATATAAATTCTCCGCGCATACTATGCCAGTATACATACTAAATTTGGTGACTTTAGCTTTGTTAGTTTTTGATAAAATCAGTTCTGTTTAATTTGCGGGGGCGGAAGTGGGCGTGGCAAAATGTTTAAATAGCCAATATCTGCGCGTCTATTAAGCTAGTCTACATACCAAATTTAATGTCGGTAGCTATCATAGTTTTTAGGGAAATCAGTTTTATGTAAATTCTGGGGGCGGAAGGGGGCGTGGCAAAAAGTTTAAACAATTAGTTTCTGCGCGCTAACTAAACGAGCATATTAACCAAATTTGATGTCTCTATCTATTATACTTTTTAAGAAAAACAGTTTTGTGTGATTCCTGGGGGCCTAAGGGGGCGTGGCAAAAAGTTTGAACAATTAATTTCTGCGCGCTAACTAATCGGGTATACAAACTAAATTTGATGTCTCTAGCTGTCATACTTTTTAAGAAAAACTGTTTTATGTGATTCCTGGGGGCGTAGGGGGGCGTGGCCGAAATTCCAATTAACTCTGTACATTTGCATAATACACGAGTATACATACCAAATTTGGTGGCTCTAGCTCTTATAGTCTCCGAGATCTGCGTGTTCATACAGACGGACGGACGGACAGACGGACATGGCTAGATCGACTCGGCTGTTGATCCTGATTAAGAATATATATACTTTATAGGGTCGTTGAAGCTTCCTTCTGCCTGTTACATACATTTTGGCGACTTTAATATACCATTTCACCCTATGGGTGTATGGTATAAAAATAAAGTCAAAAATGTCACATTTGGCGGAATGTTTGCAGAATGTTTAAGAATAAACATCGTGTTCATCTGAAGCGGCATCATCAAATCAAATGCACTAAAGAAAACATAATACAACTGTACTTTGTCACAAACAACTAATCTAGCATATGACTAGAATTACAATCAGCCACACACATTGTAGAAGTGGCCGACGCCGTGCCCAAAATAATAATAATTTTCAACCGCCGAAATCTTGGGTTTGAGTCTCATTAGAATAAGATATTTTAAGAACAATTGTTACCTCCTAGAGCCTAAGATTCCCGATATAAACTCCATACTTTTGTTAATAAAATCAGTTCATATTTTAAATTCAACGAATGAATATTGGGTTATTCTTCTTCCCTATTCAGGCCAACTACTCAATTAGCCGCTGCGGTGGCCAAAAAGTTTATTCAACTCAAATTCCACTAAGAAGATTGAAAGTTTGTTTTTGGGCATGCAGATGGAGAGTGATAGAAAGGGAGAGAAGGAGAAAGTAGAAGATATTTAGAAAGACATTTTATTTTATTAGGTTAACTAAGTAAAACAAGGAGAAAACGGCATGGCAAAGAATTCATCTTACAATCAGTAATTAAAACCCAGACGGAGAAAGTTTTGCAACACAAAATCTTGAGTGAATATACTCAAAAGTATGCAATAGAACACCAGGAGGTAAGAGGCGCGTGTTACGTGAAATGTAAACCAAAAATCTGTTACAATTTCAAATTACAAATAAAACAAGTTCTGTTAGCTTAGGACCATAGCGAAACCCACAGTGGCGGCTCAACTTGACTGCCACGCCCAGACACACAGTTAAAGCAAATATTGAGTTTATCCAAAATTAAAGAGTTTTAGCCGATGCGAGGCCAGTCACGTTAAAGTGGCAGCTGATTGTGACACATATCTTTGGCTCCTTCTTCCTTCCTTACAAACTCCCCAGTCAATGACAGAAGCAAAAATCTAATCAAGTGGCTATCGCTTTCATTTCCTTTTCATTTCTACAAATTCAATTCGCTGACGATTTCATTATCTCTAGATATAGTTGGTTCTGTGTTTGTTTTTTGTTTGTAAATGCATTGCACAATTTATTATAAGGGCCCACCGGGCATACAAGTTGAAGGGCCCCCTATACTATATGCTCTAAAAATTATTTCCGAGGCAAATGAAAGGTACACATTTTGAGGTTTTACATCAAGTTTGATCGTACGTAAGGCGTAATTTTACTAGATTTTAACACTCATCAAACAGTCAAAAGTTTTTCAAGTGAATTGCTCTGTAACGAAAAGGCGTTAATAATTCGTTTATCTTCAATTTGATTCAAGTTTTTTTAATTATGAAAAAATGATATAGCTTTGGTAGGAAAATCTATGGAAAAACTATACAATTATAGTACATTGAAGGGACCCCTAAACGTCTGGGTCTCAGGCCTTTTGTTTATTCTATATAAGAAAAGAAAATTGTTTACTATCAATTTTTTGTTTTGGACCCTAGTTAAAATAAAATCAGTTCTCTGCTACACAATATTTCTTCACTTTTGAAAAAAATGTCTAAAGTTCCAGTAGCTTACAGGGCTTCTGAATTCCAGGGGCCCCAGCGTCCATCATTTATTAAGTTTAAAAAATGATTCTTACTGGGAACCTCGTACGAAGGGCCCTAATGACTAAAAACTGCTACTCTACTATATGAAATTTCATCATAAGGGGGGTCAAGAATGCGTTAAACTCGGCGAATTGGAGCAGGATTCTGTATTCCCGGCGTTCCATTCAAGTTCCTGAGCATCTAATTATCCTAGTGGAGGATTATTTTAGAAATCGAATACTGCGATACAGCAGAAAAGGCTCCAAAATGCACTTGGTACAAGAAGGTGTTCCTCAGGGCTCAGTTTTGGGCCCCCTATTGTGGAACATAATGTATGATGGAGTTTTGTCTCTACCACCTGGCAAGCAAATCATTGGTTTTGCTGACAATGTGGCGCTTTCCTCGGTTGCAAAACACATTCACGAAGCAGAGGAGAAAACTACAGAAGCAGTGGCTCGCCAATGCAGGACTCCAACTGGCAGATCACAAAATGAAGGCTGTGTTAATAAGCAGCCGAAAAACTGTAGAAAGAGCTAATCGGTGAGGGCTTTAAAATACCTGGGAGTAATGCTGGACAATCGACTCAGCTTTAGAGAGCACTTGACGCACGCCAGCACAAAAGCTGCAGACGTTGGGCGAGCTATAAATCGCATCATGCGCAACAAACGGGGCCCAAGACAAATGCAACGGCTACTGCTAGCGTCCGTACTAACGTCGGATATGCTATATGGCGCACCTGTATGGGCATCCGCGATGGAGCAGTCAACATATCGGCGCGGGATGGAGTTAACATACCGACTGATAGCGATTCGGGTATGTCGTGGCTTCCGAACTGTCTTTGACGAGGTGGCTCTGGTCATAGCTGGGATGACTCCAACTGATCTGCTAGCACTTAATAGGAGGCAAACCGTGGACACAGGCGGGAAAAAGCGAAGCAAAAGCAGCTGCAAGACGAGCGAGCATGGAAGAGTGGCAACGCAGATGGTCCACTTCTACAAAGGGTAGATGGACTGATCCCCACTTTCCAGACGAAACGGCGAGGTAACATTTGAGTTAACCCAAATTCTGAGCGGTCATGGCTGTTTCAGGTCATACCTTCATTGTTTTGGCAAAGACAGCAGCCCCGAATGCTCCCTATGTCGTAATGACACGATCTAGGAGCCGGAACATGTCTTATTCAGTTGTCCAAGATTTTTCTCAGAGAGATTCGAACTAGAGTCCAGTCTAGAACGGACGCCCACAGTAGAAAACGTGGTCCCACAAATAACTGAGAGCCAGGAGAAGTGGTCAGCATTGTGTGTATATATGCAGCAATGTAATGGAACGTCTAAGAAACTTGGGATGGGCATAATAGGCCCGTCATCGTCCTGTGAAACAATTCTCCA
Source organism: Drosophila tropicalis (assembly GCF_018151085.1). Lineage (NCBI taxonomy): Eukaryota > Metazoa > Arthropoda > Insecta > Diptera > Drosophilidae > Drosophila > Drosophila tropicalis. The sequence goes on along the minus strand of NW_027172909.1, from coordinate 342,800 downwards.
CGGCAGTCCCGCAGGTCCGCGATGGCATCTTTTCTTTCAGAATTATCCTCCTTTTCCTTCTTTTTTTTTGTTGTTATTTAAATTTATCGTTACTTGTTGTTATTTTTCTTAAATAAACGAACTAAAAAAAAGACACACACACATACTGAACTGTTGGACAGCAAGGACTGACAGGAAAACGAATAAAATATTTCCTTAGGGATCGAATGGTAATAAATATGAATGTCGTCTTTATTCTGTTGTGTTTGTATTGGTAAATTTCTCATCGTTCTTTTCCACATACCTTTTCACTCAAATGATTGCGAGGGTGGGTTATAAAAGTTTAAAATTCTCACATACATCGATCAGAGTATAGAATAAATGAATTGGAAAATAAAAATGAGATGACCGTTTGTTGTTGTGGTCGAGAGTAAGATCCTGGCAATAGTCTTACTTGGAATCCCTAGTAAAGTTGTTAAAAATTGTTATTCAACTTTCGTTAGTTTCGAGTTTTATTCAACCTGAATTAGAAACTTCACATTTATCTGCTAATTGATCCTTAATGTTCCAACTACCTTAAACAAGTAAACATGATGTCCTTTGTATTACGAATTATAATTTGAACCAAGCCATATCATATCCAAATGTGGACGGGCGTTTTTGTCTTTTATGAGTTCGGAATTTCCTTTGGCATTTTCGTTGTTTGCCCCAAAGAGGTTTATTTCAGCTGCCTGTTTATAATGGGGGAAAGCCACACAACAACAAGCATATCAACAACAAATATCAAAAAAGTTAAATTCGGCTATGCCGAAGTTTATATACCCTTGCAGACCTTGACAATAATAATTTTACATTTTAAAAAAAGTTCATCAATATACAAACTACAATTTGTTTTTTTTCTTCCCTCATTCCCTAAGCAAAGCAACACATACAGTTCATGTAGAGTTGCGTCTGTGTGTGTATGCATGTGCTCTGTTGATTTGATGATGACCTAGTAAGCGTCAAGCAGCACTGCCGGCAGCGATTGAAACGATTTATATTGACTGTAACTTGTGTTCTATCTATCCGATCGGATTGAAATCTGAGTTATTATATCCAATACTATCATAGTAGTAAATTTCATGGGGATACTCCAATTTTTATGAAAATGTTTGTTCTGGAGCTTTATGATATAGTATTCCGATCCTGACAATTTTCATGCTTTATTTCACCTGGGTAATCAAAAGCCCCCAAAAAAATTTCATTGCGATAGATGGCTGAGTAAAACGCATACGCACGGACGGACGGGCGGACAGACGGACATGGCTATATCGACTCCGCTTCTCATGCTGATCAATAATATACATATATACTTTATGAGGTCGAAAACGTCTCCTTCTGTGCGTTACAAACATCTGTCCAATTTTATAATACCCTCTGCAAGGGTATAAAAACAACATCACAGACACCCAGTGAACATACACAAACACCCAAAAACCGTGTCAAGCAAACCATTAAAGAGAATCCCAAGAAAAAAAAAGCGAGAAGCAAAAACAAGGCTCATACATTTTAATTAATTTTAACCTTTTTGGATATTTAATATTTACTAAAAATTATATTATATACAAAACTTTGTCTAAGCAAAACGAAAACACCAGAAATACAAGAAGAACCTGAAAAACTGAAATCTGTTGGCGGTAAAACTTTGCTTAAATAAAGTAAAAGAAACTTGTATTAAGTAGCTAAAATAAAAAAATAAGAGAGTGAAGAAGGGAGAGAACAAAGAGACAAGTGGACGAACTTAAAAAAGAACACTCTCTTACAATGCTAAACATTCGGAGCTCTGTCCGAAACTGAAATAGGCTTTGAATTTGACCCACAAGTGGTTGAACCTCAAATCGTACGAATTGCTTATATTTATCCATGATTAGGATACGATTCAAGCAAAACTTGTGAACAACATGTCGTATGAGTAGTATATATGCAAATGTACATAAATCAAAGAGTTGAAGTCTTAAGAATATAGTATTTACTTTGGTTGCCAATTAAGTTCTATCACACTTTATGTAGGTCGTTCAACAGCTCAAAATTCTCATCGAGTTGAACTCAAGTCAACTCCCGAAACAATATTCTTGAGTCAAAAGGTACGATTAATCCTCCTTTGACCGTGAACCGAGATAATGTGCGGTTGACAAAATGTTACTGAAAAGATGAAACCCACATTCACATCCACATCCACGTTTTCATATGGAACCGCAGACACAAACACATTTTCTCAGAAGTGGATATGGCAGGCCGAGACCCTGCGAAAGGCATCGGCTAGAGGAAGGGTTGGTGTGGTGGGTATGGGGTGGTTGAAGGGGTATCAGAAACCGCTTTTGTTTATCTACTTTATACTAACATCAGGCACTTTTGCTATCTAATCCAGAGCATCCCGACAGCTACTTAATGTCATCAGTGTGCCACTCGCTGGCATTTTCTAACAAGGACATAAACGAGGTCATTGCCAAAGTGCCTAACGATTTTTGAATTTGTTAACAAGAGTTCAAGTGAGACGGCGTCGCAGCGTCAACTGAGAAGGACATTAAAGGTTCTCAGGACAACAAATTGAATAATCGTTTGCGCTTACTTACGGATACTAAGCATGGAAAACTTAGCTCCATTTGTTTCATGTTCTTGTTCTTGTCCTTGTTGTTGATGTTGTTGTTACTTGTGAAGTTTGTCGTTTTTTGGACATTTATAAGCAAATCTGGGTTCCATACAATACATTGCAGCGGGTCTGCTGGTCTCCTTTGTGCTCCACTTTTAACTAAATCAAATTCAAATGGAACCTGAAGCACTTGAATTCAAGGGTAAAAAGTCTGTCTTCCCAAGGTTAAAGGAAGGGGCCAATCCAAGTAGATAAGGATAGAAACTCAAAACTTAATGCAGAAATCATTCATACGCACTGTTGGCACTATAACATTTAAAACAATCGATTACCGGCAAGGTCGCACGTAAATTTTCTAGAATTTTTAGGTTTAATTTTTGTTAAATATAAAGAGGATATAAAAATTAAGAATCCCACTTGTAATATCGAGTGGTTGTTTCGTGTTGTTTTCCAACACGGCTGAAAGGTATGAATTAAACTGTGTGAAACCGTGGTGCGAACGGGTAAAGACAGTTTTTCCATCCAATTGAAGATCTATTCAGATTAAGGAGACTAGAATTTAAGATCTTTATCCATAACCCCTAGTTAGTTTTCGAAAAAATCAGTTTTTTTTCATTATTGGTGGCGGAAGTGTTAAAAAGTTTGACAATTATTTTCGGCGAGTTAACTAAACGAATATACAAAACAAATTTGGTGGCTCTAGCTCATATTGCCTCCGAGATCTGCTGGTTCATACAGACAGACGGACGGACGGACAGACGGATATGGATCGACTCGGCTGTTGATCCTGATCTAGAATATATATACTTTATAGGGTCGGATAAGCTTGCTTCTGCCTGTTTTTGGCAACTTTAATATAGCATTTCACCCTATGGGTGTGGGGTATAATTGAATGTCGTTAAGCAAGTTGTTTAGTTACTGATGATTTTGCATTAAAACAGTGAAAGGATTGATGCACTTATTTGTTTAATTTAACAATCCAATCCAAAATCCAGATTTTGTGGCATTAACCTTAAAAATTTGTTGAAACAAAATCGTATTTAAACAATTTCTTGTTGGACAGAATACTTTGAATATATCGAATATTTTTGTTTTTACTGCACCTCTGAATTTTTGGCACACTTTTAAAGTCTGGTGTTTAGTCAGCTGTTCACTCTGCCAAAAAAGCGGGAAATTGTAGGCAAACTTTGAGCCTGTGTAAAAAATTAACAAACAAACTTTAAAATAACATTTGTAATGGATAACATTAATCAAGGTATGTAGAATGTAAATACTGCACGAAATTTTAATTTGTATATGTTAATTGTTTTTTTTTTGTGTAATGATTGTTTATGTCCTAAAATAAAGAAAAGTTAACCCACGTGTGCGTCAATTGTGGAATGGAAACTAACTTTCTGTTCTGTTTCTAATTATAGTAAATTACAGCTCAAACTATGCATTAAATTTTGTTATGATTACTTTTTCCGAGTTTTTCCGAGGTAAATTTATATTATCATCTATTTTAGAAGCAAACGTCAAAAATATCTTATTTAAAATAAAACCAAAGTTGTTTATTTATAGTTTGTATTTCTTAATCAAGAAACAAAATTTTTTGTTTATTAATAACAGTTCAAAACAAAAGATTAAAATTTAAGTTGTTGACTTTTAATTGCTATAATTATTTTAATACCAAATTAATTTTAATCACATTACGTATACGCTGCGTGGGCTAGTATGGGAGGTCAAGAGAGCGTGGTCAAATCAATCCAATTTTTTTTTTTTATTCTGCATCCTAACATGGTTATATGTGCAAAGTTTCAACTCTGTAACTGCATTCCTTTTAGTTAATGCCACAAAATCTGGATTTTGGTCCACAGTGCGGTGTAGCAAATCACTAGAACTGTTATCAGGCAGAATTCCGCTGGCAACAACATGGTTGACACAAAGGCCAGTTCGAAAAGTGAATCAAAATTGTTGTATTAATAATTTGGTATTAACCAAAGTAAATGGTATAAAACATAAATAAAAGCATTTTTAATTAAGTGACGATCTTTGCTTTTTAATAAATCGTGTTATTTTTGTGCATTGTGCACGAAAAAACAACGATTTGATATTGTTGTGGTGTGCCGAATATGTGAGGCCGCTATTTCAAATTCAATATTTTTTCTTAAAACAATAAAAATTATGAATTTCTTGGATTAAGCTTATGGTAATTTAAAAACAAAAACAGAGGGCCGGGGCTAACTTCGACCGCGTCAAAGTTTGTATACCCTTGCAACTTTTTTGGTAACTCTTTCCTTACCTATTAGCCATCAATGTGGAAGAACGTTTTATCTAAAAAGGCTTAAATTTGCGAAAGAATGGCCTACAATCTTAGCATGGGAAATAACGAAGATATTGATCAAAGTCACTGTTTTCCACCGATCGTTCCTATGGGAGCTATATGATATAGTCACCCGATCTTGAATAAATTTGGGACAGTCTTTAACAGATGCATAAAACTGACAAAAGTCGCGTAGAAAGTAACAAAGTTATCGACAAAATTCACTGTTTTCGACCGGTCGTTCCTATGGTAACTATAGTCATCCGATCCTGATCAAATTTGGAACAGTCGTTAAAAACTGCTATAGACTAACTAATATTAAGTTTCACGACAATAGCTCAGAAAATAACGAAGTTATTGAGAAAAGTCACTGTTCGTAACTTTGGCGTTCGTATGGGAGTTATATGATATAGTGGTCCGATCCGGCTGAATTTCAACTCTGTAGCTGTAATAGTCTAGGAGGAGTTTGCGTTGACCCAGACGGACGAACATGGCTATTTGAACTCGCCTCATCATGCTGATCAAAAATATATATACTTTATTTGGTAGGAAATGCTTCCTTCTATGCGTTGCACACTTCTGACCAAAATTAAAATACCCTTTTTGCAAGGGTATATAAATAATTATATCGTTTTCTATGTCTTAAATAATATATTAATGGAACTTAATAGAAAAGTAAAAATACTGGGAAAATTTATTGATACACAATTACAGCCCTATCAAAACCAACCATGTTCGAAAAAAGCAAATCTCTCGAAGTTCTGCAGCACCGGATATGTAACTGACAGTGTTTTCTGTAGCTGTTTTGAAATGAGTGGACTTTTTTAATATTTCATTCGGTTAGAGTATAATTATTTAGTATCAATGAACCCGACTGTCCGTTGCCGCTATCAAAATTTAAGTGCTTTAGTTTCGCATGCATTTGAAGCTGATCAACGATGTTTGTGCAAACTACGAATAGTGGATGTACAAATGTTGCGTTTACCAACAAATGCGTATGAATCTAAAAATCATATTATAATCATATAATGCTATCTAACTTACTTCTTCATTGTTAAATATATTTCTCTATTTCAGCCACAAAGTCGCTGCATCGAATTCAAACACCAAAAAAATTTTACTTCAAATATATTGCGACAACATAAAAATGGTAGGTCCTACAACCTAGTAGTTCATATGTATGCTGCCCTGTGGGTATATGCTATTAAATAATTCTCAAATTTAGATTTTGCTGTTTTTTTTTTGATATTCCGAAATGTACTAAAAGATTGGGATGTTTACTCGCTTTATAACTTAGATTTACTGACGGCTTTAGAAAAAATATTTGCAGTTGGCATTATTGATAGCATGTTGTAAGCCGCTACATTATTCTGTCACTGTCGTCAATTTAGTCTCATATAATTGTTAGTGTTTGACATTACTCTTGTTGCGATTAATATATTTTTTCAATTCACGAAGATTTTTGCAAATATAAAACATTAAGTAAATTAAAAATATTTTGTGTGAAAAGAATCATTTGATTTCCTTGAATTTTTAAATATTACAGGTTTTCATCTGCATATTGTTGTAAATGAGTCAACGCATTATGATGACGGAAAAAGTTGCTGCTGCTCATACGAATTTAATAAATAAAGGGTTTGTATTACTTATAGATTAATACCATAAATTTATCTATTATTTAAGATGGTAATTGGTATGTATGTACATATGTATGTTCACAAATATGTATGTATGAATGTGCAATATGTACATATACATATTGTATGTTCTGAAATGCATGTACATATGTAGTCGGTGGCTCAGTGGAGACCTATTAAACCTACAATTCTGGTGTTCTCTAGTTCGAACCCCGACATATGTACATATATACATTTGTAGGTGGAATTTCCCCCCGATGAACCAATACTGAAAGGTAGTTCCATCGGGGATAATGGAAATGATTGTGGATACATACATATGTATGTATGCATGCATGCATATGTATGTATATAAGTTTGTGCAGGTTTTCCATATGCGGCACAAAAATACCGCAACAAATGTATTTTGAAATACATGGTATGTGTGCATGTACCGCATTGTGAACACAAAAATGTATATTTTGTATGTACATACATACATATGTACATATGTATGTATGTTAGTAGTTGCACAGTGGCTCAAAAAATCTACAACTAAAATTAATTTTAATTCAATTACCGTAAAAAAATGGGAACAGATGGGGTAGGTACCGGACTAAAAGAACATACGGTATTTGAAACAAAATAACATCAATATATAAAGCATTATTAAAGGTACCATTAAGGTCTTTAAAAAATAGTCCCAAAAATAAAAGCTTGTCTAACCCCTCGAAGTAGAAGTCCTCTGTGGCGTCAGGCCATGACTTAAATAAATCTTTTCTTGTTTTCAGATCTCTTTTAAGAACATCATCTTTTAGATGATCATAAAAAATGACTATAGATGTAAAAGATCGTGTCGTTACGTCAATAGCTAGTTTGCGTACCAATTTCTGCCTAGTTTTGTATCTTTAATGACTTTTGTCAACGTACTCTAAAATAGACATGTTATCCGATTTTTATACCCTTGCAGATGGTATTATAAAATTGGTCAGATGTTTGTAACGCATAGAAGGAGACGTTTCCAGCCCCATAAAGTATATATATTCTTGATCAGCATGAGAAGCTGAGTCGATATAGCCCTGTCCGTCCGTCTGTGCAAATCAACTTCACGCCGCCATCTTAAGAGCTATCGAGATGAAACTTGGTATTTGAACAGATAAAGTATGAAAATTGTCAGGATCGGACCACTATATCATATAGCTCTAAAAGAAACATTTTCATGAAAATTGGAATATCCCCATAAAATTTACTACTATGATAGTATTGGATATAAAAACTCAGATTCCAAAATTTGAATCTGATCGGATAAATAGAACACAAGTTACAGTCAATATGCAGTGTTGGAAGAAATAATAGAAACGGCAACCTTTTTTTCTTTTGAAATCATTTTTTTCAATGTTGGTGGAATTTTTCGGCCTGAAAATCAGTGTTTAAGAATGTGGGATAGTAGTACTGTTATTTTCATTCCTTTTTACACCGATTTTCGCGAAACTTTTTCTTCTATACGCTTTTTAGTAGAACTACCACGTGTTTCGGTTGGAAAAAATAATAGAAACGCTCAGTATTTTTCACGTCAAAAACGTTTAAAAGCTCATAAAAGTTAATTTTTGGTTTTGTTTTAATATTCTTTAGTCGTTTCACCCTTACTTTTTAATACTTCGCGGCAACGACGTCCCATGGAATCAACTAACTAAGCACAGATTGCTGGGTCTATAAGATACCATTCATCCTGGACTTTTTCCCATAAACCTAGACTATTTTTTGGTTTATAACCAGCAATCCTCTCCTTTAATATTCCCGAAAGGTGTTCTATTGGGTTTCAGTACGGGAACTTAGACGGCCACTCCAAAACATTAACTTTGTTGTCTTTGAACCACTTTTTTGCCAGCTTGGACGAGTGTTTGAGATCGTTATCTTGCTGATATTCCCATTTCAAAGGCATTTCTTCTTCAGCATAAGGAAGCATAGTATTGGGAAGGATATTTACGTAGTCGATGGCACACATTTTATCCTTAATCCAAAATTACGGACCGACACCTGAGAAAGAAAAGCGTCCCCAAAGCATAATGTTTCCACATCCGTGCTTAACGGTCTTTACAGTATGTTTTGGATCATAAGTAGTGTTTTTTGACCGTCTTACAGACACCTTGTCATTAGATCCAAACAAATTGACTTTTGTTTCATCCGACAATATCACTTTTTTCCAATTGGCCCGAAGCACATGTTGAGTAGCAAAATCTATTCTCCGTTTTATATTTTGCTTGCTCAAGCACGGTACTTTTTTAGCACTATATGCCTTTAACCCAAATGATACCAATCTTGTCCGGATAGTTCTACTCATCTAGCTTGTTTTTGAGCTTTTACGAAGAAAGGAATGGGTTTTTTTTCGCTTTTCGCAAGATAACCTGGTCAAATTTTGATGTTGTGGTACGTTTCCGACCTCGATAATTTATAATGAATAGATGAAAACACTTTTTTTTTGTTAGCAATTCATTAATTCTGCGATTTCTGCCATTGACCGACCAGAGTTTTTAAGTTTTTTTATGATTCCCTTTTCTTCCTCTGAGGAGTGCGTGCCACGACCCATACTGCATATAATGTTAATAAATTAAAACAGAAATCACAACCAATTTTAATGGATATTAAATACCTTTGATGTAGAATATTAAAATAAAACCAAAAATTAACTTTTATGACATCTAAAATGTTTTTTACGTGAAAAATACTGAGCGTTTCTATTATTTTTTCCAACCGAAACACGTGGTAGTTCTATAAGCGTATAGAAGGAAAAGTTTCGGGAAAATCGGTATAAAAAGGAATGAAAATAACAGTACTACTATCCCACGTTCTTAAACAGAGATTTTCAGGCCGAATAATTTCACCAACACTGAAAAAAATGATTTCAAAAGAAAAAAAGGTTGCCGTTTCTATTATTTCTTCCAACACTGTATGTATATGGAAATACGTATGTACATATGTATGAACATACATACATACATATAAGAGTTACGCTTAAACCAGAGGGCCGGTTGTATACCCTTGCAATATTTTTGGTAACTCTTTCCTTACCTATAGCCATCAAAGTGAAAAAACGTTTAAGCTAAAAAGGCTAATGTTTCCGAAAAAACGGCGTACAATCTTAGCATAGGAAATAACGAAGTTATTGACAAAAGTCATTGTTTTCGAAAGATCGTTCCTGTAGGAGCTATATGACATAGTCACCCGATCTTGATCAAATTTGGCATAGTCGTTTATATGTGTAACAAACTCACCAATATTAAATTTCACGAAATAACGAAGTTATTAAGAAAAGTCACTGTTCGTGACTTTGTCATTTGTTTTGTTTTTGGTTTTCTCGGCTCCTAACAAACTTAATGGAATAATTTGTTCTGTAATTTGTTGGTTATTGTGTTCAGATAATGGACCGTAAGAATTGAATTTCTAGTCGAATGACATATTTTTTATTAAAATCGGATAAAAATTAGATAGTTTAATTAGATGAAATTTTCCACAGTTGTTGGGAAAACTTTATTCTATGTATAAAGATTTGTTTTCGGCGATCCGTGAAAAGGGGGAGAGGGGGGAATTTTCCAATGGCATCCCTATTTCGTCCTTATGAAAGTCCTACCATTCGTAAATGAAGTCTGAATCTAAAAATGAAAATTTCTTCTTAATCTAGACACTTTTCCGCAGCGCTGGTAGTAGAATTGTGAAAAAAGGATACAAAAAGCAATGAGGTGTCACGGGACACACGGGTAGAGCGAAGCTCTCTAGGAATTCGTCGAATTTAGGGGGTCACTGAAGTGTAGCTGAATTTTGTTAATACATTTCGATTTGAAGTCTCACTAAATTGATCGCAATATTGGGGGAGTGAAGGTAACACCCCATGCCAGTACTAGGCGACGCCCTTGTGTACACATACTTTTTATACCCTTGCAAAAAGGGTATATTAATGTTGGTCAAAAGTGTGCAACGCATAGATGGAAGCATCTCCGACCATATAAAGTATATATATTCTTGATCAGCACAACGAGACGAGTTCAAATAGCCATGTCCGTCCGTCCGTCCGTCCGTCTGGATCAACGCAAACTCCTCCTAGACCGTAAGAGCTACAGAGCTGAAATTTTGCATGTAGGCTTGTATATCTCGGATTCAGCCGGATCGGATCACTATATCATATAGCTCCTACACAAATGACAAAGTCACGAACAGTGACTTTTCTTAATAACTTCGTTATTTTATATTATATTAATGAGTTTATTACACATATAAACGACTATGCCAAATTTGATCAAGATCGGGGGACTATATCATATAGCTCCTACAGGAACGATCTTTCGAAAACAATGACTTTTGTCAATAACTTCGTTATTTCCTATGCTAAGATTGTACGCCGTTTTTTCGGAAACATTAGCCTTTTTTAGCTTAAACGTTTTTTCACTTTGATGGCTATAGGTAAGGAAAGAGTTACCAAAAATATTGCAAGGGTATACAACCGGCCCTCTGGTTTAAGCGTAACTCTTATATGTATGTATGTATGTTCATACATATGTACATACGTATTTCCATATACATACAGTGTTGGAAGAAATAATAGAAACGGCAACCTTTTTTTTCTTTTGAAATCATTTTTTTCAGTGTTGGTGAAATTATTCGGCCTGAAAATCTCTGTTTAAGAACGTGGGATAGTAGTACTGTTATTTTCATTCCTTTTTATACCGATTTTCCCGAAACTTTTCCTTCTATACGCTTATAGAACTACCACGTGTTTCGGTTGGAAAAAATAATAGAAACGCTCAGTATTTTTCACGTAAAAAACATTTTAGATGTCATAATTGTTAATTTTTGGTTTTATTTTAATATTCTACATCAAAGGTATTTAATATCCATTAAAATTGGTTGTGATTTCTGTTTTAATTTATTAACATTATATGCAGTATGGGTCGTGGCATGCACTCCTCAGAGGAAGAAAGGGAAATCATGAAAAAATTAAAAAACTGGTCGTTCAATGGCAGAAATCGCAGAATTAATGAATTGCTCAAAAAAAAAAGTGTTTTCAGCTATTCATTATATATATAAACCAGAAAATCGAGGTCGAAAACGTGGCACAACATCAAAATTTGACCAGGTCATCTTGCGAGAAGCGAAAACAAACCCATTCCTTTCATCGGAAAAGCTCAAAAACAAGCTAGATGCACCAATAACTAGTAGAACTATCCGGACAAGATTGGTATCATTTGGGTTAAAGGCTTATAGTGCTAGAAAAGTACCGTGCTTGAGCAAGCAAAATATAAAACGGAGAATAGATTTTGCTACTCGACATGTGCTTCGGGCCAATTGGAAAAAAGTGATATTGTCGGATGAAACAAAAGTCAATTTGTTTGGATCTAATGACAAGGTGTCTGTAAGACGGTCAAAAAACACTACTTATGATCCAAAACATACTGTAAAGACCGTTAAGCACGGATGTGGAAACATTATGCTTTGGGGACGCTTTTCTTTCTCAGGTGTCGGTCCGTAATTTTGGATTAAGGATAAAATGTGTGCCATCGACTACGTAAATATCCTTCCCAATACTATGCTTCCTTATGTTGAAGAAGAAATGCCTTTGAAATGGGAATATCAGCAAGATAACGATCTCAAACACTCGTCCAAGCTGGCAAAAAATTGGTTCAAAGACAATAAAGTCAATGTTTTGGAGTGGCCGTCTCAATCCCCGGACTTAAACCCAATAGAACACCTTTGGGGTATATTAAAGAAGAGGATTGCTGGTTATAAACCAAAAAATAAGCAAGATTTATGGGAAAAGGTCCAGGATGAATGGTACTCTATAGACCCAGCAATTTGTGCTAAGTTAGTTGATTCCATGGGACGTCGTTGCCGCGAAGTGTTGAAAAATAAGGGTGGAACGACTAAATATTAATTTAACTATTTGTTTAAAACTAAAATTAATATGTGCCTTGAACCACAACATTATATTTTGTATTTTTAAGGTTATCGTTTCTATTTTATCTTCCAAGGGAAAGAAAAAATATGCCTTTGTTTTTGTATTAAATTTATTTCAAAAAACATAAAACATTATTTTTTTTATTGCTTGCAACAGTATCTTTAAAAAAAAACCTTCAGCTTAAAAAAAAGTTGTGTTTTGCCAAAGATAGACTCAAAAAAAGAAAAATTGTATGCCGTTTCTATTATTTCTTCCAACACTGTAAATCGGTTCAACCGCTGAAGAATTGAGTTGCAGAAAAGAAATTTTAAAAAGTTAAAATATTATTTTCCAAGGACTGCAATTCAATCCGGTTTAAAAAACTCATAGCAAAAAACGAAATTTGTGGAAAGAGTCTTGAAATATTCAAAATGTCATTGTTTTTTTAAGTCATTAACAGGAGAAGTGTCGGTGGGTGTAGACTTTTCTCCCACCACTTTTTTTGTTTGTTGCCATTAATTTTCATTGTTTAAATCTTTTTACATACATACTTACCTTTTTAAATTTTTGTGGCGAAATTGGAGGTGTCATCGGGCTCACAAAAAAAACTTTTTTTATAATATTTCAGAATTTTTCTGGTCAGACACAGATCAAAATATACAGTGGCTTCATCGCATAGTCAGGCAAAAGGGTTCTCAGTTTTATAGTGAAATTTTTTCGGAAATTGAATAGGTGCGCAGTGTGCATGTGAATTTTTGGTTTTATTTGCAGTTCAAGGTCTTAAAGTTCTAGTAAAACAAAAGATCAACATTATGTTCGAGGTAACTGTCTTTAAGACGAAAAAAAAAAGTCAGACTATAGTGCTCAACGCATAATCGGACACAGACAAATTTCAACGAAAATAAAACAAATTTATATTTTGTTTGGCAAGTCGCTTAAAATACCCAATTTGACGTTGTTAAAAAAAAAAAAAAAAAATTGAGGTACCCAAATTTATCCATTATCCCATCAGTGCAAATTTCCAACTCCCGCGCTCGACATACATCCCCAGACCATAACAGAGCTTCTTCCGTGCCTTTTTCTTGTTTTTTTTTTTTTTTTGGGATCGGTATTTTGCCCACATCGTAGATACGTCTTTCCATCGGACCTATGCAGGTTAAATTTCTTCTCATCACTAAGTAAAATCTTTAAATAGTTCCCTTAATCATCCCTTATCTTTTTATAATATCATGGACTACAGATTTTCCTTTTTCGACCAATTCAACTGTTTCTAAAACTCAAACTGAATCTGAAACCATGTTGAAAATAGGTTTTAAAATAACATAAATCCATTTAATCAAAACAAAAATAATAAATTCGGCTCTCTCTTTCTATCTCAGCAGCATTGCTAAGGTGACTGCTTCGTTGGTAAAACAACAGCTAAAGTAAGAGATTAACCCATTTTTTTAATCCAAAAAAATTATTTGTTCCCTTTTTTTTTTTGTTTTTTGTGTCCCAGTCAGAATTTTGTTAATTTAGTAATCGCTTACTTAGTACACACTGTCGATTCCATTCCCATACATTTCGTGCAGCGCAGCACTTTGCGACATTCATATTAAATTTTCGACTGGTTAAACATTAAAAATTAATTTTATTTCATATATTTCACAGAATAGGATACAAGGTGATAAAAGTGGTTCTCCGTTTGTTTTACTTTGGTTTTTCTAATGTTTTTAATGACTATTGGGAAATAAACCGAATAAATAAACAGATTAATTCAATTCAAAAATGATTTTTTGAGTTCGTTTTCGCATTGGCAGGGCATTGAATCGATGACAACGCCTTAAGGGGACTTCGTCGATGCTATGGTATGGCCACCTCAGTCCTTAGATCTTAATACGATCGAGGACTTATTGGGAGATGTTAAGCGGGTTGTGGTTTTGTTGTCACTACTACTATAATTATGAACGGGCACTTTTCGAAATATTTCGCAATAGTCATTACAAAATTTGAAAAACCAATATAAAAACAAACGGAATTTAATCACTATTCCTCCCGTTGTCTCCTGTTGTTTAAAATGTATAAAATAAAAATTAAATATCACTGTGATAGTAGAAAAAAAAAGAAATGGCAAAATTCGATGGTTTCACCATATTTCGGAACCTGCGAATCGAACTGCATCATTAGTTTTTTAAGTTATCACGATGGTTTCATACAAAATATTTGCTGAAGTTTTTCATCAAAGTTGCCATTTTTTCGAAAAGGATATTTTTTTATTTGCTTCTAACTTCTAAAATAATCATTTTTTAAAAAACTTTCTTCAGCAAAGTTTTTTAGAAACTACAAATGTTGGAAAGACATCTAGCCTCTAAAAAGAATCGTGACCCTATTTTTTTTTTTTGTATGTTGTCTTTCTCGCATTTTGCTAAAATTGATATTTTTTCATTTGAAGCTTAATCATTATATGAGAATTTATTTTGTTCAATGGCAGCAGAAGAGACACCAGACCTATCTAATTTACGATTTATAATATAACCACACAATCAAATTGAACTTTTTTAATATATGTTAACAAAAGAAAACTAACTGTAGTTCTTTAGTTGTTGGAAAATATGTATACAGTCGGTATAATAACTGCATATAAATTATTTGACAACAGTTGTCAAGGGCGTAGCCTGGATTGAGCACGGGGAGGGGATGGGTGGATTAAAATCAATTTACCCCTTACAAATTTAAATACTGGTTACGCCCTTGATATTAGAAATATTTATTTCCCATGAGCTTTAACTACGTAAGCCTTTTACCGCCATTCTACTGATATCAGTGGTTACTTATGAGAGCAAAAATTACCTCTACTGATCGTGTAAGCATAGATTTTAATCGTAGTTTGACTTGCGAACAAGTGTCCCACAAGTTTTGCTGGATTTTACTACGTGTGTGGGAAATTTACGAGCCCTAGGAGTAGACGCAAAATATCTCCTTAAACTGGAGCAATTTATGAGGAGTACTTTAATTTACCAGTGATTAGAGACGTAAATTGGGCACCAAGCAATATCTGCTCACAATGCAATAACAATTTGCAGAATTGGTCAAAAAGGATTCACAATGGCACTATACGGATAACTGCTACGCATTTCAGAATAAACTCGCAAAACTAAAGAAGAGTTCTATGGTCTATAAAAGTATTCAATCTGCACAGTACCTCAATCGGAGTATATTCCAATTACAAAGCTGTCAAACCCCAACAGAAAGATTTAATCCGCCAACATTTGTCACCGAACCTGAAGAGTTACTTTCAACGTATGATCCATCCCCAATTCGATAAAACTTGCCAACATGTCCAGATATCCCAAGCTCGATTAAATGAGATGGTAAGACAACTAAAATTGTCGCAAAGGCATCCTTTTGTCTAAGGATGTAAAAGTGTACGGATATAGGAAGAGACGTTTGGACTTTTTCGAAATAAACGGCAATAATACGTTTGCATACTGCAAAAATATCGTTGGGTTAATGGAACATATGAATTGCACATACAAACTAAAGGAATGGCGATTGTTTATCGATTCAATGAAACTAATTTCGGATTGTGTTTAGTATAGAAAACATCAGTGGAAAATATGTACTGACCTAAAAGTTGTTGCTCTACAAGTTGTTGCTCTAATTTTGTTAACATATCTAAAAATGAAGCAAGTAAGTCGACTCGTTGACTTGGGTATACCATACACCAGGTGAAATAAATATTTCAAATTTCGAAAACCAAATGTACCTACATATGTAAGTCTATTCAATTGTTTTTACATGCTTCATAGTATGTGCTATCTCGCTCACTCTACAAACACACGAGCACTCTAGCGCCGCCACTAGCCAACGGCCAATTCTAGCCTTGTGGACCGCTTAGTAAAATACGTTCATACGCATATTTTGCATGTTTCTAATCCGATTTCAATAAAATTTGGAAGTTTGGTAGAAATAGATAAGAATAATTAGACTGCCGAATTTGATAGCGATAGTCAAAAAACTACAGGAGGAAATCGGGTTTTTCTTAATTATTGGGGCGGAAGTGGGCGTGGCAAAATATGAAAATATATATCCTCTGCGCGCATACTAAGCCAGTATACATACTAAATTTGGTGACTTTAGCTTTATTTGTTTTTGATAAAATCAGTTTTGTTTAATTTGCGGGGGCGGAAGTGGGCGTGTCAAAATTTTTAAATAGCCAATATCTGCGTGTCTATTAAGCTAGTCTTACATACAAAATTTGATGTCTCTAGCTATTATACTTCTTAAGAAAAACAGTTTTATGTGATTCCTGGGGGCGTAAGGGGGCGTGGCAAATTGAGCAATTAATTTCTGCGCGCTAACTAAACGGGTATACAAACTAAATTTGATGTCTCTAGCTATTATATTTTTTAAAAAAATAGTTTTATGTGATTCCTGTTCGATTCGCAGGACCCGAAATAGGGTGAAAGTGGGTGGCAAATAAAAGCAAAAAATTAAACCGTCTTGAAACTTTTTTTTTTAATTCTTATTTGAAAATGTTTAAATTTTAATTTAATGAGCAAATCGAATGCAAAGTGATAATATATGTTCCTTTTTTTTATTTGAGCACTTTTAATAACTTTTTTTCTTTGTTATCTATCTTTTGTAGATAACCTTTTACAAGGTAAAATATTTAAGAAAAAATGTTTCAACCATTACAATCAATAAAAAAAAAAGAATCGGGACTATAATGCAACCCGCGTAATTTGTATATTATCGAATTTTCTTTGCACACTTTTATAAGTTCCGTTCGACACCCAAAAAGAGGATTAGTTTACATTGTCTCAAAATTCAAGAGACCCAAAAATCAAGAGAAGTTGAAAAGTTGGGAGCAAGTATAGTTTCAATTATAAAAGAAAAAAAAAAAAACAAATAACGAAAAATTTGTTAATCGAATTTTAAAAAAATTTTAAAGTTTGTCCGTTCGACACGTTATGTGCGACATGCTACCGTCTTAAGTGCTAAGTGCAGTACATTTGGTAAGCTGAACTGCATCGTCAAAAAAATTTTTTTTTGTGTGCTTTTTATTATCTGGAGCAGATCAAGTATGAAAATTGTCAGGATTGGACTATATCACATAACTCTAGAAGAAACATTTTCAAAAAAATTTCATAAAAATTTGAGTATCCCCATGAAATTTGCTAATGATAGTATTGAAAATAAAACATGAGATCCCAAAACTTCAATCCGATCGGATAAATAGAACACAAGTTACAGTCAATATAAATCGGTTCAATCGCTGTCGGCAGCGCTGCTTGCTGCCTACTACGTCATCATCAAATCAACAGAGTACATGCAGACAAACACGCACGCAACGCTACATAAACTGTATGTGTATGCGTGCGTTGCTTTGCTTAGGGAATGAGGGAAGAAAAATTGTGGAGTTGAATTGAGTTGCAGAAAACTAATTTTCAACATGTAAAATTATTATTGTCAAGGACTGCAAGGGTATATAAACTTACTTTTTTTACTTTAAAACTATCTCTAGTTTTGCTGAAATCCTTCATTATGCAAATGGTTCCCAAAAAGACTTCCGTTTTTGTCCGTGCAAACTGCGTCACATTTTTCAAAATTAAAAAGAAAAAAAAATGCACTACAGCTTACATTTTCTTGAGTATTAAATAAAGTTTAAGACAAGAGGAATGTAATAAAGTAAAAAATTTTTTAAAATAGCGTCGAGTCATAACTTTTTGTTCACTTTGAATGTGTACGAACGTCTGTAGCTACACCGTGGAAATGTCCATATTGACTTGAACACAGCTATAGGTAACTTTTGTATGTCGGTAATCGCATTTCACTATGTGTCGTGAAACGTTGAACAATTACTGTTATTTAAATTCAGACAAAATTTAAATACCTACTAACGTTATTACTACCTACTATTAAACCGTTATAGGCACTTACCAACCTCACTACTACGTTTAAAAGTAAGAAGCTTCGTAATCACTTGCAGGTAAAAGACCCTTGAGAATAAATAATTTCAAAATCAATATGATTCGCATTCCCATTTCTAATTTTGTTGTTTATGCATATTTGGGATTCGAACCCAAGTTGTACTATATTGTATTAATTGCCGTCTATCAATTAAACCATTACTCAGACCTTCACATACTTAAAGCAAGCTGATTGATACCTTACAATATTGGCGGTAGGGTGCTTAAATTTTTAGCAATGTTTTTGGCTTTTGCTGCTACGGTTAAAAACGGTGCTAAATTTTATATTTCGGTTACATGCTGTTGCTTTTGCTGTCGGGATTTCTGTGTTCGGTTTATTGCTGTTGCTCTTGCTTCGGCTGTTAATAAGTACATTCCGAAGCAGAAGCACACAGCAAAACTGTTGACAGTTTTCAAGCATAAAATCATAGTATTGTCTAGACTTTAAAACGTACAACGCGAAGTACAGTCAAGTGACCCATACGACACCAGGACATACCCTGTTCCGCGATAGCCCAAATAAAAAGCTGCCCACCGAATAAAATATGATTATCTACAGCTGATTACGAGCTAGACGGCTTATAAAAAGAAACAGGAGCCACTGATCTGATTACGCGGTAAAGCAGATTATAATCAGAGCGTGTATTTAAAACATAGAGAAATAAAATTTCTGTTAGGTCTAAGGGGTACTTTTGTATCCTATTTGACTAAATATAAGTGGTTCAATACCAGCGGATTGTTTAGCTTTTAGAAGCATTTATGTTTTTCGTGCTCACCCTAAATTCTTTTAATACCCTTGCAAAAAGGGTATATGATTTCGAGTGTCTTCACCTTTTATGCATGAGCAGGGCATTGAGCACTGATTGCATAAAATCGCTTGATATATAATAATTATAAAGTATGTAACGCCTTTGTTGTAAACATTAAAATTAAATACATACATAAGTACATATGAGTATATAGCACGCAATGAGATAGCAAAACACGGCTTTTTGTTTTCATTTCACACAATGCAAAAATGACAACAACACATATGTCTCTCACATATTGTTTGTCTCAAGTGTTGTGCTCTTAATTTCACTCATTCCTTCTGCTTTAGCATTTTGCTCGACCTCATCTCATGTATACATGCAGAAAAAGAACACGAAACCGTTTTGTAATTGTGCGTATGTGCATGTTCGAAATTATCAGTATATGGCAACCACCTTATTTTAGAGTGCCGATCACACTCTAAGTGTCGCAAACGCATAAATGTTTCGAGTACACTTATTGTTAGGGTGTACCCTTGCCGTTCTCTGATATGTACATGGGTGTATTATACACTGGCGATCGTAAAAAACGCACCACTTAAAAATTTCATGTTTGTTTTGGAATCGCTCAGATAAAACTAAGAGAATAAGATTTCTTTTTTAGGAAAAACACGTTATGGAGTATAATATTTGTTCACTATGGATATCCTTGATTTTTGCCTCAAGCAAAAATATAGAAAAATTTACAAAAATTCAATGCTAAAAGGATAAAATGAAATACCTATGTCCTTAAACACTTTTATTACCTTAGAAAACGAAAGAATCTTTTTTAGTAATTTTGTGTTTGGTAAAGGTAGTATCAGCATCAAATTAAAACATTACTTACACATTTGGCTCGATGGCATAACGCAGTGTCGTCTTGGAAAATTGCATCCGAGCTGTACGACCAATGCTTTTCTATTGCCGGGACCAACAACTTCTTTAGCACGTACTGAAAGTTTTCGGCGCACTGCAGGCTAAATTGGCTTACGGCCGACCACAAAAGACGCGTTTTTCTCATTTTTGCAGTAAGCATGGACACTTAACTTTTCTCCATAATACATACATATGTCTCTAACTCTACCCTAATAGTAACTACACTTTTAAACCGATCTTTAAGGCTTAACAATTTTATTAGGCCATCCACTCTATTAGTAGACTTTCGCTTGGGACCAGATCCACCAAAAAGTATATATATTCTGGATCAGCATGAGAAGCTGAGTCGACATAGCCATATCCGTATGGGCAAATCAACTTCACGCCATCTTAAAAGATATCGGGATGAAATTTGATATTTGAGCTACTTATAGCCCGGAGCAGATAAAGTACGATAAAGTGCAGTGATGAATCATGTCATAAAGAAGAGTTTGAATCATGGAAAAATATTGTGGCCAAGGACTGCAAGGGTATCTTTGACAATGGGTCGGAAAAGCTCCCCTATACCTGTTACATACAGCCATTTTTTACATACTGTACATTGTTGTATAGTTAGGCCACTTAAATTAAAAATTTCACCTTAACCCTAATAAAAAATTTTTTATTTTAATACTGAAAACCAACAATCTTATACGACAATTAACAAAATTTTATGAAAATCACCTTTTTCTGGTCCTCTTTTAGTAAATAGATATGATAGAAGCTAACTTCGGCTGCCGAAGTTTATACACCCTTGCAGTCCTTGGCCATAATATTTCTACTTGTTCCAAATTGTTTTTCTATTTCAATGCACAGACAAACCCTTCCAAATATAATTTCGATATCTTTTTCTTCATCTTCCCTAGGCTGCATGCTGCGTGCTGCTCAGCTGCTCAGTGGATTTCAAGCAATGACTTAGGCTGTCTGCAGTGCTGTCGATTTATATTGACTGTAACTTGCGATCTGGGGTTTTATAATAATAGATACTCCAAGTACTCCAACTCCTTCACCTACTTTTCGTATTGAACTATATGATATAGTGGTCCGATCCTTAAGATTTTCATACTTGTTCTGCTCCAGGTGATAAAAAGCACAGAAAAAATTTACACCTCTGCAAGGGTAAAAAACGACGCATCTTTTCTTAAATATCATAGTTTAATTTAAATCTATTCAAGGTGTTTACATATGCTGAACATTTCAGAACGATGTAACATGTTGAAAAAAAAAATTTCGAGAAAGACGCGTAAAACTTTCGATGCCAGGTGTAGGTACAGCGCAGTGATCAGCGCACATAGGTAGATTTTGCAAAATTAGGCGGCCAAAAATATTTTTTCAATAAAATACACTTTAAATGGAAAAAATAATTAAATATTATTGTTTCCTATTAAAATACATTAATTTAATTTTTTTATACCCTTGCAAAAAGGGTATATTAATTTTGGTCAGAAGTGTGCAACGCATAGAACGAAGCATCTCCGACCATATAAAGTATATATATTCTTGATCACCACGACGAGACGAGTTCAAATAGCCATGTCCGTCCGTCCGTCTGGGTCAACGCAAACTCCTCCTAGACCGTAAGAGCTACAGAGCTGAAATTTTGCACATAGGCTTGTATATACTGCAGGGGCTGTATATCTCGGATTCAGCCGGATCGTACCACCATATCATATAGCTCCTTTACAAACCCCAAAGTCACGAATAGTGACTTTTCTCAATAATTTCGTTATTTTCTGTGCTATTATCGTGAAACTATTAGAGAGTTTATTACGCCTATAAACGACTGTGCCAAATTTGATCAAGATCGGGTGACTATATCATATAGCTGCCATAGAAACGATCGGTCGAAAACAGTGACTTTTGTAAATAGCTTCGTTACTTTTAACGCGATTGCTTTCAAATTAAACATTTCTTAATTTAATATATCTGTTAATGACTGTACCTAATTTGATAAAGATCGGGTGACTATATCATATAGCTCCCATTATTTCCTATGATTGTAGGCCAGTTAGCCCCGGCCCTCTGGTTTTTAACTTAATACTAAAATGGCAAGGTTTTCTATTGAATATGGGCTAACTTTGACTAACTATATTTCGTGAATAGGTGGCTATAGGTGGCCAACTATATTTTCATATAATTATTGAAACTATGCATAAATTATTAAATTAAGAAATATTACAGGGACGGACAGGGAAAGTAGTTATAAGCCCCTTTGAAATTTATTTTGTTTTTTAAAATCTGTCTCAAAAAATGGGGTCTTTTATAATAATGCTAATGTATGCAAAACATTCTTAAAATTGGTGAGTACTACATAACACATAAAGATACATATCTGGACTATTGATATCCATCACAATTACTTTGATAGTAACTTTGCAAAAATAAATATTGACTATGGAAAAATGTATCACTGAAAACGGCGAGAATTAAATATGAACACTGTGAATGATAATCGAAGTTTGACTACCTGTAATTAATTCGAATTCGCTTTTTTGAAAGGTGGGTGGGAATGATGAGGTTAGTTTCTCGGAAGTATCTCCTAACAATGTGCATCAATAGTTTGTTCTTAAAATGATTTTTTTTTTTTTACTTTTGGCCGCCTAATTTTGTAAAATCTACCTATGTGCAGCGTTAATTTAATACTAGTTAGCATGCATATAGCGCAAGTCACAAATATACATGGAAAAAAAAGCCAAACAGGTCATACTTAATAAACTACAGCTATCTATGAGGTAAATGTTTTAGGTAAAGGAAAAGTAGGCTTTAACCAGATTACAGAAATTGTTAATCTAAAGAAAATCGGTAAAATTGAGAAACCAACCAATTATTTTTAAATGTCATACAAACATTTTCTATTTTTCAGTTTATTACTTTTTTTATGCTTCAATCTTTTTTCAGAGTTATAAACGATCATCAAATTATAAGTAATGATGATATGGGATGGAAATCAAAATTAAAACTTCCTCCCAAAGACAACCGATTTAAGACCACAGTAAGTTTTTTGAAATGTAAAAACTAATTATACCATGGTAAGAAAAAAAAATATATTTTTAGGATGTGACAGATACTCGAGGAAATGAATTTGAAGAATTTTGTTTGAAAAGAGAGCTTCTTATGGGAATATTCGAAAAAGGATGGGAGCGGCCGTCTCCAATTCAAGAAGCTGCGATTCCTATCGCTTTAAGTGGAAAAGATGTGTTGGCTCGTGCCAAAAACGGCACTGGAAAAACAGGAGCTTACTGTATTCCTGTTCTAGAGCAAATAGATCCTACTAAAGATTATATACAAGCGTTGGTGATGGTTCCGACCCGAGAGTTGGCTTTGCAAACATCCCAAATATGCATTGAACTTGCGAAGCATCTTGATATTCGTGTTATGGTTACTACCGGTGGAACAATACTTAAGGACGATATTCTCCGTATATACCAAAAAGGTTTGTCTATGTCTTTTTGTATACGTTTTTATACCCTTGCAGAGGGTATTATAAAATTGGTCATATGTTTGTAACGCACAGAAGGAGACGTTTCCGACCCGTTAAAGTATATATATGTATTCTTGATCAGCATGAGAAGCTGAGTCGATATAGCCATGTCCGTCCGTGCGAATGCGTTTTACTCAGCCACCTTAAGAGATATCGGGCTTTTTTCTGTGCTTTTTATTATCTGACGGAGATCAAGTATGAGAATAATCAGGATCGGACTACTATATCATATAGCTCCAGAACAAACATTTTCATAAAAATTGGAGTATCGCTATGAAATTTACATGTGTGATAATATAAGATATAAAACCCCAGATCCCAAAATTTGAATCGGATCGGGTAAATATAACACAAGTTACAGTCAATATAATAATCGCTGCGCTGCTCCCAGCTCTGCCGGCAGCGCTGCTTGCTGTCAACTACCTAATACGTCATCAACAGAGCACATGCATACACACACAGACGCAACGCTACATGAACTGTATGTGGATGCGTGCGTTGCTTTGCTTAGGGAATGAGGAAAGAAGAAGAACAAATTGTATTAAAAAGAGTAAAATTGTTTTGTTTGTATATTGATGAATTGAGTTGCAGGGTAAGAAATTTCAAAATGTAAAAATATTATTGCCAAAGACTGCAAGACTGCATCGGCATAGCCGATGTTAGCTTCTTTGATATTTTTTTTAAGTCCAACATTATTGAAATGTATTACTTACGACCCCCATAACAAAGTGTCCATGAAAAGTGTTTCTATTTGTTGCTGTGCGTATATAAATGGTTTGTTTTTTATGATCTCGGTGAAAAGAAGTCAGTCTAGTCGTCTTGCTTGCTACAATTTGGTTGCGACCCTATATATAGACATGTGGTTGACTTGTGCAAACATTTCAAAACACTTCATCGGACAAATCAGACATCAACGTATATATTACATTTGCCTTTATGTCTATATAAGGTAAGCTCATACTAAAATGGTCGGTATTTAATAAGCGCTACAATTATTTTTTGAACCACTTAACAGTCTGTGCATTATTTTAATATTCTACCTGAAAATAGAAGCATACAACTACGATAAAAATATCTTAGAGATTTTGAAGGTTGTTTGTAAACACGACAACATTTGCTTTGATTTTAACCATATTCCTTTGGCTAAATACGCGTTTAATCTCATAATTTCACCATGAATGAGAGAAAATTTGAATAAAAATGGCCTTCTCAAAAGTTTCGTTTTGGCCAGCATCGCTAAGCAAAAGTATTGACTTTTAACCAAAACCCAACCCAAATTGTCAATGTATGTGTGTGAATAAACTTCGCAAAATGAAAGTGAACAAATGTTGCCTCAATCGTTCAAGTCGATCTCTGATGCAAGAATATGAAAGAGAAAACAACCTTAAAAATATTTTTGTCATGTGCATTTTTCTATCAAAGCTACAAAGGCGCGCTCGCCTTAATAGCATAATCATTATGATTTTTATTGTGTCTGAGAATATTGTTCGCCACAATAATTTGCACTTTTTCCCATATTCAATATATTTAATTTTATTAGTTTGGTCAATGCCGACAAGTACTTATTTATTCTTGCATCTTTCTGCGGGTTATAAAACTTAACGGTAGCTGTAATTTTTAAACTACAGGAAGCATTTGAGTGATCTACACACCGCCGCTCCATTAATTGGCACTTCCTTTTTAAAAATGTTGCTTATACATACATGTATATTTATTATTATATATATACATACCTCAAATTTTTAGTAAAATATCAAATAAACATACTTTCTGTATGATTTGCTTTTAAAAATACCCAAAAATAGAAATAGTATTGCTCAAAAGTGAAATCGCTTTCCGCTATTTATTGTGAATATACAGGTGTCACAAAAATCGATAACAACCTAAAACCAACACAAAAGCAAATGTGGGAGTCACAGAAATGTCGTTTGTTAGTTTTAAAATCTCCAAGCTTTTCCTCCAACATTTTGATAAGCAGTTGTTGCGCCATAAATATAGACATTAAACATAAATAAAACATTGCTGAAATAAACTTTGATAATTTTTGCAAAGATCTGCATTCAAGCGATGGCTAAAAATGGTTGTTTTCATGGTTGTTATAACTTTGGGAGCTCTTAGAAATAAGTTAATTTATATTGCTTTTCAACGGACTTATTTATTTTAATAAATGTTTCAAAAATGCGAGCAAATGTTACGTTTATTTTTTTTCTTACGATTTACAAGATTACTTGACTCATCCGCAAACGAAATAGCAACTATCGTTTATCGTGATAGCTGATATTTCTAGAGGTAACAGTGACCACAAATGAAATCGCCGTAATTTCTGTGGCTTTTCATTTGGTAGATTTCAAAAACAATCTGCCTCAAAATCTTTAGAGATTGCTGTGAGACATCTGATAAGCAAGAAAATCGAGGTTAGAAACGCGTCACAAAGTCAAATTTGAACAGATCATCATGCTGGGAGTGGAAAAAAAAACCCATTTCTTTCATCGGAGGAGCTTACAAATAATCCATTAATTAGCAGATGATAGATTAATATTTAAACGCTTAAAGGCATATAGTGCTCGAAGAAAACCGTTTTGTTGCATGATTGGGTGCATTATCATGCTAGAAAATGTATGCATCCTGTCCAAATTGCACTAAAATAATCTTGGAGAACTCAACATAGTTTTGTGTATTTATTTTGTGCGTTATAAAACACTTTCGAGTCCTTTCAATACACGGGAATTCCGTCCATAAATTCAAACACAAATTTCTTTACACATGGGCTGGTTTTGATGCGCGCAAGTCGCGAATTTAATAGCGCTAGGCTTCAGGTTTATCTAAATGAAACATTTTTGGTTACTAAAAACAATATTTTTCCCCACAGTTCAAACTGAGAGTATAAACTTTGTATTTGTTGGCAAACTGAAAACGAACAGCTTTATGGCTAGGTAGAAGTTCCGGTTTTATGATTTTTTATTATATTTTTTTTAATATAAAGCATATGATCACTGCAGGATTTATGCACACATCTCGTGGATATCGATAGACAAAAATTACTACCTATTAGGGATGCGCTGATATTTTATTGGATCGCTAGATTTCATATTCAGTTGTCACTGAATATTGGGCTATCATAATGGGGGTTTCTTTCATAATTTTCCCGGTCTTTTCGTCATTTTCCACGGTTTTAATTTTCGACAAAATGTTCTGCAATTTTGCTAATTAAGATCTCCACATCACTCAGTGCCACAAATCTTCCTCTCCATCGGATAAGAGTGCGAAACTTGGCATTTTTTGAATAAAAAAAAAAAGAATAGCAACAAATATAATAAAACCAAAAATCAATTTTTTTTTTTTGTTAATTTTAAAAGTTTTAAAAAATTTGTTATTCAAAGTAGCAATTTCATTATTTAACCAGAAATGACAACAAAGCAATCTGTCCCATTTACTTATTTCGTTCGCAAAACTTAACACGTTGGCTTCTAAAAATTAATGTAACTGGAAAACCCTGTGATACTTTTTCACAATTTTTTGCTCATCGCTGAAGAACAATAGGACTAAAATATAGAAGGACACTTATACATAAGTAAATCGCTGAGTGGACTTCCAGCAGCTTGGTACTCTGAGCGGTAGAGGTCCTGCCTCAAATGGACGGAATCCTGGTTCAACCCCCACCCGAAAATAGTTAGTTTTGGACTTTAATTTTTCGCTTCTTTAATAATTATGTAAATGTACTAAGAAACGGTATGATCGAAATTGTCATCGCAGTTCTAAATATCTTTTTAAAGCAAAACTTTATTTGAGAAGTAAATATAAGTTTAGTTTTAATTTATATTAGATAGCTTCTACGAAAGTGTTTATACATAGGTATATCGATTCGTGGCAGCGCATCTGCTGAGGCTCTAGGAAAAAAAAATGTGTTGTCGGTGAGCACGATGCTGGGTTACAGGATCATCCGAGGAAAAGAAGAACGCTTCGTGACGACCTGCTTATTTACATGTAGAATTTTTGTTACAAACGCGGTTTAACCGATAGTGTGCTCATCGACTTAAAAAATGCTGTTTGTCAAAAAATCCATTTAAATTTTTTATATTCGATCAACTTCAATGAAGGTCAATCAGTTGTTGTTTATTCACACATTAACTTTTTTTTTAAATCTTAGGATCATAGTCCATTTTATTCATTCCCAACTTTTTCTTTCCTTTATCAGAAGTTAGAATTAAAATACCTCGATTTTTGTTTTTAAATTTAAGAGATGTTCAACGCCTAGAAGGAAGCATTTCGGAACATATAAAGTATATATATTCTTGATCAGCATTGTCCGTCCGCATCAACGAAAACACCTCCTAGATTGTTAGAGCTACATTGTTGAAATTTCGCACGTAGGCTTGTATATACTGCACAGTTTGTAGATGTCGGATTTAGCCGGATCGGATCACTATATCATATAGCTTCCATACAAAGGGCAAAGTCACCAACAGTGATTTTTCTCAATTATTGTTATTTTCTGAGCTACTGTTCAAATGATAAATTTAATATTGGTGAGTTTTTTACACCTATAAACGACTGTGCCAAATTTGATTAAGATCGGGTGACTATATCATACAGCTTCCATAGAACAAAGTTTATCGAACGATCGTTCAAAAACAGAGACTTTTATGAATATCGTCTGAATTACTTATGATGCGAACTTTTCGCAAACCTTAGACTTTTAGATAAAACATTTTTCTTTTTTGACGGCTATGCAACGGAATACAAATTTTACGGCGGTTTAGTAGGCGTTGTCGAACATAGCTATCTTCATGGCGCAGTTGGTGACACAATCTTTTTCGGGGGACTTGCTATTTTTAAACCCCTTGGCTGCTTTCCGTCCAGCACTCTAATTCGAAAGGTACAGTGCTTCCAATGCAATATAAATGTAATGTATTGGTCATTTCATTAGCATTGAAAAATAATCTTTTTAATCAAATTTTTTTCATTAGCATTAATAAAAGTAATTCCAATGAAATTAATTTTCAGGATGTCCCGTCCAGTTGTCAGACTTTTTCGACACCAGCTGGATTCAGCTCCAACAATAGATCATCCTTTGCCTCCTGGTGTCCTCTAATTGCACCTTATAGCAGGCTCATGTTAGCGATTGTTTCGCTGGTCACGCCGTCACAGTCTGCCACGCAGGCTCGGATTGTGGCATTTCCTGCGGTCTTTCTTGCGGCCAAAAAGGCCAAGATCAAATCGTTTATAAAGACGGTAAATATCAGTGGGCAACGCATAGAAGGAAGTATCTCCGAATATATAATGTATATATATTCTTGATCAGCAGGAGTGATCGGTCGAAAACAGTGACTTTTATGAATTACGTCGTTACATTTGACCTTATTGCTTCGAACTTAAACATTTGTCAGTTTAATGTAGATATTAATAACTCTCCTAAATTTATTTGTAACTTTGATCAATAACTTCGTCATTTGGCATGCCTAGATTGTAGGCCGTCCATTAGACTTTTTATATAAAACATTTTTCACTTTTCACTCGACTCAACTTTTCACGTTAAACATAATTTATCGTGTCGGAAACGTCTCTCTGTGTTACAAATGTCTAACCATTTTAAGGACATCGGCCCAAAGCACACCAGTAAGAAAGTAAGGCAGTGGTGCTCAGCGAATTATCTAAATATAATTGAGTGGATAGAATTGATAGAATTTTTTTTTGTTTCTATTAGTAGGAAATATTTTACTTTTAAAAACATTCACAACCTTAAAATAAGCCTAGGACTCCCTTGAACACATTACTTCAGCAAGTGGTGCTATTTTTAAGTTCGCAACTGTACTAAAACATAAATACAGCTGCGAACTTAAAAATTGCAAAAATTTCAACGTTTTCGACGATCTTCTTGACATACTAAAAAAAATATCTGAAACATAAAATAGCACCGGTTGAAGTATTTTGCAAAATACCGTCATTTTTCGCAGGATTGCATTGTAAAAAACATATGTTTAACAGTTCCTGGTTCAAAATCAATTTTAGAAGCACCACCACTAAAATAAAACGATACTTTTAAGTATAATAGGTCAAGGAAAACACCACTCTGTGAATTTTTGTTATGAAAATCTTATCTTGAAGTTGGAAAAGGGGAAGGAGGGATTGAGAAAAGACTCTCAAAACAAAAAAATGCAGCAGGAAAACATCACGAATAGACAAAAAATACCAGCGGGTGACAAATTTTTGGTTAAGTCAAACAAACCTATTCCTTTGTACAAGAACGGAGTTGTCAAGGCAGACCTGGGAACTAAAGACAATCTAAAATAAACCCTTTAAAGGAAAAATTATAAAAAAAAAAAAATTAGGTTAACGAATCTATTAGAGTAATAAGGTTATTTTATAATATTTGAAATAACAGAATGGACTTTATATTGATACTGATGATACTGAGTACATACGCGACAATAACCATGAAAATGCCAAATCAGACTTTATACAGATACTGGAGGGAGACATTGACATACGCAGACGAGGAAAACGACTGAATTCTTTAATGAAGACCATATTAAAATGTTTATACTGACACACAAAAAATCAAAACGCTAATAGAAATGTAATTTGTAAAATTTCAATAACAGAAACGTAGTTGCTGATTGTGATACGGAGCAATTTTCAGTCGAGGGTTACGTAATGACCGTAACCGCAACATTCTGCAAAAGATCGCCCACAAATGGCTGAACACAACAACTAGTGGCCTGAACTCAAGCCCATTGTACTTCCGATCAGGTCATCTGGAACCTTTAATCGTTGTGGACGCTGGAATGATTATCATCAACGACGCAACCATGGACTTCATATACAAAGTCGGCAACAAAAAAGTGTGAATAGAACCTACATACATGCGTCAAGAGCTGCGTCCTGTGGAGCTGCTCTAACACAAAACCAGAGGGCCGGGGCTAACTTCGAAGTTTGTATACCCTTGCAACTTTTTTGGTAACTCTTTCCTTACCTATTAGCCATCAATGTGGAACGTTTTATCTAAAAAGGCTTATGTTTGCGGAAGAAAGGCCTACAATCATAGGAAATAATGGGAGCTATATGATATAGTCACCCGATCTTTATCAAATTAGGTACAGTCATTAACAGATATATTAAATTGAGAAATGTTTAATTTGAAAGCAATCGCGTTAAAAGTAACGAAGCTATTTACAAAAGTCACTGTTTTCGACCGATCGTTTCTATGGCAGCTATATGATATAGTCACCCGATCTTGATCAAATTTGGCACAGTCGTTTATAGGCGTAATAAACTCTCTAATAGTTTCACGATAATAGCACAGAAAATAACGAAATTATTGAGAAAAGTCACTATTCGTGACTTTGGGGTTTGTAAAGGAGCTATATGATATGGTGGTACGATCCGGCTGAATCCGAGATATACAGCCCCTGCAGTATATACAAGCCTATGTGCAAAATTTCAGCTCTGTAGCTCTTACGGTCTAGGAGGAGTTTGCGTTGACCCAGACGGACGGACGGACGGACATGGCTATTTGAACTCGTCTCGTCGTGCTGATCAAGAATATATATACTTTGTATGGAGATGCTTCGTTCTATGCGTTGCAGACTTCTGACCAAAATTATTATACCCTTTTTGCAAGGGTATAAATATGAAGACAAACGGCACCCAATTGCATATGGCTTTCGTTAATTCACCAAAAGCAGCAATTCAGTGGGCAATTACACATTTCCGACCAAATATTTATGGCAAATATCCCCAATATTGTGGCAGATGCCATGATTGGGGATTACAATATCCGACTTACAAGACATGAAAAATAAAGTCCTGAAAGTCACTACCATGCGAATAAGTAGGCAAGATAATAATGAACGTTTGCCAAGGCAAAGTCATACAGGTGTGCTACAGAAATCACTGTCAGTTTCAACTCCGCGCGGAATCCTTATCGCTTCAAAAAAGAGTTGCCACAGAACTTTGAGTGAATTGATTTTTTCGAACAGAGTTGGTTGGTTTGGTAGGGCTGTTATTATGTATCAATAAATTGTCCCTGTATTCGTACTTTTTTTTATAAAGCTCTATTAATATATTATACATATGAGACATAAAAAATTAGGTTTTTATTAAATAACAAAAAGTTTAATTTAAAAAATTCATAGTTTTTATTGTTTCAAGAAAACAAAACTGAATTTGAAATACAAAAAAAAAAAAAAAAAAAAACTACGCAGTATATCAAAAACACTAAAAGCGTAACTTTATTACAATTCAATTCAATTTATTTTGGTTAATAAATAATAATTAACAAAATAATTTTGATTTCACTTTTTGAACTGGATTATGTGGTAACCATGTTGTAATAATTGAATCATAATTTTTTCATCGGATGTTACTTTTGTGAAAGTCCTTTTTGCACAGCACATTTCACCAGCCCTGATTAACTTATTTTAAATATGCATTGATTACTTGATTAATCAATAATTTGTTAATTTTGCGCAAGAAGTTACTGTTTTTGGTTCGTGCCTCCGCTTATACTTTGTGTTCGTGTCTCTGTTTATGCGTCTGAATTTCTACAAACTGGCGTTTTTCATATGCCTTTATTTTTATTTTTTTTAATTTTTTTTTTGACAGGGAAAAGTAAAAAAAAACTTGCAAGAGTATGCAAGTTAGTTTAGGTACAGTCTTGTTCTTTTGTGTCTGTCTTTCGAAAAACCAATTTTTTTTTTACCTGAATGGTTTATTATCAAGACGCTAAACCAAAAAAAAAAAAAAGGCTTGTAAAAACGAAGGCATTTATTTTCATTCCCTTAGAAGATAAAATAGAACTGATAATCATCAAAGTATAAAATATAAAGTTTTTGTTCAAGACACATAGTCATTTTTATTTTTAAAAAATATTAACACTGCGACAACGACACCCCATGGATCAAATAACTTGGCACAAATAGCTTTTTGAAGTGAAAACGTCTTTAGAATCGTTGGGAGTGATTTCAGACTCGATGAAACGAAAAAGCGACACTAAAAAGAGACACATATACACTCATGATGAATATAATAGGTTCACCCCTTAAAATTAATTTTTTTGACTTTAAATTAGCACAACTTTTTTTCTTTTACCTTAATCACCAAAATTTAAATGCACATTTGTTTATTGAACATTTGTGTATTGTTTACCAAAATTTGGAAAAGAAAAATTATTTTATTCAAAAGTTACAACAAAAAATATGAAATTTCAGAATTTCGTGCTTGATGAAAATAATAGGTACACTTTAATTGACTAAGTTTTATTTTTTTTTTTTTTGGTTTTGAAATCACTGAAAACCTTTTTTTTTGTTTCATTATCTGATTAATATGGAATGTATCCACCTTAATTTTACCGTTACTTTTCTCATCCGATTGGGGATACTCTTAATCAAAGCTTGGCAGGACTCTATCGAAGTCTTCTTCGACGCACTCCCACAATTGTCGGTTGTTGCCACTTTTTCCTGTTCGAGACTGATCCTATAGCTCACCCTACAAGTTATCGATGAGATTCAGATCCAGAGACTAAGTGGGCTAGGTGAGAACGACCACTATATTGACCTCTAACCAAGTTTTTAAAATTTTTGAGGTGTGTTTTACGTCGTTATCCTGTTGATAAACCCACCTCAGGGACTTTTTTTCCTCTGAATATGCTAGCATAATATTTTCCAGGACATCCCTGTAGTCGGCTGCTCCCATCATGTCAGATATTAGGAATATTGGACAGTGTTCTGACCAAGGCAAACAACCCCACACTATAATATTTTTAACACCATGCACCACTGTAGCGGTGATCAAAGTTTTTGGTTATAGGGCGCCTTAAATGTTAGGAACAGTCATTTCCGAAAAGATAAATTTTAGTTTCGTTGCTAAGAAGGATTTTAGGCCGGTTTTTTTTAACTTCAGATGATGCCCATGTAAAGTAGTCGTTAGGAAATCTTTGCTACATGATCAAATCTTTGGTTCGCATCAAAGGAACCCTTCTTGCGATACGAACTGATAGATTAGCCATTTGTAGTCATATCCTAATTCGAAAAACATTAATATCATTGTCCATTTTGGATCCAATGGCTCTCAAGGACTCGAAAGTGTCCGAATTTTCTAGGTTAGGAGTGGTTTTCGCTTGGCCCAGTTAGTCTCTGGATCTGAATCTCATCGATAACTTGTAGGGTGAGCTATAGGATCAGTCTCGAACAGAACAAAGTGGCAACAACCGACAATTGTGGGAGTGCGTCGAAGAAGACTTCGATAGAGTCCTGCCAAGCTTTGATTAAGAGTATCCCCAATCGGATGAGAAAAGTAACGGTAAAATTAAGGTGGATACATTCCATATTAATCAGATAATGAAACAAAAAAAAAGGTTTTCAGTGATTTCAAAACCAAAAAAAAAAAAAAAAAAAACTTAGTCAATTAAAGTGTACCTATTATTTTCATCAAGCACGAAATTCTGAAATTTCATATTTTTTGTTGTAACTTTTGAATAAAATAATTTTTCTTTTCCAAATTATGGTAAACGCCTCCTTCTGTGCGTTACGAACATCTGACCAATTTTACAATACCCTCTGCAAGGGTATAAAAAGTAAATAAAAATGTATCACAAAATATATAATGAATGAATGCACAGCAACTAGAATCACTGTCTGTTCAGCTCTCTAAAGTGGGAGAAATATGTGCATGCGAAACCAGATTGAGCAATGGAAAAACAGTTTTAATTGTGGCAATTTATATTTCACGGAATCAATCAATAAATAGCATCACGGAATTCATTCATGAAAATTTAATAACGTATACACCAGAAGTATCGCGGATACTTAGAAAAGATTACGATAAAGTTCCAATGATTTTAAGTGGCTATTTTAACGTAAATTTTGCATTGGACACAGCGGTTCCTTTAATTGACTTTCTCAATACAACATTCAGTTTAAAAATGTGTAACAATCGCACTGAATCAACAACACGATCAAAAACAACAATTGACGCGGTATTTCAAAGATATGTTGACAACATCGAAACCAAAGCATTTGTATCATATTTTAGCTATCATAAGCCACTCGTATCATTTGTTGAAATTGAAAACATTGAGGATGAATAATAATAAAATGAAGAAAATAAAATATGACCTTTATAGCAATATTATAATGAACCTATAATTATCCCGCTCCTAATGCTGCTTTCGTCTCATTCTCTCTCAGTTTGTTTTACGGAAGGTTTCACTTCTATCGTGTCTAACCGTTAGACGCCTATTTTTTTTTTTTTTTATAGATACCATTTAACCTAGTTGTTTCCCCATATTCTTGCTTTTTTTTCTTTTTACTTATATTTCTTCCACTTAAAAAATGATCGTTAAATCGAACACATAGTTGCATTAACACTAAATAATATAATTTCTAAGGGGGAGTTGTCTGGTCTATTTTTTCCAACATATATTTAAATAAATTTTATATTGCAAGCTTTGCAGTTACAAGCTTTGACGTTCTTTTTTCGCTTTTTGTAATCCCAACTACTTTTAGCGTTGAAGATTTATTGACCTCAAACAGGCTAAAACTAACCGAGTTTTGATTTTGTATGTAATTTTTTTTGCAGTTCAGTTAATTATTGCAACACCTGGACGAATTTTGGATTTGATGGATAAAAAAGTTGCCGACATGTCTCATTGCAAGATTTTGGTTTTAGATGAAGCTGATAAACTGTTATCACTTGATTTTCAAGGCATGCTGGATCATGTTATATTGAAACTACCAAAGGATCCACAAATATTACTCTTTTCTGCAACATTTCCGTTAACTGTAAAAAATTTCATGGAGAAACATTTACGTGAACCATATGAAATTAATCTCATGGAAGAATTGACATTAAAAGGAGTTACTCAATACTACGCCTTCGTCCAAGAACGACAAAAGGTTCATTGCTTAAATACATTATTTTCCAAATTGCAAATAAATCAATCAATCATATTTTGCAACTCCACGCAACGTGTTGAATTATTAGCAAAAAAAATAACGGAGCTTGGGTACTGCTGTTACTATATTCATGCTAAAATGGCGCAAGCGCATAGAAACAGAGTGTTTCACGATTTTCGTCAAGGACTCTGCAGGAATTTGGTGTGCTCTGACCTATTTACCAGAGGTATAGACGTACAAGCCGTAAATGTCGTAATTAATTTCGACTTTCCCCGAATGGCGGAAACATACTTGCACCGCATTGGTCGCTCTGGACGATTTGGACATTTAGGTGAGTATGAATAATTAAAGCACTACAGTAAATGAAACATTTATGTAGATTATTTATAAACAATTTAAATTATACAGCGTCCGTTTAATTATTTTTAATCTGTCTATCTTGTAAGCATTTTGTTAATCAGAACTAAATTATGAACCATGATAAACAAAAAAATTAGAAGGTTGTATGCATAAGGTTTTAAAAATGCAAAAGTCAATTTCAAAATTTAAATATTAAAATATGAATCATAAATAGCAGTACTGCGGTTTTCTGGTGATCAACTGCATTTTTTAACAAATTATATTATTTCAAATTTGCGGTTATATATATTTTTATGCAAATATATCTAATAATAAATATGAAAAATATTACTTTCTGAGCTATTGTCGCGAAATTAAATATTGGTGAGTTTATATTACACTTAAAAACGATTGTGCCTAATTTGATCAAGATTGGGTGACTGTGTCATAGCTCCCATGGGAACAATCGATCAAAAACAGTGACTTTTGTCAGTAACTTTGTTACTTTTGACGCGAAATTATTTGTTAGTTTAATGTATCTGTTAATGTCTGTGTCGAATTTGATAAAGATCGGGTGACTATATCAAATAGCTCCAATCGGTGAAAAACAGTGACATGTAAACATACATGTGATATATACTATATGTTGATCGATATTCGATTTGTATGAATAGGCGGTTGCCGCAACTTTTATTTTATTGTCAGTGTTGTATGAAGTCAACTAATTTCTGTTGATACCAATGATATCCTTGGCTGCTTCCCATTCTGGGATAATTTTTATACCCTTGCAGAGGGTAATATAAAATTGCTCAGATGTTTGAAACACACAGAAGGAGACATTTTCAACCCCATAAAGTATATACAGTTGCGAGCAAAAAAATAGTAGCGCAAAACACTCGCTGATATTTATTACTATTACTTGCAAGATAATATTCTGATCTGTTTAACACCTCTAAATACCGTTATTAGCAATGTCTAACACTTCTCTATTATATTGTAACCTGACTTGGGGACTTTACTTTTATGCTATATCATTTTTAAGCTTAATTGCTAAATTTAAAGCGAGCAAAATAAAAGTAGTGAAAAAAACTTTTTATGCGGGAAACTTAAACCATTGCTCGAAGGTTGTTTTTTTTTTACTCCATTTTATGTGTTAAGTGTTCGCGATAAAAGAATCCTTAAAGTATTCCAATTTGCAGACTTAAATGGTCTGCTGTACGCACATGTCCTTTAAGAAGAATATTTAGATCAGAAACCTTATAGCTGAGGGCAAAACTTACAGAGAAGTCCAAGAAAAGTCCAGTTCAAAATGCATTAAAAAGTAAAAAAATATTAGAAAGACGTGGCCGAAATCTTAAAATGCGATAAGAGTTAACACTGAATAACTGGAACGCTCGCAGTCCTCGGAAAGCTCCGCTTCTCTCACAGAACATAAAACAACGGATTGAATACTTAAAATTCCACCTAAATTGGCCTGTAGAGAAATGGCGCAACATACTGTGGTCAGATGAGTCCAATATCGTGATGTTTGGATGGAGGCGATCTAGGCAGTATGCTCGTTAAATAAAATATCAGCGCATCCCAAATAGGCAGTAATTTTTCTCTATCGATATCTACAAGACGTGTGCATAAATCCTGCAGCGATCAAATAATGCTTTATATTGAAAAAAAAAACTCATGAAACCGGAGCTTCTACCTAGCCATAAAGCTGTTCGTTTTCAGTTTGCCAACAAATACAAAGTTTGTACTCTCAGTTTGAACTGTGTGGAAAAATATTGTTTTTAGTAACCAAAAATGTTTAATTTAGATAAACCCGAGGGCTAGCGCTATTAAATTCGCGATTTGCGCGCACCAAAACCAGACGGACGGAATTCCAGTTTATTGAAAGTACTCGAAAGTGTTTTATAACGCATAAAATAAATGCACAAAACTATGTTGAGTTGTCCAAGATCTTCTTTGTGCAATGTGGACAGGATACATTTGTTTTTTAGCGTACAACAAAGCTCATAGAAGCTTATTTAAAAGTCTCTCTAATTCTTAATTTAGACTGGTCAACAAGCAGACTAAACCCAAATCCGATAAAAAATCTATTAGGCATCTTGATTCAACAGCTTTATGACCACGGAAAACAATTTGCAAATTTAAAAGGCTTATAAAAAGCCACTTTTCAAGACGGACAAATTGGACATCTAAATGGTGCAAAACATGCTTAATTAAATGGCAGCGCTCGTATATTGGAAATGGTGAAAAACAGAGGAGAGGGCTATTCAATAATTTAAAAATGTTTCTGTTCGTTTTTATACCCTTGCAAAAAGGGTATATTAATTTTGGTCAGAAGTGTGCAACGCATAGAACGAAGCATCTCCGACCATACAAAGTATGTATATATATTCTTGATCAGCACGACGAGACGAGTTAAACTAGCCATGTCCGTCCGTCCGTCTGGACGTCGTTATTTCCTATGATTGTAGGCCTTTCTTTCTCAAGCTTAAGCCTTTTTAGATAAAACGTTCTTCCACATTGATGGCTAATAGGTAAGGATAGAGTTACCAAAAAAGTTGCAAGGGTATACAAACTTTGACGCGGTCAAAGTTA
Source organism: Drosophila tropicalis (assembly GCF_018151085.1). Lineage (NCBI taxonomy): Eukaryota > Metazoa > Arthropoda > Insecta > Diptera > Drosophilidae > Drosophila > Drosophila tropicalis. Next base: position 304,385 of record NW_027172909.1, on the reverse strand, counting down.
GCCCCGGCCCTCTGGTTATTTTTCATTTTAAAATTAGGACACAAATTAACAATTTGTCCAAGTTACTTATTTCGTTTGAAAATATTTTGTTTGATTTTTTTTCTAATTTTGCCATAAGTTTATATTTATAAATTAAAGAATTTTAAAAATAAATTTGTTTTATTTTAATATCCTATTTGTTTTAGTTGGTATCATAGCTCTCAAATGACAGTTGATCGTTTTTTCTCATATGGTCTGCTTCGTATTATAACCGAAAAGATTGTCCAGAAATGATCTCTCTCTGAGCGGCATTTTTTGTTTTGTTTTAAATTGGTTTTTGCCAAGCGCTTTGCATTGACTCATTCGTGTGAGTCTCAACAAAAGACAGTGTGACTAAAAAACTCAACAGAAATGATCTTTGCCTATCGTGTGCATGTAAATGCATACATACATACATATACATAAATGTAAATAAAAACGCATCAATCGCGTGTGTTTACCCATACAAGACAATTTGGTTCATTTAACTCAAGCAATCGATCAGTGTTTAACTTGAACGAAATGAAAACAGAAATGACTGTCTTGATCAGAGCGCGAGCGATCTAAGTCAGTCGCGACAAAAACAGTTTCTGTCTGAGTCTTTTTTATTGTTTGAGAGAAAGACACTTATTTGCAGACAATGGAAAAGTGTCAACAGTTATTTGCGATCTATGGTTGGTATAGATAGGAATATAGTATCCCACTTGCTTATTTCCCGCACCTTAGCTATCCTAATAGCTTGTATATTTGCACAGAACAATAAAGCGGAATTCGTAATTTTTCTTGACAGCCTCTCCGCGATTTCTGCAGTAAAAAATCTAAACTGTCATAATATTATAAAAGAAATTAGGAGTCTGCACCACGAAAAAGATTATCTTTTTTTTTTGGGTCCCCAGTCATTAAAGAATAAAGGGAAACGAAAACGCAGACACAGCAGCGTATGCAGCAGCCCGATCGGCACACTTTTTATTCACACCCCCAGCTGCAAAAGACTTCAAGCAGTATATATCGCAATATATAAACCAGAGGGCCGGGGCTAACTTCGACCGCGCCAAAGTTTGTATACCCTTGCAACTTTTTTGGTAACTCTTTCCTTACCTATTAGCCATCAATGGCTAATGTTTGCGAAAGAATGGCCTACAATCATAGGAAATAACGAAGATATTGATCAAAGTCACTGTTTTCCACCGATCGTTCCTATGGAAGCTATATGATATAGTCACCCGATCTTTATCAAATTCGGCACAGTCATTAATAGATATATTAAACTAACAAATGTTTAATTTGAAAGCAGTCGCGTTAAAAGTAACGAAGTTATTTACAAAAGTCACTGTTTTCGAACGATCGGTCATATGGGAGCTATATGATATGGTCACCCGATCTTTATCAAATTCGGTACAGTCATTAACAGATATATTAAACTAATAAGCGTTTATTTACAAAAGTCACTGTTTTCAACCGATCGTTCCTATGGGAGCTATATGATATAGTCATCCGATCTTGATCAAATTTGACACAACCGCTTATAAGCGTAATACTCTCTAATATTAAGTTTCACGATAATTGCATAGAAAACAACGAAGTTATTGCGAAAAGTCACTGTTCGTGACTTTGGGATTTGTATGGGAGCTTAATGATATAGTGGTCCGATCCGGCTGAATCCGAGATATACAACGCCTGCAGTATATACAAGCCTACGTGCAAAATTTCAGCTCTGTAGCTCTTACGGTCTAGGAGGAGTTTGCGTTGATCCAGACGGACGGACGGACGGACGGACGGACATGGCTATTTGAACTCGTCTCGTCGTGCTGATCAAGAATATATATACTTTGTATGGTCGGAGATGCTTCGTTCTATGCGTTGCACACTTCTGACCAAAATTAATATACACTTTTTGCAAGGGTATTAAAAAAAAAGAAAAGAAAAAACATCTAAATAAGCTTGCCGTATACAGTGAGGAGAAAAATTTGAGTACATGTTTGCAAGTTCGGAACTTAATATTGCACACAACAAAATTTTTCTTATACATACATATATGTACTCCTTTATATGATTAATGAACCACTAAAATTATTTTACCATAAGGACATAAAAACTAAAAACCTAAACTAATTAGCATGTCTCCCTCCTGCTCCATGTGAAAATGAGTTAAATTTAATGTAAATGTAAATTTAACCGATATTTTCATTTGAAAAAACTTTAATTTAACATTTAAAAAAGGGCATTTTTTAGAGCGAAGCTCTCCTAGGCACGTCGCGGTAGGAAAATATTTTTAAAAATCGTCAGACGTCAGATCTGCAGCGCGTCAGATTTTTTTTTCTTGTTTCGCAATAAAACGATAATTTATCCATTAACTTCTACATGCCAATGTAGTTCTGAAGGTGTGTGTTGGCCTCCCCTGCACCTGGCCCGTGGTTCAAATGATGTAGAGGTCGTCGAATATTTTTTTTTTTTTTTTTAATTATATACTTTTATTATAAATATGTACATACATATGCATATATACATTGTACATAAATATATCATCTTTCCTTATATATGTATGTATGTATATTTTGTATAATAATTATGTTAACAAATTTTTTAGAATATATGTATGTATGTATGTACATATATATATGTATGTATGAACGTGAAACTATGTATATGTATAAATTTATTATATGTACCTATGTATGTATGTACATATGTAACGTACATTTTTCTCATTTAGCTTTGAAAACGCATGCATGTATGTACATATGTATATACAACCATGTAAATGCATTTATATGTATGTACATATTTATGTATGTTATCATTACTATTGAATACGTAAGCGTACATACATACATATTCAAATGTTTGTACACACTTGGCCTTAAAACACATGCCTACACACATCTATGTATGTACATATGTATGTATGTATACATTCTCGGCAGGCAAGTGTGCATGCATATATGTAAGTATGTATGTATGTAAGTACAAGTACAAACTAAAAAATTTGCAGAGTTCTTGCAAAGCTTTGGAATGGCGTGTTTGCTAAATTGTTGAATAAATTACTAATCAACTTTTTTCACGGGTTCTACCTGTAGCAGCGGCTGCCAAGTATCCTCAGCGCATGTTTTTTTTCTTTTTTCTTTAAATTACATACATATGTATGTATGTATGTATATTATTTTTCATACATACATATTTAATCTTATATACATACATATGTACATATGTACATACATATGTTTTGTGCTATGTACATATTCATTTACCTGTAAAACCTATACATATACATATACATGTGTATATGTACATATATCTATGTATATGTACATATATCTATGTCAGTACATACATACATACATACATATGTACATATCAGATTTAGTCTTGTAAACGTATGCATACGTATACATACATACATATATAGCTACATATGTATATGGAAATACGTATGTACATATGTATGAACATACATACATATGTATGTATGTATGTATGTATAAGAGTTACGCTTAAACCAGAGGGCCGGTTGTATACCCTTGCAATATTTTTGGTAACTCTTTCCTTACCTATAGCCATCAAAGTGAAAAAACGTTTAAGCTAAAAAGGCTAATGTTTCCGAAAACGGAAATAACGAAGTTATTGACAAAAGTCATTGTTTTCGAAAGATCGTTCCTGTAGGAGCTATATGACATAGTCACCCGATCTTGATCAAATTTGGCATAGTCGTTTATATGTGTAACAAACTCACCAATATTAAATTTCACGAAATAACGAAGTTATTAAGAAAAGTCACTGTTCGTGACTTTGTCATTTGTTTTGTTTTTGGTTTTCTCGGCTCCTAACAAACTTAATGGAATAATTTGTTCTGTAATTTGTTGGTTATTGTGTTCAGATAATGGACCGTAAGAATTGAATTTCTAGTCGAATGACATATTTTTTATTAAAATCGGATAAAAATTAGATAGTTTAATTAGATGAAATTTTCCACAGTTGTTGGGAAAACTTTATTCTATGTATAAAAATTTGTTTTCGGCGATCCGTGAAAAGGGGGGAGAGGGGGGGAATTTTCCAATGGCATCCCTATTTCGTCCTTATGAAAGTCCTACCATTCGTAAATGAAGTCTGAATCTAAAAATGAAAATTTCTTCTTAATCTAGACACTTTTCCGCAGCGCTGGTAGTAGAATTGTGAAAAAAGGATAAAAAAAGCAATGAGTTGTCACGGGACACACGGGTAGAGCGAAGCTCTCTAGGAATTCGTCGAATTTAGGGGGTCACTGAAGTGTAGCTGAATTTTGTTAATACATTTCGATTTGAAGTCTCACTAAATTGATCGCAATATTGGGGGAGTGAAGGTAACACCCCATGCCAGTACTAGGCGACGCCCTTGTGTACACATACTTTTTATACCCTTGCAAAAAGGGTATATTAATGTTGGTCAAAAGTGTGCAACGCATAGATGGAAGCATCTCCGACCATATAAAGTATATATATTCTTGATCAGCACAACGAGACGAGTTCAAATAGCCATGTCCGTCCGTCCGTCCGTCCGTCTGGATCAACGCAAACTCCTCCTAGACCGTAAGAGCTACAGAGCTGAAATTTTGCATGTAGGCTTGTATATCTCGGATTCAGCCGGATCGGATCACTATATCATATAGCTCCTACACAAATGACAAAGTCACGAACAGTGACTTTTCTTAATAACTTCGTTGTTTTCTGAGCTATTGTCGTGAAATTTAATATTGGTGAGTTTATTACACATATAAACGACTATCCAAATTTGATCAAGATCGGGGGACTATATCATATAGCTCCTACAGGAACGATCTTTCGAAAACAATGACTTTTGTCAATAACTTCGTTATTTCCTATGCTAAGATTGTACGCCGTTTTTTCGGAAACATTAGCCTTTTTTAGCTTAAACGTTTTTTCACTTTGATGGCTATAGGTAAGGAAAGAGTTACCAAAAATATTGCAAGGGTATACAACCGGCTCTCTGGTTTAAGCGTAACTCTTATATGTATGTATGTATGTTCATACATATGTACATACGTACTTCCATATACATACAGTGTTGGAAGAAATAATAGAAACGGCAACCTTTTTTTTCTTTTGAAATCATTTTTTTCAGTGTTGGTGAAATTATTCGGCCTGAAAATCTCTGTTTAAGAACGTGGGATAGTAGTACTGTTATTTTCATTCCTTTTTATACCGATTTTCCCGAAACTTTTCCTTCTATACGCTTATAGAACTACCACGTGTTTCGGTTGGAAAAAATAATAGAAACGCTCAGTATTTTTCACGTAAAAAACATTTTAGATGTCATAAAAGTTAATTTTTGGTTTTATTTTAATATTCTACATCAAAGGTATTTAATATCCATTAAAATTGGTTGTGATTTCTGTTTTAATTTATTAACATTATATGCAGTATGGGTCGTGGCACGCACTCCTCAGAGGAAGAAAAGGAAATCATAAAAAAACTTAAAAACTCTGGTCGGTCAATGGCAGAAATCGCAGAATTAATGAATTCCTAACAAAAAAAAAAGTGTTTTCATCTATTCATTATAAATTATCGAGGTCGGAAACGTACCACAACATCAAAATTTGACCAGGTTATCTTGCGAAAAGCGAAAAAAAACCCATTCCTTTCTTCGTAAAAGCTCAAAAACAAGCTAGATGAGTAGAACTATCCGGACAAGATTGGTATCATTTGGGTTAAAGGCATATAGTGCTAAAAAAGTACCGTGCTTGAGCAAGCAAAATATAAAACGGAGAATAGATTTTGCTACTCAACATGTGCTTCGGGCCAATTGGAAAAAAGTGATATTGTCGGATGAAACAAAAGTCAATTTGTTTGGATCTAATGACAAGGTGTCTGTAAGACGGTCAAAAAACACTACTTATGATCCAAAACATACTGTAAAGACCGTTAAGCACGGATGTGGAAACATTATGCTTTGGGGACGCTTTTCTTTCTCAGGTGTCGGTCCGTAATTTTGGATTAAGGATAAAATGTGTGCCATCGACTACGTAAATATCCTTCCCAATACTATGCTTCCTTATGTTGAAGAAGAAATGCCTTTGAAATGGGAATATCAGCAAGATAACGATCTCAAACACTCGTCCAAGCTGGCAAAAAAGTGGTTCAAAGACAACAAAGTTAATGTTTTGGAGTGGCCGTCTAAGTTCCCGTACTGAAACCCAATAGAACACCTTTCGGGAATATTAAAGGAGAGGATTGCTGGTTATAAACCAAAAAATAGTCAAGGTTTATGGGAAAAGGTCCAGGATGAATGGTATCTTATAGACCCAGCAATCTGTGCTTAGTTAGTTGATTCCATGGGACGTCGTTGCCGCGAAGTATTAAAAAGTAAGGGTGAAACGACTAAAGAATATTAAAATAAAACCAAAAATTAACTTTTATGAGATCTAAAATGTTTTTTACGTGAAAAATACTGAGCGTTTCTATTATTTTTTCCAACCGAAACACGTGGTAGTTCTACTAAAAAGCGTATAGAAGGAAAAGTTTCGGGAAAATCGGTATAAAAAGGAATGAAAATAACAGTACTACTATCCCACGTTCTTAAACAGAGATTTTCAGGCCGAATAATTTCACCAACACTGAAAAAAATGATTTCAAAAGAAAAATATCAAAGAAGTTAAATTCGGCTATGCCGAAGTTTATATACCCTTGCAGTCCTTGACAATAATAATTTCACATGTTCAAAATTTGTTTTCTGCAACTCAATTCATTAATATACAAACAAAACAATTTTACTCTTCATACTATGTACAATTTGTTCTTCTTCTTCCCTCATTCCCTAAGCAAAGCAACGCACGCATACACATACAGTTTATGTAGCGTTGCGTCTGTGTGTGTATGCATGTGCTCTGTTGATTTGATGATGACGTAGTAGGCAGCAAGCAGAGCTGCCGGCAGCGATTGAACCGATTTATATAGACTGTAACTTGTGTTCTATTTATCCGATCAGGGTTAAATTTTGGGATCTGAGATTTTATATCAAATTCTATTATATTGGTAAATTTCATGGGGATACTCCAATTTTTGCAAAAATTTTTGTTCCAGAGTTATATGATATAGTAGTCCGATCCCAAAGATTTTCATACTTTATCTCACCCGGGTAAAAAAAGCTCCCAAAAAAAATTTCATCCCGATAGCTCTTAAGATGGCTGAGTAAAACGCGTACGCACCGACGGACAGACGGACAGACGGTCAGACGGACAGACGGACATGGCTATATCGACTTAGCTTCTCATGCTGATCAAGAATATATATACTTTATGGGGTCGGAAACGTCTCCTTCTGTGCGTTACAAACATCTGACCAATTTTATAATACCCTCTGCAAGGGTATAAAAAGGTTGCCGTTTCTATTATTTCTTCCAACACTGTATGTATATGGAAATACGTATGTACATATGTATGAACATACATACATACATATAAGAGTTACGCTTAAACCAGAGGGCCGGTTGTATACCCTTGCAATATTTTTGGTAACTCCTTCCTTAGCTATAGCCATCAAAGTGAAAAAACGTTTAAGCTAAAAAGGCTAATGTTTCCGAAAAAACGGCGTACAATCTTAGCGATAACGAAGTTATTGACAAAAGTCATTGTTTTCGAAAGATCGTTCCTGTAGGAGCTATATGATATAGTCCCCCGATCTTGATCAAATTTGGCATAGTCGTTTATATGTGTAATAAACTCATTAATATAATATAAAATAACGAAGTTATTAAGAAAAGTCACTGTTCGTGACTTTGTCATTTGTGTAGGAGCTATATGATATAGTGATCCGATCCGGCTGAATCCGAGATATACAAGCCTACATGCAAAATTTCAGCTCTGTAGCTCTTACGGTCTAGGAGGAGTTTGCGTTGATCCAGACGGACGGACGGACGGACATGGCTATTTGAACTCGTCTCGTTGTGCTGATCAAGAATATATATACTTTATATAGTCGGAGATGCTTCCTTCTATGCGTTGCACACTTTTGACCAACATTAATATACCCTTTTTGCAAGGGTATAAAAAGTATGTGTACACAAGGGCGTCGCCTAGTACTGGCATGGGTGTTACCTTCAGTCCCCCAATATTGCGATCAATTTAGTGAGACTTCAAATCGAAATGTATTAACAAAATTCAGCTACACTTCAGTGACCCCCTAAATTCGACGAATTCCTAGAGAGCTTCGCTCTACCCGGGTGTCCCGTGACACCTCATTGCTTTTTTTAATTTATCAAAAATATTGGAGGGATAAAATCTACGCGCATACTTATCTAGTATACACACCAGTATTATTTGGTGTCTCTAGCTAGTATATTCTTTGAGAAAATTGGTTTTATTTAATTTTCAGTGCCGAAAGGGGCCGTGACAAAAATTTTAAATAAACTCGATAACTGTACATACGACACGAGTCTACATACCAAATTTGGTGGATTATAGTCTTCGGGGTCTACTCGTTCATTCGGACGGACGGGCATGGCTAGATCGTCTCGGCTGTTGATGCTGATCAAGAATATATATACTTTTTGGGGTCGAAAAAGCATCTGCATGTTACATACATTTTGGCGACTTTAATTTACCATTTCACTATGCAGCCTGCATGACTTCTTTCTAAAAATCGAAAAGAAGACCTTATTTTCCTTACTCTATCCCACATGCTATTGAGCATTGAAACCATCTGCAATTGGGCAGATCAAACAAATAAGATTTTCCACAAATTTTAAAATATTCCTATTTATAGATTTAGTTTTTTGCCTTTGTCTTTTAAAATAATTCTATTTAGACATAAATTATATACGCTTGCAGTTCTTGACCATAATATTTTTACTTCTCATAAACTCCTTTTCTGTAACTCAATTCATCAATGTACAGACAAGACATTCCGAAAATCTTTTCCATTTCTTGTTTTTCTTCTTCCCCATCCCCTTTTACATGCTTGCAACAATTGGCTTGCTTAGGCGAACAGTTTATGTACTGTTGAATCTGTGTGCGGATGCGTGTGCTCTGTTAATTCGTTCGATCTGATTTTTATTGACTTTAACTAGTGTCTGATTGAAATGTTTTATGTTTTATACCCAAAACTACATAGTAGTAAATTTCATAGAGATACTCCAATCTGGGCTTTAAGTAGCTCAAATATCAAGTTTCATCCCGAGAGCTATTAAGATGGAAGCGTGAAGTAGATTTGTTTGTACAGACGGACGGACAGACGGACATGGCTAAATCGACTCAGCTTCTTATGCTGATCGAGAATATATATACTTTATGGGATCGGAAAGGTCTTCTTCTGTGCGTTACAAACATCTGACCTATTTTAAAATACCCTCTGGAAGGGTATACAAAATTTGCCGTTTCCAATATTTCTTTTAACACTGTATATGTTTCGGCGTGGCCGTAGTTAGCTCCGGCCCTGTTGTTTTATATTGTTTCATTTTGCGGTTAATTTTTTAATACAAACTACATAACCTTTTTTTATTACAGGTATTGCTATTAATCTGATAACGTACGAGGACCGATTTGACCTTCATAGGATTGAAAAAGAACTTGGAACGGAAATAAAGCCAATACCCAAAGTTATTGACCCTGCCTTGTATGTGGCAAATTCTGGTGGATCATCTGGAGAAACATGTAACAACAGTGATCTTAATAACTCTACAACTGAAGAAGGCAATGTTAGCAAATAGTAGATCTAACATCCTTCACAGCTAGTTTTGTAGAACATGCATCGTAAATTAATAAATTGAATGAATAAAACAAATGAAAAGAATAAAAATTTACTAATTTAAGTTAACACGATCTAGTTTTTTCCCGTTTTGGATATTACTAACAAAGCTGTTTTTATTTATTTTGCTTACACACGTAGTGAAATACTTTAGAGCATTCAGTATTCAGTATACGTAAAAGTTATTATTTGTTTAGCTTTGTAGAAAGTTACAATTTTAGCCAAAAAATTATTACTTAAGGGGGCCCGTTGTGTACGATTGCAAAGCTATTTGAGCATCCAATCAAACAAAATGCTGGGGACGCCAAGTTACCTCACTTTATATAAAAGCAGGGTATGAATTACAGAACCGAATGACTTGCTAAAGCCACTATTTTTTTTGTTAATATTTTTTAGTGTTGTGTCAGCTTCAGACAGCTTTTCAACGAATTTGAGCTTTATAAATTGAGTCAATGTTATCGAGCAATCGGTGTTGGTCGTCTGTCGATTCGGATGAGCTTCGAGGGACAACGTGCTGGACCCTCTGAGCACCCAGTCTAGCATTCTGAGTTTTCTGGTATTGTTTTTTGAACATGTTTTTTTCAATTTAATCTTCTCTCTATCGTGACGCCCAAATATATGGCATTGCTGGCAGTCGGAATTGTTTCATCACTATAAAAGACATCAATTTGAAAAGCATTTTTGAAATCTTCGATCATCATGTGTTCAGTAAATTGGAATAATTTAGTGGCTGTAGATTTAAGATAAGCTACATTATTATACTTTTGAGGGGTATTTTAATTTTAATCAGAAGGCCGGGGCTAACTTCGACCGCGCCGAAGTTTGTATACCCTTGTATACCATGCAAGTTTGTTTGTTACTTTTCATTTACCGTCAAAATGAAAAAACGTTTTATATTAAAATTCTTATGTTCGCAAAAAAATTGTCATCAATTTTAGGCAGGAGCAATTCAGCGCATTTAACATTTTATTTCATCATCATTTGTATGACAGCCTATAATATAGTTGTCCGATTTTGATCAATCGACATAGTCATTAAGAAATTTATTAACCTGACCAAGTATGTACCTACTTTTATGAAAGTACCTTTGAAAATATCGTTATAACCGTTTTTAACATGTTTTTTGGGTGGTATTCCGTATCTTCTGACCGACGTACATACTGTTTAGACTCTGCACTACTACCCATCTTTGCAATGGGCTAATTCATATGGGTTTTTCAAAATTCAAAAGGGCCGCTACATGTTTCAAAGTCAAGAGTGGGATTTTCCTTGGACTTCGTCCGTTCACCTCTTGTTCTAGGAGTCTTCGCCGAAAACGAAGATCGTTTACCGACATTTTTAGACCTCGTTTGATTAATTGGAAAAACGCAAACGGATTAGATCTGTTGTATTGAACAATGTGACCAAAATCTGAACCGGTTTGTGCACGTTTTACGCCACGTGTTCCGGGTTTTATTTGGTAAACTAGGGCATTGGAGACCATCTTTGCAGAACATTGTTTCCTAAGCATCCACTCCCCTTTCTCTGACTAGAGAATGCGTTCCATTATAAAACTAACAGAATTTTTTCGTTTTTATACCATACACCCATAGGGTGAAATGGTATATTAAAGTGGCCAAAATGTATGTAACATGTAGAAGGAAGCTTCTCCGACCCCATAAAGTATATATATTCTTGATCAGGATCAACAGCCGAGTCGATCTAGCCATGTCCGTCTGTCTCTCCGTCTGTCCGTATGAACCAGCAGATCTCGAAGACTATATAAGCTAGAGCCACCAAATTTTGGTATGTACATATGTAGTATGTAAAATGATCAAGTTTATTTCAAATTTTTGGCACGTCCCTTTCCGCCCCCGCAATTTAAAAAAGCGTTTTATCAAAAACTATTCTAGCTAGAGACACCACATTTGGTATGTACAGTGGCTAACACGAATTTAAGACGTTTTTTATATTTTTTAGAGCGAAGCTCTCTTAGGCATGTCGCGGTAGGAAATTATTTTTAAAAATCGTCAGACGTCAGATCTGCAGCGCGTCAGATTTTTTTCTTGTAGCGCAATAAAACGATAATATATCCATTAACTTCTACATGCCAATGTAGTTCTGAAGGTGTGTGTTGGCCTCCCCTGCACCTGGCCCGTGGTTTAAATGATGTAGAGGTCGTCGAATATTTTTTTTTTTTGTTTTTAATTATATACTTTTATTATAAATATGTACATACATATGCATATATACATTGTACATAAATATATCATCTTTCCTTATATATGTATGTATGTATATTTTGTATAATAATTATGTTAACAAATTTTTTAGAATATATGTATGTATGTATGTACATATATATATGTATGTATGTACATACATATATGAACGTGAAACTTTATGTATATGTATAAATTTATTATATGTACCTATGTATGTATGTACATATGTAACGTACATTTTTCTCATTTAGCTTTGAAAACGCATGCATGTATGTATGTATGTACATATATACAACCATGTACATAAATGCATTTATATGTATGTACATATTTATGTATGTATGTTATCATTACTATTGAATACGTAAGCGTACATACATACATATTCAAATGTTTGTACACACTTGGCCTTAAAACACATGCCTACACACATCTATGTATGTACATATGTATGTATGTATACATTCTCGGCAGGCAAGTGTGCATGCATATATGTAAGTATGTATGTATGTAAGTACAAGTACAAACTAAAAAATTTGCAGAGTTCTTGCAAAGCTTTGGAATGGCGTGTTTGCTAAATTGTTGAATAAATTACTAATCAACTTTTTTCACGGGTTCTACCTGTAGCAGCGGCTGCCAAGTATCCTCAGCGCATGTTTTTTTTCTTTTTCTTTAAATTACATACATATGTATGTATGTATATTATTTTTCATACAAACATATTTAATCTTATATACATATGTACATATGTACATATGTTTTGTGCTATGTACATATTCATTTACCTGTAAAACCTATACATATACATATACATGTGTATATGTACATATATCTACAGTGTTGGAAGAAATAATAGAAACGGCAACCTTTTTTTCTTTTGAAATCATTTTTTTTAATGTTGGTGAAATTATTCGGCCTGAAAATCTCTGTTTAAGAATGTGGGATAGTAGTACTGTTATTTTCATTCCTTTTTATACCGATCTTCCCGAAACTTTTCCTTCTATACGCTTTTTAGTAGAACTACCACGTGTTTCGGTTGGAAAAAATAATAGAAACGCTTAGTATTTTTCACGTCAAAAGCATTTTAGATCTCATAAAAGTTAATTTTTGGTTTTATTTTAATATTCTACATCAAAGGTATTTAATATCCATTAAAATTGGTTGTGATTTCTGTTTTAATTTATTAACATTATATGCAGTATGGGTCGTGGCACGCACTCCTCAGAGGAAGAAAAGGAAATCATAAAAAAAACTTAAAAACTCTGGTCGTTCAATGGCAGAAATCGCAGAATTAATGAATTGCTAACAAAAAAAAAGTGTTTTCATCTATTCATTATAAATATAAACAAGAAAATCGAGGTCGAAAACGTACCACAACATCAAAATTTGACCAGGTTATCTTGCGAAAAGCCAAAAAAAACCCATTCCTTTCATCGTAAAAGCTCAAAAACAAGCTAGACGAGTAGAACTATCCGGACAAGATTGGTATCATTTGGGTTAAAGGCTTATAGTGCTAAAAAAGTACCGTGCTTGAGCAAGCAAAATATAAAACGGAGAATAGATTTTGCTACTCAACATGTGCTTCGGGCCAATTGGAAAAAAGTGCTATTGTCGGATGAAACAAAGGTCAATTTGTTTGGATCTAATGACAAGGTGTCTGTAAGACGGTCAAAAAACACTACTTATGATCCAAAACATACTGTAAAGACCGTTAAGCACGGATGTGGAAACATTATGCTTTGGGGACGCTTTTCTTTCTCAGGTGTCGGTCCGTAATTTTGGATTAAGGATAAAATGTGTACCATCGACTACGTAAATATCCTTCCCAATACTATGCTTCCTTATGCTGAAGAAGAAATGCCTTTGAAATGGGAATATCAGCAGGATAACGATCCCAAACACTCGTCCAAGCTGGCGAAAAAGTGGTTCAAGGACAATAAAGCTAATGTTTTGGAGTGGCCGTCTCAGTCCCCGGACTTCAACCCGAAAGAACACCTTCGGGGAATATTAAAGGAGAGGATTGCTGGTTATAAACCAAAAAATAATTAAGGTTCATGGGAAAAAATCCAGGATGAATGGTATTCTATAGACCCAGCAATCTGTGCTAACTTAGTTGATTCCATAAGACGTCGTTTGCCGCGAAGTGTTGAAAAGTAAGGGTGGAACGACTAAAGAATATTAAAATAAAACCAAAAATTAACTTTTATGAGATCTAAAATGCTTTTGACGTGAAAAATACTAAGCGTTTCTATTATTTTTTCCAACCGAAACACGTGGTAGTTCTACTAAAAAGCGTATAGAAGGAAAAGTTTCGGGAAGATCGGTATAAAAAGGAATGAAAATAACAGTACTACTATCCCACATTCTTAAACAGAGATTTTCAGGCCGAATAATTTCACCAACACTGAAAAAAATGATTTCAAAAGAAAAAAAGGTTGCCGTTTCTATTATTTCTTCCAACACTGTATGTCAGTACATACATATATACATACATACAGTGGCTCACAGCTTATTCGACCCACCTCATATTTCAAACTTTAAAGCAACATAACTTTTTTTGCAGTGGTGATATTAACAAAAATTAAATGCAGTTATGATTGTTAATGTTTAAACTTAAGAAAACAATCTTCATTTATTATATATTATTTCAATTTTACAATAGGGTTGACAAAAACTAAAAAAAAAAGAACAATTCTATGTCACAGCTTATTCGACCCAATGACTTTATTCAACAGCTGCGATCATTCATTTCTTAGAATAACGGTTATTTTTTGACGTTTGCTTTAGTTGTTATGTCCGTAAGTAGATTTTGCACTTTTCATTCGATTTTTTCCGACAAAGCACGTGTTAGAGCCATGGGAAAGCGTACATCGATGGAAAAACGGGAATTGGTCCTTAAACATTTCAAAGAAGGACATTCTCGAAGGAAAATAGCTGAGTTTGTGGACATTCCCGAGTCCACTGTTAAAGGAATTATAAACCGTTTCGTCCAGGAAAACAGAGTCGAAAATAAAGGGAGAAAGGCTCCAAACAAAATATTAAGTGCGACAGATGAACGGATTATTGTCCGTAAAATTCACGAAAACCCAAAGATTTCGGCTCCAAAACTAGCTGTTGAGATGGAGGAAACAATTGGTAAAACGTGTTCTGCTGAAACCATACGCAGAGTTCTCAGGAATAACGATCTACACGGGAGAATCGCTAGAAAGAAGCCCTTTATAAGTAAGACCAACCGAGAATGCCGCTTTCGATTTGCAAAGGAGCATATAAGCAAGGACAATATCTTTTGGGAGCAAGTTATTTTCGCTGATGAGTCCAAATTCAACATTTTTGGCTCTGA
This sequence comes from Drosophila tropicalis, assembly GCF_018151085.1. NCBI lineage: Eukaryota > Metazoa > Arthropoda > Insecta > Diptera > Drosophilidae > Drosophila > Drosophila tropicalis. The sequence goes on along the minus strand of NW_027172909.1, from coordinate 289,089 downwards.
TGGACGACCCTATGTCTGGCGAAGAGCAAATACTGAGCTCCATGACAAAAATTTAAAACCAACCGTAAAACATGGCGGTGGCAGCGTTATGGTTTGGGCCTGCATGTCCTCAGCGGGTGTCGGGAGACTTGAGTTTATTGAAACAACCATGACAAAGGATATTTATCTAGATGTTCTTAAGAAAAATTTGGTCCAAAGTGCAGAGAGTCTTGGAATAAAAGTATGTACATATCAGATTTAGTCTTGTAAACGTATGCATACGTATACATACATACATACATATATAGCTACATATGTATATGGAAATACGTATGTACATATGTATGAACATACATACATATGTATGAACATACATACATATGTATGTATGTATGTATGTATAAGAGTTACGCTTAAACCAGAGGGCCGGTTGTATACCCTTGCAATATTTTTGGTAACTCTTTCCTTACATATAGCCATCAAAGTGAAAAAACGTTTAAGCTAAAAAGGCTAATGTTTCCGAAAACGGAAATAACGAAGTTATTGACAAAAGTCATTGTTTTCGAAAGATCGTTCCTGTAGGAGCTATATGACATAGTCACCCGATCTTGATCAAATTTGGCATAGTCGTTTATATGTGTAACAAACTCACCAATATTAAATTTCACGAAATAACGAAGTTATTAAGAAAAGTCACTGTTCGTGACTTTGTCATTTGTTTTGTTTTTGGTTTTCTCGGCTCCTAACAAACTTAATGGAATAATTTGTTCTGTAATTTGTTGGTTATTGTGTTCAGATAATGGACCGTAAGAATTGAATTTCTAGTCGAATGACATATTTTTTATTAAAATCGGATAAAAATTAGATAGTTTAATTAGATGAAATTTTCCACAGTTGTTGGGAAAACTTTATTCTATGTATAAAAATTTGTTTTCGGCGATCCGTGAAAAGGGGGAGAGGGGGGAATTTTCCAATGGCATCCCTATTTCGTCCTTATGAAAGTCCTACCATTCGTAAATGAAGTCTGAATCTAAAAATGAAAATTTCTTCTTAATCTAGACACTTTTCCGCAGCGCTGGTAGTAGAATTGTGAAAAAAGGATAAAAAAAGCAATGAGTTGTCACGGGACACACGGGTAGAGCGAAGCTCTCTAGGAATTCGTCGAATTTAGGGGGTCACTGAAGTGTAGCTGAATTTTGTTAATACATTTCGATTTGAAGTCTCACTAAATTGATCGCAATATTGGGGGAGTGAAGGTAACACCCCATGCCAGTACTAGGCGACGCTCTTGTGTACACATACTTTTTATACCCTTGCAAAAAGGGTATATTAATGTTGGTCAAAAGTGTGCAACGCATAGATGGAAGCATCTCCGACCATATAAAGTATATATATTCTTGATCAGCACAACGAGACGAGTTCAAATAGCCATGTCCGTCCGTCCGTCCGTCCGTCTGGATCAACGCAAACTCCTCCTAGACCGTAAGAGCTACAGAGCTGAAATTTTGCATGTAGGCTTGTATATCTCGGATTCAGCCGGATCGGATCACTATATCATATAGCTCCTACACAAATGACAAAGTCACGAACAGTGACTTTTCTTAATAACTTCGTTGTTTTCTGAGCTATTGTCGTGAAATTTAATATTGGTGAGTTTATTACACATATAAACGACTATGCCAAATTTGATCAAGATCGGGGGACTATATCATATAGCTCCTACAGGAACGATCTTTCGAAAACAATGACTTTTGTCAATAACTTCGTTATTTCCTATGCTAAGATTGTACGCCGTTTTTTCGGAAACATTAGCCTTTTTAGCTTAAACGTTTTTTTCACTTTGATGGCTATAGGTAAGGAAAGAGTTACCAAAAATATTGCAAGGGTATACAACCGGCCCTCTGGTTTAAGCGTAACTCTTATATGTATGTATGTATGTTCATACATATGTACATACGTATTTCCATATACATACAGTGTTGGAAGAAATAATAGAAACGGCAACCTTTTTTTCTTTTGAAATCATTTTTTTCAGTGTTGGTGAAATTATTCGGCCTGAAAATCTCTGTTTAAGAACGTGGGATAGTAGTACTGTTATTTTCATTCCTTTTTATACCGATTTTCCCGAAACTTTTCCTTCTATACGCTTATAGAACTACCACGTGCTTCGGTTGGAAAAAATAATAGAAACGCTCAGTATTTTTCACGTAAAAACATTTTAGATGTCATAAAAGTTAATTTTTGGTTTTATTTTAATATTCTACATCAAAGGTATTTAATATCCATTAAAATTGGTTGTGATTTCTGTTTTAATTTATTAACATTATATGCAGTATGGGTCGTGGCACGCACTCCTCAGAGGAAGAAAAGGGAATCATAAAAAAAACTTAAAAACTCTGGTCGGTCAATGGCAGAAATCGCAGAATTAATGAATTGCTAACAAAAAAAAAGTGTTTTCATCTATTCATTATAAATTATCGAGGTCGGAAACGTACCACAACATCAAAATTTGACCAGGTTATCTTGCGAAAAGCGAAAAAAAACCCATTCCTTTCTTCGTAAAAGCTCAAAAACAAGCTAGATGAGTAGAACTATCCGGACAAGATTGGTATCATTTGGGTTAAAGGCATATAGTGCTAAAAAAGTACCGTGCTTGAGCAAGCAAAATATAAAACGGAGAATAGATTTTGCTACTCAACATGTGCTTCGGGCCAATTGGAAAAAAGTGATATTGTCGGATGAAACAAAAGTCAATTTGTTTGGATCTAATGACAAGGTGTCTGTAAGACGGTCAAAAAACACTACTTATGATCCAAAACATACTGTAAAGACCGTTAAGCACGGATGTGGAAACATTATGCTTTGGGGACGCTTTTCTTTCTCAGGTGTCGGTCCGTAATTTTGGATTAAGGATAAAATGTGTGCCATCGACTACGTAAATATCCTTCCCAATACTATGCTTCCTTATGTTGAAGAAGAAATGCCTTTGAAATGGGAATATCAGCAAGATAACGATCTCAAACACTCGTCCAAGCTGGCAAAAAAGTGGTTCAAAGACAACAAAGTTAATGTTTTGGAGTGGCCGTCTAAGTTCCCGTACTGAAACCCAATAGAACACCTTTCGGGAATATTAAAGGAGAGGATTGCTGGTTATAAACCAAAAAATAGTCAAGGTTTATGGGAAAAGGTCCAGGATGAATGGTATCTTATAGACCCAGCAATCTGTGCTTAGTTAGTTGATTCCATGGGACGTCGTTGCCGCGAAGTATTAAAAAGTAAGGGTGAAACGACTAAAGAATATTAAAATAAAACCAAAAATTAACTTTTATGAGATCTAAAATGTTTTTTACGTGAAAAATACTGAGCGTTTCTATTATTTTTTCCAACCGAAACACGTGGTAGTTCTACTAAAAAGCGTATAGAAGGAAAAGTTTCGGGAAAATCGGTATAAAAAGGAATGAAAATAACAGTACTACTATCCCACGTTCTTAAACAGAGATTTTCAGGCCGAATAATTTCACCAACACTGAAAAAAATGATTTCAAAAGAAAAATATCAAAGAAGTTAAATTCGGCTATGCCGAAGTTTATATACCCTTGCAGTCCTTGACAATAATAATTTCACATGTTCAAAATTTGTTTTCTGCAACTCAATTCATTAATATACAAACAAAACAATTTTACTCTTCATACTATGTACAATTTGTTCTTCTTCTTCCCTCATTCCCTAAGCAAAGCAACGCACGCATACACATACAGTTTATGTAGCGTTGCGTCTGTGTGTGTATGCATGTGCTCTGTTGATTTGATGATGACGTAGTAGGCAGCAAGCAGAGCTGCCGGCAGCGATTGAACCGATTTATATAGACTGTAACTTGTGTTCTATTTATCCGATCAGGGTTAAATTTTGGGATCTGAGATTTTATATCAAATTCTATTATATTGGTAAATTTCATGGGGATACTCCAATTTTTGCAAAAATTTTTGTTCCAGAGTTATATGATATAGTAGTCCGATCCCAAAGATTTTCATACTTTATCTCACCCGGGTAAAAAAAAGCTCCCAAAAAAAATTTCATCCCGATAGCTCTTAAGATGGCTGAGTAAAACGCGTACGCACCGACGGACAGACGGACAGACGGTCAGACGGACAGACGGACATGGCTATATCGACTTAGCTTCTCATGCTGATCAAGAATATATATACTTTATGGGGTCGGAAACGTCTCCTTCTGTGCGTTACAAACATCTGACCAATTTTATAATACCCTCTGCAAGGGTATAAAAAGGTTGCCGTTTCTATTATTTCTTCCAACACTGTATGTATATGGAAATACGTATGTACATATGTATGAACATACATACATACATATAAGAGTTACGCTTAAACCAGAGGGCCGGTTGTATACCCTTGCAATATTTTTGGTAACTCCTTCCTTAGCTATAGCCATCAAAGTGAAAAAACGTTTAAGCTAAAAAGGCTAATGTTTCCGAAAAAACGGCGTACAATCTTAGCGATAACGAAGTTATTGACAAAAGTCATTGTTTTCGAAAGATCGTTCCTGTAGGAGCTATATGATATAGTCCCCCGATCTTGATCAAATTTGGCATAGTCGTTTATATGTGTAATAAACTCATTAATATAATATAAAATAACGAAGTTATTAAGAAAAGTCACTGTTCGTGACTTTGTCATTTGTGTAGGAGCTATATGATATAGTGATCCGATCCGGCTGAATCCGAGATATACAAGCCTACATGCAAAATTTCAGCTCTGTAGCTCTTACGGTCTAGGAGGAGTTTGCGTTGATCCAGACGGACGGACGGACGGACATGGCTATTTGAACTCGTCTCGTTGTGCTGATCAAGAATATATATACTTTATATAGTCGGAGATGCTTCCTTCTATGCGTTGCACACTTTTGACCAACATTAATATACCCTTTTTGCAAGGGTATAAAAAGTATGTGTACACAAGGGCGTCGCCTAGTACTGGCATGGGTGTTACCTTCAGTCCCCCAATATTGCGATCAATTTAGTGAGACTTCAAATCGAAATGTATTAACAAAATTCAGCTACACTTCAGTGACCCCCTAAATTCGACGAATTCCTAGAGAGCTTCGCTCTACCCGGGTGTCCCGTGACACCTCATTGCTTTTTTTTAATTTATCAAAAATATTGGAGGGATAAAATCTACGCGCATACTTATCTAGTATACACACCAGTATTATTTGGTGTCTCTAGCTAGTATATTCTTTGAGAAAATTGGTTTTATTTAATTTTCAGTGCCGAAAGGGGCCGTGACAAAAATTTTAAATAAACTCGATAACTGTACATACGACACGAGTCTACATACCAAATTTGGTGGATTATAGTCTTCGGGGTCTACTCGTTCATTCGGACGGACGGGCATGGCTAGATCGTCTCGGCTGTTGATGCTGATCAAGAATATATATACTTTTTGGGGTCGAAAAAGCATCTGCATGTTACATACATTTTGGCGACTTTAATTTACCATTTCACTATGCAGCCTGCATGACTTCTTTCTAAAAATCGAAAAGAAGACCTTATTTTCCTTACTCTATCCCACATGCTATTGAGCATTGAAACCATCTGCAATTGGGCAGATCAAACAAATAAGATTTTCCACAAATTTTAAAATATTCCTATTTATAGATTTAGTTTTTTGCCTTTGTCTTTTAAAATAATTCTATTTAGACATAAATTATATACGCTTGCAGTTCTTGACCATAATATTTTTACTTCTCATAAACTCCTTTTCTGTAACTCAATTCATCAATGTACAGACAAGACATTCCGAAAATCTTTTCCATTTCTTGTTTTTCTTCTTCCCCATCCCCTTTTACATGCTTGCAACAATTGGCTTGCTTAGGCGAACAGTTTATGTACTGTTGAATCTGTGTGCGGATGCGTGTGCTCTGTTAATTCGTTCGATCTGATTTTTATTGACTTTAACTAGTGTCTGATTGAAATGTTTTATGTTTTATACCCAAAACTACATAGTAGTAAATTTCATAGAGATACTCCAATCTGGGCTTTAAGTAGCTCAAATATCAAGTTTCATCCCGAGAGCTATTAAGATGGAAGCGTGAAGTAGATTTGTTTGTACAGACGGACGGACAGACGGACATGGCTAAATCGACTCAGCTTCTTATGCTGATCGAGAATATATATACTTTATGGGATCGGAAAGGTCTTCTTCTGTGCGTTACAAACATCTGACCTATTTTAAAATACCCTCTGGAAGGGTATACAAAATTTGCCGTTTCCAATATTTCTTTTAACACTGTATATGTTTCGGCGTGGCCGTAGTTAGCTCCGGCCCTGTTGTTTTATATTGTTTCATTTTGCGGTTAATTTTTTAATACAAACTACATAACCTTTTTTTATTACAGGTATTGCTATTAATCTGATAACGTACGAGGACCGATTTGACCTTCATAGGATTGAAAAAGAACTTGGAACGGAAATAAAGCCAATACCCAAAGTTATTGACCCTGCCTTGTATGTGGCAAATTCTGGTGGATCATCTGGAGAAACATGTAACAACAGTGATCTTAATAACTCTACAACTGAAGAAGGCAATGTTAGCAAATAGTAGATCTAACATCCTTCACAGCTAGTTTTGTAGAACATGCATCGTAAATTAATAAATTGAATGAATAAAACAAATGAAAAGAATAAAAATTTACTAATTTAAGTTAACACGATCTAGTTTTTTCCCGTTTTGGATATTACTAACAAAGCTGTTTTTATTTATTTTGCTTACACACGTAGTGAAATACTTTAGAGCATTCAGTATTCAGTATACGTAAAAGTTATTATTTGTTTAGCTTTGTAGAAAGTTACAATTTTAGCCAAAAAATTATTACTTAAGGGGGCCCGTTGTGTACGATTGCAAAGCTATTTGAGCATCCAATCAAACAAAATGCTGGGGACGCCAAGTTACCTCACTTTATATAAAAGCAGGGTATGAATTACAGAACCGAATGACTTGCTAAAGCCACTATTTTTTTTGTTAATATTTTTTAGTGTTGTGTCAGCTTCAGACAGCTTTTCAACGAATTTGAGCTTTATAAATTGAGTCAATGTTATCGAGCAATCGGTGTTGGTCGTCTGTCGATTCGGATGAGCTTCGAGGGACAACGTGCTGGACCCTCTGAGCACCCAGTCTAGCATTCTGAGTTTTCTGGTATTGTTTTTTGAACATGTTTTTTTCAATTTAATCTTCTCTCTATCGTGACGCCCAAATATATGGCATTGCTGGCAGTCGGAATTGTTTCATCACTATAAAAGACATCAATTTGAAAAGCATTTTTGAAATCTTCGATCATCATGTGTTCAGTAAATTGGAATAATTTAGTGGCTGTAGATTTAAGATAAGCTACATTATTATACTTTTGAGGGGTATTTTAATTTTAATCAGAAGGCCGGGGCTAACTTCGACCGCGCCGAAGTTTGTATACCCTTGTATACCATGCAAGTTTGTTTGTTACTTTTCATTTACCGTCAAAATGAAAAAACGTTTTATATTAAAATTCTTATGTTCGCAAAAAAATTGTCATCAATTTTAGGCAGGAGCAATTCAGCGCATTTAACATTTTATTTCATCATCATTTGTATGACAGCCTATAATATAGTTGTCCGATTTTGATCAATCGACATAGTCATTAAGAAATTTATTAACCTGACCAAGTATGTACCTACTTTTATGAAAGTACCTTTGAAAATATCGTTATAACCGTTTTTAACATGTTTTTTGGGTGGTATTCCGTATCTTCTGACCGACGTACATACTGTTTAGACTCTGCACTACTACCCATCTTTGCAATGGGCTAATTCATATGGGTTTTTCAAAATTCAAAAGGGCCGCTACATGTTTCAAAGTCAAGAGTGGGATTTTCCTTGGACTTCGTCCGTTCACCTCTTGTTCTAGGAGTCTTCGCCGAAAACGAAGATCGTTTACCGACATTTTTAGACCTCGTTTGATTAATTGGAAAAACGCAAACGGATTAGATCTGTTGTATTGAACAATGTGACCAAAATCTGAACCGGTTTGTGCACGTTTTACGCCACGTGTTCCGGGTTTTATTTGGTAAACTAGGGCATTGGAGACCATCTTTGCAGAACATTGTTTCCTAAGCATCCACTCCCCTTTCTCTGACTAGAGAATGCGTTCCATTATAAAACTAACAGAATTTTTTTCGTTTTTATACCATACACCCATAGGGTGAAATGGTATATTAAAGTGGCCAAAATGTATGTAACATGTAGAAGGAAGCTTCTCCGACCCCATAAAGTATATATATTCTTGATCAGGATCAACAGCCGAGTCGATCTAGCCATGTCCGTCTGTCTCTCCGTCTGTCCGTATGAACCAGCAGATCTCGAAGACTATATAAGCTAGAGCCACCAAATTTTGGTATGTACATATGTAGTATGTAAAATGATCAAGTTTATTTCAAATTTTTGGCACGTCCCTTTCCGCCCCCGCAATTTAAAAAAGCGTTTTATCAAAAACTATTCTAGCTAGAGACACCACATTTGGTATGTACAGTGGCTAACACGAATTTAAGACGTTTTTTATATTTTTTTAGAGCGAAGCTCTCTTAGGCATGTCGCGGTAGGAAATTATTTTTAAAAATCGTCAGACGTCAGATCTGCAGCGCGTCAGATTTTTTTTTCTTGTAGCGCAATAAAACGATAATATATCCATTAACTTCTACATGCCAATGTAGTTCTGAAGGTGTGTGTTGGCCTCCCCTGCACCTGGCCCGTGGTTTAAATGATGTAGAGGTCGTCGAATATTTTTTTTTTTTTTTTTTAATTATATACTTTTATTATAAATATGTACATACATATGCATATATACATTGTACATAAATATATCATCTTTCCTTATATATGTATGTATGTATATTTTGTATAATAATTATGTTAACAAATTTTTTAGAATATATGTATGTATGTATGTACATATATATATGTATGTATGTACATACATATATGAACGTGAAACTTTATGTATATGTATAAATTTATTATATGTACCTATGTATGTATGTACATATGTAACGTACATTTTTCTCATTTAGCTTTGAAAACGCATGCATGTATGTATGTATGTACATATATACAACCATGTACATAAATGCATTTATATGTATGTACATATTTATGTATGTATGTTATCATTACTATTGAATACGTAAGCGTACATACATACATATTCAAATGTTTGTACACACTTGGCCTTAAAACACATGCCTACACACATCTATGTATGTACATATGTATGTATGTATACATTCTCGGCAGGCAAGTGTGCATGCATATATGTAAGTATGTATGTATGTAAGTACAAGTACAAACTAAAAAATTTGCAGAGTTCTTGCAAAGCTTTGGAATGGCGTGTTTGCTAAATTGTTGAATAAATTACTAATCAACTTTTTTCACGGGTTCTACCTGTAGCAGCGGCTGCCAAGTATCCTCAGCGCATGTTTTTTTTCTTTTTCTTTAAATTACATACATATGTATGTATGTATATTATTTTTCATACAAACATATTTAATCTTATATACATATGTACATATGTACATATGTTTTGTGCTATGTACATATTCATTTACCTGTAAAACCTATACATATACATATACATGTGTATATGTACATATATCTACATATGTCAGTACATACATATATACATACATACAGTGGCTCACAGCTTATTCGACCCACCTCATATTTCAAACTTTAAAGCAACATAACTTTTTTTGCAGTGGTGATATTAACAAAAATTAAATGCAGTTATGATTGTTAATGTTTAAACTTAAGAAAACAATCTTCATTTATTATATATTATTTCAATTTTACAATAGGGTTGACAAAAACTAAAAAAAAAAGAACAATTCTATGTCACAGCTTATTCGACCCAATGACTTTATTCAACAGCTGCGATCATTCATTTCTTAGAATAACGGTTATTTTTTGACGTTTGCTTTAGTTGTTATGTCCGTAAGTAGATTTTGCACTTTTCATTCGATTTTTTCCGACAAAGCACGTGTTAGAGCCATGGGAAAGCGTACATCGATGGAAAAACGGGAATTGGTCCTTAAACATTTCAAAGAAGGACATTCTCGAAGGAAAATAGCTGAGTTTGTGGACATTCCCGAGTCCACTGTTAAAGGAATTATAAACCGTTTCGTCCAGGAAAACAGAGTCGAAAATAAAGGGAGAAAGGCTCCAAACAAAATATTAAGTGCGACAGATGAACGGATTATTGTCCGTAAAATTCACGAAAACCCAAAGATTTCGGCTCCAAAACTAGCTGTTGAGATGGAGGAAACAATTGGTAAAACGTGTTCTGCTGAAACCATACGCAGAGTTCTCAGGAATAACGATCTACACGGGAGAATCGCTAGAAAGAAGCCCTTTATAAGTAAGACCAACCGAGAATGCCGCTTTCGATTTGCAAAGGAGCATATAAGCAAGGACAATATCTTTTGGGAGCAAGTTATTTTCGCTGATGAGTCCAAATTCAACATTTTTGGCTCTGATGGACGACCCTATGTCTGGCGAAGAGCAAATACTGAGCTCCATGACAAAAATTTAAAACCAACCGTAAAACATGGCGGTGGCAGCGTTATGGTTTGGGCCTGCATGTCCTCAGCGGGTGTCGGGAGACTTGAGTTTATTGAAACAACCATGACAAAGGATATTTATCTAGATGTTCTTAAGAAAAATTTGGTCCAAAGTGCAGAGAGTCTTGGAATAAAAGTATGTACATATCAGATTTAGTCTTGTAAACGTATGCATACGTATACATACATACATACATATATAGCTACATATGTATATGGAAATACGTATGTACATATGTATGAACATACATACATATGTATGAACATACATACATATGTATGTATGTATGTATGTATAAGAGTTACGCTTAAACCAGAGGGCCGGTTGTATACCCTTGCAATATTTTTGGTAACTCTTTCCTTACATATAGCCATCAAAGTGAAAAAACGTTTAAGCTAAAAAGGCTAATGTTTCCGAAAACGGAAATAACGAAGTTATTGACAAAAGTCATTGTTTTCGAAAGATCGTTCCTGTAGGAGCTATATGACATAGTCACCCGATCTTGATCAAATTTGGCATAGTCGTTTATATGTGTAACAAACTCACCAATATTAAATTTCACGAAATAACGAAGTTATTAAGAAAAGTCACTGTTCGTGACTTTGTCATTTGTTTTGTTTTTGGTTTTCTCGGCTCCTAACAAACTTAATGGAATAATTTGTTCTGTAATTTGTTGGTTATTGTGTTCAGATAATGGACCGTAAGAATTGAATTTCTAGTCGAATGACATATTTTTTATTAAAATCGGATAAAAATTAGATAGTTTAATTAGATGAAATTTTCCACAGTTGTTGGGAAAACTTTATTCTATGTATAAAAATTTGTTTTCGGCGATCCGTGAAAAGGGGGGAGAGGGGGGGAATTTTCCAATGGCATCCCTATTTCGTCCTTATGAAAGTCCTACCATTCGTAAATGAAGTCTGAATCTAAAAATGAAAATTTCTTCTTAATCTAGACACTTTTCCGCAGCGCTGGTAGTAGAATTGTGAAAAAAGGATAAAAAAAGCAATGAGTTGTCACGGGACACACGGGTAGAGCGAAGCTCTCTAGGAATTCGTCGAATTTAGGGGGTCACTGAAGTGTAGCTGAATTTTGTTAATACATTTCGATTTGAAGTCTCACTAAATTGATCGCAATATTGGGGGAGTGAAGGTAACACCCCATGCCAGTACTAGGCGACGCTCTTGTGTACACATACTTTTTATACCCTTGCAAAAAGGGTATATTAATGTTGGTCAAAAGTGTGCAACGCATAGATGGAAGCATCTCCGACCATATAAAGTATATATATTCTTGATCAGCACAACGAGACGAGTTCAAATAGCCATGTCCGTCCGTCCGTCCGTCCGTCTGGATCAACGCAAACTCCTCCTAGACCGTAAGAGCTACAGAGCTGAAATTTTGCATGTAGGCTTGTATATCTCGGATTCAGCCGGATCGGATCACTATATCATATAGCTCCTACACAAATGACAAAGTCACGAACAGTGACTTTTCTTAATAACTTCGTTGTTTTCTGAGCTATTGTCGTGAAATTTAATATTGGTGAGTTTATTACACATATAAACGACTATGCCAAATTTGATCAAGATCGGGGGACTATATCATATAGCTCCTACAGGAACGATCTTTCGAAAACAATGACTTTTGTCAATAACTTCGTTATTTCCTATGCTAAGATTGTACGCCGTTTTTTCGGAAACATTAGCCTTTTTAGCTTAAACGTTTTTTTCACTTTGATGGCTATAGGTAAGGAAAGAGTTACCAAAAATATTGCAAGGGTATACAACCGGCCCTCTGGTTTAAGCGTAACTCTTATATGTATGTATGTATGTTCATACATATGTACATACGTATTTCCATATACATACAGTGTTGGAAGAAATAATAGAAACGGCAACCTTTTTTTCTTTTGAAATCATTTTTTTCAGTGTTGGTGAAATTATTCGGCCTGAAAATCTCTGTTTAAGAACGTGGGATAGTAGTACTGTTATTTTCATTCCTTTTTATACCGATTTTCCCGAAACTTTTCCTTCTATACGCTTATAGAACTACCACGTGCTTCGGTTGGAAAAAATAATAGAAACGCTCAGTATTTTTCACGTAAAAACATTTTAGATGTCATAAAAGTTAATTTTTGGTTTTATTTTAATATTCTACATCAAAGGTATTTAATATCCATTAAAATTGGTTGTGATTTCTGTTTTAATTTATTAACATTATATGCAGTATGGGTCGTGGCACGCACTCCTCAGAGGAAGAAAAGGGAATCATAAAAAAACTTAAAAACTCTGGTCGGTCAATGGCAGAAATCGCAGAATTAATGAATTGCTAACAAAAAAAAAGTGTTTTCATCTATTCATTATAAATTATCGAGGTCGGAAACGTACCACAACATCAAAATTTGACCAGGTTATCTTGCGAAAAGCGAAAAAAAACCCATTCCTTTCTTCGTAAAAGCTCAAAAACAAGCTAGATGAGTAGAACTATCCGGACAAGATTGGTATCATTTGGGTTAAAGGCATATAGTGCTAAAAAAGTACCGTGCTTGAGCAAGCAAAATATAAAACGGAGAATAGATTTTGCTACTCAACATGTGCTTCGGGCCAATTGGAAAAAAGTGATATTGTCGGATGAAACAAAAGTCAATTTGTTTGGATCTAATGACAAGGTGTCTGTAAGACGGTCAAAAAACACTACTTATGATCCAAAACATACTGTAAAGACCGTTAAGCACGGATGTGGAAACATTATGCTTTGGGGACGCTTTTCTTTCTCAGGTGTCGGTCCGTAATTTTGGATTAAGGATAAAATGTGTGCCATCGACTACGTAAATATCCTTCCCAATACTATGCTTCCTTATGCTGAAGAAGAAATGCCTTTGAAATGGGAATATCAGCAAGATAACGATCTCAAACACTCGTCCAAGCTGGCAAAAAAGTGGTTCAAAGACAACAAAGTTAATGTTTTGGAGTGGCCGTCTAAGTTCCCGTACTGAAACCCAATAGAACACCTTTCGGGAATATTAAAGGAGAGGATTGCTGGTTATAAACCAAAAAATAGTCTAGGTTTATGGGAAAAGGTCCAGGATGAATGGTATCTTATAGACCCAGCAATCTGTGCTTAGTTAGTTGATTCCATGGGACGTCGTTGCCGCGAAGTATTAAAAAGTAAGGGTGAAACGACTAAAGAATATTAAAATAAATCCATCAAAAATGTACGTTACATATGTACATACATACATAGGTACATATAATAAAGTTATACATATACATAAAGTTTCACGTTCATATATGTATGTACATACATACATATATATATGTACATACATACATACATATATTCTAAAAAATTTGTTAACATAATTATTATACAAAATATACATACATACATAATATATAAGGAAAGATGATATATTTATGTACAATGTATATATGCATATGTATGTACATATTTATAATAAAAGTATATAATTAAAAAAAAAAAAAAAAATATTCGACGACCTCTACATCATTTGAACCACGGGCCAGGTGCAGGGGAGGCCAACACACACCTTCAGAACTACATTGGCATGTAGAAGTTAATGGATATATTATCGTTTTATTGCGCTACAAGGAAAAAAATCTGACGCGCTGCAGATCTGACGTCTGACGATTTTTAAAATTAATTTCCTACCGCGACATGCCTAAGAGAGCTTCGCTCTAAAAATTAAAAAGTTATGAGCTTTTTAAAAAAAAAATTTAAAATTTGCCCATTTTTCGTTACTAATTAATTTTTAAAATTAACAATTTTTTAATATTTTTCGCCAATTCTACCAGCGATGAACAATATCCTAAAGAAGCTGTGAAAAAAATTTCAAAGCGATTGGTTAATTTTTGCGCCCTGTAGGACTTCCATGAGCTCTAAAAATGTAGTTTTGAGAAAAACGCCTTTGAAAATTAGGAACGAGCCCAGCACGCTTGACATCGCTCCACTTAACGGCCGATAACTTTCGTAATTTTATAGATTTCAACTTGAAATTTACACAGTATTCTTGAAACACATACCTATCCGAAAATGCAAAATTGAATTTTTTTACAACACAAGGTAGAAACCCCCCTTAAATTTTTATCTTTTACATTTAAGATTTTGGAAAAAAGTCTTAAATAAAAGCCCCCCAACAAAACGGACTTCTCTTTGTTCAAATGCACCTGTGAAAAAAACGGCTTAAAAACTATGAAGACCATTCTTACGGTCCATTATCTGAACACGATAACCAACAAATTACAGAAAAAATTTATCCGTTAAATTATTTAGGAGCCAAGAAAATCAGAACTAAAAAAAAAAAAAAGTCTTAAATTCGTGTCTGCCACTGTATGTCGGATAGTGTTGATAAAGTGACTGAACAGGCCTACTAGTTAGTTCCAATTAATTAAAAGGTGTGTCAATTGTAGCCCTGGCATTACCTTTGCAGCGGCTACAGATTGACACATGGAATGTTGCAGAGAATGTTGAGTTTGCAGGATGAGATATTTAGAAACAAATGTTGAAATCTGTCTTCAGGTCAGGTCCTATACAAAGACGGGCCCCGGGCTAGAGAGCTCGGTCAATAAACCCCCCCCTGGGAACTAGCCAAACAGTTCTAAATAAAAGTGAAAAGTCAAAAGTGAAACCTATAAAAGACATGAGTAAAGTAAATAACATTGTTAACGCTTCGACACATATAAATTTTATTTATATTTTTATGGATTCGACTATCATAACTAATTCATTTAATTAAAAATATATACATAAAATTAAAAACAATTTCAAAAAGGAAAAAAAAAGAGAGAGAGACAGAAATTTTATCTGACCAGATACAAATAAAACAATTTTTCAAATATTAATTACACTATGCAACAAATTGTAGAGTATTAATATCAAACCGCACCGGACCTTATTTTCTGAAAGTACATGTATTGAATAGCAAAACCTTTTTGGGTTTTTCAAAGTTAGCTGGTTTTTTTTGTTTATAGCGAGTTGAAATTTTTCATCTTGGATATATTTTTTAGTTTGCCATATGAGGTAAATATGACTTATATATCGATTTTTTCTTCATGCATGCGACCTAAATCATCCTTATTTATTGTAGAAATATATTTAATGGTTAAATAAATTCATTTTATAAATGTTATATAACCCAAAATGAATTTTTCAGCTACAGTTCTAGCAAAAAATACAATTAAGCCCTTTTTTTTGAGTAGTTATGGAAGTATTTTTAATTTATTTATTTTTTTTTTTTTTGTGAGAATTGTTTATGCCCAAACGGGCAACACAAGGGTTAAGGGAGGCGGTAGCTTTCAGCTCGCGCCGCTCTCCCGATGATGCCCAACGCTCTCCCCACAAAAGAACTCCCCACACTTCGCTCCAAGCGGAACTTGGTGCCCTGCTCTTAATACAAGCTCAATGTAATGTAAAACTTACAAGTGAATAAAACACAACATTGAATTGCTGCAATTGAATGAAGAAATGTTTGGAAGAAAATTCATTTAGCTGCCTAACAAGGAATTTTCAACCTCCCTACACAAGCATTGGTCCTTCGAGCCGGATACCAAGATCCTCTCGAACCATTTGCATCGGTGGAATTTTATAAATATTTCAAGCTAAGTAATTTTTTCCAAATTATATGTATGTATATGAGTATATGTACATGCCTCCAGCATCCGTACCCATACTCACATACATATAATTGTTTCCCTTGATTTTCCTAATCAAAGTCAAATTACTTTCGCGCAAATTTTTCCTCCTCAAAGGTGTGAAAATTTTGGTCCCCAATTTTTTCATACATATACATATACATATGTGTCCGGTGCATAAGGCGCCATATTTGTTCGCCCGCTTCAAGATTTTTTTCTCGCACTCTGGCATATATACATAGGTCAAGTATATAAGGCGCCATATTTATTTGCCTATTTAGAATATATTTTTTTTTTTTCGCAATTTCCAAAAAATATTAACACATATGTATGTATGTACATACATACATATATGCAAGCAGAGTGTGTGAATGTGACATAACAAAAATTACAAAATTTATCCAGTGCTAACTTAAATCCTACAATAAAGGTTTTTGTGCAAATACAGTCCACTCCTGAGATAAGTGTGCGCGAAGTGAAAGGTGGTTCCAACGAAGAGAAAAAATTTTCAATACAATTAATAAAGATTTTTAAAACAAAAAAAAAAAGAAAGTGAACCACCCTCTCACATACATATAAGGCCACACTTAGACATTTCTTGTGTCCCAGGACACCGGTTGGGGCATATCAGTTAGACACATCAAAAGAATAAAAAAAAAAAAAAATTTATTAATTTGTATAAAGAAATCCGATCCATTCACACCTCTGCATATTTCCATTCCATATTTTCATATTTTAAAAAAAGACATATATACATATATGTACATATACTCCAACATTTTACATAGCCATACACATACATACATATATATTAGCCTAGTCGGTGGCTCAATGGAGACCTACTAAAACTACAATACTATTGTGCTCGAGTTCGAACCCCGACATAGGTGGAGTTTCCCCCCGATGAAGCAATACTGCAAGGTAGTTCCGTCGGGGAAAATGAAAATGATTGTGGATAACGAATAATTTTTTTTTTTTTTTACATACATACATACATATTCCACAAAAATTCTTAATTTTTTCGCACACAAATATATTTTTCCATCAGCGCGAACAAAATCCCGCTACCCTCCTTGCAGCCTATATACATACATACATACGTGCATACATAAATCCCGCTTAACTGCAGTATACCAGCACAGCTGCAAGCTCATGTGCCAAAGAGCGGCACAAAGCAAACGACCAAAAGTAGCTGTGCTGTGTTCCAAGCGTTCAAAGTCGTTTCTTTGGGAATATATTTCATTTCCAAAGTGTTCCAAACGTTCATAGTCGTTTCTGTGGGGTTATATTGCAATTCCAAAGTGTTCCACGCGTTCCAAGTCGTAACTTTGGGGTTATATTCCAATTCCACAATGTTCCACGCGTATCACGTCGTATCTTTGGGGGATTGTTCCAATTCCAAAGTGTTCCATATTTACATTTCAATTCAAAGGTGTTTCAAGCTGTTCCCAGGGTTCTTTGGCAGCGTTCCAAGTTATCCCAAATGTACCAACCCGTTTTGTGGGTTTTTTAATCAATTTCAAGGCGTTCCTTGAGTGGTTTGGTAGTGTTCCAGGTTTTCTAAACGTTCCAGTATGTGTTTTTCGCTAATTTTCAAGCCGTGCCAAACCAGCTCATTACTTTATAACCGCCATTCTGTAGGTTTATGAGCACAAGCCCGCTAAAAAACGATAAAGAGGCTATGAAAACTGCGGCCACGCGCAAAGCTTCGATTGTTGCTCCAGGTCCGCGTCAGAGGAGTATCAGCCCTACTACTCCTCGGTTACAAGCGTCTCCGACCCTTTCTAGTCCATCTAGTCTCCCGTCCGCACCAAAAAGTTCGACTTCTCAGCAATCCACCTCAGAGCCCCGTCGAGCAGGCCAAAAAAAGATCAAGCCCCTGGTGCCGCCTCCACTGATTTTGGTAACCGGCCTAAGAGTCACTCGGTCCGAAACTAAAAAGACTTTATGGCTTTGCAAAAGTTTACCTCGATCGGCGATAAACTGATTCAATTTGAAGTCGACACCCAAGTCATTTCACTGTCCGAGGTCAGCGTTTTTACGCTCCAAGTCCGTCGTGATCGAGTACGAGCATTGTGGGAGAGGGTTGAGCAGGAATATGAGAAATGTGAGGCACTCCCAGATACTAAAGACGGTAGCTCTGAAAATTTAGCCATGCAAGCTAAATACGACAAATGCTATCAAGTTTACGAGCGATGCACGGCTCGATTAAGCGAGCTTATCCATGAAGCGTCTGCTCCGACTCCTCCGAACCGTCATGCGTCTACCTCTGCACCAGCAGAACGAGGCTGTCGACTGCCACCCATTAACACAGAGGTCTTTACGGGAGATTACCTAAAATGGCCCACGTTCCGTGATTTGTTTACGGCCATTTACATAGGCGATTCGCGAATTTCCCCCGTTGAAAAGCTGTACCATATCCTAGCGAAAACGAGGGGTGAAGCCAACCTTATTGTAGTAAAATTCCCGCTTACAAATGATGGTTTTGAAACGGCAT
Organism: Drosophila tropicalis; assembly: GCF_018151085.1. Taxonomy (NCBI): domain Eukaryota; kingdom Metazoa; phylum Arthropoda; class Insecta; order Diptera; family Drosophilidae; genus Drosophila; species Drosophila tropicalis. Next base: position 270,299 of record NW_027172909.1, on the reverse strand, counting down.
GGAACGCACTCAAACATCGTTGCGAAAAAAGGCGACTTATCGTTAACAGCCAATTCCGAGCACTTCTTGAAGCCAAGGTGACCACCAAACCAAAATCCTGTGATCTCTGTATTAAGGAGAATCACCCGGTCCGAGTCAGCACAATTGCTTCACGTGAAAGGGGCGTCACAATACGCTCTTGCACAAGGATGCCCGACCGGAGAATAGTCCAACGCCGGTCCCAGCGCACAATATTCTCACAATATTGTCCGGACATACTTAACCTCTGAGGCAAGGTCCTCACGAGACAAGTTGCTAGGTACAGCCATCGTGGATTTTTGGCACAAGGGCACTACTTATGCTTCACGGGCGCTATTAGACCCGGCTTCGGAAGCCAATTTTATATCCGAAAGAATGTTCCGGCTCATGAAGTTACCATTCCGAACTGTCAGGGCCGAAGTGACAGGCATTAACGGAAAGGTCAATAGAACCTTGAAGGTTTGTCACATAAGCATTCGGTCATGGCATGGACCTCCAGTCCAGATAGAGATAGAAGCTTTTGTCTTGTCCCAAGTTGCTGATGATTTGCCGTCATGTACGATAGCCCAAGCCACACTGGAAGGAATGGCCAATTTTCCTCTAGCCGACCCACCCTTCAGATTAAAGGCAAAGATCGATCTACTTCTTGGCATTGACGTCATACCAGCGGTGACCCTTTCCGGCATACAGACCGAAGTGTGCGGATCTTTAATGGCTCAAGAGACGAGATTCGGTTAGGTCATTTCAGGCCCGTTGCAAGGGGTCCCCGTTAGTTCATGTGCCGCTTTCAACACGAGGGTCGCTGTTAGCTGTCGCACTTGAAACTCTTCTCACAAGGTTTTGGGAGGTGGAGGATCTACCGGTCAAACCGGTAGAAGATTCTGATTCTGTTTGCGAGGTTAATTTCCAGAAGACCACAAGAAGAGATGTTTCGGGGAGATATACGGTCTCACTTCCGTTTCGAGATCCAACCAACATCAGCCTTAATCATTCCAGACCAGGGGCATTGGCTCAGTTCCTAAAAAACGAAGGCCGGCTCCTAAAAAATATTCCGGCAAAAACTGAGTATGACGCTGTCATCCAAGAATATTTGGACTTGGGCCATATGCGTCAGGTGCCATTTGACGGCAGTAATAACAATTTTTATTTGCCACACAATGCAGTTTTCAAGCCCGACAGCACCACAACAAAAGTACGGGTAGTCTTTAACGCCTCTAGCAAGTCCACAAACGGAGTAAGTCTCAACGACATACTTTACCCTGGTCCGGTACTTCAGTCCGATCTCACTACTCAGATCCTCAATTGGCGTTTTTTCGAGTAGTTTTCAATGCCGACATCACAAAAATGTACCGCCAAATTATGCTCGATCCAATCCATACGCCATTTCAGAGGATCCTGTTCCGAAACAAAGAGGGGCAACTTGGTGATTACGAGATGGATACCGTCACGGTGGCATTAACTGTGCTCCGTTCTTAACCATCCGAGTACTTCAGCAACTCGCAAGTGATGTACAATCCAAATTTCCTTTGGCTAGCTATATTATTAAGTCCTATATGTATGTCGATGATGTCCTGGCAGGGGCTCACAATGAAGCAACGGCAATCGCAATGGTCAATGAACTTCAAGACGCTCTTGGTTCAGCTGGCTTTCCTTTGCGCAAGTGGACGTCGAATGTGAAGAGCGTGCTCAGTTGCATTCCAAAGTGTCATTTGCTGAATGCTGATTTCCTCGATATCGAAGAGGCTAGCACAGCAAAAACACTGGGAATCCGATGGAAAGCGACTACGGATGAGTTTTATTTTGTAATCTCACCCCAAGATATCAAGTCAGCTTATACTAAGCGAGAAGTCCTCGGGCAGATCGCCAAGTTATTCCATCCCGCTGGCTGGTTGGCTCCCTTTGTAATTCAAGCCAAGGTGTTTCTGCAAGAGCTTTGGCTACAAGAGCTAGGGTGGGATTATCAATTGCACAGTGAACCCCATCACAGGTGGCAGGATTTTACAAAGAGCTACTGCTTCCTTGACCAGATCCGAATTCCACGGTGGGTGCTCCATGATCCAAATTCTAACATTCAATTCACAGCGTCACAGCGGGCTTATGGTGCCGCAATTTACGTGCGCGTTAGCAATGACCAAGGCATATCGTGCTGCCTTCTTGCAGCGAAATCTAGAGTAGCCCCGGTTAAAAAGGTTTCATTGTTTGTCACAAATCGGGTAGCCAAAATTGTGACGGCAACAAATAGCTCCCCATGGAATCACGTACGTTCCTTCCGTTGCCGAGTCTGTCGCGGAATCCATCCTCTGAAGCAAAGCCGTCGCTTCCTGCGGCTAAACGTGGAGAAGAGGATGAGGGCAGTACTTGTTCGCAAGCAACTGCCAACTGCCTAGCCCACCAACACTCTGGAGGAAGCTGCTTGAGCGGTGATAGGTGCCGCGTATGTAAGGAGGACCACCACACACTACTCCATTTCCATGAGGAGCCACGTCGACGCACTCCATGCTCCGTCGTACGCCGAGTCACCCCCGAGTCCTCCAGACGAAGGGTCGCACCAACGCCAGCCTCCGATCCTAAGCTGACACTGGCCACACTGCTGCAGCACCGCAATCCACATCTGATGCCAACGGCGATGGTACGTCTCGAGACGGGAGGGAAAACCTTCGACGTGAAGGCCCTCGTGGACCCTTGTTCGGCGGTATCATCGATGGCGACGTCACTGACCACGGCCTTTAAATTGACAGCCGTCAATATTGGGGCGGAGAAAGCGGAGAAAACTTTCACTTCGCGCAGCTCTCCCGATGATGCCCATCGCTCTCCCCACAAAAGAACTCCCCACACTTCGCTCCAAGCGGGGCTTGGTGCCCTGCTCTTAATACTAGCTTAATGTAATGTAAAACTTACAAGTGAATAAAACACACCCCCTACACAAACAAGAATAATATCAAGATTAATTTAAAACAACAAATATACTTTGAAATATGCCAAATTAGAAACGAGTTCTTTTAGGTTGTGGTTCAATTTTTTTTATCAAGATCAAAGTAATCCAAATCGTCAGTGGAGAACTCCATTCTGTCGCGTTCATCTTCCTGCACTTCTTCATTTTGACTTTCATCTTCTTCCAATTGAAATATTTGCTTAGTCCACCAACATATTTCGGTCAGTATAGCATCTGGAGCTCGTTTTTTCTGATACCTTAATTTGATGGTACCGCTCTCCCTGTTCATATGATTCAGTCGATAGCTGTCGACTTAATTGGTCCAAATGGTGGTGAAGAAAGTGAATTTGCAGCGACATGTGGACTCCAACTTTCGAAACTGAATTAAGCATTCTTTTCACGGACTCGTCACAATTAGGCGAACGATTTTTGCCTAAAAGACCAACGATGGTCTCCTTTATCGATATCCACGTAATGAAATCGTCGCCAGAAAAACTTTGATGAAATCTTCAGACTTTACCAATCTCCGAATATCAGGTCCATTCAAAACGCCTAAAACATTTGATATAAGTCAAAAGTATTCGTGTGGATATAAAATGAAGTAAGTAAGTCGTCTCGCCGACTTGGGTATACCATAAACCAGGTGAAACAAATATTTCAAATTTCGAAAACCAAATGTATGTCTATTGAATTGTTTTTACATGCTTCATACTAAGTGCTATCTCGCTCACTCTACAAACACACGAGCACTCTAGCGCCGCCACTAGCCAACGGCCAATTCTAGCCTTGTGGACCGCTTAGTAAAATACGTTCATACGCATATTTTACATGTTTCAAGTCCGATTTCAATAAAATTAGGTAGTTTGGTAGAAATAGATAAGATTAATTAGACTGCCGAATTTGATTGCGATAGGCAAAAAACTACAGGAGGAAATCGTTTTTTTCTAAATTATGGAAGCGGAAGTGGGCGTGGCAAAATATGAAAATATATATACTCTGCGCGAATACCAAGGCAGTGTACATGCTGGTGATTTTAGCTCTGTTAGTTTTTGATAAAATCAGTTTTGTTTGATTTGCGGGGGGGGAAGTGGGCGTAACAAAATTTTTAAATAGTCAATATCTGCGCGTCTATTACGCTAGTACGCATACCAAATTTGATGTCGGTAGCTGTCATAGTTTTTAAGAAAATCAGTTTTATGTAAATTACGGGACCGGAAGGGGGCGTGGCAAAAAGTTTAAACAATTGGTTACTGCGCGCTAACTAATTGAGTATATAAACCAAATTTGATGTCTCTAGCTGTTATACTTTTTAAGAAAAACAGTTTTATGTAATTTCTGGGGGCGTAAGGGGGCGTGGCCAAAATTCCGATGATACTACACGAGTATACATACCAAATTTGGTGGCTCTAGCTCTTATAGCCTCAGAGATCTGCGTGTTCATACAGACGGACGGACGGACAGATGGGCATGGCTAGATCGACTCGGCTGTAGATCCTGATCAAGAATATATATACTTTATAGGGTCGGAGAAGATTGCTTCTGCCTGTTACATACATTTTGGCGACTTTAATACACCATTTCATGGTGTACTAACCATTTTTTAATTTTGCATCACTAATCTTTGGAAAGCTTTGTCGTAAACAGCAAAAAACAGCGTCTCTTCTACCGACAACATTCAAGAAATTTTTGACAATTCCGAGTTTGATGTGAAGTGGAGGAAAAATGATTTTTTCTGGAGATACAAGTTCTTTATGAATTCTGTTGACATCCTTTTTCTGATCGCTTTTGAACCGAGTGCCCCAATCGCATAAAAAACACAGTTGTTTAGTATGGGCGCCTTGGAGTCCGGCAACGACTTTCAAGTCGCAACACTTTTTGTACTCCACCAATTCTAAAATCCATTTCATTTTTTCAAACGGCTCTTTAGTATCAGTTCCATACGCATCGGGATCGATGGCATTGAATTGTTTTTTTCAAGCAATAGGGCTTTCAAGCTAAATTTTGAACTATCAATGAATAGTCTCCAATCGTTTGGCCTGTACTGAACACCCATTTCATTCATGAGAGACAAAATATCGTGACAATATTCCAAAGTATTTTCTTGGTTCACCGTAAAAAACTTTTTGAAGTGTTCCTTGCGATTTCTATACGCTGTGACTCTTGAACCTGTTGCTATTAAATTATGGGATTTTAAAAAAGATGCTTACATATCTCATTTTCTCTGTGTTAGCTCTAATTTTGCAACCATTTCATCCAACTTGCCTTGTGTTATAAGAACTGGGTGATTTGATACTGATGGTGCGGGGATATACTCGGAATAATCATCAAATACAGTGGTATTTTGGTACTGGAATATTTTCGGAATGATCCAGAGGCAGTTACACACTCGGAACGGAGACGTAGAGTTTGATTTTCGCCTGTCTTTTGTTAAGTCCAGTCACATTTTTGGCACAAGCATAACAATTTTTTGGGTCATGTTCTCCTGGATTCTACAACATCATTGGTACACCAAATTACATTTTTTTTTTGCTTCTTATGCATCCAGTTAACTAACCCGACATAACAAGCTCTGCAAACTGTATTTGGCGCCCGCGATTCATTAAGTATAACATCACAATTAAAACAATGTCGAAATGCCGTAACAAAATTTTCACTAATTGATCCGTGCTTATCACTCGCCGGGGTAAAACGTCCGCAACAGTAGCAGAACTTATTAATATTAGCTTGGGACTTTAAACTGCGGGCACCTGTTCTTAATACTGATTTTTACGACAGTAAGTAAGCTTACCGTAAGTTTTGTAAGCTGTGCTTGAGGATATGCCGTTACTTACCGGAGTCAATTGCTATCGCTCATATACTTTGAACTATATTCTATTAGAATCCGAACGGAGATTTTTTTTTATAATTTACATATATGTTCCGTTGGAATGCCTCGCTTTAAAGAACATACGAGAATCTTGCAATCTAGACTCAAATCATTACTTTTTCCTTTCTGAAAGTATGTATGTCTAAATTTTTTTGTTTTAAATTAATCTTGATACAATTCTCACAAAAAATAGTGATAAATTAAAAATACTTCCAAAATGTTATTATTATTCTCACAAAAAAATAGTTATAAATTAAAAATACTTCCATAACTACTCTAAAAAGGACTTAATTGTATTTTTTTCTAGAACTGTAGCTGAAAAAGTCATTTTGGGTTATATAACATTTATAAAATGAATTTATTTAACCATTAACAATATTTCTACAATAAATAAGGATGATTTAGGTCGAATGCATGAAGAAGAAATCGATATATAAGTCATATTTACCTCATATGGCAAACTAAAAAATATATCCAAAATGAAAAATTTCTCCTCATCTTTCTGTCACTTCTCTTCGCGCTATACTTTTTAATCATCTACAGCGAAACCATGAAAATATTCTGGACTTGGATTGGCTGCAACTCATTCCTGGCCACATTGGCTGTGAATCGGGGCATAGCTGGCACCTTGTGCAAATAAAACACCTCCACCGGGCTGGGGATGTTTAGTTGTATATAAAGCTAAGCTACCTTCTTCATTTAATTACTATCTGTCTTTAGCTTAAGCTTTTTCGTCGACTGCTGTGTTAGTTGACGTAAATAAATAAATAAATAAAAATAAATAAATAAATAAAAGTATAAACAATAAAATATGTACGCGTCAATACGTGTCAATGTATGAGTGTATTAGCATCGCGAGTCGCGCCCGTGCAGACGATTCTTGTACCAAAGTGATTTTTTCGAAGGAGTGATTTGGAGCTTAATAGAAGAGCATAGACCAGTTTTTCATTCGGAATTTAAAGCTGAACAGTGAAAGTGCTTGTCGGCAAGAGGAGAGTGCGACAACTTCGACCAGTAAACCTATCGTGCAATCGACGTGTGACCGTTTGTCTGGTAAAAAGCCGCGGTTGGAAGGCAATAACGAATCTACTTTTTTTATTGGTAATTTGGGAAAAAATATTGTTAATTTTGTCGTTGAACGAATGCTAGATTTTTCGAATTTCATACGATATCACAGCACAGCAGAGGCCCGTTTGATTATACGTGAATTTTTTGTGGTTAGTCCATAATAAAAAAATTGGGCGATTTGTACAAACTGCACTGAAGCCTGTAGTAAAAACTTGGTACTAGACCTCGACTCACTTGAACTTAAATCTAAAGAAACGTGGGTTCAGACTGGATTCTCATACTAGAAACATGCAGCCGATCGACTTAGAAAACATTCTACGAGTAATTTGCATTTTAAGTGCACTGAATCTTTAAAAAATCAAAAATCATTAAACGTTGTTCAGCAACTTTCCACCGGTACGCATAAACAAATGATGGACCATCGTACAGCGTTAGAGAAGATTAGCGATTCATGGGGCTGCAAATGACGAGGATTCAAATTTTATGAAAATTCTACGAGCACGGGCCGAAGATGTGTCACAGTTGGAACCATGGCTGAAAAAACACAAGACAAGTGGTTGCATCATACGTACAAAATGAAATTTTAGAAATCATGGCGAACAACTTGGAAGAAATCAGAAAATCCAAAGATCCTAAGCGCGAAAGAAAGTTAAGTTACGGCGCGTGAAATAGTTAATTTTTTGAGAGAAAACAAATGTTATATGGACCTTATTCCGGAATTTGTGCGATTCATTCGATTGATAATTACGATTCTTGGATAAACGTGCTTTAATTAAAGGAGCTTCTCGGTTTTGCGTCGAATCAAAAATTATCTAAGATCATCAGCTGTGCAAAGTAGACTAAATCATGTGGCAATATTACATTCGTACTCAGAAGCAGTTGATAAGCTCAATTTGGATGATTTGATGAATGAGTTTATCAGTCGCAATTCAAAACGAACTGCTGTTTTTGCTTTGTAATGATGCTTGTATATGGTATGGCCTGTAAATTGTTTTCACTATCCACTCGGGCTAAGAGCGTGCCGCTGGCCCTCTATATATTTACATAAACATATTCGCATAAATATATAGCAAAGCAATTTCATATATTTGTATATGCACATACATAAATTCACATAAGCAACAATGCACATGCGTCACTTAAGCTAGAGCCAAGCCAACGTGTCAACGCTGACCGAGCACTTTTATGCAAGCGTTCCAAATTATACATATGTATGTATAAATGTACTGACACTCTCCCTCTTTTTGTGGCTGTGGCGCATAAGTCGCAGCATAAGAATATATACATATGTAAACATATGTACATAGGTTAAGCAAAGAATATTTTTCTGAATAAAAATCAATCTGAAAACTACAATCAACTGACAATGACGTGTCCGTCGTAATATTATTTTTGTCGACTGGAACCCGGTCATTACATGGCGACCGAGTCATGGTCCTAAAGGACCTGCAGCAAAAAAAAAGGATGCAAGCAAACTCCTAACAACAAGAAAAAATTTTAATATAAATAACTAACTACAGATTCTTGAACGACACCAAAAAGAGTAAAAACCAAAATCACAAAAATCACGTTTACATACATACATGTACATATGTATACATATGTAAGTCGCTATAACATCTATGTATGTGAAGAGATTTTGTCCAAATCAGAACGGTTATACCCGTCCCTGGCAATTGAAAGAGCATCTACAAGAACACAGAGAGAGCGAATCGGAGCGAGAGTCGTCAGTAGTCAATTGCAGTTTAGAGTTGAAAGTCGAAAGTCGTCGCGAAACTCAATCATAGTTGTTCTTAGTTGTCTTTTACATAAACAATATACTGTAACCTAACCACTCGGTATCATTCATAATTCTACTATCAATACTATAATACTAATGTAAATGCATGAAAAACAAAAAGTGGACAAAGTTAAACCAACGTCAAACATACAAATTGCTTTATGACGTATCGCATACCATCTCACAAATCAAAGTCTCAGAAAACGCCGAGAAAGGCGCAAAACGCAGTGGTTGTGGCGCCAATATCAGCAGAGAAGGCACCGTCAGTGCCACCAAAAATTCGGCATCAGAAGCCGAAAGAGGAAAGAGAGAATCAGACAGATACAGTGCCCGAAACACTGATGGACCTAATAAACAAAATTGAAACAGTGGAATCGGAACAAGGGATGGCTAAAGCCGTGGAAATGCAAAGTCAATTGCAACAGTTGATGCAATTAAAATACAAGTCGACGAGCAACGAGAAAGCCAAGTCCAATTGCCTTGAAAACGTTGTTTGAGAATTCAATGAAACTGGCCGAAGAATATAATTTGAAGTTTTTAAAAAAGCTGTCTAATCGAAGAACTTGAGTGTGAATTAAGTAGCGCTGAAGTCCACCATCTGTTGTGAGAAAGAAAAAAGGGTAAACAGGAGTATATTCATAGTATGAGAAAGATCGCCTCTGATAGGGTTGTAGAAAATCAGCTGTTTTGCAGTACATAGTCGACAATTTGTTTCTTAAGAACGAATTCTAAGTAGGTCTATATGCTTCTACCTTTAAGGAGCTAATGCGGTTGTACATGAAATCGTGGATAAATTCGACAAGAATGATCCAAGGAGTATTTTTAAAACCACAACAGCTGAACACAATGTTTTAAGTGTAATGAGAACGGACGTTTTGCTAGAAATTACCCTCTTAATAGTGGAAACAATAAAAAGGATTCTCGTGAAGATCTTAAAGTCCGCAATATAGTTAATCGTCGACTTGTTAAAAAGATGTCCGTAAATGGTGTTGCGCTTGCATTTCGAAACAGTTGCCAAAGATCGAAGTGCATAGGAACGAATGTACGTTGACTGGTCTAGGTTAAAAAGAAATAAAACCGACAGGCGCCTTTGTGGCCGATGTTGATGTTGACGATCTGCATACAACTCAGAACTTTATCATTGTGCCTGATGAGGCAGTTGTGTGCAATGCCTTAATGGGAATTGACTTCGTTGAAAAGTTCACCGTCACATACGACGATGGGGAATACACATTTTTAAAGGGGGATGCCGCTGGAGACTCAAATAAGGAGTGCATTGTAGGCTCATACAACATCTTTGAGGTTGCCAATGTATATTGATTGTCTGCCTGTGAGGCAGAAGTAGTCAAAAATCCAATCGCTGACCCAAGGGATAGTTCGCAAGTCAACAACGAGTGTGGCTAGTGGGGTAGTTGTTGTTCAGAAAAAACTCAACAGTATAATAGTGTCTGATCGCTTTCCAGTCCCATAGAAGCTTCAAGCGGCCAAATTTTTTTCAGTTCTGGATTTGAGAAATGTCTTTCAAAATCTAATCAACGATAATATAATGCGGTTGTACATGGACGATATAATTGTGTATGCACATTCCGCTGATGACTGCTTAGCGAAGACACAGAAGGTTCTGCACTGCACTGCCGTACAGTATAAGTTGAAAATCAAATGAAAAAATTCAGTTTCTTACAGTCACGAAACAAAGTAATAGATGGAAATGATTTAATGAGATGTCATATCGTCATGTTGAAGCAGAAGATTCAAGCAAATGGTACAAATATGCCCCACAGGTTCAAAAGGCTCTTAACTCACAGGTCCACACATCTACAAAAGTTCGAGCTTATGTTTGGAACGAAGGGGAAGCAGGAGATAGAGTATTCTGTCTAATCAACAAAGAATTCATCAATAACTTAAATGCTGAGCGAGAGAGCTTACGTGACGAAGCCAAGAAGAATTTCCTAGAAGCACAGATGACTTTCAAACGCAATCAAGAGAACCCAATTTGCCGCAGACCGGAAGTTGTCCAGTTGTTTTCTTGATCCTTATGAGGTAACGAAGATGAAGAGGAACGGCCGCTATGATGTACACAAAGCAGAACACGTGAAAGGACCAAATCAGACTAGCACAAGCTTCGATAATATGAAGCTGTGGAGGTATGTTATTGACAATGACGATCCGGAATGATCTGGGACTGATGATAATGATCAGGAGGGCCGAGGTGTTGTCCAGAACAGAACGGTTATGCCCGTCCCTAGCAATTGAAAGAGCATCTAGAGACAGCGAATCGGAGCGAGAGTTGTCAGTTGCAGTTTAGGGTTGAAAGTCGTCAGTCGCAGGCGTCAGTTGTCAGTCGAAAGTCGTCGCGAAGCTAAATCAATGTTGTTCTCAGTTGTCTTTTACATACATAACCAATGTACTGTAACCTAACTACTCGGAATCATTCATAATTCTACTGTCTATCAACATAATCATTATAATAAACTTTACATATATAGTGCATCACACTCGAGTTCAGAGCTGTACTGTCTTGACTCTGAACCGTTTTCCTTGTGCTACGATCAAACCACACTCGGCGACAGCGTCAGAACGCTGGCCTCTCGCTAAAATGGTACTTTTTGAAGAGACAAAAGACAGGCAACCAATCACAACACAATTGGAGGCTGATGCAATACTACAGACACACACAAACTTGACATGATGCGACATGCCCAAAACTACAACCACACACACAAACTTGACATGATGCGATATGCCCAAAACTACAACCACACACATACAAACTCGGTATGCGCTGACATTTACATATATACATATATGGACAGGTATAGCGACATATCTCCATTTTTCTGGCGGAGATACGTCGCTTTTTAAACGGCGAAGATATGAAGTTGTAAAACGACATATCATCGCCGGTGATCTGCGAGGAGATATGTCGTTATTCTAACGGTGGAGATATGTCGGCGGAGATATGTCGTTACCCCTATAAAGATACTTTTTTATTTTTTTCACTACTTTGTGTTTAAATATATATTTATATACATTGTTGCATTTTTTTTTTATTGTATATGTCGGAGATTGAATTAGGCATTTCTAATAATTTGAATTGTGTGCCTACTGTTAAGGCGAATTGAGCAGTGTTGAGTATTGAATATTTATTTATTTATTTACGTCAACTAACACAGCAGTCGACGAAAAAGCTTAAGCTAAAGACAGATAGTAATTAAATGAAGAAGGTAGCTTAGCTTTATACACAACTAAACATCCCCGGCCCGGTGGAGGTGTTTTATTTGCACAAGGTGCCAGCTATGCCCCGATTCACAGCCAATGTGGCCAGGGATGAGTTGCAGCCAATCCAAGTCCAGAATATTTTCATTGGTTTCGCTGTAGATGATTAAAAAGTATAGCGCGAAGAGAAGTGACAGAAAGATGAGGAGAGATAAGGTGAGAAAGGTTGTTAAAAGATTGGCAAAGAACACGAAGAGGTTCGTGAAGAGAGTAGTTAGTCAGACATCTACTAAGGTGAATAGGAAAAAAGTTTCTGGTCCGACGTGAGGGACCAGATACAGCGTATCTAGTAAATTGGTAGAAATGACTTCGCCGTTGACTAGTTTATGGAGAAAGAGAATGCCAAAAACAAGCCTACGGTTATAAAGTGAAGGAAGATTAATAAGAAGAAGTCTGTCAGAATAAGAAGGTAGGCGAAGACCCGGTTCTCAATTTAGACCGCGTAGCGCAAACTTAAGGAATTGCTTCTGTACCGATTTAATACTACGCTGGTGAACATCATATTGCGGGTTCCACACTGGCGAGCAATATTCTAGAGTAGGGCGAACTAACGAAGTGTATAAAACCTTTGTTACATAGGGATCATCAAATTCTTTGGCCCAACGTTTAATGAAGCCGAGAAGGCTGCTTGCTCTGTTGACAATTGAAGAAATATGAACATTAAATGAAAGTTTAGGGTCAAACATAACGCCTAAGTCTTTGAATGATGGAACACAATCTAACAGAACAGACTTAATAGAGTAATGAGCTAGGAGCGGAGACAAACGACTGAAAGTCATAAAAGAACACTTAGAGGCATTAAGGTGTAATTTATTAACGTGGCATCAATCACAGAACGCATCGAGATCTGATTGCAAGTACTGTTGGAAAGAAGGATCATTATAGGAATAACAAATCTTGACGTCATCCGCAAACATGAGCACGCGTGAATGAGCCAAGGCCAAAGGCAAATAATTTATAAACAATGTAAATAATAATGGGCCCAGATGATTGCCTTGGGGTACACCTGACTTAACTCGAACAGTTTTAGATATCGAGGAACGAAAAGACACCTTTTGGGTTCTGCCAATAAGATACGACTTTAACCAACCCAATAGTTTTGGTGAAAAACCCATGATGTTAAGTTTCGCGAGAAGCAAAGAATGATCAACCGTATCAAAAGCCTTACTGAAGTCAGTATAAATAACATCAGTTTGACACTTTTTACGGAAGCCATGGTGTACAAGGGTAGTCAATTCTAAAAGGTTGGTAAGCGACGAACGACCTTTCATGAAACCATGCTGACAAGGAGAAATAGTGGATCTGGATAGATGTTGAAGTGAAGACGTAATAATTTTCTCAAACAGTTTAGGTATTGCCGAAAGTTTGGCAATGCCACGGTAGTTGGAAACATCCGATTTGCTACCCTTTTTAAAAAGCGGAATAATAAATGACTCCTTCCAAATATCATGAAATCTACAAGTCTCACTCGATATAAAGAATAACCGAGCTAAAGGCTTAGATAGGGAAATCGAACACATTTTAAGGACTAATCTAGAACTGTTTAACACTAGATATGTGCGATGACAGTATACGCTGTCATCGAGTGTGGCTCGGTGTGCGGTTGAGAGAATTCAGTCTCTTTTCCTTCTGGAATTCAACCTGAAAGCACGTCGAGACTCGCTGCACAAACCTAGTGATAAAAATGGAAGCCAATAATGGAATCAACGATTCAGGAATCCCTGAAATCCTCAACTCTCCGATATCAGAAGTGGGATCTAACTTAAGACCAACAATAAATGAGGAGCAGTTTCGCATTTTGATGTGATGTCAATTCGATTAGTAGAACCCACCAAGACTGTGCAAAGACGCCCTTACAGATTCAGTGTCAGTGAAAGAGAATTACTCCGGTCAAAATTTCAAGAGCTAATAGATTATAATGTAATAAGGCCGAGCAGTTCACCTTATGCTAGTCCAGCACTCTTAGTGAAAAAGAAAAACGGATCTGTAAGACTCTGTGTCGATTATAGGGAATTAAATAGAAATACCATTGCAGATAAGTTTCCTCTACCCATTAATTTCAGATCAGATAGCTAGATTGCGTGGAGCGAGATACTTTACTTGCTTGGACATGGCTTGCGGGTATTATCAGGTCCCATTACACGAGAACTCCATTGAGTACACTGCATTCGTCACTCCCGACGGACAATTTGAGTTTTAATCGATGCCGTTTGGTATAAAGAACGCACCGTCGGTTTTTCAAAGAGCAGTGATGAAAGCAGAGGGCGATTTGGCATTTTCGTACGTTATCGTCTATATGGATGATATAATGATTGTGGCGTCAACTAAGGAAGAAGCTATTGAAAGATGAGAGAACGTCTTGAATATTTTGACTAAGGCAGGCTTTTCGTTTAATGTAGAAAAATGCTTATTTTTGAGGGATTCTGTTCAGTATCTGGGATACGAAGTACAGGCGGGTGAGATTCGTCCAAATTTGCGTAAAATTGAAGCATTAAGCGCATTGCCACCACCCAGGTCAATTACAACATTGAGGCAATTTATAGGATTGGCTTCATATTTTCGCCAATTTGTACCAGGATTCTCCCAGCTATTGAAACCTCTTTACTCTCTTACATCTATTAAAATTAATTTTGATTGGACGAATGAATATGAGAAGGTTTGTAAACAGATTATTGATATCCATACAAGCAAACCAATCTTGGTAATATTTGATCCTAAACACCCCATAGAACTGCATACAGATGCAAGTGCCATTGGCTATGGAGCCATACTTTTGCATCGAATTGAAAATAAACCGTATGTGGTTGAATATTTCAGTAAAACTACTAGTGTGTGCGAATCGCAATACACGTCCTATGAGTTAGAAACACTCGCGGTAGTTAATGCAGTAAAACACTTTAGACATTATCTACATGGTATTAGGTTTGTCATTTTTACTGATTGTAATTCGTTAAAGGCTTCTAGAACAAAAATTGAGCTATCACCTGGAGTGTATCGCTGGTGGGCATTCCTTCAAGCATTCGATTTTGATATTCAATATCGCGAAGACAAACGTATGGCCCATGTAGATTTTCTGTCAAGGATTGCTTTGCCTGATAAGAAAAAAGAGAATCAAAATAAAGTTGTAGAAAAACATGTACAGTTGATGGAAATTTCTGAAAATTGGATCCAAGCCGAACAACAACGTGATCAGGATATTTTGCAAACAATTAACAAGTTGAGTGAGGGTGAACTTTCTAAAGATTTAGCTGAAACTTATGAGATGAGAGCTAATGTGCTTTACAGAAAAATTCAAAGAAATTGTAGGACTCGTTGTTTGCCAGTCATTCCTAGAATCTTTAGATGGTCTGTAATAAACCAAATACATGAATCGATCTTACACTTAGGTTGGGAAAAGACCCTAGATAAAGTGTACGAGCATTACTGGTTTACGGGAATGGCGAAGTACATTCGAAAGTTCAGAAATCAGCGTCCGGAAAAGTTCAAGTGGAACTGGACTCGATTCCGAAGATTAACATACCTTGCCACACGTTGCATATAGATATCACTGGAAAACTAAGTAGGAAGAACAATCGTAAAGAGTATGTCATTGTTAAAATCGATGGTTTTACAAAATATGCTTATTTGTACCACAGTACAGTTAGTTGCATTGACGCATTAAAATCATCGATTGCGCTTTTTAAAGTACCTGCTTGATTAGTGGCTGATCAATGCAGAAGTTTCACGGGATTGAAATTTGTCGAATTCTGTGCTTCTCAGAAAATTCTGCTTCACCTGATAGCTACAGGTGCTAGCCGGGCAAATGGACAGGTCGAAATAGTGATGAGCACTTTAAAAAATCTATTAACTATCGTTGAATCCAGTGAGCGTTCATGGCAAGATGCTATAGGGGACGTTCAATTAGCATAAAACTGTACAGTTAATCGAGTTACAAAATCGAGTCCGTTAGAATTATTAATCGGTAAGAGTGCTCGACCATTGGGATTAGTTCCTATTGATGATGATGAGACAGCGATAGACTTAAATGAACAAAGATCTCAGGCTAATGCTCATAGAAGTATTAGAAGGCGATAGATATATCATGAAGTCCATGTCAAGTAAAAGACAGTATAAGTACGTATAGTTTACGGAGAATGCCAGAGGTACAGGTACCAAGCGAGCTGGATGTCGACGGAGATGAGTTTCATCTGATGAAACGGGTGAAACAGACCGTAATGGCACAGCTGGAAGAGACTGTGGTGAAACGGGTGAAACAGACCGTAACAGTTGGAAAGGACTCTGATAAAAAGATGGGTGAAACAGACCGTATGGACTAGTAAATAGGCACAAGGGGAATGATGTTTTTAGAAAGAGTGTTGTTGTCGATGCTACGTGGTGGTAGCTTGCCGTGGATTCTTGAAACGTAAATGAGAACATAAAGAATGGAGAATGTTTATAAAACTAAAAGAGAAAATGTTGTTTGATAAGAATGAAAATGTGGAGGTTATAAAATAAGAAAATATTGAAAGCATTGTAATGTTTAATGAATTGTAAAAGAAATATGAACAAACGAATGTTGAAATAGGCAAGTAGAATATATGAAATAAGAATTTTAAGTTATGAAATATTTTATAGCAAATAAGAGATTTTGAATTAACATTAAACTGGATTTGTCAAACTGTATAAAACAGAATGTTTTTGGTTCAGTTAGTTAAAACAAAGATGTGAAAATGATGTTTGTAAAAGTGGTTTATATTCCTGCTACACGAGGACGCGTAATTTGTCAGGATGACCGTTTCGGAGATTGTAAAAGTGGTTTATACTCCTGCTAAACGAGGACGTGTAATTTGTCAGGATGACCGTGTCGGAGATTGAATTAGGCATTTCCAATAATTTGAATTAAGTGCCTACTGTTAAGGCGAATTGAGCAGTGTTGAGTAATGAATATCATGACTGATGTAGAACTGTTTAACACTAGATATGTGCGATGACAGTATAGGCAATAATGGAATCAACGATTCAGGAATCCCTGAAATCCCCAACTCTCCGATATATACATGTGTTTATGTGTTTAGAAATATATAAATTAGTATTTATGTATGTATATATTGTTTTTTTTCTGGATATATTTATTGTAACGGCGCAAAGATCGCCGATCGCTACAAAAGGTGGCACTTTTTTATTAGGTCATTGGTATACTAGTGCTCTCCTGCTGGGCTAATCGAGGAATTTGAGCTGACCGTTTTGCAATGAATATGGTAATGGTCTACACTGCGCGTGAGGGTACTTATGTATAAATTGAATATGCCTTGGTGTACCGCACCATACACCGCAAACAAACCACTGTGTAATTAGAATTTCCACAACTTTGGGGCTCGTCAGTGATAAGGTTGAGTTCCAAAACTTCGGGGGTTCGTCCGGGAAAAGGTTGAATTCCCACCACTTTGCGGGCTCGTCCTGAAACGTTAGACGGATTGTACATAAATAATCAAATTGTTGTAGTCTGAGATCCGTTACTGTACATCAATCATCAACTTGTTGCGCAAAAAACGTAAAACCCATTGGAAAAGTTGTGAAATTCAACCAATTCTTGGAATAAGTCGCACATAGGAAAGAGTGAGACAGCAGCAGACACAATGACCGTCAACTAAAAATTATTGGCTCTCTGTCAAATTCCCTTAGTAGTATTTGTACGAATATCACGTCAACTTCATCGGACAAGTTGCTTTTAATTTTAATTAAGTGCACTGACTCATTAACTATATCAATCACTCCCTTTACACTTTCTGCGGATTCATTGTTGATCATCGGTAAGTCAACGATCCGATCTAATTGTTCGGAAAATACCCTCCGAATATTTTCATACCGCTTGGATATCAGATCCCAAGCGGCACTATAATTGTCAGCTGAACCTGACAATAGATAAGCTACCTTGCTTCGCCTTTTAACGCGGACTTAAATAATTGAACTTAAGAAACTTAAATCTTCTCTTTTTTTAATTAATTCCGTAAATAATTCCAAAAACAGGTCCCATTCTCTAGCCTCTCCAGAAAATGTGGGTATCTGTATCTTTGGCAACATTGGGAATTCGCCTCTTACGTCTACATTCTCACTCTAACATTTTTTGTTCATTTTCATTTCTAGCACTGATAGTGAATTCCGGAAATCGAATTCTAAATCATCCATTCTTAAGTCTTGCATAATTTGTCAATACCTGCCACGCCTTAACTTTCTCCCATTAATAATTGATCTTATTAACATGTACTATGTATGTCTCATTGCCTGTTGAATTGTCTATATTGCGTAAATCTTTGACTACTCTATCCAAATATTCCTGGAGCTGTTGGGATCTATCCAAAAATATATTCTGGTTAACATTAGCGTTCTCATTACTAGAGGTCGCATCCCCGCGCGACTCTCCTTTGCTATCTTCAAACATCTCTGTAATGTTCTCTTCTGCTTCAACGCACGCCGACTTACTAGTGCCTGGTTATTCTGCCTCTTCTATGGCTATAATTTTGGCAATTATCTTTAACACCCTTTTGTGTATTTTATCTCTGAAACAGTGATGATCGAAACCTGGAGCATACTGGAGCAATTTGTTGTGATTAAGTATCCATTGATTCCTTATCTCTGTTTCTAAGATCTAGTGCTTCTAACTGCATAATATACCTCGTTGCATCCTTAAAATGTGTTCGATTTCCCTATCTAAGCCTTTATCTCGGTTATTCTTTATATTGTAATATACTTTTAGGGATAGGATTAGGCCACATACTTTTAGGGATAGATTATAAGTAACTAGAACTTAAGCATAATGTCTAGCTTTAAGTACCGTTAAGGACACTAGCCATAAGACCAATGTAAATGCTCCCCTAGAAATACCGGGCTTGCGGCCCCAATAAATCACTTCAAGTCAAACCTTGCCTTCGCCTACTTCACGGCGATCCTGCCTACCATTGGCAACAAATAAAAAAGCAATAAGTCAACAATCGAGCAAGAATTAACAGCAATACATTGGGAAATTCAATATTTCAAACCATACATATACGGAAAAAAATTCCTAATTAGAACTGACCATCAGCCATTAACATACCTATTTTCTCTAAAAAACCCATCGTCAAAGATTACTAAAATAAGGCTAGAATACATCAGGGGACAAGAAAATTTCGCAGCGGATGCTCTCTCCAGAATTGATTTTGAAAATATAAAAAACATAGAAACTAATAAAATACTTAAAGTAGCAACAAGATCAGAAACAGAAAATTAACACATAAGGAAAACAAAATTAACAATAACAGAATAAAAATACCAAGAATATATAAAATAATAAATCCTAACGAAGCCAAAAAATACGCGCAAATTAAATTCAAAAAATGCAAATGTTTTATTACCAAAAATAAAGAAAAATTACTCTTCTTCAACATAGGCGATTTGATCATTAATGGAAGAATAGATCTAGATCGATTCCTTCCAAGGCTTGAAAAAGAAGCCGGTGCTCAAAGAATCTATAAACTGAATATAGACATGTCAGAAAAACTATTTAGGGCACTTACACTAAATGAACTAAAACAAAAAGGAAAAGACACATTAAAGTATTTAGAAATAGCAGTTCTACCTCAAGTAAAAGTAATAACAAATAAATAAGAAATAAGAAATACATTAAATAAATATCATAATGACCCAATAGAGGGAGGTCACTGCGGGGTAAACAGAACACTAGGAAAAATAAAAAGGGATTTCTTTTGGAAAAATATGTCTCGGGATGTTGCAACATACATCAAAAATTGCGAAAAGTGCAAACTAGCCAAAGTAACCAGACACAACCACTCCCCATTGATCATAACACTAACCCCTGCAACCACTTTTGACACAATAATAATAGATAGGTACAATTGGGCCATTACCAAAAACAATGAATGGTAATGAATACGCAGTTACTATTATCTGCGATCTGTCCAAATATCTCATATCAATACCAATACCAAACAAAAGTGCAAACGGCGCACCATCATCAAACTCTTGGAACAGTAGAATGAAGCCATAGAACTTTCAATGAGTACATCAGGTCATATATATCCATTAAAAAAGACGATTGGAATGAATATTTAGCATACTTCACATATTGCTTTAACACCACTCCATCCACCGTACATTCCATTCCCATTCTCATCCGTAACTGTAGAAACTTAACATCATGGGTTTTTTCCCAAAACTATTGGCTTGGTTAAAGTCGTATCTTATTGGCAGAACCCAAAATGTGTCTTTTCGTTCCTCGATATCTACAACTGTTCGAGCTACGTCAGGTGTACCCCAAGGCAGTCATCTGGGCCGACTGTTATTTACATTGTTTATAAATGATTTGCCTTTGGCCTTGGCTCATTCACGCGTGCTCATGTTTGCGGATGACGTCAAGATTTGTTATTCCTATAATGATCCTTCTTTCCAACAGTACTTGCAATCAGATCGCGATGCGATTGTGATTGGTGCCACGTTAATAAATTACACCTTAATGCCTCTAAGTGTTCTTTTATGACGTTCAGTCGTTTGTCTCTGCTCCTAGCTCATTACTCCATTAAGTCTGTTCTGTTAGATTGTGTACCATCATTCAAAGACTTAGGCGTTACCCTTGGAGAGGGTATTATAAAATTGATCAGATGTTTGTAACGCACAGAAGGAGACGTTTCCGACCCCATAAAGTATATATATTCTTGTTCAGCATGAGAAGCTGAGTTGATATAGCCTTGTCCGCCTGTGCGTATGCGTTTTACTCAGCCTTCTTAAGAGCTATCGGGCTGAAATTTTTTTCGGGGGTTTTTATTACCCTGGAAAAATAAAGTATGAAAACCATTAGGATCGGACCACTATATCAGATAGCTCTGGAAGAACTAGAAGAAACATTTTCTTAAAAATCGAGTATGCTATGAAATTTACATATGTGATAATATTGAATATAAAACCCCAGATCCCAAAATTTGAATATGATCGGATAAATATAACACAAGTTACAGTCAATATAATAATCGACTCTGCTCCCAGCTCTGCCGGCAGCGCTGCTTGCTGTCTACTACGTCTTTCGTCATCATCAGAGTACATGCAGACAAACATGCGTATGCGTGCGTTGCTTTGCTTAGGGAATGGGGGAAGAAGTAGAACAAATTGTAAAATAGAGAGTCAAATTGTTTTGTTTGTATATTGATGAATTGATTTGCAGAAAACAAATTTTGAACATGTAAAATTATTATTACCAAGGACTGCAAGGGTATATAAACTTCGGCATAGCCGATGCTAGCTTCTTTGATTTTTAATATTGAGTGAATATTTATTTATTAAGCAATATTTTGCATTTATTTTATAATCTGTCTCTTACCACTGGTGGGGGAAAACTAGAGTTATTTTATTTTGCTACCTACAGCTGATCTTAGCATTAACACTTGCATAAGAATTCAGACTTTAAGGAGCTGATTCACTCTCTGAGTCTCTGACCACAGGTGGGGGAGAACTACAGAGTTCTTTTTTATCGAAGGACCAAACATGATCTATCCGGGGCGAAGGACCAAAAATGAAGAGGAATTCAGCACTGCAACTAAAAGCACGATCTTCATTCTTTGAATTCAAAATATGAACTTTGAATTTTATTTACAAAAGTGTTGTGTATGTAAATGAAATCTTAAAATGAAGGGGACGACAATTGTTTTTGAAAATACTTATTCTAATGACACACGTTTTTCGGGGGTTGAAAATTGCTTATATTTCATGCTCAGCGTGGGCTAATTGATACCGCGCCGCTGACATAATCTTAAGTGTTTTCCACAGATTGTGGATGCATTTTTTGTTTGGAATTCAGCAATAATTGTCATATGAATCTTTATCACTTATTTTTGTTTAATGTTTTTCTTTTGTCTTGCATAATTCAAAGAATGAATCGGTCTGATTTGATGAAGCCATTTTAGATGAACACGATGTTTATTCTTAAACAGATTACTTAATTTTTCGTGTTATGAAATTTCCATACTCCAAAGGCGTAAACTAAATAATGGTCTGATTATAGGTTTGCCACTTATGCTCTATTTCCAACTGTATCCGATTTAACAATACTGTTACCAATCAAACTTATTTATTTCTTATAATAATTAATTTAATTGTTATAATAATCCGTAAACGTATTATGTCCCGAACTTCCTGCTTTTTTCATTGGTTAAATATGTATTCCGTGATACATATTGACAGGACCCAGAGGCTTGAGGTCACAAATGCAATTTAACTTAATGGTGCTCCCAAACACTTGCACACATCCTGATTGGTTTATGGCCGGACCACACAACCAAGTGTATTTTTTTCTTTCTTTTCGGATTACGTTAGAGCATAAATTATCGATAACATGATGTACTCGTTGTTGTAGGAAAAAAACAGAAACAAGCTATATTGGGTTGTTTCCAAGTTTAAATATTTTCCGTTGATTTTTCAAACTTTAAACGACAAGCGCGTACTACAACACTTATAAGCATACCGTTAGTAAAAATCTTGAATAAATTTATTTGATCGATAAATTCATTCCCAAAAAAAGACAGGTGTAATATACATATAGCAACGTTGTAGTGTTCTTATGATAAAGCCTTTACTGTTTGGTGCGGTACACCATCAAGGCATATTCAATGTAAGCCACTACCATATTCATTGCAAGACGGCCGGTTATGTTGGCCTTCACACGGCCCCACTGCATAAGCTAAGATTGCAATGTCAGCACAACCTTGGCCCATATAAGGCCGAAATTTTTCAATAAAGAATTAATTATAATCCTGACCATCGGCTAACCAAAAGCTCCCGCAAGATTAAGGCACAAGAAACGTAACTAGCAATGTTTTAGATAAAGTTAAAGAGATAAGTAATCGATGATCGTACTCTCGAGTCGCGCGGAAATGCGACCTCCAGTAATGAAAACGCTAATGTTAACTGCGAGATATTTTTAAATAGAGTCCGACAACTCCAGAAATATTTAGAGGTAGTTAAGTTTAAATGTACAGGCAATTGGACATGGATATTATACATAAATATATTAATAAAATAAATTATTTTTGGAAGAAAGTTTAGGCGTGTCAGGTATTAACAAGTGATGTAAAATTTAAGAATACTATGGACGATTTAGAACTCGATGTCAAAAATTGTCAGTGCTAGAAATGAATTGTGAGATTGAGAATGTAACCGTTAGAGCGAAAATTCAGGAACTCACCTTTTCTGGAGAGCCTAGAGAATGGGACTTGTTCTTGGAATTATTTGCGGAATTAATTAAAAAAAGAGAGGATTTAAGTCTCACTCTTTATTTGCCAAATCTTAATAGGGAAAGTTACAAAGATAAATGGTCTAAATAGGCCATAATAGGCCAAAATACTAAATTTGGTTTGATCGTCTCGGAATGCACCAAAGGAATAAATCTATAGTTTCAACAACAATAGGTGTCACAGGTTTTAAACAGCGTTAGGAGAAAAAAAGGGAAAGGGTAAAAATAAATACAGCACAATTCCAAACAAACTCAACAACAAAACTAAAGTAATAAATTTTTGCCCCCCGGCAGGATCTCACTTCGGAGGAAAATTAGAAACTGGGAAGAAAAGGTATATATCCCAGACCCATATCGGGCGATATTAGTAAACCAATTTGGTAAACTATACAACAGAATAGGACGTTAGTTATAAGAAGAATAACATTCATTTGTTAGGGTTAACTTCTCTCATGTAGCTCGTCATGCTTCTTTAACAACAGTTATCTTACTAATGACAATATTAATATTAATTTGTCTAAGACAAGCTATTAAAAATAAAGTCCAAAATGTCACATTTGGCGGCCCTTTGCAGAATGTTAAAGAATAAACATCGTGTTCATCTGAAGCGGCTTCACCAAATCAAATGCACTAAAGAAAACATAATACAACTGTACTTTGTCAAAAACAACTAATCTAGCATATGACTAGAATTACAATCAGCCACACACATTGTAGAAGTGGTCGACGCCGTGCCCAAAATAATAATAATTTTCAACCGCCGAAATCTTGGGTTTGAGTCTCATTAGAATAAGATATTTTAAGAACAATTGTTACCTCCTAGAGCCTAAGATTCCCGATATAAACTCCATACTTTTGTTAATAAAATCAGTTCATATTTTAAATTCAACGAATGAATATTGGGTTATTCTTCTTCCCTATGCAGGCCAACTACTCAATTAGCCGCTGCGGTGGCCAAAAAGTTTATTCAACTCAAATTCCACTAAGAAGATTGAAAGTTTGTTTTTTGGCATGCAGATGGAGAGTGATAGAAAGGGAGAGAAGGAGAAAGTAGAAGATATTTAGAAAGACATTTTATTTTATTAGGTTAACTAAGTAAAACAAGGAGAAAACGGCATGGCAAAGAATTCATCTTACAATCAGTAATTAAAACCCAGACGGAGAAAGTTTTGCAACACAAAATCTTGAGTGAATATACTCAAAAGTATGCAATAGAACACCAGGAGGTAAGAAGCGCGTGTTACGTGAAATGTAAACCAAAAATCTGTTACAATTTCAAATTACAAATAAAACAAGTTCTGTTAGCTTAGGACCATAGCGAAACCCACAGTGGCGGCTCAACTTGACTGCCACGCCCAGACACACAGTTAAAGCAAATATTGAGTTTATCCAAAATTAAAGAGTTTTAGCCGATGCGAGGCCAGTCACGTTAAAGTGGCAGCTGATTGTGACACACACCTTACAAATAAAAACAAATAAAAATAGAAAAAAAGACAAAATCAAACTCCCCAGTCAATGACAGAAGCATAAATCTAATCAAGTGGCTATCGCTTCCCTTTCCTTTTCATGTCTACAAATTCAATTCGCTGACGATTTCATTATCTCTAGATATAGTTGGTTCTGTGTTTGTTTTTGTTTCTCCACAATTATTGACAGCTTTGTAAATGCATTGCACAATTTATGATGGGCCACACATAGGCCCGGACTGTGACCCTAAGGGCCCACCGGGCATACAAGTTGAAGGGCCCCCTATACTATTTGCCCTTAAAATTATTTGTGAGGCAAATGAAAGGTTTTACATCAAGTTTGATCGTTTATCTTTTTTCAAAAATGCGTTTCTACGTAAGGCGTAATTTTACTAGATTTTAACACTCATCAAACAGTCAAAAGTTTTTCAAGTGAATTGCTCTGTAACGAAAAGGCATTAATAATTCGTTTATCTTCAATTTGATTCAAGTTTTTTTAATTATGGAAAAATGACACACACTTGCCAAAATATAGTTTTGGTAGGAAAATCTATGGAAAAACTATACAATTATAGTACATTGAAGGGACCCCTTAACGTCTGGGTCTCAGGCCGGTGGGCCAGTCCGGGACAGCCCACACACATACACACACAACAATGTTCAACAAATATTTGTCAGAAGGCGTGTTTCCTGCCATTCGGAACTCCAAGACCTTGTGCTACTCCCAAGCTCGAACAAGCCAGCAGAAGATCCATCTGCATATAGGCCCATCTGCCTGCTGGACTCGACAGGAAAGATGTTCGAGAAGCTAGTAGCGCTCCGTGTAGGATCAGCCATCTAACGGTCTGGCGATCTGTCTTTGATGCAGTTTGGATTTAGAAAGGCTAAGTCAACAATAGACGCCTTAACAACAGTCGTCTACATTGATAGTAAAGCCATCGAGGGACAACGTCTGGTGAGCACACTCGACGTCAAGAATGCGTTCAACTCGTCGAATTGGAGCAGGATTCTCTATGCCCGGCGTTCTATTCTACTATCCTGCGCATCTAATTATCCTAGTGGAGGATTATTTTAGCACAAAAGGCGGCTCCAAAATGCACTTGGTACAAGGAGGTGTTCCCCTGTGTTAATAAGCAGCCGAAAAAGTGTAGAAAGAGCGAAAATCACACTCGAGACTTGCACGATTGAATCGGTGAGGGCTTTAAAATACCTGGGAGTAATGCTGGACACTCGACTCAGCTTTAGAGAGCACTTGACGCACACCAGCACAAAAGCTGCAGACGTTGGGCGAGCTATAAATCGCATCATGCTCAACAACAGGGGCCCAAGACAAATGCAACGGCTACTGCTAGCGTCCGTACTAAAGTCAAAAACAAAACTCAAGATTCGTATACGACTCCCCCAGCAGGACCTCACTTTAGAGGTAAGATGAAAGCTGAGGTAAAAGTTTATGGCCCCCGGCAGGACCTCAGTTCGGAGGTAAAGTAAAATCTGAGGAAGCAAAAGTATATATCCCAGAGCCAGTATAAAATGAGAATACTCAGATGGCAATGGTTAAATTAAATAATGATCATCTAAGAAATAGTGCCAAAATAGATTCCGGTAACATATTGTCCGAGGCTGTATTACAAAAAGGGCAGATATTGCAAAATCTTTACAAAGGGACAACATTTAATCCGAATAACTACTCAAAATTCAAATTCCAGCAAAAGCCACATTGGCTTATGCCGAAAAGGCTAGAAGTTCACAAAGTAATACACATCAGGAGTGGGTAGATATCCCGAAACAGAAATTGTTAAGCATTCGGCGGTATTAGTAAACCAATTTTGTAAACCATCCAACAGAATTGGAATAAATAGGGAGTCAGTTATAAGCATTATACTATTGAATTGCTGGATTTAACTTCCATCATGAAGCTGGTCAAACTTCTTTAATAACAGTTATCTTACTAATGATAATAATAATATGAATTTGTATAAGACAACTAACTATAAAAATAAAAACCAAAAAAGTCGCGTTTAGCGGCCCTTTGCATCTGATGGCATCACCAAATCAGATGAACTAAAGAAAATGTAATACATCTATACTTTTGTCGCAAACAACTAACTTAGCAAATGACTAGAATTACATCTAGCCACACAGGTCGTGAAAAAACACTTGTAATTTTAAACTAAGATAAAAGATCACTATGGCAGGATGTTAAGTGGCCGACGTCGTAAAAAAAGTACCTAAAATATTAATAATTTTCAACACCCGATAACATGGGTTTGAGTCCCACTAGAATAAAATATTTTAAAAATAACTGTCACCCCCAAGGCCAAAGATTTCCTACATTAACTCCATATTTTTATACCCTTGCAGAGGGTATTATAAAATTGATCAGATGTTTGTAACGCACAGAAGGAGACGTTTCCGACCCCATAAAGTATATATATTCTTGATCAGCGTGAGAAGCTGAGTTGATATACCCATGTCCGTCTGTCCGTCCGTCTGTGTGTACGCGTTTTACTCAGCCGTCTTAAGAGCTATCGGGCTGAAATTTTTTTTGCGGGTTTTTATTACCCGGTAAAAATAAAGTATGAAAACCATAAGGATCGGACCACTCTAGAAGAACTAGAAGAAACATTTTCATAAAAATTGAGTATGCTATGAAATTTACATATGTGATAATATGAGAGTAAAATTGTTTTGTTTGTATATTGATGAATTGACTTGCAGAAAACAAATTTTGAACATGTAAAATTATTATTACCAAGGACTGCAAGGGTATACAAACTTCGGCATAGCCGATGTTAGCTTCTTTGATTTTTTAATCTTTGTATATAAAATTAGTTCATACTTTTTTATTTCAACAAATAAAGATTGGGTTATTTTCCTTTTTCCTGGAATCATTATTCAATTTGTTTAAATTTAAATTATGCCATACGACAAAGTCTTACAACTTACGGTAACAAAGCTTACGGAAAAGTTGGAAGAGAATAATTTGAATAATTTGTTAAGGAAACAAGGCAGGGTTAAAAGGAAGGCTAATATCTTTTTTCGAGGACTCACTGGAGTGTAGCTTATAAGTAGTAAACGACCAAGAAGAGGTACCAAGTAAAATGGCGATCACACAAAGTTCATTTTCAATTTAAAATTGTTAAAATGAGCTGCGAAACTGTTTGTCAGTAGCGAAAACGGTCTTACCGATTGGATTAGTCTAAAATCAGCTTTAGAGCGAGAATTTGTAGAGAAGTTGTCCCCAAAACAAGTACATAAGCTACTGGAAAATAGAAAGAAAAAACAGAGTGAGATCGAATATTTTTATGAAATAAAGAATTTGGCGAAAAAGAGCTTAGTTGTTTAAGTTGTCTAAAGTTTCGAAATTCGAGAAGAAGCAGCAGGATATTACTATTAATAAGCGAAAAACTGTAAGGAGAGCGAGATTAAGTATTTTAAATGTTACCAGCCAGTAATAAGGCGAATCAGAGTAGCACGCAAGCCAAAGAGTCATAGTCATGCGGTTCAGCAACTTACTCATAATTAGGTAATCTGGTTTTCACAAACATTCAAGTTGGTAATGAGGTTACATCAGCGTTCTTCTATATAGGTAGTGATGTCTCGACTATAAGTGATAGTGCATACAAAAGAGTTTATCCAGTTCCCTTGAGTTCAGATGTCAAAGAGGTATTCGGAATTGTAAGTAAGAAAATTTACACTAAAGGATCTTTTCTATACGTCCTCTCTCCCCCGCGGCGACTCGCCAGCTTATAAATATGTAAACATTTTTCATAAGCAGACCGCCGCATAGTGGGCGATTTGGCGTGTTTACACGTGTTTACACCGATCTTAGATTGTTGAAAAAAACGTTGTTTAATTCATTTTTAATCCAGGTTTTTATGTATTTCACAAAGTGAAGGTATGTATTTTAAGAATCTAAATGTTTTGTGACCTGTGAATATATGTTGTGTTGTTTAATTGTACTTTTAACCATCTGTCTCTCTAATACCCTATTGTTAACCAATTTCATCTTCTGTAGAATAAAAAATTATGAGGCCCGTATTGGCCCGTAAAAATTTTATTTTTGTGATATATTGTTCGTTCTCTATGTGAATTGTCCAACATTAGCTGCCCTGAGCTGCCCATTCTAACAATGTAGCTTTTTTTAACAACCATGTCAGTCTGCAAGCGGAAACTTTTTGTAGTATGGCATGAGGAAAAATAAGTATTCCGCACATGTCGACTACATTTTTTCTAATGTTCTCAAGAAATCGGACTGTAGTGAGCAGGACGACCCTTCAATTTTGGATAAACTCAAAATTTTCCACACAAAGTTGTCTGAAAAGTGGAAAAAAAACAACAAAGATAAGAATCGATTGAAGAACAACAACAGCCTGGCTCAGCGACGGTTTGGTTTTTCTGAGCCGTGAAGAAAAATTGTCTTCAGGGCGAAAACATGTAAATAAAAAAAAAAACTATAGGGCCGGGGCTAACTGCGACCGCGTCAAAGTTTGTATACCCTTGCAACTTTTTTTGGTAACTCTTTCCTTACCCATTAGCCATCAATGTGGAAGAACGTTTTATCTAAAAAGGCTTATGTTTGCGATAGAATGGCTTACAATGGAAATAACGAAGACATTGATCAAAGTCACTGTTTTCAACCGATCGTTCCTATGGGAGCTATATGATATAGTCACCCGATCTTGATAAAATTTGGCACAGTCGTTTATAGGCGTAAAAAATAAATAATCTAATATTAGGTTTCACGACAATAGCACAGAAAGTAACGAAGTTATTGAGAAAAGTCACTGTTCGTGACTTTGGCGTTTGTATGGGAGCTATATGATATAGTGGTCCGATCCGGCTGAATCCAAGATATACAACCCCTGCAGTATATACAAGCATTCGTGCAAAATTTCAGCTCTGTAGCTCTTACGGTCTAGGAGGAGTTTGCGTTGATCCAGACGGACTTCCGGACATGGCTATTTGAACTCGTCTCGTCGTGCTGATCAAGAATTTATATTCTTTGTATGGTCGGAGATGCTTCGTTCTATGCGTTGCACACTTCTGACCAAAATTAATATACCCTTTTTGCAAATAGTTATAGTTCGTGAAGGGGTGGAAAAATCCGAATAAGCCACAAGTGGTTGGCGGGTGCCAATTTCTTCAGAGGTCTAGTGCGTGAGTAATGCAATTAAAACGCGCGAGAACTTCGTTTAAATTAATGATAGTTAATTTGCTTTAAATTACAAGATGTCCCGGCACACACGAGAAATGATTCGGGTTGGAAAAAAGTACAATCGAGAAAAAGAAACGCAATGAAAGAACGGGTGTTCGGGTTGGATGCTCGTACTGGAAGAATATGGCGATTTGCAGGAGAACCCTTCGTCACCCTCCTCAGTATGACTGAATTCGGTTTTGGGAAAAAACCCTACCCCTCACTCTTTGCTGTTCACCCGCGTGAACATACCGCCCCCTTGCAACAAGTTGCACTTGCCTCGCTGGACATGTCTAAGGCTGGGGGATGGCAGCGTTCTCGATCGCCAAGACACGGGTGGAGATGGAGGGGGAACTTTGGATGCAGATGGAGTAGGCGGCACGATGGCTGATGACCTTTGGATAGAATCCCGAATGAAAGGCGGGTGCCTTTCGGATCTTTGCTCTTTGGGTTGGATGTACGCGACAGAGCTGTCGATGTGCAAGAGCGTGTGGTTTTGCTTGGCACATCGATGGCATCCTGCTGTGCTTCTGCAGGAACCATTGGAATGCTCATGAGCCAAGCAGTTCGGGCAGTATCCGTTCCTCAAGACTACCCGTAGCCTGTCGTCAGCTCGTAGTCCTCGAAACTGTCGGCACTGACGGAGCGCGTGTGCCCCTTGACAAACGCGGCACCTGAAGCAATTGGAACTGCGTTCTAAATCTGCTGCCCCTAGAGACATCTTCGGACTTCTGAAGGAGGTGGACCGAGACCTTCTGGACTTTCCAGTAACGGATCCACAGAGAACCCATCCGAACATCGTCTCGATCCCCACTAAAGAATCACCAACATTCTTGATGATTCGTTCCCCAAGGATAGTGGGAAGGAGCTCGGCTCCAAGCACCAAATCCACAGGAGCTCTTTGGTGAAATTGCGGATCAGCGAGCGGAAGGTCAAGCGAATCCTTCTTCACCTTATTCGGGACGGCGCGGGACGGAAGTGCTTCAGCTACACTAGGCAGCACCACGGCGACTGCTTGGAACTGTCGCAGCGGTTCGTCAGGAGGAGAAATCTGTAGGCGGCCCAATACCGCGAATGCTAGTTGATACTTTGCAGCTTGGAGGATTAATCAATTCAAACATTCTTTGGGAAATAAAGGACGCTTCGGATCCCATATCAATCAAAGCGCGGATTTGAAACTGCTTGCCCCGATGATGAATAGTTACCCTCGCAGTACCCAGGAGGCCAGTGTTGCGAGTGGAGGCGAAGTAACTTCCCACGTTTACATGAGGGCTGCTGGAAGAATCGGAGGACGCAGGATTCGGAATTATACAAGCATCAGGTGCTGAGCTCTCTTGCACTTGAGCGGAAAAGGCCTGAGCTCGTGCCCTAGGTTTTCGGCTTACGGATGGAAAGGTCTGACCGCTAGAGTTTGGTTGAAGGACATCTGTGGCCTCTAGTACACGGTGGCGATCAGTTAGGAATCTATTCAGGTCGTGCCAGGATGAGACGGCTGTCTTATTTGGAACGGACTGTTCCCACAACAGAAGGGTGGATTTGGGCATTTTGCTCGTACAGATTGCTATGAGAAGAATATCCCAATTGTCTGTACGAGCCCCGGAAAGCTCAAGACCGGTTAAGCAACCTTGAATTGACGTCTGCAGTTCTCTCAACGCTTTGCCAGACTCTTGTGTTACAGCTGGGATCTGTAGAAGCTGCTTGGCTTGGCTCATAATTAATAATCTATTATTTTCGTATCGCGCAGTGAGGTTATCCCATGTTAAGCTTTAATTGTAGCTATGTGCTTCGCACTATCTTCGTTCTTTTGAGCCGTCAAGGCTTTATAGCATCGTGAAAACTCTGCCTCGACTTTTGTCCAAAGTGACTTAAGCTGGTCTTAGTGTATTTTAACGGAGACGAGTGGCACATCGTCAGCTAAAGCCTGGGCCTCGCGAGTCTCGAACTCCGTTAATGCCTCGCACACGGCAACAAAGTCGGAAAGAGATATCGTAGAGTGTTCTCTGAGCTCAAGCGAGGAGATCGAAACGAAGCTGTAAATGGACTGTATAATTTAAGTATAGAGGAGGAGTTAGAAGAAGAAATGTCTCCTCTTTTTAATGAACACAATGAATAAGCATAGATAGCATAAATGAAATTAGAAGGGTTTATAATTTTCCTCGCAGTTGTGTGAATAATTATAAGGATATATAACCACATGGATATTAAAATTTATACAATGTGGAAAAATGTTGAAATTTATAAGAGTATTTAAAAATATGGAAAAATTGAGATCAGTAGGATTAAGAGTGCCGATAACTTTTGAATGAAGGGAAAAAACTTGGAATTAGTTTTAATTAAACGGACAAGATCAATTTCATCGATCTGTGAGGAAAAGATCAGAATGCACCAAGACAAGCCAAAATATTAATTCCATATAAATAAAATTGTACCTATTTTTTTTTAGAAAATATTTTGCGAATTAAATTCAATCAGTCGATTAGAATATTTTTGCACAATACGAAATCACGAAGGAAAAAATGGATGTCGTGACCGAGTCACGGCTTGTCTCAAGTGTCAGCACTGATAAGACTTGACTGTCAGCAACTATCGGGAGTCAGCTGTTCTGCCGTTGTTTATGTTTTGTGAATTTAATTAATTGTAAATTGTTTAATGAATGAATTATTAAATTGCGGAAAGCCAATCGGAGTGGCTGCAATTAAATTTGTGTGGGTGAATTCAAATTGTATGTGGACATATGTATGTTTGTACATACATATGTACGTATGAGTGTGCTTACCGCGGCAAAATTATTACATATGTGTGTACCTATGTACATATGTATGCATGGATGTAAAAATTAATTAATTAAATTAAGTAAAGTTAAGTGGTACTTTATAAATTCTCGATTATTAAACACCTCTACTTGCAGGTTAGAAAACAGCTGTTTTTACTTGTATGTATGTATATGTGTGTGTTTTTTTTTTTTTTTTTTTGTGTAGGGGGAAAGCATTAAAAGCCGAAAAGTGTGGGACTTGGTATCGACCTTGGTTAGGGGTCACCTCACCGCACTAAAACCTACCCTACTTCCGTATCCCTCTCGCGGAACCAACGCTGAAGTTATTACTTCACGAGGGGGAGATGGCATGAAAGTCTCATCTAGAGTTTAAATTCTGGTTGCGCTGGCGTTCAGCGCGACGCAGGGACTGTATGATCACCGCAGCTAGGTGGCTAACTGCGAGCCAATTGTTTTGCGAGCTAAGTAAGATATCCATCAAGTCATGGACCATGAATGGCCTCCCAATGCCTTGGCTTAGCTCTTCCCTTTCAGCAGTGAATCGCGGACAGAGAAAAAAGACATGCTCTGCGTCCTCAATCGGTCCCATACAATATGTGCAGTAGGGGTCAGATTCGTGCTTAAATCTATGCAAATATGATTTAAAACACCCATGTCCCGTTAGGAGTTGCGTCAAATAAAAATCTGTTTGGCCGTGTGGCCGGCTCACCCATTCCCGCACATTAGGTATAAGGCGGTTTGTCCAGCGTGCGTGGGAAGAATGGCGCCAGCGGTCCTGCCATGTGCGAATGGACACCTCTCTTTTTGAGCTGCTTCTGGCCTCTAAAGCGACAATATCAAGTGGCAACATACCTGATATGATCAAGGCAGCATCTTCGGATACAGTTCGGAACGCACATATGACTCGTAACGCACAGGCTCTGTATTGCGATCTGCAGGCGCGGCTGTATGACTGGATCGCCATCGCTGGAGCCCATATCTTTGCTGCATATAGGAGTACGGATCGTACCACCGTGGTGATGAGCCATCTGCTTTTCTGTCGGGTGCCACCGTGATTGGACATTATCCTTGCTAAGGCTGATGTTGCCCTTGCCGCTTTGTCGGCTACATGGTGGTCGGCAGATGGTGCTTATATGTTAGCCTATGGTCGACCATCACCCCGAGATATCTTATTGCCGGCTTGGAGCGGATGACGCATCCTGCTACATGAATGATTGCAGTCTCCACACGTTTCCTGCTGCTGATCAATATGGCCTCTGTCTTATGTGCAGCCAGAGACAGTGAATTCCTTTGCATCCAGGATACAATTGATCGCACGGCGTCGTTGGTCCTGGCCTCTGCTTCTCCCAGCTCCTTTGCCACTGTGACCACTGCTATGTCGAATCCAATGATCTGCGTCCTTGGTGGCATGTCCAGACGAAGCACTGCGTCATACGTGACGTTCCACAGTGTTGGGCCAAACACCGAACCTTGTGGGACTCCGCCTGTTATTTTATATTCCTGTTGCCCTCTGTCCGTTTCGTATATCAGGATCCGGTCTTCGAAATTCTATTCTGATGCAGCTAAGCGCTGTAGTGACTCAATTATGCACATCCAGCTCCCTGAGTTGAATGCGTTTCGCACATCCAGAGTGGTGATAAGGCAGTACTCTTTGCCTCCTCCTTTCCATCGCTGGCTCTCTATGGCTTTTTTGCCTATTTCGGTGACGGTATGAATTGCGTCGACCGTACTACGCTTCTTTCGGAAGCCAAACTGATGCTCCGAAAGTCCATTCCGAGCGTCGATGTGGGCTTCTAGTCTGTTGCGAATGATCGACTCGAACACCTTTCCCAGCACATCTATCATGCACAGCGGTCTGTACGCTGAAGATTCGTCCGTTTTCCCTCCTTTTGGGAGTAGTACCAGTTTCTGCCTTTTCCATCTTGCTGAAAAGACTCCTTGGCACAGACAGGATTTGAATACATCGGCCAGTTTCGAGGGCTGATTCATTGCGATGAGCTTGATGACACCAGCAGGAAATCCATCAGGGCCAGGCGATTTGTTGCTTCTGATCCGCTTGGCAGCCAGCACGATTTCTTCATCACTAATATACCCGGGATTAGTCTCTTGTTGGGCTCCTGCAACTGGATGCTGTAATATCGGCCGCTCTGGGAATAGCGTTTTTACGATGTCTGCGAGCAGCACACCATCTGTGGGGGATGGGCGTTTGGCAAGATTGCCCATTACCAACTTGTACGCCGCTCCGAAGGGTTGGTCATCGGCATCCGAGCAGAGCTTCTTCCAACAGGCAGCCTTGCTTTGCTTTATGGCTCTGTTTAACAATGCACGCCGCGTCTTATAAGCGTCCAGTAGCCTTTGGAACGAGGGACTCCCTCTGGCCCGCTGCTGCTTGAGTCTGGCTTTAAGGCATTCTTTTCGCGCTTCTGCAATTTCATGGCTCCACCAATACACTGGTTTGCGTGTGCTTCCACCTTGTCTCTTGCGGATCATTGACGCATCACAGGCTTAGCTGATGGCAGAACATAGCCTTTTTACCTGAGTTTCTGCATCCCCTGCACTCCTCTGCTGTGCGTTGTTCATCATGAACAAAAATGCCTCCTCGCTTAGGGTTTCTTGTGACCAAAACGAGAACTTAGGCCGTGCCAAGCGCGTTGTTTGGCCACCACACTCGAATATTATTGCACTATGATCACTGTGCGTGTATACGTCGGAGACTATCCATGTAGAATTCCGGGCCAGGCTCGCGCTTGCAAAAGTAACATCGATTATTGAGTTACGTCCTGCTCTGCTGAATGTTTGTGTGTTGCCGATATTCAGTAGACTCACGTTCAGCGAGGCGAAGGAGTCCAGAAGGATTCTTCCTCTTGCCGTGGTTTTGATGTTTCCACACTCCATCGCCCATGCGTTGAATTCGCCGGCAATGATCACTGGCGGTGATCTTCTGGCGTCGGCGGCTATACAGTTAATAATGGCTGCAAAGTCGTCTATATCCACACTTGGGGCTATGTAGCAGCTAAAAATGGATATGCAGTTGCATTTCGCCCTGGTGTAGCCTCTGTGTCTGCCCACACACTCTAATTGTAATGGAGAATGTCCGCAACTCCATATTGCTGCGCCCATGATGTTGTTTTGGACCCAGGCCGCGTCCTGTTTTACCCCATATGGTTCCGACAAAAGCGCTATGTCGATGCTCAGATCAATAACAGTCTGCTTTAGCAAATCCTGTGCAGCCCTGCAAAGGTTTATATTAAGTTGTAGAAACTTAATTTTTACACTTGTTTGTTGCCTTGACATACAACGGGCATCCTCTGCTCAGAGGCTGCCGCCCTCGTGCTCCTTCTTGCACCTGCACCTAGCTGATGTATGCCCAAAGTGGAGACATTTGTAGCACCTCCTTGGCTCTATTTTTGCTCTTATTCTGCATTCTGCAAGACCAGTGCGAACCGTTCTGGCAGCAATCATTTTCGATGCCTGATTGGCATTCAGCAGCATTGTTGCAGTTTGCGTACCCCTATATGCCTTCCGCATCTTGGGAAACGATTCCTCTGGCAGAGTTTCCTCCGTTAATTTGACGGCTGCATCAAGAACATCGTCGAGTTTGGAATAGAACGGTATATCCCTGATTTCAACTGTGACTCTTTCATAAGCTTGACCCGTCATTCGTCGCCAAGCGCTTGCTGCAACGCCTTATGTAGTACTAGCGTACCGCCGTCGTCATGCCTTTTCATCTCCAGGAGAAGTTCTCCTGCTGCTGTTCGACGCACTCCGCAAACTCCTTCCTTGTGCGAGAGCATGGCAGGGTCAGTCTGGACTGCCTCCAGTACTTTCGCATAGTTCGCAGGGTCACTGCATTGCACCATCAAAGCATCTGGCCGTCTTCTACTCTTGCGTGGTTGACTGTCTTAACGCCACGCTGGGCCGTGTGACAGCTTTCCGATCCTTTGCCCTTTGCCTTGTACCTGTAACATTTGGTGTAGCACTTTTGGCCACAATGGCCGCAAACGTCAGTGGCCGCGTCTCCTATTTTGGCTTATTGGCCCGAGGTCTGCTTTCTAGTTGGGTTTTTACACCATCAAAAACCGTCTTCATTCTTGCCAATTCATCCTTCATGCCACAATTGGCGATTGGATGCTGGCTTGGTGCAGAAATAGCGACCTTTGCAGCTATTTGGTCGACAAGTGCACCGAGTTCAGTGATCTGTTCTTTTAGACCTGTCTGGACGTTTCTTGGCCTTTTTGGTGCTGCTTCTGATTTGTCGGCAGGTGGACTTAATTCACGGCCTCTTTTTGGCGTATCCTCTACTGTGGCGACTGCTGCTGGTGTAAAAGCTGGCAGAGACTTCAAGTTTATAGCCGTCGGTGCCGGATGCGTTCCCGAAAGTATGCAATGTTTTCGGGGGCTGGCCAGCAGGGCTTGGGCGCCCTCTGGTGACCAAGATAGGGCTGTTGTTATCGGCAATAGTTGGTATTAGAAAGTTCAGCAACAAAAGGAGATCGACAATGCAAGGAGAAGGAGAAAGTTCCAAGAGTTTCAGCCCTTGGCAGGAGAAGCGCGGGAAAATTTGAACCCCTCACCCCTTGCGGAGCGCCCAACTCCGATTGGAACGGCTAATTTTTTAAGGCAAACAGAATATTTTGTTACCGGTTGTACTCCACCACGGTGGATGGGCCCAGCAGATTATGGGGCCAGGTGAGCGACATCTCCTCAATGAGCCTCTACTAGTATTCCCTTTTGTTAGTTGCAGGGAACACACACGAATTCAGGTTCGTTAGACGGAGCGACTACAGAACGCGACCGCACTGGTAGGATAAACAAAACCTGTCTGATGTATATGTACATATGTATGTATTGCTATGCAATTGGACTTTTGGACAATCAGAACTTCGAAGAATGGAAAAAAAAATGCACTTCATAAACACAAAAATGATCGGGAAATACCATGTAACCCTTGGAACAGGTCAGGTATGTACATACAAGTATACAAAAGTGTGTAGGTCGCTATGGAAGAGCGGGAAACCTCACACTTTTATAAGTTTGTAATGGAATATAAAGTGAATGAGATTTTTAATAAGAAATGTTGTACTTATCAGGAATTCCGCCGATGCAAGGTGGAATAGCGGAAGGATATCCGGCTCGAAGGACCAATGTTCGTGGATGGGCGGATGGATCCGAATAAGCCACAAGTGGTTGGCGGGTGCCAACTTCTTCAGAGTGCGTGAGTAATGCAATTAAAACGCGCGAGAACTTCGTTTAAATTAATGATAGTTTATTTAATTTAAATTAAGAATTGTCCCGACACACACGAGAAATGATTCGGGTTGGAAAAAAGTACAATCGAGAAAAAGAAACGCAAAAAAAGAACGGGTGTTCGGGTTGGATGCTCGAACAGAACCTGAAATAAAACATAAATACAAACAACCAACAATAAGTTGGCCAAAATGCAATAAATTGGAAGCTGAACTAGACAACATCGAGTTGATTCAGATAAAATTAAAATGAAATCTCAAAGAAGCTAACTTAGGTTGTGCCGAAGTTTATATACTTGTAGTTCTTGGCCATAATATTTTTACTTGTTTCAAATTTTTTTTCTTTATCAATGCACAGACAAACCCTTCCAAATATAATTTCCATTTTTTTTTTTCTTCCCCATGCTTCATGCTGCGACTGGCATGCATACACATACAATTTCTGTAGCGTTGAGTCTGTAAAAAAAAACAACGTTATGGAGTATAAGATTTATTTGTATTTGTATATACACTGGCGATCATAAAAAACGCACCACATAAAAATTTCATGTTTGTTTTGGAATCACTCAGATAAAACTAAGAGAATAAGATTTCTTTTTTTAGGAAAAAGGCGTTATGGAGTATAAAATTTATTTGTTCACTATCGATATCCTTGATTTTTGCCTTAAGCAAAAATACAGAAAAATTGACAAAAATTCAATGCTTAGAGGATAAAATTTTTTGTGGGCTCAAATGCGATGTAATTTTTATAGCTCTTTTCATTTTTTGAAAAGTAATGTTAAATGAAAATAAAAAACTAAAAGGTTGTCACGCCACCTCTAGCCTGCATAACCGCCATTATCCGCGACGACATTGAATCAACAAGGACCCGCGGAGTATCCTAGGTGATAACGTTGTGCCAAACATTTTCCAAGAACGAAATGAGCTGCGACTTATTTTGCGGTTTCTGGTTTCCTTTCATTTCGTGTCATAAGTGCTTAAGTCGGGCGAATTCCCCGGCTAAGTCAGACGTAAAATTCCTATGTCCTTAAACACTTTTATAAACTTAAAAAGGGAAAAAATCTTGTAAATATTTATACCCTTGCAGAGGGTATTACAAAATTGGTCAGATGTTTGTAACGCACAGAAGGAGACGTTTCCGACCCCATAAAGTATATATATTCTTGATCAGCATGAGAAGCTGAGTTGATATAGCCATGTCCGTCTGTCCGTCGGTGCGTATGCGTCTTACTTAGCCATTTGATCTGATCGGATAAATAGAACACAAGTTACAGTCAATATATAAATCGGATCTATTCTGCTGCCTACTACGTCATACGTCATCAACAGAGTACATGCATACACACACACACGAATCGCTTTATAAACTGTATATGTATATGTATGGAATGATAGAAGAAGAAGAAAAAATTGTAGTAAAAAAAGTAATAATGTTTTGTTTTGTTTAAAAAAGAAAGTTCAAAAAGTAAAAATGTTATTGCCAAGGACTGCAGGGTATTAAGCTTCTATGATATTTATACCCTTGCAAAAAGGGTATATTAATTTTGGTCAGAAGTGTGCAACGCATAGAACGAAGTATCTCCGACCATAGAAAGTATATATATTCTTGATCAGCACGACGAGACGAGTTCAAATAGCCATGTCCGTCTGTCCGTCCGTCTGAATCAACGCAAACTCCTCCTATCCCGTAAGAGCTACAGACTGAAATTTTGCACGTAGGCTTGTATATACTGCAGGGGTTGTATATTTTGGATTCAGCTGGATCGGACCACAATATCATATAGCTCCCATACAAAACCCAAAGTCATGAACAGTGACTTTTCTCAATAACTTCGTTATTTTCTGTTGTATTGTCGTGAAACTTAATATAAGAGAATTTATTAAGCCTATAAACTACTGTTTGATCAAGATCAAATGACTATATCATATAGCTCCCATAGGAACGATCGGTCGAAAACAGTGACTTTTGTAAATAACTTCGTTACTTTTACCGCGATTGCTTTCAAATTAAACATTTGTTAGTTTGATATATCTGTTAATGACTTTGCCGATCGGTGGAAAACAGTGACTATGATCAATATCTTCGTTACTTCCTATGATTGTAAGCCATTCTTTCGCAAACATAAGCCTTTTTAGATAAAACGTTCTTCCACATTGATGGCTAATAGGTAAGGAAAGAGGTACCAAAAAAGTTGCAAGGGTATACAAATTTTGACGCGGTCGAAGTAAGCCTCGGCCCTCTGTTTTTTATTTTTCTAATTTTCCTTTTTCGATCAAGGCAGTGATCTACTGTCTATTTGGCGTGTGGCTTTATGGGTCATACTGTAGTCCGAGCAACGCAATTATCGCTCAGTTTAACAGTGTAACATTTCTTGTTTTTCAAACAATTTTAATTTATATTGTATTTACATAATTGGCGCTCGTTGTAGCGCTAACGGTCTTACTGCCTCCGGGGTCTAGCTTGTCGCGCTAGACAGTGCCGGTGCTGGTCTTCGACCAGGCTGCAGGGCGTTGGTGTCAGTTATAGCGAGTCCAATGGTCCAGGGTAGTCCGCCAGGCACGTCTTCTCTGGTTTTGTCTAAAATGTATTCTTGGGTTCTGCTTTTTGGAAATCGTATGAGTTAATTATTTTTATTTTTTAGCCTTAATTTCTGTAGGGTTTGACCTTTTTAAACCCTTGCAGAGGGTATTATAAAATTGGTCAGATGTTTGAAACGCAGAGATGGAGACGCTTCCGAACCCAAAAAGTATATATATTCTTGATCAGCATTAGAAGCTGAGTCGATATAGCCATTTCCGTCAGTCCGCCCGTCTGCGCAAATCAACTTCACGCCGCCATCGGTATGAAATTTAATATTTGAGCTACTTATATATATATATATTGGTGGCTCTAGCTTTTATAGTCTTCGAGATCTGCTGGTTCATACCGACAGACGGAGGGACAGACGGAAATGTCTAGATCGACTCGGCTGTTGATCCTGATCAAGAATATATATACTTTATGGGGTCGGAGAAGCTTCCTTCTACCTGTTACATACATTTTGGCGACTTTAATATACCATTTCACCCTATGGGTGTATGGTATAAAAACGAAAAAATTCTGTTAGTTTTATAATGGAACGCATTCTCTAGTCAGAGAAAGGGGAGTGGATGCTAAACCTTAGGAAACAATGTTCTGCAAAGATGGTCTCCAATGCCCTAGTTTACCAAATAAAACCCGGAACACATGGCGTAAAACGTGCACAAACCGGTTCAGATTTTGGTCACATTGTTCAATACAACACATCCAATCCGTTTGCGTTTTTCCAATTAATCAAACGAGGTATAAACCTGTCGGTAAACGATCTTCGTTTTCGGCGAAGACTCCTAGAACAAGAGGTGAACGGACGAAGTCCAAGGAAAGTCCCACTCTTGACTTTGAAACATGTATAAGCCCTTTTGAATTTTGAAAAACCCATATGAATTAGCCCATTGCAAAGAGGGGTAGTATTGCAGAGTCTAAACAGTATGTACGTCGGTCAGAAGATACGGAATACCACCCAAAAAAACATGTTAAAAACGGTTATAACGATATTTTCAAAGGTAATTTCTTAAAAGTAGGTACAACTTGGTCAGGTTAATAAATTTCTTAACGACTATGTCGATTGATCAAAATCGGACAACTATATTATAGGCTGTCATACAAATGATGATGAAATAAAATGTTAAATGCGCTGAATTGCTCCTGCCTAAAATTGATGACAATTTTTTTGCGAACATAAGATTTTTAATATAAAACGTAACTGTTCACGCCACCGGGTGAACAGCAGAGAGTGAGGGGTAGGGTTTTTCCCAAAACTGAATTCGGTCATACTGAGGGTCGAAGGGTTCTCCTGTAAATCGCCATATTCAATCTAATCCGAGTTTTTCACCCGAACACCCGTTCCTTCGCTTCAGAATTTTCTATCTCGAAATTTGTATACTTTTAACCCGAAACATTTCGTGTGTGTCGGCCACCTGTGAATTTAATAAAGCATAAGTTTTTTAACCGAAGTTATCGCGCGTTATTAATTCATCCCTCGCTCACCCAGAAGAAATTGGCACCCGCCAACCATTTGTAATTTATTTGGATCCTTCCGCCCCTCCATGAACAGTAACAAACAAACTTGCAAGGTATACAAGGGTATACAAACTTCGGCGCAGTCGAAGTTAGCCCCGGCCTTCTGACCAAAATTAAGATACCCCTCAAAAGTATAATAATGTAGCCTATCGTAAATCTACAGCCACTAAATTATTCCAATTTATTTAACACATGATGATCAAAGGTATCAAAAATGCTTTTCAAATTGATGTCTTTTAAAGTTATGAAACAATTCCGACTGCCAGCAATGCCATTTATTTGGGCGTCACGATAGAGAGAAGATTAAATTGAAAAAAACATGTTCAAAAAACAATACCAGAAAACTCAGAATGCTAGACTGGGTGCTCAGAGGGTCCAGCACGTTGTCCCTCTAAGCTCATCCGAATCAACAGACGACCAACACCGATTGACTCAATTTATAAAGCTCAAATTCGTTGAAAAGCTGTCTGAAGCTAACACAACACTAAAAAATATTAACAAAAAAAATAGTGTCTTTAGCAAGTCATTCGGTTCTGTAATTTATACCCTGCTCTTAAATAAAGTGAGGTAACTTGGCGTTCCCAGCATTTTGTTTGATTGGATGCTCAAATACCTTTATAATCGTACACATCGTAAGTAATAATTTTTTGGCTAAAATTATAACTTTTTCTACAAAGCTAAACAAATAATAACTTTTAGGTATACTGAATACTGAGGTGATGCTCTAAAGTATTTCACTACGTGTGTAAGCAAAATAGATAAAAACAGCTTTGTTAGTAATATCCAAAACGGGAAAAAACTAGATCGTGTTAACTTAAATTAGTAAATTTTTAATTTTTTTTCATTTGTTTTATTCATTCAATTTATTAATTTACGAGGTTCTACATGTTCTACAAAACTAGCTGTAAAGTATTTTAGAACTACTTTTTGCTAACATTGCCTTCTTCAGTTGTAGAGTTATTAAGATCACCGCTGTTACATGTTTCTCCAGATGATTCACCAGAATTTGCCACATACAAGGCAGGGTCAATAACTTTGGGTATTGTCTTTATTTCCGTTCCAAGTTCTTTTTCAATCCTATGAAGCTCAAATCGGTCCTCGTACGTTATCAGATTAATAGTAGTACATGAAATAAAAAAAGGTTAAGGTAGTTTGTATTAAAAAGCTCACCGCAAAATTAAACAATATAAAACAACAGGTCCGGAGCTAACTACGGCCACGCCGAAACATATACAGTGTTAAAAGAAATATTGGAAACGGCAAATTTTGTATACCCTTCCAGAGGGTATTTTAAAATATGTCAGATATTTGTAACGCACAGAAAAAGGCCTATCCGATCCCATAAAGTATATATATTCTCGATCAGCATAAGAAGCTGAGTCGATATAGCCATGTCCGTATGTACAAACAAATCTACTTCACGCTGCCATCTTAATAGGTATCGGAATGAAACTTGATATTTCAGCTACTTAAAACCCAGAGCAGATAAAGTTAATAAATTGTCTAGGAAATTTACTGATATGTAGTAGTTTTGGGTATAAAACATAAAACATTTCAATCAGATCAGATAAATAGAACACTAGTTACAGTCAATAAAAATCAGATCGAACGAATAAACAGAGCACACGTATCCGCACACAGATGCAACAGTACATAAACTGTTCTGCAAGCATGTAAAAGGGGATTGGCAAGAAGAAAAACAAGAAATGGAAAAGATTTTTGGAACGTCTTGTCTGTGCATTGATGAATTGAGTTACAAAAAAGTAGTTTATAAGATGTAAAAATATTATGGTCAAGAACTGCAAGCGTATATAATTTATGTCTAAATATATTCTATTTTAAAAGACAAAGTCAAAAAACTAAATCTATAAATAGGAATATTGTAAAATTTGTGGAAAATCTTATTTGTTTGATCTGCCCAATTGCAGATGGTTCCAATAGCATGTGGGGTGGAGTAAGGATAACAATGTCTTCTTTTCGAATTCTAGAAAGAAGTAATTGTTACACCATGCAGAGTGCATAGTGAAATGGTAAATTAAAGTCGCCAAAATGTATGTAATATGCAGAAGCTTTTTCGACCCCATAAAGTATATATATTCTTGATCAGCATCAACAGCCGAGACGATCTAGCCATGCCCGTCCGTCCGAATGAACGAGTAGATCCCGAAGACTATAATCCACCAAATTTGGTATGTAGATTCGTGTCGTATGTACAGTTATCGAGTTTATTTAAAATTTTTGCCATGGCGCCTTCCGGTCCATGCTTACTGCAAAAATGAGAAAAACGCGTCTTTTGTGGTCGGACGTAAGTCAATTTAGCCTGCAGTGCGCCGAGAACTTTCCGTACGTGCTAAAGAAGTTATTGGTCCCGGCAATAGAAGAACATTTGTCGTACAGTTCGGATGCAATTTTCCAAGACGACTCTGCGTTATGCCATCGAGCCAAATGTGTAAGTAATGTTTTAATTTGATGCTGATACCTTTACCATAATTACTTAAAAAAATATCAAATAAGTTAAATTCGGCAATGCCGAAGTTTATATACTCTTGCAGTCCTTGACAATAAAAATTTTAAATGTTTAAAAAAAAATTAAGATACAAACAAAACAATTTTACTCTTCATACTACAATTTGTTGTTCTTCTTCTTCCCTCATTCCCTAAGCAAAGCAACACACGCATACACATACAGTTCATGTAGCGTTGCGTCTGTGTGTGTATGCATGTGCTCTGTTGATTTGATGATGACGTAGTTGGCAGCAAGCAGCGCTTTTTTTCTAATAAACAACCAAATTTACGTAGTGATGCCAATGCTGTAGTACAGCCATTAGTACCGTCACTGAAAACTGGGTATTGCAAAAAGGTAACAGCACGCCGGG
Source organism: Drosophila tropicalis (assembly GCF_018151085.1). NCBI lineage: Eukaryota > Metazoa > Arthropoda > Insecta > Diptera > Drosophilidae > Drosophila > Drosophila tropicalis. The sequence goes on along the minus strand of NW_027172909.1, from coordinate 225,448 downwards.
TATCATACGTTTCAAACAAAATATCACATACTTAAGCCGAGGACAATCAGGCAGACAAAAACTTGAATCTCAACAGTGGGTTAATAACCCGCCTGATCGTCAAAGCTCTAAGACTAATCGAATTAATCATCTTAATGAAGAGAGGCCTGATTCTGACGCAGCATACAACGAGCGTTGAGAACAAGAGGTAGCAGGGTGGTTCCCTCCTGCCATGGATATCTAGATAAGTAGGGGGTAAAGAAAAAAGGTTGCGGATCGATACGGGAGCATCGAGAAGCTATATCAAACCATTTCCAATGCTTAAGGGTATACGGCAAGTTGAAAAAGTATTTTCTGTAAAATCCATTCAGGGAACTACCTCCGTAACTCATGTATGTAAAATTAGACTTCAGACCTTTTTATTTTCCTAAATCTCGCATCTTCTGATGGTGTTGTAGGGCTTGATCTATTAAAAAATGTAAATGCGATTCTCACTTTCAAAACTAAAATAATTACTCATGATTCTGGCAGTGAACTTATTCAGTTTTTGGTAGGCCAAGATGTGAGTCATTTAGAGTCACAAGCTGACGCAGTGCCGTCTGTCATAAAGGAACCTTTTCATAAAATGATCAAGCAAAAATCCGGGGTCTTCGCCGATCTAATATTGTTGCAACAATCCGAACACGAAGAGCTAACACATTCTAAATTATACTCATACTCTTAACTCATATGAGTGTTAGGTCGATTGTCAATAATGAAATACAATTGCTGCTCGACGGTGGGATTATTAGACCATCGAGATCCCCATACAACAATCCTATATGGGTTATCGATAAAAAAGAATACGATGAAAACGGAGTTAGGAAAAAACGGATGGTTATAGATTTTAGAAAATTAAATGCAAAAACAATTGAGAGTTCGTATCCTATTCCAAACATCGAAGTCATTTTAACCAATCTGGGCGGTTCTAATTTTTTTACAACACTCGATCTGAAATATGGATTTCACCAAATCGAGCTAGCAGCGCGGGATAGATAAAAAACTGCGATTTCTGTTAGCGGTGGAAAATTTGAATTTTGTCGCCTACCTTTCGGACTCAAAAACGCTCCCAGTGTGTTTCAAAGAGCCATCGATGATCTTCTGCGGGAGCACTTTAGGAAGTATTGCTTTGTTTGTATAGATGACGTTATCATTTTTTCAATAACATGTGTAGAGTTAATTTTATCAAGCCTTCTTGCTTCAAATATGAGAGTATCCCTTGGAAAATCTAAATTTTTTGAAGAAGAAGTCGAGTATTTGGGATTTATAGTCCGCCGCAGGGCCCCAGAAAGTAGGAGCAATCAAAGCTTTCTAAAATAGCTTCGCTCCTTCTTGGGCTTGTCCGGTTACTACAGACGATTTTTAAAAGATTACTTAAAAATATCTAAGCCTTTAACAAATATTCTAAGAGGCAAAAATAGCAGTGTTCCAGAGTCGCAGTCAAAAAAAATAGTAATTTCGTTAGACAAGAATCAGTAAATGAAAACAGATTTTGATCCCAGAGGAGGTAATGCTCTCATATCCAAATTTTGGAAAGCCATTTAAACTAACGACCTTGGGAGCAGTTTTATCTCAAGACGGCCGTCCCATCACGATGATCTCGAGAACCCTACAAAAGGCAGAAGAGCATTATACGACCAACGAGAGAGAGTTGCTCGGAATTGTTTGGGCTGTCAAAACATTAAGAAATTACCTTTATGGTGTGAAAGCACTTAAAATTTATCCGGATCATAAGCCTCTTCGAAATCCGAATTCTAAAATTCAAAGATGGAACGCGATTATTGAAGAAAACGAAGCAACACTTGTCTATAAGCCCGGCAAGGATAATTTAGTTGCGGACGCTTTGTCTCGCCAGTATTTAAATTATACCGAGATCAAAATTTGGACGCTCCAACAATTCATAGGAGTCGTATTCAAACACTATAGAATCTATTACTAGACCGATCAACTTTTACGTCAACCAAATAATTCTCGAACATGGAAAATCTCACTTTAAGAAAACCACTATTTTGTTTGGCCAAATATTAGACATCTGATCGTATTTACTGATTTTGTGTGATTGTCTGTGCTTGGCAAAATTCAGCATCGTTTGGTGGAGCTTTTCCCTAAGACAGTTGAAACAATGGTAACCGATGTTTTTAAGGTGTCATAAGGTCAATTTTAAAAGCCATCTGACTGGATGACTTTTAAGAATAACTGCAAAAATATTTTTACTCTCTCTATTTTTACGTCATTTTTATTGTAACATGTGGATTATGATAATCTTTCGGATAATTGGGGGACATACGTGACAAGCATAAACTTGTTTTATTAGCCATTAATATCTTGTGCATTGCACTATGGTCCAGATTTCGTTCTTTTTGGCATAAAGTCGATTTTTCGATGTTAATATGTCGTTGCTTTTTTGTTTCTATATTAAACTAAATTCATTATACAGCTTTTGAGAGCTTTTAAAAGTGAGCTGGCGATCAGCTGATTTCCGAATAGCACCAAAATATTTAGACAATTTGTGTTGTGCGACACGCGTCTGTTTGGTCAAGGAAATTCAACTGAATCATGTAGAGTGATCTTCAAGGTATGCACTATCTAATGTATATTATAAATATGTGTATGGTCCTTAAGGATTTAGGGTTGTGTAATGTAAAATTTATGTGTATTTTTTTTTTTAGAAAATTAACATGCGTTCTCCGTGTTTCGTGGAATATAATAAGCTGTTCCATGCTAAAACCAACTTATTGGTCCAGCTTGTACGTGTGAGTGTTGTCTTAAGTTTCAAACCAAAAACTCATCCCCGTTCGTCCCCTATCTCGAACAATTTTCTAATATATAGGCACGTTCGAGTTTAGCCACAGCGAACTTCTAGATGTATGGCGGAGCAACAATAGAAAAATTCAATCTGTGGAATCCAAGATAAAGAAGGAAAACAAACAAAATCAGTGATTTTAATAGTAACATTCATAGATATCTACCCAAATGTAACTATATACTTGAACGGTTCGTGTCTAAGCATACTGTATTTCTTGCGTCTAAAATGTCAATTACTACATACTGTATCGACGAAACCTGCAAGACACCACAGAAAATGGGACTGCAGGTACAAGATTAAAACGGAAATTGGCACTGAGCTTGCAAATAAAAATAATTGTGACACAAAGAAAAATTGCAGGAGGGACGCGGCTTTTGTTCTTAAAAAAACAATAGCGAGACCCAAATTCCCAACTGAATCGAGAAAGCTGTTTTATATACAAAATCCCATTCCACTAACCGATGAAGCTTTGGCTTATCTCCTGGAAAATTCACTAACAAAACAGCTGATTTGGTCTAGCAGTGGACTGTACCTTAAAATTAATTGGATAATTTGGCTTTGTGATTCTTTGCTACTGAATCAGTTCAATGCCAATTTATTACTAAACGAAAAGAGAAAAGGCGCCGACGCAGCAGCGCACAGATATGTGTGTGTGTACAATGCTTATATATGTGTCGATTCATGTATTTATAAAAATACATGTGACTTATCGATAAACGCAATCCGTTCATGAACATCCCGGCCCGCCCTGAAACACAGTTTCTGAACAATACCGCAACCTTGGTGATTGGCCGAGTTAATTCTCCTGAAGAGGTCTTGAGTCTGACCTTGTCAATCATTGGCGAGTGTTTTGCCAGCTGAGATCGACTTCGCAATGGTTTATTTGCGAGTAGCAGCTGAGAGTCTCTTTATGAAAGCAGGTTTGCGCGTGGCGCAAGCATACAATGCGTGCCGCGGTGATTTCCTCAAACTTAAGATACTTTGAGCCCTTGTCCCCAAATGGACCCTTAGTGCGCCGTAGAAAGCGTAGGACATAGCCAACCGTATCAACGAGCGTCAACCATGAAGATACTCCTTGAACAAGATGATCGAGCGGATGATCAGGAGCTGCGTTTACTAATGCAGTCAGACAATTGATTTTGGCTTCCTTTTGTATGCTCTTTTTTAAAATATTCAAACAGACTTATGAGTTGTACTTACCATAAACTGATCCGCGTCACGTATCCATGACGGGCCTTTCCACCATTTGGAGTCCACATGCCGCCAATTATGCCTTGGAATGGTGTCCAGAATTTCCGAAGTTATGTTCCTAATAAATGTCTTGAGTCGAGAGGGTGCGTATGATAGCCAATAGAGTACGATTGTGGAATCGCACCATGCAAAAACCGTGACCTTTTGATGACGAAGTGCCACCTTTATCGAACGTATGAGTTGATTTAGGAGCAGTGCCGGGCAAAGCTCTAGGCGAGGCAGAGATTGCTGCTTTAGCGGAGCCACCCTAGATTTCGCAGCCATAATCGATGTAGAGATCGAGCCATCCTTGTTAATTACTCTGCTGTATACAACAGCAGCGTATGCCTTCGTAGATGCATCGGAGAATCCATGCAATTCAATGTTGTCGGTGTCGTTGACAACTAACCGGGGTATTTAAATGTGTTGTAGAATATCTAAATCTGCTCGCCATTTGAGCCAATTGTCCGCTAGTTGCTTAGGGAGTTTGTCATCCCATCCCAAATCGAGAAGCCATAATTGTTGAAAGAGTATTTTGAATTGGACCACAATTGGTACCAAAAGCCCAAGTCTATCAAAGATCCGGGAGACATCCGATAAAACTTGCCGTTTTGTACAATCGAAATTTCCTTTTAGACCAACACTAAAGGACTGACAAGTCCAGGTTGCCAGTAAAGTCCAAGAAGCTTCATTGGAGATGATTGTGTAGAATAACATTAAACATTACATCGAGATATTTTAAAAGATTTAAAAAAACTGGTTCGCGACTTGACTATGCAAATTATTGTATAGCCGAATCTCAATTTTGTCTTTTAAATACTCAATGCTACAACAATTATCTCGTTCGCTGTAAGGTTGAATTTTATAAGAACCCCAAAAGATTTTACAACTTTGTCAATTCCAAAAGACGCTCTAATGTACTACCTTCCACCTTCAGATTTAACGACCAGACTGCTAATAATGATTCAGATATTGCAGATCTGTTTGCGAAATTTTTTCAGTCGACATATTCTACTACTGTTTCGGATCCCACACTCTATCCCTTTTAAATCACACATTTAAATTGTATTTTTTTTCCCAGTATTACTAAACACTGTATTATCTCTAGCTTGTCATCTATGAAGTCTTCCTTCGTTCCCGGGCCTGATAATATACCTAGTTGCATCCTTAAAATGTGTTCGTGTTTCCCTATCTAAGCCTTTAGCGCGGTTATTCTTTATATCGAGTGAGACTTGTAGCTTTCCTGATTTGGAAGGAGTCTTTTATTATTCTGCTTTTAAAAAGTGTAGCAAATCGGATGTTTCTAACTACCGTGGCATTGCCAAACTTTCGGCAATACCTAAACTGTTTGAGAAAATTATTAGGTCTTCCCTTCAACATCTATCCAGATCCACTATTTCTCCTTGTCAGCATGGCTTCATGAAAGGTCGTTCGTCGCTTACCAACCTTTTAGAATTGAATACCCTTGTACACCATGGCTTCCGTAAAAAGTGTCAAACTGATGTTATTTATACTGACTTCAGAAAGGCTTTTGATACGGTTGATAATTCTTTGCTTCTCGCGAAACTTAACATCATGGGTTTTTCACCAAAACTATTGGGTTGGTTAAAGTCGTATCTTATTGGCAGAACCCAAAAGGTGTCTTTTCGTTCCTCGATATCTAAAACTGTTCGAGTTACGTCAGGTGTACCCCAATGCACTCATCTGGGCCCACTATTATTTACATTGTTTATAAATGATTTGCCTTTGGCCTTGGCTCATTCACGCGTGCTCTTGTTTGCGGATGACGTCAAGATTTGTTATTCCTATAATGATCCTTCTTTCCAACAGTACTTGCAATCAGATCTCGATGCGTTCTGTGATTAGTGCCACGTTAATAAATTACACCTTAATGCCTCTAAGTGTTCTTTTATGACGTTCAGTCGTTTGTCTCCGCTCCTAGCTCATTACTCTATTAAGTCTGTTCAGTTAGATTGTGTACCATCATTCAAAGACTTAGGCGTTATGTTTGACCCTAAACTTTCATTTAATGTTCATATTTCATCAATTGTCAATAGAGCAAGCAGCCTTCTCGGCTTCATTAAACGTTGGGCCAAAGAATTTGATGATCCCTATGTAACAAAGGTTTTAAACACTTCTTTAGAATATTGCTGGCCAGTGTAGTATTGACGGTACAGAAGCAATTCCTTAAGTTTGCGCTACGCGGCCTTAATTGGGACCTACCTTCGCCTACCTTCTTATTCTGACAGACTTCTTCTTATTAATCTTCCTTCACTTTATAACCGTAGGCTGGTTTTTTCATTCTCTTTCTCCATAAATTAGTCAACGGCGAAGTCATTTCTACCAATTTAATAGATACACTATATTTTTGTGTTCCCTCACGTCGGACCAGAAACTTTTTTCCTATTCACCTTAGTAGATGTCTGACTAACTACTTTCTTCACGATCCTTTTCGTGTTCTTTGCCAATCTTTTAACAATCTTTCTCACCTTATCTCTCCTCATCTTTCTGTCACTTCTCTTCGCGCTATACTTTTTAATCATCTACAGCGAAACCAATGAAAATATTCTGGACTTGGATTGGCTGCAACTCATCCCTGACCACATTGGTTGTGAATCGGGGCATAGCTGGCACCTTGTGCAAATAAAACACCTCCACCGGGTCGGGTAAGTTTAGTTGTGTATAAAGCTAAGCTACCTTCTTCATTTAATTGCTATCTGTCTTTAGGTTAAGCCTTTTCGTCGACTGCTGTGTTAGTTGACGTAAATAAAATAAAATAAATAAGTTCCTTCTGTTGGTATGCGAGGTGAGTTTGATACCCATTTCCCAAGCTCCAAATTAGCACAGGAAATAAGTTGAATAAGTTCCTTTTGATTTTGTATCAGTTCCTCCTCACTGCTTGACCCAGTGAGCACATCGTCGACATAAAAATCCTCTTGTAAGATTTTTGCTGCATTCGGGAATTCCTGCTGATGATCAGTAGCCAGTTGCTCTAATACCCTAACAGCCAGGAATGGTGCACATGAGGTGCCGTAAGTGACGGTGCATAGTTGATAGTGTTTGATTAAATCCGATGGTCTTTCTCTCTAGAAAATTCTCTGGAAGTCGCGGTGTTTGTTGTTCACCCAAATCTGCCGGAACATCTTCACTATGTCAGCTGAGAATACAAATTTATACATCCGAAAGCGCAAGCAGACAGCAAATAGATCGCGTTGAATGCTAGGCCCTGTAAAGAGATAATCGTTTAGTGATTTGCCTTTGGTGTCGCAAAATGATCCGTCGAAAACTACTCTCAGTTTCCAATCCAAAACCGGGTGATGTGGTAGATAAAACCATTGTCCATTATTATCTGGTGGCAGTTCGCGCAAATGCCCCAAATCGAAGTATTCCCTCATAAAGTTGACACATTTAAATAAAGTCAATTGGAGCGCTTGTGGTAAATTTCGGGTCGGTGAGTTGAAGATCGCTATAGACATCAAGTGCCGATGTGTCAATGTTCTGCCTTTCTAGTGTTGATGTGCTTTTGCCTTGATACTTTGACTTGATCTGAAGCGTGCTGGTTGAATCAGCCTGAACCGAAGAGATTCCTGTGACCAAAATTGATGATGCCGACCGTGGCAATCCAAGTTCCGACCCAGTATCTAGAAAGATACGACATGTAATGTAGTCTCTATTTACCTTTTGAACATAAACGGTTGCAATATGCTTCGATTTAAGCCTTGTCGTGTTTTCAATTTCGCAGAGCTTTGTGAACAAACCGTTGATGGTGCACTCCCATTGTGAGCAACTAGACTTGTTGTAGACAAGTCGTGATGAGAAGCGTTTGGACACCGCTGATTCTCCCTTTGACCTTGTTGAAAGTTTCTTAAAGCCATTGAGTTACCTGGATCATGAACCAGAGAATGGTGCTTACCTTTACAATATTTGCATGAGAATGATGATGGACAGTTTTTGACCATATGCCCTGATTTCAGGCAATTATAACATAAAGCCTTTTCCCTGATAAACATACGACGTTCTGCACATGTTAAATCCATGAATTGTTGACAGCCATACAACTTATGATCCGTCGCCTGACATTTGGTGCAGCTGCCAGCTTGAACTGCAACCATCGAGTGTGTGACCCTTTTTGTATGTGTGATTTGCGTCGGCGTTTTGCCTTCAGACGGAATCTCCCGTTTGCTGAGCTCTAATTCCTCACAACGATCATCTAAGAACTTGAAAAATTCCTCCAGTGTGGGCGCCGCGTTACTCATGCTGCGCTAAATCCACCTGCGCCATGTATCAGCGTCAAGCTTTTCCAATACCAGATATTGTATCCAGCAGTCCCGTCCTGTTTGATTGATCGCATCCAGACCGCGAACAATCTCATTTGTACCATCTGATACCTTGCGTAAGATGCATACATCCATTTTGTTTGTCGTTGGTAGACCCATAAATTGTTCCAAAAACGGGTTTACAATATGGCGTGGCCTATTGTACCTTTCCTTTAAGCGTTCCCAAGCAGTGTTGTAAGCCGTGTCAGTTATCGCCAGGTGCCGCACCAAGTTGGCAGCATCATCGACAAGAAGTGTTTTCAAGTGATGAAATTTTTGATTATTGGTTAACTCCCTTTTGTTGTGTATCGCGCTCTCATAGATATCCTAAAAAGGTGGCCACTTTGTGTAGAGTCCAGCGAACCGTTGTATTTGAAGTTGTTGTTTCCCGAAGTTGAACCCGAAGCAGCCACCTCATTGCGAGCGGGCATCGACAAGTTTGAACTGCTCTGGTTCAAAGGGTTGTTGTTGTTGTTGCAGCAAATGAACGATGTCGTCGTTATTTGCGTGCAGACTCATGGCGCCATTGCCGTCGACAATGGTGCTTGTTGCTGTACTAACCGTTGTTTTCCTAAAAGTAAAGAATATGCCTTCAAGTACTTCTCGTCGTAGGTCACGTGATCGACCTCTGGATCCACATAGCCGTCCACATCTTCCAGTAGGGCTATGGAATCCCCCATTCCATTAAATTCCTTCCACACGGACTGGAGTTGATCCATCCGAGTGGCTACCTTAGTAGTTGATGTAGTTTGGGTTCTTTCCGATCAATACAGAATTCTTGTGATGCTGGAATTGAGTCGGCTCCGTCGACCCACCAATGCCTTTAGTTCTTCCATTGCAAAGAACTATTCCAGAGTAATAACCCACCAAACTTTCCAATAGATCCAAAGAAATTCGAACCAAAAGCACCTTATTCGAACGAAAACCGATTCCCTTATTCGGCTCGAATGACCAAATATGATTTGGTCTAGCAGTGGACTGTACCATAAAATTAATTGGATAATTTCGCTTTGTGATTCCTTGCTACCGAATTTATATTCTATATACAAGCAAAAGTTCGCTACTGAAACACCTGGCGAACAGCTTTTAGATCACTCCATTTTTGTGACTTTTGTTATACCGATAAGAATTATAGACACTTTTAATCACATATGGAACTTATGGAACAATAGAACACCGCAGTCCATACGATTTTGCAGACCTCTGAAAATAGAAGTATGTAGTAAAAGAAACTACGACCCACATACTGATCTAGAAAAAAGGTTTAGATTCTCAAATTAATAATCTTAAACCTTTTGTTTACAAATTGAACGAATGTCGTGATATAACAGCTACCTATGAAATGCACATGACACTTATTGATGACAAAGTGCTAAACGTTTTAACTGCAACTAAATCCACTCAACGGTGTCCAATCTGTGTGGTGTCACTCCAACAAAAATATTAGAAATAAAAGATTTTTATTCAAACAGACTTGTGAGTATCCATGACGGGCCTTTCCACCATTTGGAGTCCACATGCCGCCAATTATGCCTTGGAATGGTGTCCAGAATTTCCGAAGTTCTGTTCCCAACAAATGTCTTGAGTCGAGAGGGTGCGTATGGTAGCCAATAGAGTACGATTGTGGAATCGCACCATGCAAAAACCGTGACCAGTTGATGACGAAGTGCCGCCTTTATCGAACGTATGAGTTGACTTAGGAGCAGTGCCGCGCAAAGCTCTAGGCGAGGCAGAGATTGCTGCTTTAGCGGAGCCACCCTAGATTTCGCAGCCATAATCGATGTAGAGATCGAGCCATCCTTGTTGATTACTCTGCTGTACACAACAGCAGCGTATGCCTTCGTAGATGCATCGGAGAATCCATGCAATTCAATGTTGTCGGTGTCGTTGACAACTAACCGGGGTAGGGTCGCCATTTGAGCCAGTTCCTTAGGGAGTTTGTCATCTCATCCCAAATCGAGAAGCCACAATTGTTGAAAGAGTATTTTGAACTAGACCACAATTGGTGCCAAAAGCCCAAGTCTATCAAAGATCCGGGAGACATCCGATAAAACTTGCCGTTTTGTACAATCGAAATTTCCTTTTAGACCAACACTATAAGACAATGTATCAAGACCAGGTTGCCAGTAAAGTCCAAGAACCTTCACTGGGGAAGATTGTGTAGAATAAGTTCCTTCTGATGGTTTCGAGGTGCGTTTGATACCCATTTCCCAAGCTCCAAATTAGCACAGGAAATAAGTTGAATAAGTTCCTTTTGATTTTGTATCAGTTCCTCCTCAATGTTTGACCCAGTGAGCACATCGTCGACATAAAAATCCTCTTGTAAGCTTTTTGTAGCATTCGGGAATTCCTGCTGATGATCAGTAGCCAGTTGCTCTAATACCCTAACAGCCAGGAATGGTGCACATGAGGTGCCATAAGTGACAGTGCATAGTTGATAGTGTTTGATTGAATCCGATGGTCTTTCTCTCCAGAAAATTCTCTGGAAGTCGCGGTGTTTGTTGTTCACCCAAATCTGCCGGAACATCTTGACTATGTCAGCTGAGAATACAAATTTATACATCCGAAAGCGCAAGCAGACAGCAAATAGATCGCGTTGAATGCTAGGCCCTGTAAAGAGATAATCGTTTAGTGATTTGCCTTTGGTGTCGCAAAATGATCCGTCGAAAACTACTCTCAGTTTCCGATCCAAAACCGGGTGATGTGGTATATAAAACCGTTGTCCATTATTGACTTTATCTGGTGGCAGTTCGCGCAAATGCCCCAAATGGAAGTATTCCCTCATAAAGTTGACATATTTAAATAACGTCAATTGGAGCGCTTGTTGTTCTGCCTTTCTAGTGTTGATGTGATTTTGCCAAGAACACGAGCCTGTACAGTTAAGTGATTGTTTAAATACTTTGACATGATCTGAAGCGTGCTGCTTGAATCAGCCTGAATCGAAAAGATTCCTGTGACCAAAATGGATGATGCCGACCGTGGCAATCCAAGTGCTTGTATGCATCGTTCTGATACATATGAAAGTTCCGACCCAGTATCTAGTAAGATACGACATGTAATGTAGTCTCTATTTACCTTTTGAACATAAACCGTTGCAGTAGGCAATATGCTTCGATTTAAACCTTGTCCTGTTTTCAATTTCGCAGAGCTTTGTGAACAAACAGTTGATGGTGCACTCCCATTATGAGCCACTAGACTTGTTGTAGACAAATAGTGATGAGAAGCGTTTGGACTCCGCTGATTCTCCCTTTTACCTTGTTGCAAGTTTCTTAAAGCCATTGAGTTACCTGGATCCTGGACCAGAAAATGGTGCTTACCTTTACAATATTTGCATGAGAATGATGATCTACAGTTTTTGACCATATGCCCTGATTTGAGACAATTATAAGTGTGTGACTCCTTTTGTATGTGTGATTTGCGCCGGCCTTTTGCCTCCATACGCAATCTCCGGTTTGCTGAGCTCTAATTCCTCACAACGATCATCTAAGAACTTGAAAAATTCCTCCAGTGTGGGTGCCTCGTTGACAATGCTGCGCTCAATCCACCTGCACCGTGTATCAGCGTCAAGCTTTTCCAATGCCAGATATTGTATCCAGCAGTTCCGACTTGTTTGATTGATCGCATCCAGACCGCGAACAATCTCATTTGTACCATCTGATACCTTGCGTAAGATGCATACATCAATTTTGTTTGTCGTTGGTAGACCCATAAATTGTTCCAAAAACGGGTTTACAATATGGCGTGGCCTATTGTACCTCTCCTTTAAGCGTTCCCAAGCAGTGTTTATTTATTTATTTATTTAGTTATTTATTTATTTATTTACGTCAACTAACACAGCAGTCGACGAAAAAGCTTAAGCTAAAGACAGATAGTAATTAAATGAAGAAGGTAGCTTAGCTTTATACACAACTAAACATCCCCGGCCCGGTGGAGGTGTTTTATTTGCACAAGGTGCCAGCTATGCCCCGATTCACAGCCAATGTGGCCAGTGATGAGTTGCAGCCAATCCAAGTCCAGAATATTTTCATTGGTTTCGCTGTAGATGATTAAAAAGTATAGCGCGAAGAGAAGTGACAGAAAGATGAGGAGAGATAAGGTGAGAAAGGTTGTTAAAAGATTGGCAAAGAACACGAAGAGGTTCGTGAAGAGAGTAGTTAGTCAGACATCTACTAAGGTGAATAGGAAAAAAGTTTCTGGTCCGACGTGAGGGAACACAAAAAATACAGCGTATCTAGTAAATTGGTAGAAATGACTTCGCCGTTGACTAGTTTATGGAGAAAGAGAATGCCAAAAACAAGCCTACGGTTATAAAGTGAAGGAAGATTAATAAGAAGAAGTCTGTCAGAATAAGAAGGTAGGCGAAGACCCGGGTCCCAATTTAGACCGCGTAGCGCAAACTTAAGGAATTGCTTCTGTACCGATTCAATACTACGCTGGTGAACATCATATTGCGGGTTCCACACTGGCGAGCAATATTCTAGAGTAGGGCGAACTAACGAAGTGTATAAAACCTTTGTTACATAGGGATCATCAAATTCTTTGGCCCAACGTTTAATGAAGCCGAGAAGGCTGCTTGCTCTGTTGACAATTGAAGAAATATGAACATTAAATGAAAGTTTAGGGTCAAACATAACGCCTAAGTCTTTGAATGATGGAATACAATCTAACAGAACAGACTTAATAGAGTAATGAGCTAGGAGCGGAGACAAACGACTGAAAGTCATAAAAGAACACTAAGAGGCAAGCCGTTGTTGTAAGCCGTGTCAGTTATCGCCAGGTGCCGCACCAAGCTGGCAGCATCACCGACAAGCAGTATTTTCAAGTGATGAAACTTTTGAGTATTGGTTAACTCCCTTTTGTTGTGTATCGTGCTCTCATAGATATCCTGAAAAGCTGGCCACTCTGTGTAGAGTCCAGCGAACCGTTGTATTTGAAGTTGTTGTTTCCCGAAGTTGAACCCGAAGCAGCCACCTCATTCCGAGCGGGCATCGACAAGTTTGAGCTGCTCTGGTTTGTAGCTAACTGTTCAAAGGGGTGTTGTTGTTGATGCATCAAATGACCGATGTCGTCGTTATATACGTGCAGACTCATGGCGCCATTGCCGTCGACAATGGTGCTTGTTGCTGTACTAACCGTTGTTTTCCTAGAAGTAAAGAATATGCCTTCAAGTACTTCTCGTCGTAGGTCACGTGATCGACCTCTGGATCCACATAGCCGTCCACATCTTCCAGTAGGGCTATGGAATCCCCCATTCCATTAAATTCCTTCCACACGGACTAGAGTTGATCCATCCGAGTGGCTACCTTAGTAGTTGATGTAGTTTGGGTTCTTTCCGATCAATACAGAATTCTTGTGATGCTGGAATTGAGTCGGCTCCGTCGACCCACCAATGCCTTTAGTTCTTCCATTGCAAAGAACTATTCCAGAGTAATAACCCACCAAAGAAATTCGAACCAAAAGCACCTTATTCGAACGAAAACCGATTCCCTTATTCGGCTCGAATGACCAAATATGATTTGGTCTAGCAGTGGACTGTACCATAAAATTAATTGGATAATTTCGCTTTGTGATTCCTTGCTACCGAATTTATATTCTATATACAAGCAAAAGTTCGCTACTGAAACACCTGGCGAACAGCTTTTAGATCACTCCATTTTTGTGACTTTTGTTATACCGATAAGAATTATAGACACTTTTAATCACATATGGAACTTATGGAACAATAGAACACCGCAGTCCATACGATAGAATGAAAATAGAAGTATGTAGTAAAAGAAACTACGACCCACATACTGATCTAGAAAAAAGGTTTAGATTCTCAAATTAATAATCTTAAACCTTTTGTTTACAAATTGAACGAATGTCGTGATATAACAGCTACCTATGAAATGCACATGACACTTATTGATGACAAAGTGCTAAACGTTTTAACTGCAACTAAATCCACTCAACGGTGTCCAATCTGTGTGGTGTCACTCCAACAAAAATATTAGAAATAAAAGATTTTTATTCAAACAGACTTGTGAGTATCCATGACGGGCCTTTCCACCATTTGGAGTCCACATGCCGCCAATTATGCCTTGGAATGGTGTCCAGAATTTCCGAAGTTCTGTTCCCAACAAATGTCTTGAGTCGAGAGGGTGCGTATGGTAGCCAATAGAGTACGATTGTGGAATCGCACCATGCAAAAACCGTGACCAGTTGATGACGAAGTGCCGCCTTTATCGAACGTATGAGTTGACTTAGGAGCAGTGCCGCGCAAAGCTCTAGGCGAGGCAGAGATTGCTGCTTTAGCGGAGCCACCCTAGATTTCGCAGCCATAATCGATGTAGAGATCGAGCCATCCTTGTTGATTACTCTGCTGTACACAACAGCAGCGTATGCCTTCGTAGATGCATCGGAGAATCCATGCAATTCAATGTTGTCGGTGTCGTTGACAACTAACCGGGGTAGGGTCGCCATTTGAGCCAGTTCCTTAGGGAGTTTGTCATCTCATCCCAAATCGAGAAGCCACAATTGTTGAAAGAGTATTTTGAACTAGACCACAATTGGTGCCAAAAGCCCAAGTCTATCAAAGATCCGGGAGACATCCGATAAAACTTGCCGTTTTGTACAATCGAAATTTCCTTTTAGACCAACACTATAAGACAATGTATCAAGACCAGGTTGCCAGTAAAGTCCAAGAACCTTCACTGGGGAAGATTGTGTAGAATAAGTTCCTTCTGATGGTTTCGAGGTGCGTTTGATACCCATTTCCCAAGCTCCAAATTAGCACAGGAAATAAGTTGAATAAGTTCCTTTTGATTTTGTATCAGTTCCTCCTCAATGTTTGACCCAGTGAGCACATCGTCGACATAAAAATCCTCTTGTAAGCTTTTTGTAGCATTCGGGAATTCCTGCTGATGATCAGTAGCCAGTTGCTCTAATACCCTAACAGCCAGGAATGGTGCACATGAGGTGCCATAAGTGACAGTGCATAGTTGATAGTGTTTGATTGAATCCGATGGTCTTTCTCTCCAGAAAATTCTCTGGAAGTCGCGGTGTTTGTTGTTCACCCAAATCTGCCGGAACATCTTGACTATGTCAGCTGAGAATACAAATTTATACATCCGAAAGCGCAAGCAGACAGCAAATAGATCGCGTTGAATGCTAGGCCCTGTAAAGAGATAATCGTTTAGTGATTTGCCTTTGGTGTCGAAAAATGATCCGTCGAAAACTACTCTCAGTTTCCGATCCAAAACCGGGTGATGTGGTATATAAAACCGTTGTCGATTATTGACTTCATCTGGTGGCAGTTCGCGCAAATGCCCCAAATGGAAGTATTCCCTCATAAAGTTGACATATTTAAATAACGTCAATTGGAGCGCTTGTTGTTCTGCCTTTCTAGTGTTGATGTGATTTTGCCAAGAACACGAGCCTGTACAGTTAAGTGATTGTTTAAATACTTTGACATGATCTGAAGCGTGCTGCTTGAATCAGCCTGAATCGAAAAGATTCCTGTGACCAAAATGGATGATGCCGACCGTGGCAATCCAAGTGCTTGTATGCATCGTTCTGATACATATGAAAGTTCCGACCCAGTATCTAGTAAGATACGACATGTAATGTAGTCTCTATTTACCTTTTGAACATAAACCGTTGCAGTAGGCAATATGCTTCGATTTAAACCTTGTCCTGTTTTCAATTTCGCAGAGCTTTGTGAACAAACAGTTGATGGTGCACTCCCATTATGAGCCACTAGACTTGTTGTAGACAAATAGTGATGAGAAGCGTTTGGACTCCGCTGATTCTCCCTTTTACCTTGTTGCAAGTTTCTTAAAGCCATTGAGTTACCTGGATCCTGGACCAGAAAATGGTGCTTACCTTTACAATATTTGCATAAGAATGATGTTCTACAGTTTTTGACCATATGCCCTGATTTGAGGCAATTATAAGTGTGTGACTCCTTTTGTATGTGTGATTTGCGCCGGCCTTTTGCCTCCATACGCAATCTCCCGTTTGCTGAGCTCTAATTCCTCACAACGATCATCTAAGAACTTGAAAAATTCCTCCAGTGTGGGTGCCTCGTTGACAATGCTGCGCTCAATCCACCTGCACCGTGTATCAGCGTCAAGCTTTTCCAATGCCAGATATTGTATCCAGCAGTTCCGACTTGTTTGATTGATCGCATCCAGACCGCGAACAATCTCATTTGTACCATCTGATACCTTGCGTAAGATGCATACATCAATTTTGTTTGTCGTTGGTAGACCCATAAATTGTTCCAAAAACGGGTTTACAATATGGCGTGGCCTATTGTACCTCTCCTTTAAGCGTTCCCAAGCAGTGTTTATTTATTTATTTATTTAGTTATTTATTTATTTATTTACGTCAACTAACACAGCAGTCGACGAAAAAGCTTAAGCTAAAGACAGATAGTAATTAAATGAAGAAGGTAGCTTAGCTTTATACACAACTAAACATCCCCGGCCCGGTGGAGGTGTTTTATTTGCACAAGGTGCCAGCTATGCCCCGATTCACAGCCAATGTGGCCAGTGATGAGTTGCAGCCAATCCAAGTCCAGAATATTTTCATTGGTTTCGCTGTAGATGATTAAAAAGTATAGCGCGAAGAGAAGTGACAGAAAGATGAGGAGAGATAAGGTGAGAAAGGTTGTTAAAAGATTGGCAAAGAACACGAAGAGGTTCGTGAAGAGAGTAGTTAGTCAGACATCTACTAAGGTGAATAGGAAAAAAGTTTCTGGTCCGACGTGAGGGAACACAAAAATACAGCGTATCTAGTAAATTGGTAGAAATGACTTCGCCGTTGACTAGTTTATGGAGAAAGAGAATGCCAAAAACAAGCCTACGGTTATAAAGTGAAGGAAGATTAATAAGAAGAAGTCTGTCAGAATAAGAAGGTAGGCGAAGACCCGGGTCCCAATTTAGACCGCGTAGCGCAAACTTAAGGAATTGCTTCTGTACCGATTCAATACTACGCTGGTGAACATCATATTGCGGGTTCCACACTGGCGAGCAATATTCTATCGTAGGGCGAACTAACGAAGTGTATAAAACCTTTGTTACATAGGGATCATCAAATTCTTTGGCCCAACGTTTAATGAAGCCGAGAAGGCTGCTTGCTCTGTTGACAATTGAAGAAATATGAACATTAAATGAAAGTTTAGGGTCAAACATAACGCCTAAGTCTTTGAATGATGGAATACAATCTAACAGAACAGACTTAATAGAGTAATGAGCTAGGAGCGGAGACAAACGACTGAAAGTCATAAAAGAACACTTAGAGGCAAGCCGTTGTTGTAAGCCGTGTCAGTTATCGCCAGGTGCCGCACCAAGTTGGCAGCATCACCGACAAGCAGTATTTTCAAGTGATGAAACTTTTGAGTATTGGTTAACTCCCTTTTGTTGTGTATCGTGCTCTCATAGATATCCTGAAAAGCTGGCCACTCTGTGTAGAGTCCAGCGAACCGTTGTATTTGAAGTTGTTGTTTCCCGAAGTTGAACCCGAAGCAGCCACCTCATTCCGAGCGGGCATCGACAAGTTTGAGCTGCTCTGGTTTGTAGCTAACTGTTCAAAGGGGTGTTGTTGTTGATGCATCAAATGACCGATGTCGTCGTTATATACGTGCAGACTCATGGCGCCATTGCCGTCGACAATGGTGCTTGTTGCTGTACTAACCGTTGTTTTCCTAGAAGTAAAGAATATGCCTTCAAGTACTTCTCGTCGTAGGTCACGTGATCGACCTCTGGATCCACATAGCCGTCCACATCTTCCAGTAGGGCTATGGAATCCCCCATTCCATTAAATTCCTTCCACACGGACTGGAGTTGATCCATCCGAGTGGCTACCTTAGTAGTTGATGTAGTTTGGGTTCTTTCCGATCAATACAGAATTCTTGTGATGCTGGAATTGAGTCGGCTCCGTCGACCCACCAATGCCTTTAGTTCTTCCATTGCAAAGAACTATTCCAGAGTAATAACCCACCAAACTTTCCAATAGATCCAAAGAAATTCGAACCAAAAGCACCTTATTCGAACGAAAACCGATTCCCTTATTCGGCTCGAATGACCAAATATGATTTGGTCTAGCAGTGGACTGTACCATAAAATTAATTGGATAATTTCGCTTTGTGATTCCTTGCTACCGAATTTATATTCTATATACAAGCAAAAGTTCGCTACTGAAACACCTGGCGAACAGCTTTTAGATCACTCCATTTTTGTGACTTTTGTTATACCGATAAGAATTATAGACACTTTTAATCACATATGGAACTTATGGAACAATAGAACACCGCAGTCCATACGATTTTGCAGACCTCTGAAAATAGAAGTATGTAGTAAAAGAAACTACGACCCACATACTGATCTAGAAAAAGGTTTAGATTCTCAAATTAATAATCTTAAACCTTTTGTTTACAAATTGAACGAATGTCGTGATATAACAGCTACCTATGAAATGCACATGACACTTATTGATGACAAAGTGCTAAACGTTTTAACTGCAACTAAATCCACTCAACGGTGTCCAATCTGTGTGGTGTCACTCCAACAAAAATATTAGAAATAAAAGATTTTTATTCAAACAGACTTGTGAGTATCCATGACGGGCCTTTCCACCATTTGGAGTCCACATGCCGCCAATTATGCCTTGGAATGGTGTCCAGAATTTCCGAAGTTCTGTTCCCAACAAATGTCTTGAGTCGAGAGGGTGCGTATGGTAGCCAATAGAGTACGATTGTGGAATCGCACCATGCAAAAACCGTGACCAGTTGATGACGAAGTGCCGCCTTTATCGAACGTATGAGTTGACTTAGGTGCAGTGCCGCGCAAAGCTCTAGGCGAGGCAGAGATTGCTGCTTTAGCGGAGCCACCCTAGATTTCGCAGCCATAATCGATGTAGAGATCGAGCCATCCTTGTTGATTACTCTGCTGTACACAACAGCAGCGTATGCCTTCGTAGATGCATCGGAGAATCCATGCAATTCAATGTTGTCGGTGTCGTTGACAACTAACCGGGGTAGGGTCGCCATTTGAGCCAGTTCCTTAGGGAGTTTGTCATCTCATCCCAAATCGAGAAGCCATAATTGTTGAAAGAGTATTTTGAACTGGATTGGTGCCAAAAGCCCAAGTCTATCAAAGATCCGGGAGACATCCGATAAAACTTGCCGTTTTGTACAATCGAAATTTCCTTTTAGACCAACACTATAAGACAATGTATCAAGACCAGGTTGCCAGTAAAGTCCAAGAACCTTCACTGGGGAAGATTGTGTAGAATAAGTTCCTTCTGATGGTTTCGAGGTGCGTTTGATACCCATTTCCCAAGCTCCAAATTAGCACAGGAAATAAGTTGAATAAGTTCCTTTTGATTTTGTATCAGTTCCTCCTCAATGTTTGACCCAGTGAGCACATCGTCGACATAAAAATCCTCTTGTAAGCTTTTTGTAGCATTCGGGAATTCCTGCTGATGATCAGTAGCCAGTTGCTCTAATACCCTAACAGCCAGGAATGGTGCACATGAGGTGCCATAAGTGACGGTGCATAGTTGATAGTGTTTGATTGAATCCGATGGTCTTTCTCTCCAGAAAATTCTCTGGAAGTCGCGGTGTTTGTTGTTCACCCAAATCTGCCGGAACATCTTGACTATGTCAGCTGAGAATACAAATTTATACATCCGAAAGCGCAAGCAGACAGCAAATAGATCGCGTTGAATGCTAGGCCCTGTAAAGAGATAATCGTTTAGTGATTTGCCTTTGGTGTCGCAAAATGATCCGTCGAAAACTACTCTCAGTTTCCGATCCAAAACCGGGTGATGTGGTATATAAAACCGTTGTCCATTATTGACTTCATCTGGTGGCAGTTCGCGCAAATGCCCCAAATCGAAGTATTCCCTCATAAAGTTGACATATTTAAATAACGTCAATTGGAGAGCTTGTTGTTCTGCCTTTCTAGTGTTGATGTGATTTTGCCAAGAACACGAGCCTGTACAGTTAAGTGATTGTTTAAATACTTTGACATGATCTGAAGCGTGCTGCTTGAATCAGCCTGAATCGAAAAGATTCCTGTGACCAAAATGGATGATGCCGACCGTGGCAATCCAAGTGCTTGTATGCATCGTTCTGATACATATGAAAGTTCCGACCCAGATCTAGTAAGATACGACATGTAATGTAGTCTCTATTTACCTTTTGAACATAAACCGTTGCAGTAGGCAATATGCTTCGATTTAAACCTTGTCCTGTTTTCAATTTCGCAGAGCTTTGTGAACAAACAGTTGATGGTGCACTCCCATTATGAGCCACTAGACTTGTTGTAGACAAATAGTGATGAGAAGCGCTTTACCTTGTTGCAAGTTTCTTAAAGCCATTGAGTTACCTGGATCCTGGACCAGAAAATGGTGCTTACCTTTACAATATGTGCATAAGAATGATGTTCTACAGTTTTTGACCATATGCCCTGATTTGAGGCAATTATAAGTGTGTGACTCCTTTTGTATGTGTGATTTGCGCCGGCCTTTTGCCTCCATACGCAATCTCCCGTTTGCTGAGCTCTAATTCCTCACAACGATCATCTAAGAACTTGAAAAATTCCTCCAGTGTGGGTGCCTCGTTGACAATGCTGCGCTCAATCCACCTGCACCGTGTATCAGCGTCAAGCTTTTCCAATGCCAGATATTGTATCCAGCAGTTCCGACTTGTTTGATTGATCGCATCCAGACCGCGAACAATCTCATTTGTACCATCTGATACCTTGCGTAAGATGCATACATCAATTTTGTTTGTCGTTGGTAGACCCATAAATTGTTCCAAAAACGGGTTTACAATATGGCGTGGCCTATTGTACCTCTCCTTTAAGCGTTCCCAAGCAGTGTTTATTTATTTATTTATTTAGTTATTTATTTATTTATTTACGTCAACTAACACAGCAGTCGACGAAAAAGCTTAAGCTAAAGACAGATAGTAATTAAATGAAGAAGGTAGCTTAGCTTTATACACAACTAAACATCCCCGGCCCGGTGGAGGTGTTTTATTTGCACAAGGTGCCAGCTATGCCCCGATTCACAGCCAATGTGGCCAGTGATGAGTTGCAGCCAATCCAAGTCCAGAATATTTTCATTGGTTTCGCTGTAGATGATTAAAAAGTATAGCGCGAAGAGAAGTGACAGAAAGATGAGGAGAGATAAGGTGAGAAAGGTTGTTAAAAGATTGGCAAAGAACACGAAGAGGTTCGTGAAGAGAGTAGTTAGTCAGACATCTACTAAGGTGAATAGAAAAAAAGTTTCTGGTCCGACGTGAGGGAACACAAAAATACAGCGTATCTAGTAAATTGGTAGAAATGACTTCGCCGTTGACTAGTTTATGGAGAAAGAGAATGCCAAAAACAAGCCTACGGTTATAAAGTGAAGGAAGATTAATAAGAAGAAGTCTGTCAGAATAAGAAGGTAGGCGAAGACCCGGGTCCCAATTTAGACCGCGTAGCGCAAACTTAAGGAATTGCTTCTGTACCGATTCAATACTACGCTGGTGAACATCATATTGCGGGTTCCACACTGGCGAGCAATATTCTAGAGTAGGGCGAACTAACGAAGTGTATAAAACCTTTGTTACATAGGGATCATCAAATTCTTTGGCCCAACGTTTAATGAAGCCGAGAAGGCTGCTTGCTCTGTTGACAATTGAAGAAATATGAACATTAAATGAAAGTTTAGGGTCAAACATAACGCCTAAGTCTTTGAATGATGGAATACAATCTAACAGAACAGACTTAATAGAGTAATGAGCTAGGAGCGGAGACAAACGACTGAAAGTCATAAAAGAACACTTAGAGGCAAGCCGTTGTTGTAAGCCGTGTCAGTTATCGCCAGGTGCCGCACCAAGTTGGCAGCATCACCGACAAGCAGTATTTTCAAGTGATGAAACTTTTGAGTATTGGTTAACTCCCTTTTGTTGTGTATCGTGCTCTCATAGTTATCCTGAAAAGCTGGCCACTCTGTGTAGAGTCCAGCGAACCGTTGTATTTGAAGTTGTTGTTTCCCGAAGTTGAACCCGAAGCAGCCACCTCATTCCGAGCGGGCATCGACAAGTTTGAGCTGCTCTGGTTTGTAGCTAACTGTTCAAAGGGGTGTTGTTGTTGATGCATCAAATGACCGATGTCGTCGTTATATACGTGCAGACTCATGGCGCCATTGCCGTCGACAATGGTGCTTGTTGCTGTACTAACCGTTGTTTTCCTAGAAGTAAAGAATATGCCTTCAAGTACTTCTCGTCGTAGGTCACGTGATCGACCTCTGGATCCACATAGCCGTCCACATCTTCCAGTAGGGCTATGGAATCCCCCATTCCATTAAATTCCTTCCACACGGACTGGAGTTGATCCATCCGAGTGGCTACCTTAGTAGTTGATGTAGTTTGGGTTCTTTCCGATCAATACAGAATTCTTGTGATGCTGGAATTGAGTCGGCTCCGTCGACCCACCAATGCCTTTAGTTCTTCCATTGCAAAGAACTATTCCAGAGTAATAACCCACCAAACTTTCCAATAGATCCAAAGAAATTCGAACCAAAAGCACCTTATTCGAACGAAAACCGATTCCCTTATTCGGCTCGAATGACCAAATATGATTTGGTCTAGCAGTGGACTGTACCATAAAATTAATTGGATAATTTCGCTTTGTGATTCCTTGCTACCGAATTTATATTCTATATACAAGCAAAAGTTCGCTACTGAAACACCTGGCGAACAGCTTTTAGATCACTCCATTTTTGTGACTTTTGTTATACCGATAAGAATTATAGACACTTTTAATCACATATGGAACTTATGGAACAATAGAACACCGCAGTCCATACGATTTTGCAGACCTCTGAAAATAGAAGTATGTAGTAAAAGAAACTACGACCCACATACTGATCTAGAAAAAAGGTTTAGATTCTCAAATTAATAATCTTAAACCTTTTGTTTACAAATTGAACGAATGTCGTGATATAACAGCTACCTATGAAATGCACATGACACTTATTGATGACAAAGTGCTAAACGTTTTAACTGCAACTAAATCCACTCAACGGTGTCCAATCTGTGTGGTGTCACTCCAACAAAAATATTAGAAATAAAAGATTTTTATTCAAACAGACTTGTGAGTATCCATGACGGGCCTTTCCACCATTTGGAGTCCACATGCCGCCAATTATGCCTTGGAATGGTGTCCAGAATTTCCGAAGTTCTGTTCCCAACAAATGTCTTGAGTCGAGAGGGTGCGTATGGTAGCCAATAGAGTACGATTGTGGAATCGCACCATGCAAAAACCGTGACCAGTTGATGACGAAGTGCCGCCTTTATCGAACGTATGAGTTGACTTAGGAGCAGTGCCGCGCAAAGCTCTAGGCGAGGCAGAGATTGCTGCTTTAGCGGAGCCACCCTAGATTTCGCAGCCATAATCGATGTAGAGATCGAGCCATCCTTGTTGATTACTCTGCTGTACACAACAGCAGCGTATGCCTTCGTAGATGCATCGGAGAATCCATGCAATTCAATGTTGTCGGTGTCGTTGACAACTAACCGGGGTAGGGTCGCCATTTGAGCCAGTTCCATCTCATCCCAAATCGAGAAGCCATAATTGTTGAAAGAGTATTTTGAACTGGATTGGTGCCAAAAGCCCAAGTCTATCAAAGATCCGGGAGACATCCGATAAAACTTGCCGTTTTGTACAATCGAAATTTCCTTTTAGACCAACACTATAAGACAATGTATCAAGACCAGGTTGCCAGTAAAGTCCAAGAACCTTCACTGGGGAAGATTGTGTAGAATAAGTTCCTTCTGATGGTTTCGAGGTGCGTTTGATACCCATTTCCCAAGCTCCAAATTAGCACAGGAAATAAGTTGAATAAGTTCCTTTTGATTTTGTATCAGTTCCTCCTCAATGTTTGACCCAGTGAGCACATCGTCGACATAAAAATCCTCTTGTAAGCTTTTTGTAGCATTCGGGAATTCCTGCTGATGATCAGTAGCCAGTTGCTCTAATACCCTAACAGCCAGGAATGGTGCACATGAGGTGCCATAAGTGACGGTGCATAGTTGATAGTGTTTGATTGAATCCGATGGTCTTTCTCTCCAGAAAATTCTCTGGAAGTCGCGGTGTTTGTTGTTCACCCAAATCTGCCGGAACATCTTGACTATGTCAGCTGAGAATACAAATTTATACATCCGAAAGCGCAAGCAGACAGCAAATAGATCGCGTTTAGTGATTTGCCTTTGGTGTCGCAAAATGATCCGTCGAAAACTACTCTCAGTTTCCGATCCAAAACCGGGTGATGTGGTATATAAAACCGTTGTCCATTATCGACTTCATCTGGTGGCAGTTCGCGCAAATGCCCCAAATCGAAGTATTCCCTCATAAAGTTGACATATTTAAATAACGTCAATTGGAGCGCTTGTTGTTCTGCCTTTCTAGTGTTGATGTGATTTTGCCAAGAACACGAGCCTGTACAGTTAAGTGATTGTTTAAATACTTTGACATGATCTGAAGCGTGCTGCTTGAATCAGCCTGAATCGAAAAGATTCCTGTGACCAAAATGGATGATGCCGACCGTGGCAATCCAAGTGCTTGTATGCATCGTTCTGATACATATGAAAGTTCCGACCCAGTATCTAGTAAGATACGACATGTAATGTAGTCTCTATTTACCTTTTGAACATAAACCGTTGCAGTAGGCAATATGCTTCGATTTAAACCTTGTCCTGTTTTCAATTTCGCAGAGCTTTGTGAACAAACAGTTGATGGTGCACTCCCATTATGAGCCACTAGACTTGTTGTAGACAAATAGTGATGAGAAGCGCTTTACCTTGTTGCAAGTTTCTTAAAGCCATTGAGTTACCTGGATCCTGGACCAGAAAATGGTGCTTACCTTTACAATATTTGCATAAGAATGATGTTCTACAGTTTTTGACCATATGCCCTGATTTGAGGCAATTATAAGTGTGTGACTCCTTTTGTATGTGTGATTTGCGCCTTTTGCCTCCATACGCAATCTCCCGTTTGCTGAGCTCTAATTCCTCACAACGATCATCTAAGAACTTGAAAAATTCCTCCAGTGTGGGTGCCTCGTTGACAATGCTGCGCTCAATCCACCTGCACCGTGTATCAGCGTCAAGCTTTTCCAATGCCAGATATTGTATCCAGCAGTTCCGACTTGTTTGATTGATCGCATCCAGACCGAGAACAATCTCATTTGTACCATCTGATACCTTGCGTAAGATGCATACATCAATTTTGTTTGTCGTTGGTAGACCCATAAATTATTCCAAAAACGGGTTGACAATATGGCGTGGCCTATTGTACCTCTCCTTTAAGCGTTCCCAGGCAGTGTTTATTTATTTATTTATTTAGTTATTTATTTATTTATTTACGTCAACTAACACAGCAGTCGACGAAAAAGCTTAAGCTAAAGACAGATAGTAATTAAATGAAGAAGGTAGCTTAGCTTTATACACAACTAAACATCCCCGGCCCGGTGGAGGTGTTTTATTTGCACAAGGTGCCAGCTATGCCCCGATTCACAGCCAATGTGGCCAGTGATGAGTTGCAGCCAATCCAAGTCCAGAATATTTTCATTGGTTTCGCTGTAGATGATTAAAAAGTATAGCGCGAAGAGAAGTGACAGAAAGATGAGGAGAGATAAGGTGAGAAAGGTTGTTAAAAGATTGGCAAAGAACACGAAGAGGTTCGTGAAGAGAGTAGTTAGTCAGACATCTACTAAGGTGAATAGGAAAAAAGTTTCTGGTCCGACGTGAGGGAACACAAAAAATACAGCGTATCTAGTAAATTGGTAGAAATGACTTCGCCGTTGACTAGTTTATGGAGAAAGAGAATGCCAAAAACAAGCCTACGGTTATAAAGTGAAGGAAGATTAATAAGAAGAAGTCTGTCAGAATAAGAAGGTAGGCGAAGACCCGGGTCCCAATTTAGACCGCGTAGCGCAAACTTAAGCAATTGCTTGTGTACCGATTCAATACTACGCTGGTGAACATCATATTGTGGGTTCCACACTGGCGAGCAATATTCTAGAGTAGGGCGAACTAACGAAGTGTATAAAACCTTTGTTACATAGGGATCATCAAATTCTTTGGCCCAACGTTTAATGAAGCCGAGAAGGCTGCTTGCTCTGTTGACAATTGAAGAAATATGAACATTAAATGAAAGTTTAGGGTCAAACATAACGCCTAAGTCTTTGAATGATGGAATACAATCTAACAGAACAGACTTAATAGAGTAATGAGCTAGGAGCGGAGACAAACGACTGAAAGTCATAAAAGAACACTTAGAGGCAAGCCGTTGTTGTAAGCCGTGTCAGTTATCGCCAGGTGCCGCACCAAGTTGGCAGCATCACCGACAAGCAGTATTTTCAAGTGATGAAACTTTTGAGTATTGGTTAACTCCCTTTTGTTGTGTATCGTGCTCTCATAGATATCCTGAAAAGCTGGCCACTCTGTGTAGAGTCCAGCGAACCGTTGTATTTGAAGTTGTTGTTTCCCGAAGTTGAACCCGAAGCAGCCACCTCATTGCGAGCGGGCATCGACAAGTTTGAGCTGCTCTGGTTTGTAGCTAACTGTTCAAAGGGGTGTTGTTGTTGATGCATCAAATGACCGATGTCGTCGTTATATACGTGCAGACTCATGGCGCCATTGCCGTCGACAATGGTGCTTGTTGCTGTACTAACCGTTGTTTTCCTAGAAGTAAAGAATATGCCTTCAAGTACTTCTCGTCGTAGGTCACGTGATCGACCTCTGGATCCACATAGCCGTCCACATCTTCCAGTAGGGCTATGGAATCCCCCATTCCATTAAATTCCTTCCACACGGACTGGAGTTGATCCATCCGAGTGGCTACCTTAGTAGTTGATGTAGTTTGGGTTCTTTCCGATCAATACAGAATTCTTGTGATGCTGGAATTGAGTCGGCTCCGTCGACCCACCAATGCCTTTAGTTCTTCCATTGCAAAGAACTATTCTAGAGTAATAACCCACCAAACTTTCCAATAGATCCAAAGAAATTCGAACCAAAAGCACCTTATTCGAACGAAAACCGATTCCCTTATTCGGCTCGAATGACCAAATATGATTTGGTCTAGCAGTGGACTGTACCATAAAATTAATTGGATAATTTCGCTTTGTGATTCCTTGCTACCGAATTTATATTCTATATACAAGCAAAAGTTCGCTACTGAAACACCTGGCGAACAGCTTTTAGATCACTCCATTTTTGTGACTTTTGTTATACCGATAAGAATTATAGACACTTTTAATCACATACGGAACTTATGGAACAATAGAACACCGCAGTCCATACGATTTTGCAGACCTCTGAAAATAGAAGTATGTAGTAAAAGAAACTACGGCCCACATACTGATTTAGAAAAAAGGTTTAGATTCTCAAATTAATAATCTTAAACCTTTTGTTTACAAATTGAACGAATGTCGTGATATAACAGCTACCTATGAAATGCACATGACACTTATTGATGACAAAGTGCTGCAACTAAATCCACTCAACGGTGTCCAATCTGTGTGGTGTCACTCCAACAAAAATATTAGAAATAAAAGATTTTTTTTGTGAGTATCCATGACGGCCTTTCCACCATTTGGAGTCCACATGCCGCCAATTATGCCTTGGAATGGTGTCCAGAATTTCCGAAGTTCTGTTCCCAACAAATGTCTTGAGTCGAGAGGGTGCGTATGGTAGCCAATAGAGTACGATTGTGGAATCGCACCATGCAAAAACCGTGACCAGTTGATGACGAAGTGCCGCCTTTATCGAACGTATGAGTTGACTTAGGAGCAGTGCCGCGCAAAGCTCTAGGCGAGGCAGAGATTGCTGCTTTAGCGGAGCCACCCTAGATTTCGCAGCCATAATCGATGTAGAGATCGAGCCATCCTTGTTGATTACTCTGCTGTACACAACAGCAGCGTATGCCTTCGTAGATGCATCGGAGAATCCATGCAATTCAATGTTGTCGGTGTCGTTGACAACTAACCGGGGTAGGGTCGCCATTTGAGCCAGTTCCTTAGGGAGTTTGTCATCTCATCCCAAATCGAGAAGCCATAATTGTTGAAAGAGTATTTTGAACTGGACCACAATTGGTGCCAAAAGCCCAAGTCTATCAAAGATCCGGGAGACATCCGATAAAACTTGCCGTTTTGTACAATCGAAATTTCCTTTTAGACCAACACTATAAGACAATGTATCAAGACCAGGTTGCCAGTAAAGTCCAAGAACCTTCACTGGGGAAGATTGTGTAGAATAAGTTCCTTCTGATGGTTTCGAGGTGCGTTTGATACCCATTTCCCAAGCTCCAAATTAGCACAGGAAATAAGTTGAATAAGTTCCTTTTGATTTTGTATCAGTTCCTCCTCAATGTTTGACCCAGTGAGCACATCGTCGACATAAAAATCCTCTTGTAAGCTTTTTGTAGCATTCGGGAATTCCTGCTGATGATCAGTAGCCAGTTGCTCTAATACCCTAACAGCCAGGAATGGTGCACATGAGGTGTCATAAGTGACGGTGCATAGTTGATAGTGTTTGATTGAATCCGATGGTCTTTCTCTCCAGAAAATTCTCTGGAAGTCGCGGTGTTTGTTGTTCACCCAAATCTGCCGGAACATCTTGACTATGTCAGCTGAGAATACAAATTTATACATCCGAAAGCGCAAGCAGACAGCAAATAGATCGCGTTGAATGCTAGGCCCTGTAAAGAGATAATCGTTTAGTGATTTGCCTATGGTGTCGCAAAATGATCCGTCGAAAACTACTCTCAGTTTCCGATCCAAAACCGGGTGATGTGGTAGATAAAACCGTTGTCCATTATTGACTTCATCTGGTGGCAGTTCGCGCAAATGCCCCAAATCGAAGTATTCCCTCATAAAGTTGACATATTTAAATAACGTCAATTGGAGCGCTTGTTGTTCTGCCTTTCTAGTGTTGATGTGATTTTGCCAAGAACACGAGCCTGTACAGTTAAGTGATTGTTTAAATACTTTGACATGATCTGAAGCGTGCTGCTTGAATCAGCCTGAACCGAAAAGATTCCTGTGACCAAAATGGATGATGCCGACCGTGGCAATCCAAGTGCTTGTATGCATCGTTCTGATACATATGAAAGTTCCGACCCAGTATCTAGTAAGATACGACATGTAATGTAGTCTCTATTTACCTTTTGAACATAAACCGTTGCAGTAGGCAATATGCTTCGATTTAAACCTTGTCCTGTTTTCAATTTCGCAGAGCTTTGTGAACAAACAGTTGATGGTGCATTCCCATTATGAGCCACTAGACTTGTTGTAGACAAATAGTGATGAGAAGCGTTTGGACTCCGCTGATTCTCCCTTTTACCTTGTTGCAAGTTTCTTAAAGCCATTGAGTTACCTGGATCCTGGACCAGAAAATGGTGCTTACCTTTACAATATTTGCATGAGAATGATGATCTACAGTTTTTGACCATATGCCCTGATTTCAGGCAATTATAAGTGTGTGACTCCTTTTGTATGTGTGATTTGCGCCGGCCTTTTGCCTCCATACGCAATCTCCCGTTTGTTGAGCTCTAATTCCTCACAACGATCATCTAAGAACTTGAAAAATTCCTCCAGTGTGGGCGCCTCGTTGCTCATGCTGCGCTAAATCCACCAACGATCATCTAAGAACTTGAAGAATTCCTCCAGTGTGGGCGCCTCGTTGCTCATGCTGCGCTTAATCCACCTGCACCATGTATCAGCGTCAAGCTTTTCCAATACCAGTCCCGTCCTGTTTGATTGATCGCATCCAGACCGCGAACAATCTCATTTGTACCATCTGACACCTTGCGTAAGATGGATACATCCATTTTGTTTGTCGTTGGTAGACCCATAAAGTGTTCCAAAAACGAGTTTACAATATGGCGTGGCCTATTGTACCTCTCCTTTAAGCGTTCCCAAGCAGTGTTGTAAGCCGTGTCAGTTATCGCCAGGTGCCGCACCAAGTTGGCAGCATCATCGACAAGCAGTGTTTTCAAGTGCTCAAACTTTTGATTGTTGGTTAACTCCCTTTTGTTGTGTATCGTGCTCTCATAGATATCCTGAAGCGCTGTCCACTCTGTGTAGAGTCCAGCGAACCGTTTTATTTGAAGTTGTTGTTTCCCGAAGTTGAACCCGAAGCAGCCACCTGATTGCGAGCGGGCATCGACAAGTTTGAACTGCTCTGGTTCAAAGGGTTTTTGTTGTTGTTACCAAATGAACGATGTCGTCGTTATTTGCGTGCAGACTCATGGCCCATTGCCGTCGACAATGGTGCTTGTTGCTGTACTAACCGTTGTTTTTCTAGAAGTAAAGAATATGCTTTCAAGTACTTCTCTTCGTAGGTCACGTGATCGACCTCTGGATCCACATAGCCGTCCACATCTTCCAGTAGGGCTATGGAATCCCCCATTCCATTAAATTCCTTCCACAAGGACTGGAGTTGATCCATCCGACCGGCTACCTTAGTAGTTGATGTAGTTTGGGTTCTTTCCGATCAATACAGAATTCTTGTGATGCTGGAATTGAGTCGGCTTCGTCGACCCACCAATGCCTTTAGTTCTTCCATTGCAAAGAACTATTCCAGAGTAATAACCCACCAAACTTTCCAATAGATCCAAAGAAATTCGAACCAAAAGCACCTTATTCGAACGAAAACCGATTCCCTTATTCGGCTCGAATGACCAAATATGATTTGGTCTAGCAGTGGACTGTACCATAAAATTAATTGGATAATTTCGCTTTGTGATTCCTTGCTACCGAATTTATATTCTATATACAAGCAAAAGTTCGCTACTGAAACACCTGGCGAACAGCTTTTAGATCACTCCATTTTTGTAACTTTTGTTATACCGATAAGAATTATAGACACTTTTAATGACATATGGAACTTATGGAACAATAGAACACCGCAGTCCATACGATTTTGCAGACCTCTGAAAATAGAAGTATGTAGTAAAAGAAACTACGGCCCACATACTGATCTAGAAAAAAGGTTTAGATTCTCAAATTAATAATCTTAAACCTTTTGTTTACAAATTGAACGAATGTCGTGATATAACAGCTACCTATGTTATAAGCCAAATTTGTTGAAAAAGTATTTTGAACTGGACCACAATTGGTGTCAAAAGCCCAAGTCTATCAAAGATCCGGGAGACATCCGATAAAACTTGCCGTTTTGTACAATCGAAATTTCCTTTTAGACCAACACTATAAGACAATGTATCAAGACCAGGTTGCCAGTAAAGTCCAAGAACCTTCACTGGGGAAGATTGTGTAGAATAAGTTCCTTCTGATGGTTTCGTGGTGCGTTTGATACCCATTTCCCAAGCTCCAAATTAGCACAGGAAATAAGTTGAATAAGTTCCTTTTGATTTTGTATCAGTTCCTCCTCAATGTTTGACCCAGTGAGCACATCGTCGACATAAAAATCCTCTTGTAAGCTTTTTGTAGCATTCGGGAATTCCTGCTGATGATCAGTAGCCAGTTGCTCTAATACCCTAACAGCCAGGAATGGTGCTCATGAAGTGCCATAATTGACGGTGCATAGTTGATAGTGTTTGATTGAATCCGATTGTCTTTCTCTCCAGAAAATTCTCTGGAAGTCGCGGTGTTTGTTGTTCACCCAAATCTGCCGGAACATCTTGACTATGTCAGCTGAGAATACAAATTTATACATCCGAAAGCGCAAGCAGACAGCAAATAGATCGCGTTGAATGCTAGGCCCTGTAAAGAGATAATCGTTTAGTGATTTGCCTTTGGTGTCGCAAAATGATCCTTCGAAAACTACTCTCAGTTTCCGATCCAAAACCGGGTGATGTGGTAGATAAAACCGTTGTCCATTATTGACTTCATCTGGTGGCAGTTCGCGCAAATGCCCCAAATCGAAGTATTCCCTCATAAAGTTGACATATTTAAATAACGTCAATTGGAGCGCTTGTTGTTCTGCCTTTCAAGTGTTGATGTGATTTTGCCAAGAACACGAGCCTGTACAGTTAAGTGATTGTTTAAATACTTTGACATGATCTGAAGCGTGCTGCTTGAATCAGCCTGAACCGAAAAGATTCCTGTGACCAAAATGGATGATGCCGACCGTGGCAATCCAAGTGCTTGTATGCATCGTTCTGATACATATGAAAGTTCCGACCCAGTATCTAGTAAGATACGACATGTAATGTAGTCTCTATTTACCTTTTGAACATAAACCGTTGCAGTAGGCAATATGTTTCGACTTAAACCTTGTCCTGTTTTCAATTTCGCAGAGCTTTGTGAACAAACAGTTGATGGTGCACTCCCATTATGAGCCACTAGACTTGTTGTAGACAAATAGTGATGAGAAGCGTTTGGACTCCGCTGATTCTCCCTTTTACCTTGTTGCAAGTTTCTTAAAGCCATTGAGTTACCTGGATCCTGGACCAGAAAATGGTGCTTACCTTTACAATATTTGCATGAGAATGATGATCTACAGTTTTTGACCATATGCCCTGATTTGAGACAATTATAAGTGTGTGACTCCTTTTGTATGTGTGATTTGCGCCGGCCTTTTGCCTCCATACGCAATCTCCGGTTTGCTGAGCTCTAATTCCTCACAACGATCATCTAAGAACTTGAAAAATTCCTCCAGTGTGGGTGCCTCGTTGACAATGCTGCGCTCAATCCACCTGCACCGTGTATCAGCGTCAAGCTTTTCCAATGCCAGATATTGTATCCAGCAGTTCCGACTTGTTTGATTGATTGCATCCAGACCGCTAACAATCTCATTTGTACCATCTGATACCTTGCGTAAGATGGATATATCCATTTTGTTTGTCGTTGGTAGACCCATAAATTGTTCCAAAAACGAGTTTACAATATGGCGTGGCCTATTGTACCTCTCCTTTAAGCGTTCCCAAGCAGTGTTGTAAGCCGCGTCAGTTATCGCCAGGTGCCGCACCAAGTTGGCAGCATCATCGACAAGCAGTGTTTTCAAGTGCTGAAACTTTTGAGTATTGGTTAACTCCCTTTTGTTGTGTATCGTGCTCTCATAGATATCCTGAAGCGCTGTCCACTCTGTGTAGAGTCCAGCGAACCGTTTTATTTGAAGTTGTTGTTTTCCGAAGTTGAACCCGAAGCAGTCACCTGATTGCGAGCGGGCATCGACAAGTTTGAACTGCTCTGGTTCAAAGGGTTGTTGTTGTTGTTGCAGCAAATGAACGATGTCGTCGTTATTTGCGTGCAGACTCATGGCGCCATTGCCGTCGACAATGGTGCTTGTTGCTGTACTAACCGTTGTTTTTCTAGAAGTAAAGAATATGCCTTCAAGTACTTCTCGTCGTAGGTCACGTGATCGACCTCTGGATCCACATAGCCGTCCACATCTTCCAGTAGGGCTATGGAATCCCCCATTCCATTAAATTCCTTCCACACGGACTGGAGTTGATCCATCCGACCGGCTACCTTAGTAGTTGATGTAGTTTGGGTTCTTTCCGATCAATCCAGAATTCTTGTGATGCTGGAATTGAGTCGGCTCCGTCGACCGATCAATGCCTCTAGTTCTTCCATTGCAAAGAACTATTCCAGAATAATAACCCACCAAACTTTCCAATAGATCCAAAGAAATTCGAACCAAAAGCACCTTATTCGAACGAAAACAATTCCCTTATTCGGCTCGAATGACCAAATACGATTTGGTCTAGCAGTGGACTATACCTTAAAATTAATTGGATAAATTCGCATTGTGATTCCTTGCTACCGAATTTATATTCTATATACAAGCAAGAGTTCGCAACTGAAACACCTGGCGAACAGCTTTTAGATCACTCCATTTTTGTAACTTTTGTTATACCGATAAGAATTATAGACACTTTTAATCACATATGGAACTTATGGAACAATAGAACACCGCAGTCCATATAATTTTGCAGACCTCTGAAAATAGGAACAGGCACAGGAAATAAGTTGAATAAGTTCCTTTTGATTTTGTATCAGTTGCTCCTCACTGTTTGACCCAGTGAGCACATCGTCGACATAAAAATCCTCTCGTAAGATTTTTGCAGCATTCTGGAATTCCTGCTGATGATCAGTAGCCAGTTGCCCTAATACCCTAACAGCCAGGAATGGTGCACATGAGGTGCATAGTTGATAGTGTTTGATTGAATCCGATGGTCTTTTTCTCTAGAAAATTTTCTGGAAAATGCGGTGTTTGTTGTTCACCCAAATCTGCCGGAACATCTTGACTATGTAAGATGAGAATACAAATTTATACATCCGAAAGCGCAAGCAGACAGCAAATAGATCGCGTTGAATGCTAGGCCCTGTAAGGAAAAAAAAATTATTCGTTATCCACAATCGTTTCCATTATCCCCGACGGAACTACCTTTCAGTATTGCTTCACCGGGGGGAAACTCCACCTATGTCGGGGTTCGAACTCGAGCACAACAGAATTGTAGTTTTAGTAGGTCTCCAAGGCCCTGTAAGGAGATAATCGTTTACTGATTTGCCTTTGGTGTCGCAAAATGATCCGTCGAAAACTACTCTCAGTTTCCAATCCAAAACCGGGTGATGTGGTAGATAAAACCATTGTCCATTATTGACTTCATCTGGTGGCAGTTCGCGCAAATGCCCCAAATCGAAGTATTCCCTCATAAAGTTGACACATTTAAATAAAGTCAATTGGAGCGCTTGTGGTAAATTCCGAGTCAGCGAATTGAAGAGCGCTAAAGACATCGAGTGCCGATGTGTCAATGTTCTGCCTTTCTAGTGTTGATGGGATTTTGCCAAGAACATGAACCTGTACAGTTAAGTGATTGTTTGAATACTTTGTCTTGATCTGAAGCGTGCTGGTTGAATCAGCCTGAACCGAAGAGATTCCTGTGACCAAAATTGATGATGCCGACCGTGGCAATCCAAGTTCCGACCCAGTATCTAGAAAGATACGACATGTAATGTAGTCTCTATTTACCTTTTGAACATAAACCGTTGCAATATGCTTCGATTCAAACCTTGTCCTGTATTCAATTTCACAGAGCTTTGTGCACTCCCATTATGAGCCACTAGACTTGTTGTAGACAAGTCGTGATGAGAAGCGTTTGGACTCCGCTGATTCTCCCTTTTACCTTGTTGTAAGTTTCTTAAAGCCATTGAGTTACCTGGATCATGGACCAGAGAATGGTGGTTACCTTTACAATATTTGCATGAGAATGATGATGGACAGTTTTTGACCATATGCCCTGATTTCAGGCAATTATAACATAAAGCCTTTTCCCTGATAAACATACGACGTTCTGCACATGTTAAATCCATGAATTGTTGACAGCCATACAACTTATGATCCGTCGCCTGACATTTGGTGCAGCTGCCAGCTTGAACTGCAACCATCGAGTGTGTGACCCTTTTTTGTATGTGTGATTTGCGCCGGCGTTTTGCCTTCATACGGAACCCGTTTGCTGAGCTCTAATTCCTCACAACGATCATCTAAGAACTTGAAAAATTCCTCCAGTGTGGGCGCCTCGTTGCTCATGCTGCGCTAAATCCACCAACGATCATCTAAGAACTTGAAGAATTCCTCCAGTGTCGGCGCCTCGTTGCTCATGCTGCGCTTAATCCACCTGCGCCATGTATCAGCGTCAAGCTTTTCCAATACCAGATATTGTATCCAGCAGTCTCGTCCTGTTTGATTGATCGCATCCAGACCGCGAACAATCTCATTTGTACCATCTGATACCTTGCGTAAGATGGATACATCCATTTTGTTTGTCGTTGGTAGACCCATAAAGTGTTCCAAAAACGAGTTTACAATATGGCGTGGCCTATTGTACCTCTCCTTTAAGCGTTCCCAAGCAGTGTTGTAAGCCGTGTCAGTTATCGCCAGGTGCCGCACCAAGTTGGCAGCATCATCGACAAGCAGTGTTTTCAAGTGCTCAAACTTTTGATTATTGGTTAACTCCCTTTTGTTGGGTATCGTGCTCTCATAGATATCCTGAAGCGCTGTCCACTCTGTGTAGAGTCCAGCGAACCGTTTTATTTGAAGTTGTTGTTTCCCGAAGTTGAACCCGAAGCAGCCACCTGATTGCGAGCGGGCATCGACAAGTTTGAACTGCTCTGGTTCAAAGGGTTTTTGTTGTTGTTACCAAATGAACGATGTCGTCGTTATTGGCGTGCAGACTCATGGCCAATTGCCGTCGACAATGGTGCTTGTTGCTGTACTAACCGTTGTTTTTCTAGAAGTAAAGAATATGCTTTCAAGTACTTCTCTTCGTAGGTCACGTGATCGACCTCTGGATCCACATAGCCGTCCACATCTTCCAGTAGGGCTATGGAATCCCCCATTCCATTAAATTCCTTCCACAAGGACTGGAGTTGATCCATCCGACCGGCTACCTTAGTAGTTGATGTAGTTTGGGTTCTTTCCGATCAATACAGAATTCTTGTGATGCTGGAATTGAGTCGGCTTCGGCGACCCACCAATGCCTTTAGTTCTTCCATTGCAAAGAACTATTCCAGAGTAATAACCCACCAAACTTTCCAATAGATCCAAGGAAATTCGAACCAAAAGCACCTTATTCGAACGAAAACCGATTCCCTTATTCGGCTCGAATGACCAAATATGATTTGGTCTAGCAGTGGACTGTACCATAAAATTAATTGGATAATTTCGCTTTGTGATTCCTTGCTACCGAATTTATATTCTATATACAAGCAAAAGTTCGCTACTGAAACACCTGGCGAACAGCTTTTAGATCACTCCATTTTTGTAACTTTTGTTATACCGATAAGAATTATAGACACTTTTAATCACATATGGAACTTATGGAACAATAGAACACCGCAGTCCATACGATTTTGCAGACCTCTGAAAATAGAAGTATGTAGTAAAAGAAACTACGGCCCACATACTGATCTAGAAAAAAGGTTTAGATTCTCAAATTAATAATCTTAAACCCTTTGTTTACAAATTGAACGAATGTCGTGATATAACAGCTACCTATGAAATGCACATGACACTTATTGATGACAAAGTGCTAAACGTTTTAACTGCAACTAAATCCACTCAAAGGTGTCCAATCTGTGTGGTTTCACTCCAACAAAAATATTAGATATAAAAGATTTTTATTCAAACAGACTTGTGAGTATCCATGACGGGCCTTTCCACCATTTGGAGTCCACATGCCGCCAATTATGCCTTGGAATGGTGTCCAGAATTTCCGAAGTTCTGTTCCCAACAAATGTCTTGAGTCGAGAGGGTGCGTATGATAGCCAATAGAGTACGATTGTGGAATCGCACCATGCAAAAACCGTGACCATTTGATGACGAAGTGCCGCCTTTATCGAGAGATTGCTGCTTTAGCGGAGCCACCCTAGATTTCGCAGCCATAATCGATGTAGAGATCGAGCCATCCTTGTTGATTACTCTGCTGTACACAACAGCAGCGTATGCCTTCGTAGATGCATCGGAGAATAAATGCAATTCAATGTTGTCGGTGTCGTTGACAACTAACCGGGGTATTTGAATGTGTTGTAGAATATCCAAATCTGCTCGCCATTTGAGCCAGTTCCTTAGGGAGTTTGTCATCTCATCCCAAATCGAGAAGCCAAATTTGTTGAAAAAGTATTTTGAATTAGACCACAATTGGTGCCAAAAGCCCAAGTCTATCAAAGATCCGGGAGACATCCGATAAAACTTGCCGTTTTGTACAATCGAAATTTCCTTTTAGACCAACACTATAAGACAATGTATCAAGACCAGGTTGCCAGTAAAGTCCAAGAACCTTCACTGGGGAAGATTGTGTAGAATAAGTTCCTTCTGATGGTTTCGAGGTGCGTTTGATACCCATTTCCCAAGCTCCAAATTAGCACAGGAAATAAGTTGAATAAGTTCCTTTTGATTTTGTATCAGTTCCTCCTCAATGTTTGACCCAGTGAGCACATCGTCGACATAAAAATCCTCTTGTAAGCTTTTTGTAGCATTCGGGAATTCCTGCTGATGATCAGTAGCCAGTTGCTCTAATACCCTAACAGCCAGGAATGGTGCACATGAGGTGCCATAAGTGACGGTGCATAGTTGATAGTGTTTGATTGAATCCGATGGTCTTTCTCTCCAGAAAATTCTCTGGAAGTCGCGGTGTTTGTTGTTCACCCAAATCTGCCGGAACATCTTGACTATGTCAGCTGAGAATACAAATTTATACATCCGAAAGCGCAAGCAGACAGCAAATAGATCGCGTTGAATGCTAGGCCCTGTAAAGAGATAATCGTTTAGTGATTTGCCTATGGTGTCGCAAAATGATCCGTCGAAAACTACTCTCAGTTTCCGATCCAAAACCGGGTGATGTGGTAGATAAAACCGTTGTCCATTATTGACTTCATCTGGTGGCAGTTCGCGCAAATGCCCCAAATCGAAGTATTCCCTCATAAAGTTGACATATTTAAATAACGTCAATTGGAGCGCTTGTTGTTCTGCCTTTCTAGTGTTGATGTGATTTTGCCAAGAACACGAGCCTGTACAGTTAAGTGATTGTTTAAATACTTTGACTTGATCTGAAGCGTGCTGCTTGAATCAGCCTGAACCGAAAAGATTCCTGTGACCAAAATGGATGATGCCGACCGTGGCAATCCAAGTGCTTGTATGCATCGTTCTGATACATATGAAAGTTCCGACCCAGTATCTAGTAAGATACGACATGTAATGTAGTCTCTATTTACCTTTTGAACATAAACCGTTGCAGTAGGCAATATGCTTCGATTTAAACCTTGTCCTGTTTTCAATTTCGCAGAGCTTTGTGAACAAACAGTTGATGGTGCATTCCCATTATGAGCCACTAGACTTGTTGTAGACAAATAGTGATGAGAAGCGTTTGGACTCCGCTGATTGTCCCTTTTACCTTGTTGCAAGTTTCTTAAAGCCATTGAGTTACCTGGATCCTGGACCAGAAAATGGTGCTTACCTTTACAATATTTGCATGAGAATGATGATCTACAGTTTTTGTCCATATGCCCTGATTTCAGGCAATTATAAGTGTGTGACTCCTTTTGTATGTGTGATTTGCGCCGGCCTTTTGCCTCCATACGCAATCTCCGGTTTGCTGAGCTCTAATTCCTCACAACGATCATCTAAGAACTTGAAAAATTCCTCCAGTGTGGGTGCCTCGTTGACAATGCTGCGCTCAATCCACCTGCACCGTGTA
This sequence comes from Drosophila tropicalis, assembly GCF_018151085.1. Classification (NCBI taxonomy): domain Eukaryota; kingdom Metazoa; phylum Arthropoda; class Insecta; order Diptera; family Drosophilidae; genus Drosophila; species Drosophila tropicalis. Next base: position 185,879 of record NW_027172909.1, on the reverse strand, counting down.
TCAGCGTCAAGCTTTTCCAATGCCAGATATTGTATCCAGCAGTTCCGACTTGTTTGATTGATCGCATCCAGACCGCGAACAATCTCATTTGTACCATCTGATACCTTGCGTAAGATGGATATATCCATTTTGTTTGTCGTTGGTAGACCCATAAATTGTTCCAAAAACGAGTTTACAATATGGCGTGGCCTATTGTACCTCTCCTTTAAGCGTTCCCAAGCAGTGTTGTAAGCCGTGTCAGTTATCGCCAGGTGCCGCACCAAGTTGGCAGCATCATCGACAAGCAGTGTTTTCAAGTGCTGAAATTTTTGATTATTGGTTAACTCCCTTTTGTTGTGTATCGTGCTCTCATAGATATCCTGAAGCGCTGTCCACTCTGTGTAGAGTCCAGCGAACCGTTGTATTTGAAGTTGTTGTTTCCCGAAGTTGAACCCGAAGCAGCCACCTCATTGCGAGCGGGCATCGACAAGTTTGAGCTGCTCTGGTTTGTAGCTAACTGTTCAAAGGGGTGTTGTTGTTGATGCATCAAATGACCGATGTCGTCGTTATATACGTGCAGACTCTTGGCGCCATTGCCGTCGACAATGGTGCTTGTTGCTGTACTAACCGTTGTTTTCCTAGAAGTAAAGAATATGCCTTCAAGTACTTCTCTTCGTAGGCCACGTGATCGACCTCTGGATCCACATAGCCGTCCACATCTTCCAGTAGGGCTATGGAATCCCCCATTCCATTAAATTCCTTCCACACGGACTGGAGTTGATCCATCCGACCGGCTACCTTAGTAGTTGATGTAGTTTGGGTTCTTTCCGATCAATCTAGAATTCTTGTGATGCTGGCCTTGAGTCGGCTCCGTCGACCCACCAATGCCTTCAGTTCATTCATTGCAAAGAACTATTCCAGAGTAATAACCCACCAAACTTTCCAATAGATCCAAAGAAATTCGAACCAAAAGCACCTTATTCGAACGAAAACCGATTCCCTTATTCGGCTCGAATGACCAAATATGATTTGGTCTAGCAGTGGACTTTACCTTAAAATTAATTGGATAATTTCGCTTTGTGATTCTTTGCTACCGAATCAGTTGAATGCCAATTTATTACTGAACGAAAAGAGAAAAAGCGCCGACGCAGCAGCGCACAGATATGTGTGTGTGTACAATGCTTATATATGTGTCGATTCTTATAAATACATGTGACCTATCGATAAACGCAATCCGTTATTGAACAACAGCAATACGTGAACAATAGACTTATGAATAGAAGTCGCCACAGTAACATTTATCCAACCTATGGTGAAGTAATGGAATCTGAATTAGAATGCCGTCCTGTGGATATAAAAGTAACGGAAATGGCAGCCGAAGTATCATTACAAAACCTTTTGGATCACACTGCGTACAGAATAATTAAAATTCAAGCTGATGTTTTAAATCAGTTTCCAAACAGTTCTGAAACCAAACTAATATGCAGCTATTCTATATACAAGCAAAAGTTCGCTACTGAAACACCTGGCGAACAGCTTTTAGATCACTCCACTTTTGTAACTTTTGTTATACCGATAAGAATTATAGACACTTTCAATCACATAGGGAACATATGGAACAATAGAACACCGCAGTCCATACGATTTTGCAGACCTCTGAAAATAAACAGTTTAGATTCTCAAATTAATAATCTTAAACCTTTTGTTTACAAATTGAACAAAAGTCGTGATATAACAGCTACCTATGAAATGCACATGACACTTATTGATGACAAAGTGCTAAACGTTTTAACTGCAAATAAATCCACTCAATGGTGTCCAATCTGTGGTGTCACTCCAACAAAAATATTAGAAATAAAAGATTTTAGGTCGGAATTTTTTATTCCAAAGCCTGGAAGCGTTGTAGTTTGGAGTAAGTTCACTGCATCCCTGGATCCGGTTTTTCAAATTTGTCTTGAATATATCATATAAACAAATAGGCATATGTAGCCCTTACCAATGAGCGGTTTGCGCCCCTTTCCATCCTTAAGAAGGATTGGACCAGCATAGTTACATCCAGTGTATACAAATGAAAGTGCCTGAGTGACACGAATGCTGGGTAAATCAGTCATCCTTTGTTGTGATGTATGATGCCGTTGTCGAAAAAAAGCCAAACAGTCGTGTGTGACTTTCCTTATCAAGTTCCTTGCGCCAAATATCCAGAATCTTTGGCGTACCTTAACAAAAGGTGATGAGACACCAAGGTGCAGGTTGACCCTGTATTCGTATTCTAGTATCAGCTTGGTGATGCGATGAGATTTCGGCAGCAAAACTGGATGTTTCACCTCTGTGGACAATTGCGAGAGTAGTCTGTCCTTGTCAATCATTGGAGAGTGTTTAGCCAACGGAGATCGACTTTGCAATGGTTTATTTGCGAGTAGCAACTGATAGTCTTCCTGAAAACAGGTTTGCGCGTGGCGCAGGCACACAATGCGCGCCGCGGTGATTTCCTCAAACATAAGATACTTTGAGCCCTTGTCCCCAAATGGACCCTTAGTGCGCCGTAGAAAGCGTAGGACATAGCCAACCGTATCAACGAGCGTCAACCATGAAGATACTCGTTGAACAAGATGATCGAGCGGATGATCAGGAGCAGCGTTTACTAATGTAGTCAGACAATTGATTTTGACTTCCTTTTGTATGTTCTTTTCTGAAATATTCAAACAGACTTGTGAGTTGTTTAACCTTACCAAACCGTGACCTTTTGACGACGAAGTGCCGCCTTCATCGAACGTATGAGTTGACTTAGGAGCAGTGCCGCGCAAAGCTCTAGGCGAGGCAGAGATTGCTGCTTTAGCGGAGCCACCCTAGATTTCGCAGCCATAATTGATGTAGAGATCGAGCCATCCTTGTTGATTACTCTGCTGTACACAACAGCAGCGTATGCCTTCGTAGATGCATCGGAGAATCCATGCAATTCAATGTTGTCGGTGTCGTTGACAACTAACCGGGGTATTTGAATGTGTTGTAGAATATCCAAATCTGCTCGCCATTTGAGCCAGTTGCTTAGGGAGTTTGTCATCCCATCCCAAATCAAGAAGCCATAATTGTTGAAAGAGTATTTTGAATTGGACCACAATTGGTGCCAAAAGCCCAAGTGAATCAAAGATCCGGGAGACATCCGATAAAACTTGCCGTTTTGTACAATCGAAATTTCCTTTTAGACCAACACTAAAGGACTGACAATGTATCAAGACAAGGTTGCCAGTAAAGTCCAAGAACCTTCACTGGGGAAGATTGTGTAGAATAAGTTCCTTCTGATGGTTTCGATGTGCGTTTGATACCCATTTCCCATGATCCAAATTAACACAGGAAATAAGTTGAATAAGTTCCTTTTGATTTTGTATCAGTTCCTCCTGTTTGACCCAGTGAGCACATCGTCGACATAAAAATCCTCTTGTTAGCTTTTTGTAGCATTCGGGAATTCCTGCTGATGATCAGTAGCCAGTTGCTCTAATACCCTAACAGCCAGGAATGGTGCACATGAGGTGCCATAAGTGACGGTGCATAGTTGATAGTGTTTGATTGAATCCGATGGTCTTTCTCTCCAGAAAATTCTCTGGAAGTCGCGGTGTTTGTTGTTCACCCAAATCTGCCGGAACATCTTGACTATGTCAGCTGAGAATACAAATTTATACATCCGAAAGCGCAAGCAGACAGCAAATAGATCGCGTTGAATGCTAGACCCTGTAAAGAGATAATCGTTTAGTGATTTGCCTTTCATTCATTACAAAAACCTTTTGGATCACACTGCGCACAGAATAATTAAAATTCAAGCTGATGTTTTAAATCAGTTTCCAAACAGTTCTGAAATCAAACTAATATGCAGCTATTCTATATACAAGCAAAAGTTCGCTACTGAAACACCTGGCGAACAGCTTTTAGATCACTCCATTTTTGTAACTTTTGTTATACCGATAAGAATTATAGACACTTTCAATCACATAGGGAACATATGGAACAATAGAACACCGCAGTCCATACGATTTTGCAGACCTCTCAAAATAAACAGTTTAGATTCTCAAATTAATAATCTTAAACCTTTTGTTTACAAATTGAACGAAAGTCGTGATATAACAGCTACCTATGAAATGCACATGGCACTTATTGATGACAAAGTGCTAAACGTTTTAACTGCAAATAAATCCACTCAATGGTGTCCAATCTGTGGTGTCACTCCAACAAAAATATTAGAAATAAAAGATTTTAGGTCGGAATTTTTTATTCCAAAGCCTGGAGCGTTGTAGTTTGGAGTAAGTTCACTGCATCCCTGGATCCGGTTTTTCGAATATGTCTTGAATATATCATATAAACAAATAGGCATATGTAGCCCTTACCGATGAGCGGTTTGCGCCCCTTTCCATCCTTAAGAAGGATTGGACCAGCATAGTCACATCCAGTGTATACAAATGGAAGTGCCTGAGTGACACCAATGCTGGGTAAATCAGTCATCCTTTGTTTTGATGTATGATGCCGTTGACGAAAAAAAGCCAAACAGTCGTGTGTGACTTTCCTTATCAAGTTCCTTGCGCCAAATATCCAGAATCTTTGGCGTACCATAAGAAAAGGTGATGAGACACCAGGGTGCAGGTTGACCCTGTATTCGTATTCAAGTATCAGCTTGGTGATGCGATGAGATTTCGGCAGCAAAACTGGATGTTTCGCCTCTGTGGACAATTGCGAGAGTAGTCTGTCCTTGTCAATCATTGGAGAGTGTTTAGCCACCTGAGATCGACTTCGCAATAGTTTATTTGCGAGTAGCAACTGATAGTCTTCCTGAAAACAGGTTTGCGCGTGGCGCAAGCATACAATGCGCGCCGCGGTGATTTCCTCAAACATAAGATACTTTGAGCCCTTGTCCCGAAATAGACCCTTCGTGCGCCGTAGAAAGCGTGGGACATAGCCAACCGTATGAACGAGCGTCAACCATGAAGATACTCGTTGAGCAAGATGATCGAGTGGATCGAGTAGATCAGCTGGATTTGATTTGGAGTCCACATGCCGCCAATTATGCCTTGGAATGGTGTCCAGAATTTCCGAAGTTCTGTTCCCAACAAATGTCTTGAGTCGAGAGGGTGCGTATGATAGCCAATAGAGTACGATTGTGGAATCGCACCATGCAAAAACCGTGACTATTTGATGACGAAGTGCCGCCTTTATCGAACGTATGAGTTGACTTAGGAGCAGTGCCGCGCAAAGCTCTAGGCGAGGCAGAGATTGCTGCTTTAGCGGAGCCACCCTAGATTTCGCAGCCATAATCGATGTAGAGATCGAGCCATCCTTGTTGATTACTCTGCTGTACACAACAGCAGCGTATGCCTTCGTAGATGCATCGGAGAATCCATGCAATTCAATGTTGTCGGTGTCGTTGACAACTAACCGGGGTATTTGAATGTGTTGTAGAATATTCAAATCTGCTCGCCATTTGAGCCAGTTACTTAGGGAGTTTGTCATCCCATTCCAAATCAAGAAGCCATAATTGTTGAAAGAGTATTTTGAATTGGACCATAATTGGTGCCAAAAGCCCAAGTGAATCAAAGATCCGGGAGACATCCGATAAAACTTGCCGTTTTGTACAATCGAAATTTTCTTTTAGACCAACACTAAAAGACAATGTATTAAGACCAGGTTGCCAGTAAAGTCCAAGATCCTTCACTGGGGAAGATTGTGTAGAATAAGTTCCTTCTGATGGTTTCGAGGTGCGTTTGATACCCATTTCCCAAGCTCCAAATTAGCACAGGAAATAAGTTGAATAAGTTCCTTTTGATTTTGTATTAGTTCCTCCTCACTGTTTAACCCAGTGAGTACATCGTGGACATAAAAATCCTCTTGTAAGATTTTTGCAGCATTCGGGAATTCCTGCTGATGATCAGAAGCCGCCAGGAATGTTGCACATGAGGTGCCATAAGTGACGGTGCATAGTTGATAGTGTTTGATTGAATCCGATGGTCTTTCCCTCCAGAAAACCCGCAATATGATGTTCACCAGCGTAGTATTGAAGCGGTACAGAAGCAATTTCTTAAGTTTGCGCTACGCGGCCTAAATTGGGACTTACCTTCGCCTACCTTCTTATTCTGACAGACTTCTTCTTATTAATCTTCCTTCACTTTATAACCGTAGGCTTGTTTTTGGCATTCTCTTTCTCCATAAACTAGTCAACGGCGAAGTCATTTCTACCAAGTTACTAGATACGCTATATTTTTGTCTTCCCTCACGTCGGACCAGAAACTTTTTTCCTATTCACCTTAGTAGATGTCTGACTAACTACTCTCTTCACGAACCTTTTCGTGTTCTTTGCCAATCTTTTAACAATCTTTCTCACCTTATCTCTCCTCATCTTTCTGTCACTTCTCCTCGCGCTATACTTTTTAATCATCTACAGCGAAACCAATGAAAATATTCTGGACTTGGATTGGCTGCAACTCATCCCCTGACCACATTGGCTGTGAATCGGGGCATAGCTGGCACCTTGTGCAAATAAAACATAGTGCATAGTTGATAGTGTTTGATTGAATCCGATAGTCTTTCTCTCCAGAAAATTTTCTGGAAGTCGCGGTGTTTGTTGTTCACCCAAATCTGCCGGAACATCTTGACTATGTCAGCTGAGAATACAAATTTATACATCCGAAAGCGCAAGCAGACAGCAATTAGATCGCGTTGAATGCTAGGCCCTGTAAAGAGATAATCGTTTAGTGATTTGCCGGGTGATGTGGTAGATAAGACCATTATTGACTTCATCTGGTGGCAGTTCGCGCAAATGCCCCAAATGGAAGTATTCCCTCATAAAGTTGACATATTTAAATAACGTCAATTGGAGCGCTTGTTGTTCTGCCTTTCAAGTGTTGATGTGATTTTGCCAAGAACATGAGCCTGTACAATTAAGTGATTGTTTGAATACTTTGACTTGATCTGAAGCGTGCTGCTTGAATCAGCCTGAACCGAAGAGATTCCTGTGACCAAAATGGATGATGCCGACCGTGGCAATCCAAGTGCTCGTATGCATCGTTCTGATACATATGAAAGTTCCGACCCAGTATCTAGTAAGATACGACATGTAATGTAGTCTCTATTTACCTTTTGAACATAAACCGTTGCAGTAGGCAATATGTTTCGATTTAAACCTTGTCCTGTTTTCAATTTCGCAGAGCTTTGTGAACAAACAGTTGATGGTGCACTCCCATTATGAGCCACTAGACTTGTTGTAGACAAATAGTGATGAGAAGCGTTTGGACTCCGCTGATTCTCCGTTTTACCTTGTTGCAAGTTTCTTAAAGCCATTGAGTTACCTGGATCCTGGACATGAGAATGATGATCTACAGTTTTTGACCATATGCCCTGATTTCAGGCAATTATAAGTGTGTGACCCCTTTTGTATGTGTGATTTGCGCCGGCGTTTTGCCTCCATACGCAATCTCCCGTTTGCTGAGCTCTAATTCCTCACAACGATCATCTAAGAACTTGAAAAATTCCTCCAGTGTGGGTGCCTCGTTGACAATGCTGCGCTCAATCCACCTGCACCGTGTATCAGCGTCAAGCTTTTCCAATGCCAGATATTGTATCCAGCAGTTCCGTCCTGTTTCGCATCCAGACCGCGAACAATCTCATTTGTACCATCTGATACCTTGCGTAAGATGGATACATCCATTTTGTTTGTCGTTGGTAGACCCATAAATTGTTCCAAAAACGAGTTTACAATATGGCGTGGCCTAATGTACCTCTCCTTTAAGCGTTCCCAAGCAGTGTTGTAAGCCGTGTCAGTTATCGCCAGGTGCCGCACCAAGTTGGCAGCATCACCGACAAGCAGTGTTTTCAAGTGATGAAACTTTTGAGTATTGGTTAACTCCCTTTTGTTGTGTATCGTGCTCTCATAGATATCCTGAAAAGCTGGCCACTCTGTGTAGAGTCCAGCGAACCGTTGTTGTTTCCCGAAGTTGAACCCGAAGCAGCCACCTCATTGCGAGCGGGCATCGACAAGTTTGAACTGCTCTGGTTTGTAGCTAACTGTTCAAAGGGTTGTTGTTGTTAATGCATCAAATGAACGATGTCGTCGTTATATACGTGCAGACTCATGGCGCCATTGCCGTCGACAGTGGTGCTTGTTGCTGTACTAACCGTTGTTTTCCTAGAAGTAAAGAATATGCCTTCAAGTACTTCTCTTCGTAGGCCACGTGATCGACCTCTGGATCCACATAGCCGTCCACATCTTCCAGTAGGGCTATGGAATCCCCCATTCCATTAAATTCCTTCCACACGGACTGGAGTTGATCCATCCGACCGGCTACCTTAGTAGTTGATGTAGTTTGGGTTCTTTCCGATCAATCTAGAATTCTTGTGATGCTGGCCTTGAGTCGGCTCCGTCGACCCACCAATGCCTTCAGTTCATTCATTGCAAAGAACTATTCCAGAGTAATAACCCACCAAACTTTCCAATAGATCCAAAGAAATTCGAACCAAAAGCACCTTATTCGAACGAAAACCGATTCCCTTATTCGGCTCGAATGACCAAATATGATTTGGTCTAGCAGTGGACTTTACCTTAAAATTAATTGGATAATTTCGCTTTGTGATTCTTTGCTACCGAATCAGTTGAATGCCAATTTATTACTGAACGAAAATAGAAAAAGCGCCGACGCAGCAGCGCACAGATATGTGTGTGTGTACAATGCTTATATATGTGTCGATTCTTATAAATACATGTGACCTATCGATAAACGCAATACGTTCATGAACAACAGCAATACGTGAACAATAGACTTATGAATAAAAGTCGCCACAGTAACATTTATCCAACCTATGGTGAAGTAATGGAATCTGAATTAGAATGCCGTCCTGTGGATATAAAAGTAACGGAAACGGCAGCCGAAGTATCATTACAAAACCTTTTGGATCACACTGCGTACAGAATAATTAAAATTCAAGCTGATGTTTTAAATCAGTTTCCAAACAGTTCTGAAACCAAACTAATATGCAGCTATTCTATATACAAGCAAAAGTTCGCTACTGAAACACCTGGCGAACAGCTTTTAGATCACTCCATTTTTGTAACTTTTGTTATACCGATAAGAATTATAGACACTTTCAATCACATAGGGAACATATGGAACAATAGAACACCGTAGTCCATACGATTTTGCAGACCTCTCAAAATAAACAGTTTAGATTCTCAAATTAATAATCTTAAACCTTTTGTTTACAAATTGAACGAAAGTAGTGATATAACAGCTACCTATGAAATGCACATGACACTTATTGATGACAAAGTGCTAAACGTTTTAACTGCAAATAAATCCACTCAATGGTGTCCAATCTGTGGTGTCACTCCAACAAAAATATTTGAAATAAAAGATTTTAGGTCGGAATTTTTTATTCCAAAGCCTGGAGCGTTGTAGTTTGGAGTAAGTTCACTGCATCCCTGGATCCGGTTTTTCGAATATGTCTTGAATATATCATATAAACAAATAGGCATATGTAGCCCTTACCAATGAGCGGTTTGCGCCCCTTTCCATCCTTAAGAAGGATTGGACCAGCATAGTCACATCCAGTGTATACAAATGGAAGTGCCTGAGTGACACGAATGCTGGGTAAATCAGTCATCCTTTGTTGTGATGTATGATGCCGTTGTCGAAAAAAAGCCAAACAGTCGTGTGTGACTTTCCTTATCAAGTTCCTTGCGCCAAATATCCAGAATCTTTGGCGTACCATAACAAAAGGTGATGAGACACCAGGGTGCAGGTTGACCCTGTATTCGTATTCAAGTATCAGCTTGGTGATGCGATGAGATTTCGGCAGCAAAACTGGATGTTTCGCCTCTGTGGACAATTGCGAAAGTAGTCTGTCCTTGTCAATCATTGGAGAGTGTTTAGCCACCTGAGATCGACTTCGCAATGGTTTATCTGCGAGTAGCAACTGATAGTCTTCCTGAAAACAGGTTTGCGCGTGACGCAAGCATACAATGCGCGCCGCGGTGATTTCCTCAAACATAAGATACTTTGAGCCCTTGTCCCGAAATAGACCCTTCGTCCGCCGTAGAAAGCGTGGGACATAGCCAACCGTATGAACGAGCGTCAACCATGAAGATACTCGTTGAGCAAGATGATCGAGTGGATCGAGTAGATCAGCTGGATTTGATTTGGAGTCCACATGCCGCCAATTATGCCTTGAAATGGTGTCCAGAATTTCCGAAGTTCTGTTCCCAACAAATGACTTGAGTCGAGAGGGTGCGTATGATAGACAATAGAGTACGATTGTGGAATTGCACCATGCAAAAACCGTGACTATTTGATGACGAAGTGCCGCCTTTATCGAACTTAGAAGTTGACTTAGGAGCAGTGCCGCGCAAAGCTCTAGGCGAGGCAGAGATTGCTGCTTTAGCGGAGCCACCCTAGATTTCGCAGCCATAATCGATGTAAAGATCGAGCCATCCTTGTTGATTACTCTGCTGTACACAACAGCAGCGTATGCCTTCGTAGATGCATCGGAGAATCCATGCAATTCAATGTTGTCGGTGTCGTTGACAACTAACCGGGGTATTTCAATGTGTTGTAGAATATCCAAATCTGCTCGCCATTTGAGCCAGTTGCTTAGGGAGTTTGTCATCCCATCCCAAATCAAGAAGCCATAATTGTTGAAAGAGTATTTTGAATTGGACCACAATTGGTGCCAAAAGCCCAAGTGAATCAAAGATCCGGGAGACATCCAATAAAACTTGCCGTTTTGTACAATCGAAATTTCCTTTTAGACCAACACTAAAAGACAATGTATTAAGACCAGGTTGCCAGTAAAGTCCAAGAACCTTCACTGAAGATGATTGTGTAGAATAAGTTCCTTCTGTTGGTATGCGAGGTGTGTTTGATACCCCATTTCCCAAGCTTCAAATTAGCAGTTCAGTTGCTCTAATACCCTAACAGCCAGGAATGTTGCACATGAGGTGCCATAAGTGACGGTGCATAGTTGATAGTGTTTGATTGATTCCGATGGTCTTTCTCTCCAGAAAATTCTCTGGAAGTCGCGGTGTTTGTTGTTCACCCAAATCTGCCGGAACATCTTGACTATGTCAGTTGAGAATACAAATTTATACATCCGAAAGCGCAAGCAGACAGCAAATAGATCGCGTTGAATGCTAGGCCCTGTAAAGAGATAATCGTTTAGTGATTTGCCGGGTGATTGTCCATTATTGACTTCATCTGGTGGCAGTTCGCGCAAATGCCCCAAATCGAAGTATTCCCTCATAAAGTTGACATATTTAAATAACGTCAATTGGAGCGCTTGTTGTTCTGCCTTTCAAGTGTTGATGTGATTTTGCCAAGAACATGAGCCTGTACAGTTAAGTGATTGTTTGAATACTTTGACTTGATCTGAAGCGTGCTGCTTGAATCAGCCTGAACCGAAGAGATTCCTGTGACCAAAATGGATGATGCCGACCGTGGCAATCCAAGTGCTCGTATGCATCGTTCTGATACATATGAAAGTTCCGACCCAGTATCTAGTAAGATACGACATGTAATGTAGTCTCTATGTACCTTTTGAACATAAACCGTTGCAGTAGGCAATATGCTTCGATTTAAACCTTGTCCTGTTTTCAATTTCGCAGAGCTTTGTGAACAAACAGTTGATGGTGCACTCCCATTATGAGCCACTAGACTTGTTGTAGACAAATAGTGATGAGAAGCGTTTGGACTCCGCTGATTCTCCCTTTTACCTTGTTGCAAGTTTCTTAAAGCCATTGAGTTACCTGGATCCTGGACCAGAAAATGGTGCTTACCTTTACAATATTTGCATGAGAATGATGATCTACAGTTTTTGACCATATGCCCTGATTTCAGGCAATTATAAGTGTGTGACCCCTTTTGTATGTGTGATTTGCGCCGGCGTTTTGCCTCCATACGCAATCTCCGGTTTGCTGAGCTCTAATTCCTCACAACAATCATCTAAGAACTTGAAAAATTCCTCCAGTGTGGGTGCCTCGTTGACAATGCTGCGCTCAATCCACCTGCACCGTGTATCAGCGTCAAGCTTTTCCAATGCCAGATATTGTATCCAGCAGTTCCGTCCTGTTTCGCATCCAGACCGCGAACAATCTCATTTGTACCATCTGATACCTTGCGTAAGATGGATACATCCATTTTGTTTGTCGTTGGTAGACCCATAAATTGTTCCAAAAACGAGTTTACAATATGGCGTGGCCTAATGTACCTCTCCTTTAAGCGTTCCCAAGCAGTGTTGTAAGCCGTGTCAGTTATCGCCAGGTGCCGCACCAATTTGGCAGCATCACCGACAAGCAGTGTTTTCAAGTGATGAAACTTTTGAGTATTGATTAACTCCTTTTTGTTGTGTATCGTGCTCTCATAGATATCCTGAAAAGCTGGCCACTCTGTGTAGAGTCCAGCGAACCGTTGTATTTGAAGTAGTTGTTTCCCGAAGTTGAACCCGAAGCAGCCACCTCATTGCGAGCGGGCATCGACAAGTTTGAACTGCTCTGGTTTGTAGCTAACTGTTCAAAGGGTTGTTGTTGTTAATGCATCAAATGAACGATGTCGTCGTTATATACGTGCAGACTCATGGCGCCATTGCCGTCGACAATGGTGCTTGTTGCTGTACTAACCGTTGTTTTCCTAGAAGTAAAGAATATGCTTTCAAGTACTTCTCTTCGTAGGTCACGTGATCGACCTCTGGATCCACATAGCCGTCCACATCTTCCAGTAGGGCTATAGAATCCCCCATTCCATTAAATTCCTTCCACACGGACTGGAGTTGATCCATCCGACCGGCTACCTTAGTAGTTGATGTAGTTTGGGTTCTTTCCGATCAATCCAGAATTCTTGTGATACTGGCCTTGAGTCGGCTCCGTCGACCCACTATGGCCTTCAGTTCATCCATTGCAAAGAACTATTCCAGAGTAATAACCCACCAAACTTTCCAATAGATCCAAAGAAATTCGAACCAAAAGCACCTTATTCGAACGAAAACCGATTCCCTTCTTCGGCTTGAATGACCAAATATGATTTGGTCTAGCAGTGGACTGTACCTTAAAATTAATTGGATAATTTCGCTTTGTGATTCTTTGCTACCGAATCAGTTGAATGCCAATTTATTACTGAACGAAAATAGAAAAAGCGCCGACGCAGCAGCGCACAGATATGTGTGTGTGTACAATGCTTATATATGTGTCGATTCTTATAAATACATGTGACCTATCGATAAACGCAATACGTTCATGAACAACAGCAATACGTGAATAATAGACTTATGAATAAAAGTCGCAACAGTAACATTTATCCAACCTATGGTGAAGTAATGGAATCTGAATTAGAATGCCGTCCTGTGGATATAAAAGTAACGGAAACGGCAGCCGAAGTATCATTACAAAACCTTTTGGATCACACTGCGCACTGAATAATTAAAATTCAAGCTGATGTTTTAAATCAGTTTCCAAACAGTTCTGAAATCAAACTAATATGCAGCTATTCTATATACAAGCAAAAGTTCGCTACTGAAACACCTGGCGAACAGCTTTTAGATCACTCCATTTTTGTAACTTTTGTTATACCGATAAGAATTATAGACACTTTCAATCACATAGGGAACATATGGAACAATAGAACACCGTAGTCCATACGATTTTGCAGACCTCTCAAAATAAACAGTTTAGATTCTCAAATTAATAATCTTAAACCTTTTGTTTACAAATTGAACGAAAGTCGTGATATAACAGCTACCTATGAAATGCACATGACATTTATTGATGACAAAGTGCTAAACGTTTTAACTGCAAATAAATCCACTCAATGTGGACACCATTGAGTGGATTTATTTGCAGTTAAAACGTTTAGCACTTTGTCATCTGTGGTGTCACTCCAACAAAAATATTAGAAATAAAAGATTTTAGGTCGGAATTTCTTATTCCAAAGCCTGGAGCGTTGTAGTTTGGAGTAAGTTCACTGCATCCCTGGATCCGGTTTTTCGAATTTGTCTTGAATATATCATATAAACAAATAGGCATATGTAGCCCTTACCAATGAGCGGTTTGCGCCCCTTTCCATCCTTAAGAAGGATTGGACCAGCATAGTCACATCCAGTGTATACAAATGGAAGTGCCTGAGTGACACGAATGCTGGGTAAATCAGTCATCCTTTGTTGTGATGTATGATGCCGTTGTCGAAAAAAAGCCAAACAGTCGTGTGTGACTTTCCTTATCAAGTTCCTTGCGCCAAATATCCAGAATCTTTGGCGTACCATAACAAAAGGTGATGAGACACCAGGGTGCAGGTTGACCCTGTATTCGTATTCAAGTATCAGCTTGGTGATGCGATGAGATTTCGGCAGCAAAACTGGATGTTTCGCCTCTGTGGACAATTGCGAAAGTAGTCTGTCCTTGTCAATCATTGGAGAGTGTTTAGCCACCTGAGATCGACTTCGCAATGGTTTATCTGCGAGTAGCAACTGATAGTCTTCCTGAAAACAGGTTTGCGCGTGGCGCAAGCATACAATGCGCGCCGCGGTGATTTCCTCAAACATAAGATACTTTGAGCCCTTGTCCCGAAATAGACCCTTCGTCCGCCGTAGAAAGCGTGGGACATAGCCAACCGTATGAACGAGCGTCAACCATGAAGATACTCGTTGAGCAAGATGATCGAGTGGATCGAGTAGATCAGCTGGATTTGATTTGGAGTCCACATGCCGCCAATTATGCCTTGGAATGGTGTCCAGAATTTCCGAAGTTCTGTTCCCAACAAATGACTTGAGTCGAGAGGGTGCGTATGATAGACAATAGAGTACGATTGTGGAATTGCACCATGCAAAAACCGTGACTATTTGATGACGAAGTGCCGCCTTTATCGAACTTAGGAGTTGACTTAGGAGCAGTGCCGCGCAAAGCTCTAGGCGAGGCAGAGATTGCTGCTTTAGCGGAGCCACCCTAGATTTCGCAGCCATAATCGATGTAGAGATCGAGCCATCCTTGTTGATTACTCTGCTGTACACAACAGCAGCGTATGCCTTCGTAGATGCATCGGAGAATCCATGCAATTCAATGTTGTCGGTGTCGTTGACAACTAACCGGGGTATTTGAATGTGTTGTAGAATATCCAAATCTGCTCGCCATTTGAGCCAGTTGCTTAGGGAGTTTGTCATCCCATCCCAAATCAAGAAGCCATAATTGTTGAAAGAGTATTTTGAATTGGACCACAATTGGTGCCAAAAGCCCAAGTGAATCAAAGATCCGGGAGACATCCGATAAAACTTGCCGTTTTGTACAATCGAAATTTCCTTTTAGACCAACACTAAAAGACAATGTATTAAGACCAGGTTGCCAGTAAAGTCCAAGAACCTTCACTGGGGAAGATTGTGTAGAATAAGTTCCTTCTGATGGTTTCGATGTGCGTTTGATACCCATTTCCCATGATCCAAATTAACACAGGAAATAAGTTGAATAAGTTCCTTTTGATTTTGTATCAGTTCCTCCTGTTTGACCCAGTGAGCACATCGTCGACATAAAAATCCTCTTGTTAGCTTTTTGTAGCATTCGGGAATTCCTGCTGATGATCAGTAGCCAGTTGCTCTAATACCCTAACAGCCAGGAATGGTGCACATGAGGTGCCATAAGTGACGGTGCATAGTTGATAGTGTTTGATTGAATCCGATGGTCTTTCTCTCCAGAAAATTCTCTGGAAGTCGCGGTGTTTGTTGTTCACCCAAATCTGCCGGAACATCTTGACTATGTCAGCTGAGAATACAAATTTATACATCCGAAAGCGCAAGCAGACAGCAAATAGATCGCGTTGAATGCTAGGCCCTGTAAAGAGATAATCGTTTAGTGATTTGCCGGGTGATGTGGTAGATAAGACCATTGTCCATTATTGACTTCATCTGGTGGCAGTTCGCGCAAATGCCCCAAATCGAAGTATTCCCTCATAAAGCTGACATATTTAAATAACGTCAATTGGAGCGCTTGTTGTTCTGCCTTTCTAGTGTTGATGTGATTTTGCCAAGAACATGAGCCTGTACAGTTAAGTGATTGTTTGAATACTTTGACTTGATCTGAAGAGTGCTGCTTGAATCAGCCTGAACCGAAGAGATTCCTGCGACCAAAATGGATGATGCCGACCGTGGCAATCCAATCCATCGTTCTGATACATATGAAAGTTCCGACCCAGTATCTAGTAAGATACGACATGTAATGTAGTCTCTATTTACCTTTTGAACATAAACCGTTGCAGTAGGCAATATGCTTCGATTTAAACCTTGTCCTGTTTTCAATTTCGCAGAGCTTTGTGAACAAACAGTTGATGGTGCACTCCCATATTGAGCGACTAGACTTGTTGTAGACAAATAGTGATGAGAAGCGTTTGGACTCCGCTGATTCTCCCTTTTACCTTGTTGCAAGTTTCTTAAAGCCATTGAGTTACCTGGATCCTGGACCAGAAAATGGTGCTTACCTTTACAATATTTGCATGAGAATGATGATCTACAGTTTTTGACCATATGCCCTGATTTCAGGCAATTATAAGTGTGTGACCCCTTTTGAATGTGTGATTTGCGCCGGCGTTTTGCCTCCATACGCAATCTCCCGTTTGCTGAGCTCTAATTCCTCACAACGATCATCTAAGAACTTGAAAAATTCCTCCAGTGTGGGTGCCTCGTTGACAATGCTGCGCTCAATCCACCTGCACCGTTTATCAGCGTCAAGCTTTTCCAATGCCAGATATTGTATCCAGCAGTTCCGACTTGTTTGATTGATCGCATCCAGACTGCGAACAATCTCATTTGTACCATCTGATACCTTGCGTAAGATGGATATATCCATTTTGTTTGTCGTTGGTACCCCATAAATTGTTCCAAAAACGAGTTTACAATATGGCGTGGCCTAATGTACCTC
This sequence comes from Drosophila tropicalis, assembly GCF_018151085.1. Lineage (NCBI taxonomy): Eukaryota > Metazoa > Arthropoda > Insecta > Diptera > Drosophilidae > Drosophila > Drosophila tropicalis. The sequence goes on along the minus strand of NW_027172909.1, from coordinate 168,988 downwards.
TCCTTTAAGCGTTCCCAAGCAGTGTTGTAAGCCGTGTCAGTTATCGCCAGGTGCCGCACCAAGTTGGCAGCATCACCGACAAGCAGTGTTTTCAAGTGATGAAACTTTTGAGTATTGGTTAACTCCCTTTTGTTGTGTATCGTGCTCTCATAGATATCCTGAAAAGCTGGCCACTCTGTGTAGAGTCCAGCGAACCGTTGTATTTGAAGTAGTTGTTTCCCGAAGTTGAACCCGAAGCAGCCACCTCATTGCGAGCGGGCATCGACAAGTTTGAACTGCTCTGGTTTGTAGCTAACTGTTCAAAGGGTTGTTGTTGTTAATGCATCAAATGAACGATGTCGTCGTTATATACGTGCAGAGTCATGGCGCCATTGCCGTCGACAATGGTGCTTGTTGCTGTACTAACCGTTGTTTTCCTAGAAGTAAAGAATATGCTTTCAAGTACTTCTCTTCGTAGGTCACGTGATCGACCTCTGGATCCACATAGCCGTCCACATCTTCCAGTAGGGCTATAGAATCCCCCCATTCCATTAAATTCCTTCCACACGGACTGGAGTTGATCCATCCGACCGGCTACCTTAGTAGTTGATGTAGTTTGGGTTCTTTCCTGGTCTTGCTGGCCTTGAGTCGGCTCCGTCGACCCACCAATGCCTTCAGTTCATCCATTGCAAAGAACTATTCCAGAGTAATAACCCACCAAACTTTCCAATAGATCCAAAGAAATTCGAACCAAAAGCACCTTATTCGAACGAAAACCGATTCCCTTATTCGGCTCGAATGACCAAATATGATTTGGTCTAGCAGTGGACTTTACCTTAAAATTAATTGGATAATTTCGCTTTGTGATTCTTTGCCACCGAATCAGTTGAATGCCAATTTATTACTGAACGAAAAGAGAAAAAGCGCCGACGCAGCAGCGCACAGATATGTGTGTGTGTACAATGCTTATATATGTGTCGATCCTTGTTGATTACTCTGCTGTACACAACAGCAGCGTATGCCTTCGTAGATGCATCGGAGAATCCATGCAATTCAATGTTGTCGGTGTCGTTGACAACTAACCGGGGTATTTGAATGTGTTGTAGAATATCCAAATCTGCTCGCCATTTGAGCCAGTTGCTTAGGGAGTTTGTCATCCCATCCCAAATCAAGAAGCCATAATTGTTGAAAGAGTATTTTGAATTGGACCACAATTGGTGCCAAAAGCCCAAGTGAATTAAAGATCCGGGAGACATCCGATAAAACTTGCCGTTTTGTACAATCGAAATTTCCTTTTAGACCAACACTAAAATACAATGTATTAAGACCAGGTTGCCAGTAAAGTCCAAGAACCTTCACTGGAGATGATTGTGTAGAATAAGTTCCTTCTGTTGGTATGCGAGGTGTGTGTGTCCCAAGCTTCAAATTAGCACAGGAAATAAGTTGAATAAGTTCCTTTTGATTTTGTATTAGTTCCTCCTCACTGTTTAACCCAGTGAGTACATCGTGGACATAAAAATCCTCTTGTAAGATTTTTGCAGCTTTCGGGAATTGCTGCTGATGATCAGTAGCCAGTTGATCTAATACCCTAACCGCCAGGAATGGTGCACATGAGGTGCCATAAGTGACGGTGCATAGTTGATAGTGTTTGATTGAATCCGATGGTCTTTCTCTCCAGAAAATTCTCTGGAAGTCGCGGTGTTTGTTGTTCACCCAAATCTGCCGGAACATCTTGACTATGTCAGCTGAGAATACAAATTTATACATCCGAAAGCGCAAGCAGACAGCAAATAGATCGCGTTGAATGCTAGGCCCTGTAAAGAGATAATCGTTTAGTGATTTGCCGGGTGATGTGGTAGATAAGACCATTGTCCATTATTGACTTCATCTGGTGGCAGTTCGCGCAAATGCCCCAAATCGAAGTATTCCCTCATAAAGCTGACATATTTAAATAACGTCAATTGGAGCGCTTGTTGTTCTGCCTTTCTAGTGTTGATGTGATTTTGCCAAGAACATGAGCCTGTACAGTTAAGTGATTGTTTGAATACTTTGACTTGATCTGAAGCGTGCTGCTTGAATCAGCCTGAACCGAAGAGATTCCTGCGACCAAAATGGATGATGCCGACCGTGGCAATCCAATCCATCGTTCTGATACATATGAAAGTTCCGACCCAGTATCTAGTAAGATACGACATGTAATGTAGTCTCTATTTACCTTTTGAACATAAACCGTTGCAGTAGGCAATATGCTTCGATTTAAACCTTGTCCTGTTTTCAATTTCGCAGAGCTTTGTGAACAAACAGTTGATGGTGCACTCCCATATTGAGCGACTAGACTTGTTGTAGACAAATAGTGATGAGAAGCGTTTGGACTCCGCTGATTCTCCCTTTTACCTTGTTGCAAGTTTCTTAAAGCCATTGAGTTACCTGGATCCTGGACCAGAAAATGGTGCTTACCTTTACAATATTTGCATGAGAATGATGATCTACAGTTTTTGACCATATGCCCTGATTTCAGGCAATTATAAGTGTGTGACCCCTTTTGTATGTGTGATTTGCGCCGGCGTTTTGCCTCCATACGCAATCTCCCGTTTGCTGAGCTCTAATTCCTCACAACGATCATCTAAGAACTTGAAAAATTCCTCCAGTGTGGGTGCCTCGTTGACAATGCTGCGCTCAATCCACCTGCACCGTTTATCAGCGTCAAGCTTTTCCAATGCCAGATATTGTATCCAGCAGTTCCGACTTGTTTGATTGATCGCATCCAGACCGCGAACAATCTCATTTGTACCATCTGATACCTTGCGTAAGATGGATATATCCATTTTGTTTGTCGTTGGTACCCCATAAATTGTTCCAAAAACGAGTTTACAATATGGCGTGGCCTAATGTACCTCTCCTTTAAGCGTTCCCAAGCAGTGTTGTAAGCCGTGTCAGTTATCGCCAGGTGCCGCACCAAGTTGGCAGCATCACCGACAAGCAGTGTTTTCAAGTGATGAAACTTTTGAGTATTGGTTAACTCCCTTTTGTTGTGTATCGTGCTCTCATAGATATCCTGAAAAGCTGGCCACTCTGTGTAGAGTCCAGCGAACCGTTGTATTTGAAGTTGTTGTTTCCCGAAGTTGAACCCAAAGCAGCCACCTCATTGCGAGCGGGCATCGACAAGTTTGAACTGCTCTGGTTTGTAGCTAACTGTTCAAAGGGTTGTTGTTGTTAATGCATCAAATGAACGATGTCGTCGTTATATACGTGCAGAGTCATGGCGCCATTGCCGTCGACAATGGTGCTTGTTGCTGTACTAACCGTTGTTTTCCTAGAAGTAAAGAATATGCTTTCAAGTACTTCTCTTCGTAGGTCACGTGATCGACCTCTGGATCCACATAGCCGTCCACATCTTCCAGTAGGGCTATAGAATCCCCCATTCCATTAAATTCCTTCCACACGGACTGGAGTTGATCCATCCGACCGGCTACCTTAGTAGTTGATGTAGTTTGGGTTCTTTCCTGGTCTTGCTGGCCTTGAGTCGGCTCCGTCGACCCACCAATGCCTTCAGTTCATCCATTGCAAAGAACTATTCCAGAGTAATAACCCACCAAACTTTCCAATAGATCCAAAGAAATTCGAACCAAAAGCACCTTATTCGAACGAAAACCGATTCCCTTATTCGGCTCGAATGACCAAATATGATTTGGTCTAGCAGTGGACTTTACCTTAAAATTAATTGGATAATTTCGCTTTGTGATTCTTTGCTACCGAATCAGTTGAATGCCAATTTATTACTGAACGAAAAGAGAAAAAGCGCCGACGCAGCAGCGCACAGATATGTGTGTGTGTACAATGCTTATATATGTGTCGATTCTTATAAATACATGTGACCTATCGTTAAACGCAATCCGTTCATGAATAACAGCAATACGTGAATAATAGACTTATGAATAAAAGTCGCAACAGTAACATTTATCCAACCTATGGTGAAGTAATGGAATCTGAATTAGAATGCCGTCCTGTGGATATAAAAGTAACGGAAACGGCAGCCGAAGTATCATTACAAAACCTTTTGGATCACACTGCGCACAGAATAATTAAAATTCAAGCTGATGTTTTAAATCAGTTTCCAAACAGTTCTGAAATCAAACTAATATGCAGCTATTCTATATACAAGCAAAAGTTCGCTACTGAAACACCTGGCGAACAGCTTTTAGATCACTCCATTTTTGTAACTTTTGTTATACCGATAAGAATTATAGACACTTTTAATCACATAGGGAACATATGGAACAATAGAGCACCGCAGTCCATACGATTTTGCAGACCTCTCAAAATAAAGAGTTTAGATTCTCAAATAAATAATCTTAAACCTTTTGTTTACAAATTGAACGAAAGTCGTGATATAACAGCTACCTATGAAATGCACATGACATTTATTGATGACAAAGTGCTAAACGTTTTAACTGCAAATAAATCCACTCAATGTGGACACCATTGAGTGGATTTATTTGCAGTTAAAACGTTTAGCACTTTGTCATCTGTGGTGTCACTCCAACAAAAATATTAGAAATAAAAGATTTTAGGTCGGAATTTCTTATTCCAAAGCCTGGAGCGTTGTAGTTTGGAGTAAGTTCACTGCATCCCTGGATCCGGTTTTTCGAATTTGTCTTGAATATATCATATAAACAAATAGGCATATGTAGCCCTTACCAATGAGCGGTTTGCGCCCCTTTCCATCCTTAAGAAGGATTGGACCAGCATAGTCACATCCAGTGTATACAAATGGAAGTGCCTGAGTGACACCAATGCTGGGTAAATCAGTCATCCTTTGTTGTGATTGTATGATGCCGTTGTCGAAAAAAAGCCAAACAGTCGTGTGTGACTTTCCTTATCAAGTTCCTTGCGCCAAATATCCAGAATCTTTGGCGTACCATAACAAAAGGCGATGAGACACCAAGGTGCAGGTTGATCCTGTGTTCGTAGTCAAGTATTAGCTTGGTGATGCGATGAGATTTCGGCAGCAAAACTGGATGTTTCGCCTCTGTGGACAATTGCGAGATTAGTCTGTCCTTGTCAATCATTTTCGAGTGTTTAGCCACCTGAGATCGACTTCGCAATGGTTTATTTGCGAGTAGCAACTGATAATCTTCCTGAAAGCAGGTTTCTAGGTGCCGCGGTGATTTCCTCAAACGTAAGATATTTTGAGCCCTTGTCCTCAAATGGACCCTTCGTGCGCCGTAGAAATCGTGGGACATAGCCAACCGTATGAACGAGCGTCAACCATGAAGATACTCGTTGAGCAAGATGATCGAGTGGATCGAGTAGATCAGCTGGATTTGATTTGGAGTCCACATGCCGCCAATTATGCCTTGGAATGGTGTCCAGAATTTCCGAAGTTCTGTTCCCAACAAATGTCTTGAGTCGAGAGGGTGCGTATGATAGCCAATAGAGTACGATTGTGGAATCGCACCATGCAAAAACCGTGACCTTTTGATGACAAAGTGCCGCCTATATCGAACGTATGAGTTGACTTAGGAGCAGTGCCGCGCATAAAAAAAAAACTTTCACTCGTTGCAGAGGACGGACGTGTTTTTTTTGCGCCTATCAATTTTTATTTTTTTCTCGCGATTAAATACTTTTACAAATTTCTTAAATTCATTATCGGTTTAAACTTTTTGATAAAATGGTTGTCTGCTCAAAAAATAATTGCATAGTTGCCACTAATGCGGTTGACTCCCATGATTATATTCTTTGTTGGTTGTGTGACAATGCGGTTCACGTTAAGTGTGCAGGTTACACAGGCAGAATCAAGGAGTCTATTGCTAAAGGTGGTGGCTTAAAATATGGATGTGATGCTTGCCGAGAGGTCGAGAATGAGATGCGCTCTTTCATGAGGCGGACTAGAGATAGTTTTGACACTTTAAGGGCAGGTTTTAATAAACTCCAAGCGGAGTTTACTGCGGTGGAGACTCAGTTCAGAAGTTTATCGCTTATGAATGAGTCTCCGAAACGTAAAAGGACCAGTCCTTGGGGTGTTTCTGCATCTGTAGACCCGCCAGCGTCTCTTATCGTCCCCGACCGGTCTCATGCACCGTCCACTCCTAATGTACAGCAATTGATTTCGTTTAAGAGCCCGGTTGTGAATGCTATTAGTAAGGAATTACCGGTATCACCTGGGAATGATCTCTTAAAAACAAAGCGTATTGTAGTGTCCGATGTGTCCGGACAATTACCCATTCCAATGGAAATTGCCGATAGTTCTAAAAGTATCGAGGGCCCCGTAAACAAGTTGACTGCTGCAGTGGGTGACTTGTCCAACGTTACTGCTGCGGCTGACGCTTCGGGACCGCGGCCTCTCGTTGGCATACCACCAAAGAAACATATATTTGTTTCTAGGCTAGACCCTGTTGTCACATCTGATGATGTAATAGCCTATATTCGGAAGAAAGTTAACGTCTCGAATATTGCGGTGGAGAAGTTTAAATTTTCTTACTCTCGGGACATTTCGTCCTTTAAAATTAGTGTTTCTGCCAATATCTTCGACAATATATGTAAAGAAAAAAAAAAGGCAACCGATTCGCCTGCCAACAACAACAACTAACACCATTCCTGCCACATCAGCATCTGCTGGTGTGTCAAAAAAATAGCTTCGTCCCTTAACCTGGGTTACCAGAACGTTAGAGGGCTGAAATCTAAACTTTCTAATCTCTATGTAGATAGTCTTTCTTTTGAACATAACATTCTAGCTTTTACAGAGACGTGGCTAAAACCTGATATTGCTGATGCATCGGTTTTTTCCACAAACTTTTCTATATTCAGACGTGACCGGATTTCTCGTATAGGTGGTGGCGTTCTGATAGCTGTTGATGCTGCTTTATCATCTGAAATGATTCAATTTTTTAGTATCCAGGAGATTGAGTTTGTCGGTGTTAAAGTAAATTTTAAATCTTTTAATGCTTTCATTACTTGTTCCTATATTCCACCATTGTCAGACATGGTGGTATATTTAAATCATTTAGAGGCAATTCAGTTTGTCTCCTCTTTAGTTTCCAGTCAAGACTTGCTCATAGTTGTAGGTGATTTTAATTTACCCGCTTTAGCATGGTCACTAACAGATGAATCAACCACGTTGCTGCCCTCTATGTCACATGACTTTATTGATGGCCTTCTAGGAATATCTTTATCCCAAGTCAATCCCGTCTTAAATTCTAATAGAAAATCGTTAGATCTTATTTTTGTATTGGATTCTTCTTATTGTGAGGTTTCTAGGATCAAACCATTTGTTCTTCCAGAAGACAAATTTCATCCTACAATAAATTTAAAAATTGATTTGCCCTTGCTTTCACCAGTACTTGGTTTAAATAAGTTACCTCTAACTAGGCGCTTTCGTAAGACTGACTTTGCCAGCCTTAATGAAAACATTGCTACTACCGATTGGTCTTATCTGTACAATTGTAGAGATATGAACTCAGCTGTTCGTTTTTTCTATGATACTCTGAATTCACTCTTTGATATTTGTGTGCCTCTTGGTAGGCTGGAGCGGCTTAACAAACCTCCCTGGTTCTCTCGTGAGTTATCCAATTTGAAAAATGTGAAGACACGATATTATAAGAAGTTTCAAAAAACACGTCGTTCATCAGATTATGCTCTGTATACAGTCGCTCGTTCAAAATTCATGATGCTTAATACTCAATGCTATAAGAATTATCTTCAGCGGTGTAAGCTTCAGTTTTCTTCCGACCCTAAACAATTTTATAACTTTGTAAATTCTAAACGTAAGACCTCTGTGCACCCATCTTTTTTGTCTTTTCAAAATAAAAAAGCAAGCACTGATCAGGCAATAGCCGATATGTTTGCGAGTTTTTTCAAAACAACTTATTCCTCAACGGAATATCGAGCAAGTCCGTATCCTTATCATTTAAAAAAGGCTAATTGCATTTTCAATCCAGTGATTGATGAAAGTTCTATTCTTAGCGAACTTAAATTAGTTAAACCTGTTTATTCTCCGGGGCCAGATGGTCTTTCTGGATGTGTACTCAGGTTCTGTGCAAACGCATTATGTAAACCCATTTTAAAATTGTTTCTATTGTCTGTCGAATCTTCCTCTTTTCCATCTATTTGGAAGGAGTCGTATATCATTCCTCTGCATAAAAATGGCAAAAAGTCCGAAGCCTCTAACTATAGGGGTATCTCAAAATTGTCCGCTATTCCGAAAGCTTTTGAGAAAATTATAACTTCTCAATTGCAACATTTTTGCAGCTCTATTACTTCGCCATCCCAACATGGGTTTGTGAAACGTAGATCTACAACCACTAACCTTTCAGAATTTACATCAATAATTATCAAGGGGTTCAAAAATGGTAAGCAAAGCATATATACTGACTTTAGCAAAACCTTTGATTCCGTTAATCATACCCTATTACTTTCTAAGCTGAGCGACATTGGGTTTCCACCGCTTTTCCTTTCTTGGGTTCGTGAATATTTAACAAATAGAAAACAGAAGGTACTTTTTAAGTCTTCTTTTTCCGCTTCCATTCCTGTGACTTCTGGTGTACCTCAAGGTAGTCATCTTGGCCCTCTGCTCTTCACACTATTCATTAACGATCTTCCATCAGTCATTGTTCATTCGCGTGTGCTTATGTATGCTGACGATGTCAAGCTTTGTCTTACTCATAAAGATACAGATTCATTTAGTCGGCTACAAGCTGATCTTAAAAACTTTCAATCCTGGTGCCAGTTTAATCTACTAAATCTTAACACTACCAAATGTAAGGTAATGACTTTTTTTCCGTAACTCTCCCCAACTGGTCACTTATTTTCTAAACAATAGCCCTTTAGAACGTTTAAATAATAAAAATGATTTGGGCGTACTTATGGACCATAAGTTAAATTTTAACACCCACATTTCCACCACGGTCGCAAAGGCCATGAGTGTGCTGGGTTTCATTAAAAGATGGTCAAAAGAATTTGTTGACCCATATACAACTAAAGTTCTTTTTACTTCGCTTGTCCGTCCTATTTTAAAGTATGGATCTTGCATTTGGTCACCTCAATATGAGTCGCACCAGATTAGACTTGAATCCGTTCAAAAGCAGTTTTTGCTATTTGCTCTTCGTGGCTTAAGCTGGGATCGCAATGTCAATTTGCCTTCGTATTCTAGTAGACTTCTCTTGATTAACCTTCCGTCCCTAACTAACCGTAGAATTATGCTTGGTGTCATTTTTATGCACAAGCTCCTAATTGGTGATATCGACTAGCCTGAGTTATTAGCTCAGGTGAATCTGTCGGTACCATGTAGACGGAGTAGACATCCTTTGATACATTTATCCCTTAGTCGTTGTTCTTCTAACTATGCTATGCATGAACCTTTTAGGGTCCTCTGCTCTGATTACAACCTTCTATTCCCTGTAATCAGCTCAGAGTTTTCTATTAATATGCTTAAAACATCTATCCTATCCCATTTAGTTAATAGATAGCTATAGTATTATTTGTTTGTCTGTTTTTTCTATTGTGTATTTGTCCACGCGATTCGTGCCGTGCGTTATACGGCTGCACCCCTCGGTCGGTCGGGTGGGAGGTTGGCAGTTATCTGCTTGGGCTCGCGCGTAATAAAAAAAAGCTCTAGGCGAGGCAGAGATTGCTGCTTTAGCGGAGCCACCCTAGATTTCGCAGCCATAATCGATGTAGAGATCGAGCCATCCTTGTTGATTACTGTAGTGACCGGATTTTTCTCTAAAATATTAAACTTACAAAAGGAAGAGAATTAATTTTTTTTTTTAAATCAACCGCGCTTTCATAAAGAGCAAATAACAGAACGACTACACTGATATGATCATGGCCAACTTAAATGCAGGGTTGAGTTTGAGCTTTGAGTACAGTTAACTGATGCAGGCGCATCGCCCAATGAAAAGACGCCACGTCGCAACATTTGGGAAAAGACCCCTTAGAAAGCTCTGTCCGCAAATTCATTGGCATAAGGCGCGTGCTTAAGCTCAAATTTATTCTATTCTGTTCTGCCGAAACGATAAGTTGCATAAATTATATAGTGATTTTTACTTAAAGAAATTTCAAGTCGTAATACCACGTGGTGGTGGACAATCCAAAAAAAAATAAAAAGTTAATTACCAGGCTATCTAGCCAATATCGGTGCAAAAGTTGAAGACCAGTACAGTGCGAAACCGAACCGTTCGGTTAATTTGTTAAAAGTGAAAGAGTTAAAAGGTGATATTTTTTGTATAATTATGTGAGGTTATGATTCCCTGACCCGGTAAATTAAATTCATGTTTTCACAGTCCCAGCTGTAACAAGGTACCGAATATCCGTACTAGCGCTAAGAGTAAGCCTAGGCCTCGGAATTTCGTGGCTGAAGCTTCCAAATTTGAGGCGACGAACGCCCCATGGTTCACATACGGTGACGTAAGGCGCTGAAGGAAGGCCGTAAATTAGAGCCTAACAACAAGTTTGAGATATTTTTCTTAATCTAGTACTTAAGATAAATCCTGGGGATATCGCAGGAGGCCCGAATCACTTATTATTGGGTTGGTCTGTCATTTCTTTTAAGACGAGTTCTATTAATAGTTCGCGTAAGGGAATTGGCAAGAACATTTGAGTGTGCATCCAGTTTCGCAGAATACTTTAGTTGTTGACTACCTATTTCAGATTTTACGTTAGGTATATTTAGATCATTTCGAATGTTGTCGTTCCGTATGTAACACGGAGCCGCCGTGATTGATCTCAAAATCTTCGACTGCGCCCTTTGTATAATGTCGACATTGCTGGTACTTGCATTTCCCTATGGTACGGCTCCGTAAGTCCAGATGGGTTTCAGTACGTATTTGTATGGAAGGACTTTATACTCCAGACATAGAGTGGATCGAGCATTGATGATCCAATGTAAGCTACTCGCTTTCAGTTTAAGCTGTGACTTTTTTTCTTCGCCAAGTTAGTGACAAGGTAAGTGACATCCACGGCTTGAGGAATTTGTACGTTATTTAGCATTAGAGCTGGACAGTTTCTTTTGTTAAGAGTAAATGTGACATGTTTGCATTTCTGCTCGTTGACCCGGATACGCCAGGTTGCTAGCCATTCCTCTACCACCTTGAGGTGTTCCTCTAATTATGCAGAGGCTTGTATTGGGCATTTTGATCTGCTGAGGATTGCCGTGTCATCGGTAAAAGTGGACATTGTAAGCCCTAAACTCGTTGGTAACTCTGCAGTGTACAGCAGGTAGATCAATGGGCCAAGTACACTGACTTCGGTATACCAGCTTTGGTTTCAAAATCAGCCGAGACGGAGCCATTACATCTTACAGCGAATTTCCTATTGTAAAGGTAAGATTCCATGAGTTTGTGGGTGTACTGTGGCAGTTTTTGCCGGATTTTGAAAATCAGACCCTTCAGCCAAACTTTATCGAAAGCCTGGGCAACGTCGAGAAAGACAGCCGCACAGTATTCTTTTAGTTCGAATGCTGTTCGTATTTCGGATGTTATGCGATTGACTTGTTCAATTGTCTCATGTTTTTTCGCGGAAGCCGAACTGGTGTGAAGGAATTGTGTTCTCCGATGCCAGAAATGAGTTTAGTCGGATCTGCAGGACCTTTTCAAAAAGCTTCGAAAGACATGGCAGCAAACTAATTGGCCTATAGGATGATGGCTGGGTTTTGTCCTTTCCCACTTTAGGAATCATGATGATAGTGGACCTTTTCCATGTTCTTGGGAAGTAGCCAATTCTTATTATAGCGTTGAACAGTTTGCAGATGTATTGTATGGCAATGATAGGGAGTTTCAGGATCATTTTCGGTGTGTTTAGGTCATGGCCAGGGGCTTTTTTTGGCTTTATGTGGTTTTTAATAACTGCAGTGATCTCGTCCGATTGGAGTTCCGAGTACTCACTATCAGTTAGTGTGCTCGAAGGGGGAAGTACAGATGAGTTTGATGTTGAATTTGGCTGGAAAACCATTTTAAGATGTGTGGCAAATACGGATGCCCTCTCTTCGTCACTGCGGGCCCATCCACCAGTTGGACTCCTTATCGGTGAAATTGTCTCTGTAGGAGCGCTTAAAGTTGGGTGGGCTTTCCACAGAGGTTGTTTAGTGCTGGTTGGGCTGAGCTTTTCTATGTATTTTCTTTGAGCCCAGCTTTCCTCATGTCTTAACGCCTTGGAGAGGTTGCGATTAGCATGCCTTAGGCGAAGTTTTGCTGCTGGTGAGCGAGTAATCTGCCATTCTCTTCTTAGACGTCGTTTTTCCATTACTAATTGTTCTATCCGCCGGTTTGTAGGCTTGTCAACAGGTTTAGTGTAAGAAGAGGCAGGTGGAGTAGATACTCTTGCTGCAGCTCCCATCATAGACTCAAGTGCAGTGACGCACATATCAATGTCCTCTGCAGCATCCAGTTTCGGCGAACAGTCAATGTGGGCACTCATGTACATTTCAAATTTTAGCCAATTTGTTTTGTTGTTTGTAATCCTATATGGGCGATCAAGTACTTGAGGTTTTGTTAATAGTGTGAATAGTACTGGAGAGTGATCGGAAGTTAGGTGTATCCGCAGTGATCCGATTACGTGGAATCCTCTTGGTTACTGCGAAATCAATCAAGTCAGGCACTTTCTGTGGATCTGTGGGCCAATAAGTAGGCCTACCCGGTGAGACGCAATCCATCTTATTGAGAGGGTTGACTATTGTGTTGTACAACTGCTTGCCTTTAGGATTTACCAGGCGAGATCCCCAGTGCGTATGTTTGGCATTATAGTCCCCTGCTGCAATGAAGCGATCTCCGAGTGTGTTAAAGAAATCGGTAAATTCCTTTTCAGAGATTGAGAAGCGTGGTGGGCAGTACAGGGCAACCAATGTACTGTTGCCGCAGATGGTTCGGACGGTTATAGCAGTTGCTTGTAGGTGCTGTGTTTCAAATCTGTTGAGGAACGAGTGTTTTATACGGTTTTTGATTAGGATACCAGTCCCGCCATGAGCTTTTCCGTCTGGATGGTTTGTTGCGTAGAAGGTATATTTTGGTATTTGAAAATTATTTTTTGATGTTAAATGTGTTTCCGAAATCAGCAAACCGTCGATTTCACTTGAGTCTAGGAATAGTTGCAGGTTATTTTTGTGCTTGGAGATGCCATTAGCATTCCAAAGACATATACGTAGGGAAGCCATTATTTATTCTCGATAAGCTTCTGGATAAGCAGGTTTTGATTACGCATCAGTTCGTGCATACAGTTTTGCATGAACGTCATAAAAGTGGTTATGTTGTGATTGAGTGAGATCAATAGGGCCTCTAAGCCACTTGGAGTTTGCTGGCCAAGCTCTGGTGCGCTAGGTTGCGGATTCTGTAGATGGTGGAGTGACAGGGTGTCTTTTGCGGGCTCCGTCTGTCCAGTTCGGAGCACACTAGCGAAGGATACACTAGGACTGTATGTAGCAGGCATGTTAGATGATCTAACAGCCTTGGCGAAGAATACCTCCGGTGTAGTTTTAGAGGCGTTGACGGTGATTTTTGGTCCAGCTCGGGATTTGCGCCCATTTAGGTGAGATTTAAGATCCTTGAAGACAGGACATCCTCTGTAGTTGGCCGTGTGGTTCCCTCCACAGATACTGCATAGTCTTAGTGCGACATTGTTTCCGTCCTTGGTGCAAATGCCATCTTTATGATGTTCGCCGCAGCCAACACACACTGACCTGAGATTGCAATTGTTAGAGGTGTGGTTGTATTCCTGGCAGTTTTTACACTGCGGTGGTTGGTGTCTCTTATGGGGCTCCTCTACGGTGATTCTTCTGAGCAATAGGAGCTGTAGGTTGTAGATTGGGTGCACTTTATTTGGCTTCGACCGCTTTGCATCTGGTTGGAGCTCGATTTTAAAGAGCGGCTGTGCGACTTTGTTCCTGTTGATGATGTTGGACCAACGCGTCTGCTATTTCTTGAGTAGGGACCGATGGCTCAATCCCCTTCGACACAACCTGGAGCCCTTTACTGCTTTTTAGTTGGTAGGTATAGAAGTTGATATTAGCATTACGGAGGTACTTTTCGATGATGCGGAAATTGTCCTCAGTTTGGGTTTGACATTTAATTTCTTTAATGTTACCCCTATTGAGAGGGGTTACAACAAAGTTATTTGCCCCTACTGTTTCTACTAGTTTCGAAACGGCAACGGACTTAAACCGAACAATTTAAATTTAGTTCAATTTTTACTCATTACGAGCTTTAAACCTTTTTTTTTATGGTATTTAAGTCATCTCTAGTTAAGAATCCTACTTTAATTGTTTGTTCTAATGGAGCGATATGCGTATGGTAACCTATGGAGTATATTTCATTGTCATTTAAATAATTAATCTAAAACTTCTTTAAAAACCACACCACAGCCAATTCAACGTCATCTTGGACCCAACGATTGCAACGAAAAACTGTGAAGTAAGCCAAAGTCGTGAGTAAAGTGTTAATCCTTTAAAATTTTTATATATATATATTATATTTGAAATATCTCCATATGGTTGGATCTAGCACATCCTTTTCTTTCTTTTATATTTAAGATGTTAGTAATTTAAGTCACTTTTGGATTTGAAAGAATGAAGTCAAAAATATGAAATTTTGACAAACTTGTGTAACGATCCTTTTTCGTCCTTCGGGATATCTACAATATCTCTTGGGCTAGGTTCGGCACAACAAATTTATTTTGTGCCCCGGTGAAATTAAAACACACTCGATTTCAAGTGCCGATGTTAATTGTACGTTTATTCAAATCGTTAATGGAGTTGGTTGGATATGACGGTTTCTCGATGGTAGTGCTGGGCTCGGATAGCGTTGGTGAGTTACTTTGAGTCCCTCGTTGTCCTGTCTGTGTCTTCCTCTTGTTTCTGTAGCCGTTGCTGGCTACTGCCTCGATCCGTACAATGTGCTTGATTTGCGATACACCTCTGCACCCCTTCCGCTAAATTTGTTGAGATTCCTTTGTTTCTCTCAACTTTACTTTGGCTTGGGTACGGTGCTTGGTATCCTTGTCTAAGGACTTGTTATACTTGAATGAAGCTGTACAGGTTACTCGTAAGGCCTGTATAGTTCTTAATTTTGCTGTTGTTTCTTGTGTTTCCTTGATAAGTTTCTTAAGGTTACTCGTAAGGCCTTAATTACTTATTACTTGATCACGACTTGTCGACTTGATGATTTGATTGACAGCCGTTGCCTTTATATAGGCAGATCCCATGGCCTCAGGAACACATTGGTGTGGTACCGCTATACAGCTGGTACATTTCCATCGGCCCTCTGCTTTCACCCACGCATCCATTTGTTGCTATGCGTGGTGAAAGTCCCGTAAATCCTTGGCGCATATAACTACTTTCTTTGTGGCTGAGCGCCCATTTACGCCTTGTCCTTGTCTTTCTTGTTTGTACATCTTGACTTGCATCACTTTCTCGCATTGGCGTCGCCTTTCTATTGGCCGCCCTCCGTATCCCGTTGACTCTCTCTGCTTTCTCTGCCAACGCTGCCGTCGCCCGTCGCTCCCTTTGATCCACTCGTCATACCCAAATTCACCCACATTTACTCAATATTATCATCTACATACATATATGCTAATTGTATTAACTAAATTAATGTTTAAACATAATTAGCTTGATTACTTTAATATATAACATTGTTTAATTCCCCACGCAAAACGCTTTCATGTGCATCTCGTATCTATTAGATAGAGGGCTTCCCCATGGCTCATCCCTCCCCCTTCGGCTTGCATATTCCCCTCACAAATCCACAAACCATTTTCGTTTTACAATTTCTTTGCTCTCCCCCCTACTCCCCGTTTCATAAGCATAGCCCTCACTTGGTTTCATTTCGGTACCAAGCATTCCCCGCACCCGTCTTTCGGGCTTGCTTGGCCCTCACTTTCGTTTTCTCTCGCTCACGAAATTCTTTTGGCGCTTGCAATTTACCGCTTTCGCTCTCATGAGCGTGACGTATGCATAGCGCGGCCCATTGGCCACCGGTATTCTCTCTCGCCGCCTCACGCATAGTGTACGTGTGACCCATATGTATGCTAATGCATGCATTTATTTGCCTCTCCATGCTCTTAATTTGTCAAATGAGGCCAATGCCCCCTTTTCACATGCAATTGTGTCTTCAAGCCCGGCTTCATTTACTCTTATACAGCCACTCATATTTGTTATGCTTCCCACGCATCTTCCCGCTTGTACGAAATCACCAAACGGTTGCATGGGGTTCGATTCGGTTCGATCGAGCCATGTTGGACTTGGCTGCCCGTCGCCTGTGCATGTATAATTGTTTTTTTGTTATGCCTCCCACGCATCTTCCCGCTTGTACGAAATCGCCAGCGGTTGCGTGGGGTTCGATCGGCCATGTTCGGCCGGCCTCGCTACGTTTGCTCATTCACACCCGATTTCACTCTTATATGACCAATTCTTATACTGTGTATTTGGTTTGTGTCTTGGCTGTGTTTGTATTTTTGTAGATTGTTTGTTGTAGCTTGTTTGTTGTGGGGGACATTATTCTTGTCTATATAATGTTCCTCACACTCCCCCTTCTTCGGGAGGGATTTGCCCTCCCCTGTCCCTTGTACCTTGTGTTTGTTTTCTGTATGTATATTTTCCATTCTCGTATTTGTGCATTTAATATGTTTGCCTTTGTAGCTTTGGCATGTGTTTTTGCTTGTTTTGTGTTCTTCTTTGTTTTTGGCTTGTCTTTTGCTTGTTTTGTGCCTTTTTCTTTGGGACTCAGCTCGCATCTTTTATTGGCCAATTGGCATCTTCTAATGTTGGCGATTACTGAGTATCTTTTCTTAACTGTTGTCGGATTAGGGCATCTTTTCATTGTTTTTTTTTTTTTTTTTTGGCCCGTTCCGCATCTTTTTTTTTCCTACTTACATCTAATTATCCTACTTATTATACCCTCCTTTCCCTATCTACTGTTGCTGTTGCTGTTGTTGTTGCTGCTGCAGTTGTTGTTGCTGCTGTTGTTGCTGTTGCTGTTGTTGCTGCTGTTGTTGTTGCTGTTGTTGCTACTGCTGTTGTTGTTGCTGCTGCAGTTGTTGTTGCTGTTGTTGCTGCTGCTGTTGTTGTTGCTGGTTCACAGCCTCTCCCAACCTTTCCCTGGCCCTTCCTAGCTCGGCTTGTTGCTGTTGCCACTTCATTGCCTCTGCCAGCCTTTCCCTGGCCCTTTCCAGCTCGTCTTGTTGCCGCTGTTCCCACGCCAGCAGATCCCTCTCCGCCTCCTGCTGCTGCAGGATCTGCTGGCGCCACCAACTCATCCATTGGTGGCATTCCATCATGGCATGTTCGGACTCCTCATCTATCCTCTCTGGCTCGAGTGGAGGTGGGCTGGCTACTCCATCAGCCGCACCTTCATCAGCCACGGCCATCTCAGCCGTTTCACTGGCCTCTGACCTTGAGTCCACCATGTGAAACGGCGTTGGTGGCCGCGCTGGCTCCCACAATCTTGCCGGCGGCTCGTATGCCTCGTTCTGCTCCCACGGTGCATACTCAGCTGGGCTGCTTCGGCCGCTACTTGATTCATCCGCCAACTCGTTCTCCGCCATGGCTATCACCTCGCCCAGCTCTCTCCACATTTCGTCGTCTCCTTCCTCCTCCTGGTGGCCCGGGTCCATCGCCGACTCTGCCTCGCTCTCTCCTGACCCGTAGCCACTGTCCTCTACGTCCTCATCGTTCTCCTCGTCCGATGAGGCGGCGATTACCGGATCCATCATATCCGGCTCATCGTCGTCGGACTCCTCATCGGACCAATGCCAGTCACCGCGTTCCATATTGGCCCGCGGTGCCGCACCTCGTCGAGCTACGCCTTCATCCTGGCCAAAATTTGCATTAAATGCGTTCATGTTTTCTTTGTGTTTTTTTTTCTTTACTCGCCGAGTGATAAACTTTGAGTGTTTCCTGATCCTGACACTTGCACGCATGAAACCTCGCCTTTCGGTCATTTCTTTGATATTTACCGATATTTAGGATTTCTCCTCCTTGCCCTTGTTCTCTTGGCATATTTTAAAACGCCGAGATGCTCCACCATTATATGCATAGTATCATGCGCATGTGTATGTGTATTGCGGTGACTCACCACTACATACGTCATATCGTGCGTATGTGTGGGTGCGTAACATCATGCGCCTGTGTGGGTGCGTTTTCCCCTCTCTTTTCGCGGTGTGTGCGCATATGTATTGGTGCTGTCCCCAATCGTTCTATCTCTGGTTTTTTTCTTTCTATTATGCCTGCATATTGTTTGCATCGTTACGATATTCGGGTATCCGTTACCAGTTTCTAAATTCGTTTTCGCATGCTTGTATATGTGTCATTACGATATTCGCACATCTTCATTGTGATCTGCGATGCGGTTTGCAACTTTGCTATAATTTGTTTCTGATGCGATGCGTTTTTAGATTTTCAGCTCTAAGTCATGTTTTGAGTTCTCTGTCCAGCCGGCCGGTCTGTGCAGATTTTCTCGCCGCCATGTCATTCGAGTCGTCCATCCTCATTGCTCATCACTTTTCGTGCCATCCGCTTCTTCGCATATTTGTTGCTTCAGTTGGCTGATGTGTGCTTGTCTGGTTTTTTTCGTTTCTTTGTGCCGTATTTTGCATATGACCGGAGATGCAAAGCCTATCACTTCATATGGGCCTCCAAACTTTGGTGCCAGCTTTGCTGCGAATCCTTCTGCAGCATTTGAAAGGTGGTGTTCTTTTGCCCATACCGTTGCTCCGATCACTGGTCTCCATTCTCTTCGTCTCAGATTGTAATGGCGGGCCTGATCCTGTGCAGCCGTTTCCAGATTTCGCCGTATTAGTTCGAACAGCTCTTGCATTTGTTTTACCTTCGCGTCTGGTGGTATCGTTTGCTTCCCTGTGCCTATCGTGACATTATCGTATAGTGCACCCGGCATTCTTGGTTCTCGCCCCTGTATTACATACGCTGGCGTGAATCCTGTTGCCTCTGATTGGCTTGTATTCACTGCTAGAGTTATTTCTGGCCAACTTTCATCCCAGTTGCGTTGATTTTCCCCCGTAAACTGAGCAATCATTGTTTTTACTGTTCTATTTGCTCTTTCGGTTGGATTTTCTTGTGGCGTGTACGGTGCTGTCAGTTGGTGTTGGCATCCCCATTCTTCTAACATTTTTTTGAATATCCTGCTAGTGAATTGAACTCCATTGTCCGTTATCACCCTTTTTGGAGCTCCGAATCGAGATAGTATCCTCTCTCGAAAGGCCTTAACTAGACTTTCTGCAGTTGCCTTCCGCATCGGTATCAGTTCTGTCCATTTCGAAAACCTGTCAATGATTACTAGTAGCATCGAATTTCCGTGTTTCGATCTTGGCAACGGTCCTACAAAGTCAGCGCATACTGTAGCCCATGGTTCTTCCGGAATTTGTGTTAGCATCTTTCCCGCTGCCTGCTGTTGGCTGGGTTTATATTGTTGGCATATCGTACACTTTCCTACAAATGTCCTGATATCTCGTTGCATTCCTGGCCAGTAATATCTTGCTGCAGCCCTGGCAGTAGTTCGCCTGCTCCCTGTATGCCCTGCTGTTGTTGCCGTGTGGTTTTCGGCCATTACTTGATCACGTAGTGTTTTTGGCACACATAGTTTCCAAGCTACCACTTCTTCTTGGCCTGCTCTGTGCGGAATGTTCCTGTATACCTGACTATTTTCTATAATGTAATCCGGATATTTCTGTGGTTGTTGTTTTATTTTTCCCATTATGTCTTGAATCCACCCACACTCATTGTTTGCTTGTCTTAATCTGGCACCATTATCTATTATTCTTTTGCACCCTTCCATTGGTTGCCTTGACAAAGCGTCTGCGACAATGTTTAATTTGCCCTTTCTGTATGCTATTTCGAAATCGTATTGTTGCAGTTCCAGTGCCCATCGGGCTATACGGCCCGTAGGGCTTTCTATGCTATTCAACCATTTCAACGCCATGTGATCTGTTACCACTTTAAATCGGTATCCTTCAAGGTATGGTTTTAGTTTGCGTATTGCCCATACTATCGCTAGGCATTCCTTTTCTGTTGCCGAATAGTTCTTTTCCGCTGGGTTTAATTCTCTTGACAGGTATGATAGCACTCTCTCTCCATCCTCAGTGTTTTGTACCAATATGGCTCCTAATCCCATGTTACTTGCATCCGTCTGGAGCACAAACGTTTTTGTGAAGTCTGGACATGCCAATACTGGGCCACTCGTCAGCCTTTCCTTTACAGCATCGAATGCTGCCTGATGCTCCTCGCTCCAGTGCCACTTTGTTCTCTTCTTTAGTAGTTCGTTCAATGGGTGTGTAAGTGCTGCAAAACCTGGTACGAACCGTCTGTACCAGGATGCCACTCCTAAGTACTGGCGTAATTCCCTTTGTGCAAGTTGGTGGTTCTAATTGGGCTATTGCGGCCACCTTTTCGGGGTCCGTTGCAATACCGTTTTCTGTCACCAAGTGGCCTAGAAATTTTAGCTCCTTTCTAAAGAATTGGCACTTCTCGGCATTAATTCTCAAGTTTGCTTCCTTCAATCTCCTGAACACTTCTTGTAGATGATTCATGTGTTCTTCGATTGTTTTGCTCACTATCACAATGTCATCTTGGTATGCAAATGCGTTTGGTATCATTTCTGGGCCAATGACTTGGTCCAGTGCGCGTTGGAAAGTTGCTGATGCTGAGTGTAAACCGAATGGCATTACTTTCCATTGGAATAACCCCTTCCCTGGGACTGTGAATGCCGTCATTGGTCTGCTTTTTTCTTCTAACGGAATCTGCCAGTATCCGTCCTTCAGGTCTAGGCTGCTTATAAATTTCGCTTCACGTAGTTGGTTTAAGATGTAGTCGATGCGTGGCATTGGGTATGCATCTTTTATAGATTTTGTGTTAATCTGTCTAAAATCTACGCATAATCTCCATTTTCCCGTCTGTTTCTTTCTCACCATCACTATGGGTGAGCTATAAGGGCTTTGTGATGGTTCGATGCATCCCATTGTCAACAGTTCATCGACCTTTGTGTTGATTTCTCCCTGTATTTTTGGATTCTTTGGGTAGTATCTTTGTTTTATTGGGATATCATCCTTCATCGTTATGCGATGTATCCCCACTTTTGACAGTCCCTTCACTTTCCCTAATTCCTTCAACTCCTGATTTAGGAAACTTTGTATTTCTTGTTGGTCACTGTTCTGAGTGACCATGATGGATATTCTTTCTACCAGCCTGCCCTGTATTCGCTTGACTGTCGGTATTAGCACTTTGTGGCCTCCACACGATATCTCTGTGTTCATAATCCGGAGGAAATTCCAACCTAGTATCAACGCATCCATTCCTTCTGGCATGACCAGGAATGGCATGTGGATTTCCTTGTCCCCAAATCTCACGTATCCTGTCCATTGCTCTTCAATGTCTCGTACCTTTCCGTCTGCCATGTATACCTGTTTGTGTGTGTTCTCCCATTTTCCCTTATTCCTCACTGTTTCCAACATCTGCTTGCTGATGAAACTACTCGTGGCTCCGGAGTCAATTGTCGCTTTCATCTGGACTCCTGCTACTTCGATGATTGCCGACAATTGATCCTCTTCCTCTATTAGTTGGCCTATTAGTGCTGAGGAGCTTGTTGGCTGGGTTCCTGCTCGCCCCTGATAGGCTGGAACCGCCTTTCGTTTCCCGAAGTCCAACAACATTCTTTTGTTCGTTTTCCCATCCTTCCACACTGCCAACAGAAAATGAGTCTCTGATTGTTGCACTCCCTTGCCCAGTGTCCGGCTCCTCCGCATCTGCGGCATGCCTGGTTTGGGTTCAACACTTTCCCATCTTGGATGTTTTTGTTTTCTTGGCTTGGTCTTGAGTTGTTCTCCATGCCGTTGTCTTGGCATCTCCGGCACTGTGTGACTGCTGGCCCGTAATTATTTTCTCCTCTGTGGCTTGATTGGTTGTTGTGTGTTCTTTGAGCATTATTTGGGCGATGGAAATCTGCTCGTTCTTGTTCAAGCATCTCATGTTCATCTGCCAACTGCATCAGCTCCTCTAGGTTTCTGACTCTGTGCGGCCGAACGAATATCTTCAAATCTGGAGTGCAATTTTCTAATATAACCTCCAATTGTTCGTACTCTGGTATTTTGAGGGGTCTCATCATTGTTTGCATGTCGATCATATAATCCTTAAAATACTCGTTTCTGTTTTGTTTGCGATTTTTCACTTGGTCCGCCAATTTGTTGAAGAATCCTCTTGGCAGGAAGTATTTCTTGAAGCCCTCAACGAACTCCTTCCACGATCGCCACTGCTTGTTGTTTGCGACGTACCACTTGAGTGCTTTGTCTTTCAGTAGTTCTGGCATTGCTCTTGGGATCATGTCCAGCTCGATGCCATACATGTCTGCTGACCACTCGATCTGTTCTATGAACTCTAGTGGTCTGGAATTGCCGTCGAACCTGAATGTCCATTCCCTCACTTGTTTTGCCACCTTGGCGTATTCAGTGGTCCTGTTTGTTGCCTGTGGTACCGTTTTCTTGGGGTCTATCGTTTGTCTCCTTATGTCCCTCTTTGTTTCTGTGCTATCTAGGGCTCCTTCGCTTCCCCATCTTGGTGGTAAATATGGTGGGATTGCTAGTGTGGCGATGTTTATTTTCTGGAATTCCTCAGCCTCCTTACTTTCGCATGTTTTTGATGTGCTTGCTATTGTTTTCATTTTTATATTTTTCGCGTACTTTGTTTCCAATCTATTTATTTCCTCCTTCCAGTCTGGGTCCGTTTCATTCCTTTCTACCCATTCGCCTAGCTGTTTCCTCATTTCCTCCACTGTACCGGTCATCTCGATCCCGATCCTTTGGCCTGTCTGTAACAGATCCTCCTTCTTCATGTGGTAAATCCATCCTTTCCCCATTTTGAATGTTTTCTTTACAATTTTACACTTTTGTTTTGTTAAAATTTCACCAGTATAGCACGTTGGGCGCCAGTTGTAACGATCCTTTTTCGTCCTTCGGGATATCTACAATATCTCTTGGGCTAGGTTCGGCACAACAAATTTATTTTGTGCCCCGGTGAAATTAAAACACACTCGATTTCAAGTGCCGATGTTAATTGTACGTTTATTCAAATCGTTAATGGAGTTGGTTGGATATGACGGTTTCTCGATGGTAGTGCTGGGCTCGGATAGCGTTGGTGAGTTACTTTGAGTCCCTCGTTGTCCTGTCTGTGTCTTCCTCTTGTTTCTGTAGCCGTTGCTGGCTACTGCCTCGATCCGTACAATGTGCTTGATTTGCGATACACCTCTGCACCCCTTCCGCTAAATTTGTTGAGATTCCTTTGTTTCTCTCAACTTTACTTTGGCTTGGGTACGGTGCTTGGTATCCTTGTCTAAGGACTTGTTATACTTGAATGAAGCTGTACAGGTTACTCGTAAGGCCTGTATAGTTCTTAATTTTGCTGTTGTTTCTTGTGTTTCCTTGATAAGTTTCTTAAGGTTACTCGTAAGGCCTTAATTACTTATTACTTGATCACGACTTGTCGACTTGATGATTTGATTGACAGCCGTTGCCTTTATATAGGCAGATCCCATGGCCTCAGGAACACATTGGTGTGGTACCGCTATACAGCTGGTACATTTCCATCGGCCCTCTGCTTTCACCCACGCATCCATTTGTTGCTATGCGTGGTGAAAGTCCCGTAAATCCTTGGCGCATATAACTACTTTCTTTGTGGCTGAGCGCCCATTTACGCCTTGTCCTTGTCTTTCTTGTTTGTACATCTTGACTTGCATCACTTTCTCGCATTGGCGTCGCCTTTCTATTGGCCGCCCTCCGTATCCCGTTGACTCTCTCTGCTTTCTCTGCCAACGCTGCCGTCGCCCGTCGCTCCCTTTGATCCACTCGTCATACCCAAATTCACCCACATTTACTCAATATCATCATCTACATACATATATGCTAATTGTATTAACTAAATTAATGTTTAAACATAATTAGCTTGATTACTTCAATATATAACATTGTTTAATTCCCCACGCAAAACGCTTTCATGTGCATCTCGTATCTATTAGATAGAGGGCTTCCCCAGGGCTCATCCCTCCCCCTTCGGTTTGCATATTCCCCTCACAAATCCACAAACCATTTTCGTTTTACAATTTCTTTGCTCTCCCCCCTACTCCCCGTTTCATAAGCATAGCCCTCACTTGGTTTCATTTCGGTACCAAGCATTCCCCGCACCCGTCTTTCGGGCTTGCTTGGCCCTCACTTTCGTTTTCTCTCGCTCACGAAATTCTTTTGGCGCTTGCAATTTACCGCTTTCGCTCTCATGAGCGTGACGTATGCATAGCGCGGCCCATTGGCCACCGGTATTCTCTCTCGCCGCCTCACGCATAGTGTACGTGTGACCCATATGTATGCTAATGCATGCATTTATTTGCCTCTCCATGCTCTTAATTTGTCAAATGAGGCCAATGCCCCCTTTTCACATGCAATTGTGTCTTCAAGCCCGGCTTCATTTACTCTTATACAGCCACTCATATTTGTTATGCTTCCCACGCATCTTCCCGCTTGTACGAAATCACCAAACGGTTGCATGGGGTTCGATTCGGTTCGATCGAGCCATGTTGGACTTGGCTGCCCGTCGCCTGTGCATGTATAATTGTTTTTTTGTTATGCCTCCCACGCATCTTCCCGCTTGTACGAAATCGCCAGCGGTTGCGTGGGGTTCGATCGGCCATGTTCGGCCGGCCTCGCTACGTTTGCTCATTCACACCCGATTTCACTCTTATATGACCAATTCTTATACTGTGTATTTGGTTTGTGTCTTGGCTGTGTTTGTATTTTTGTAGATTGTTTGTTGTAGCTTGTTTGTTGTGGGGGACATTATTCTTGTCTATATAATGTTCCTCACACTTGTTAGAAAATAAGTTAAGAAACCCAAAATTTTGTTCGAAACAGAAATAATGAATTGAGTTACTCTAATATGGTCTGTCAAGTATCCTTGCTGAACTTACATAAGATGTCATAAAAGAAATAAAACTACATTGTTTTGGGACAACCTTTGAATTAGAACAGTTGTCATAGTCGGGTGGGTAAAGAAGAGAGACTCATCACATCTAAGTTCTCTCCCATTCTTTATTTAGATTCATGTTTGTCTTCTTTCTTTAGGTCGTGGTGAATTGGCACCTTAGCAATAGTAATAATAACATCACCTTTAACTTTTTGTAGTTAGTTTAGTTTTCATAACGCGCATTAAATTTATTAATGATAGTGAG
This sequence comes from Drosophila tropicalis, assembly GCF_018151085.1. Classification (NCBI taxonomy): domain Eukaryota; kingdom Metazoa; phylum Arthropoda; class Insecta; order Diptera; family Drosophilidae; genus Drosophila; species Drosophila tropicalis. The sequence continues at coordinate 143,810 of NW_027172909.1, read as the reverse complement.
TGTGAAAAGGGGAGAAAAAACCCCGACCAATCCGACGAGCTAGACCCGAGCATATCAAGAATGCGCATCCTCGATCAATGGTCCAACATCATCCTCCTGATCACACTGGTGGTTTAATCATTTATCATTTTGTCAATTCAACAACTAACGAAGCATAACGCTTTCGGAGGATCCGGCTCATGTTAAAGACTTATCCCCAACCTTAGTGCCTCTACTTCTGAAACGAAGTTCTTGTAAAAAGGACTATGTCCACTAACACCTCGGGACTTTTAGATGTTAACTAGGTTGAGGTAGAACTATGAACCATAACCCATTCTGGTCAGTACATATATTAATAATTGGCGCCCAAACGTGGGACACGACCAACAAATCCATAAACAAACCACTTTTCAAACATTTGAGAAAAATTCTCAAATGATGGGTCGTCCCACAAAGCTCGAGTAGTCCATCCATTTTTACAATTTTTAGCAACAACTAAAGTTCCATTTGATTACAAGTTATTGTGCATATTCTAGAAAGTATTTTGGTATCGCGCACGAGTACGATCTTTGGAAATGCGATTGCAATTCCGGAATGAGCATTGTTCGACCAAGTGAGTTTCCTGATAGCCTAGCCTTAGATACATATTTCAGGAAATGCTATGGTAGTAAAAATTTGGTTTAGATAGGCATGGAGGATTTATTATGGAATTACTATGTTCTGGAGAGTTTCGTATATAGTCCAGTCATTCAAGCTTATCCACTTTCAAATCGGCAATAGGCATATTAGATACAGTAAGACCAAAGAAGAAAACAAACATTTAGATCCAGATAAAGATTAGACATCTATGAACAAGTTGAGCAAGAGGAAATACAGACCTAAGTGATATTGGGAAAGTTTTTTTTTTATTTAGTAAAAATTATTGGAACATACACATTTAAAATGTTTCGTAGTAATGAAAATATAGCCCAACCGGCAATAGAAGATCCATTTTGCGGTATATGTAATAAAGTAATGAACGCGACGGATCTGATAGCAAACGCACCATGTAGACACAGATTTCACAAGGAATGTCTTCTGGAGCATCTAAAGACAACTGCAGCCTGTCCGACATGTGCGACTCGTTGTATTCCCGTACAACGTTAGGATCAGCAAGTGTTAATACTTCTAACGAAAATGTAAGGAAATCAGCTACAAGACCCTACAGAGGCAAAGGCAGACCTAAATAAAGCAGACAATTCAGGAACGAGCAGAGATCAACTTAGAACACTTAGTTGCATTTCCCCTGGAAAAGCGTCTAGCATTATCCAGACGTGGCGAATTAAATTCCATGGTACAAAGCAGGGTATGAGAATGGAAGATTTCATCTACCGAGTACGATCACTGACACGACAAAATTTAAATAACGACTATCAACTGTTATGTGATCATTTATATTTATTATTTACGGGTAAAGCCAGCGATTGGTACTGGAAATTTCATAGTAACCATAGCAACCTTACCTGGAAAAAATTTGGGTCGAATTCCGGAAACGATTTGAAGATGTAGTGACAGACTTAGATATTTGGGAAAAGATTAGGAAACGACGTCAAGGGGAAAACGAAGTTTTTGACGACTACCAGTATGCCATTGAAGACTTAAGCGATAGACTTCAACAAGGCATGTCAGAAGAACAGTTGGTAGAACTCTTAATTAGAAATGCTAAATCCAATCTTCATCATGAGTTACTCCATCTGGAAATCATAAACAGGTCACAGTTACGAGTAGAGGTACGCAAGCACGAACAGTTTTATAACGAAATTAAATCATTTAAACCACGCACGCTTCGCTTATACGTTAACGAATTGACTGAAACCTATGAAAAGTCCAAACAATTGATAAAGAATCATGTGAGGAAGTTCTTGCTATAACAGCAAACCCAACTAGTCCAAAGTGTTGGAATTGCGACCAACATGGTCACCGTTTCGATGACTGTTTAAAACAGCGTAGTATCTTTTGCTACGGGTGTGGCGCTAAAGATGTATTTAGGCCGCGATGCCCATAATGCAATCCAACGGGAAACCGAACGTCGGGTGTGTTTTCCAAACATCACAAAACACACCCGTAAAACCCGTCGAATATAGTTTTTAAATGGTAAATAGAGCCCAGGAAACACAAACAAAATCTATTTTAAGTAAAACAGAACCCTATCATGTTCGTTTGCAAAACTACAATAAGGTACGTGAAAGAATATTTGGAGGAATAGATTATGTAAATTATATTAAAAAACCCAGACGCTCAACTATACGGATAAGAAAATTTTGGAAAGCGATTCGCGCTAGCCGCCATAAGATCGTTTCAACCATCTTTACTCAGTTTGACGATCGATTATATACGGAAATCACCATAGAAGACAGAAAATATAAAGCTTTGCTAGACTCAGGAGCAAACATTAGCTGTATAGGCGGAATGGCTGCCAAAGAATTGTTAGAAACCGGTAATTATAAAAAGTGCTCAGATAGAATCCATACAGCGAATGGAACACCAAGTAGAGTAGTAGGTAGACTTGAAACCAAAATTAAGTACAGACAAGTCATTAAGACGGTAGAGTTATTCATTATTCCAGAACTTAAACCAGACGTTTACCTGGGAATTGATTTCTTTAGGAAGTTCGGTCTACTAGACCTTATCGCTTCACCTCTAGAAGTTACAGAATTGGTTGTAGGATCAGATTACTCAGAAGAACTACCGAAGTATCATAATTTATCACCAGAGCAACAGAAACGACTAAATGTAATAATAGGAAACTATCCATCATTCGAATAAGAAGGACTTGTCCGCACTAAGCAAATAGAACATACAATCGATGTCGCTTCGGCAGTCCCCAAAACAACGAACTTGGCCCGTGTTGCCCGCTAAAGAAAATCTTATGTTTCCTGAAGTAGATATGATGTTAGCCCTATATGTTATTGAAGAATCGAACAGTCCCTGGAGCAGTAACTGCGTCCTAGTGCAGAAAGGAAGTAAAAATAGATCGTGTTTAGATTCGCGTGAGGTTAATCGAGTAACCAGGAAAGACGCTTACCCTTTACCGCATATCGACGGTATTTTAAGTCGTCTTCCCGCAGCACAGTATATCACTGGTTTAAATATGAAACATGCATACTGGCAAATTCCTCTTGATGAGAAATCACGTCAATATACTGCATTTTCTATTCTAAATCGACCGTTGTACCAATATAAGATGATGCCTTTTGGTCTTTGTAATGCCGCTCAAACTCTTTGTAGTTTAATGGACAAGGTCATACCACCTCAGTTGCGTAACCAAGTTTTTGTATACCTCGACGATCTTTTGATCATGTCTGATTCTTTCTATTCACACTTACTTTTACTTCAAGAAATAGCATTATGTTTGCGTAAAGCTAATCTTACCATCAACATAAGCAAATCTAAATTTTGTATGCGTGAGATAAAATATCTCGGTTTTATTATTCGTGAAGGACAATTAATGACAGACACGGACAAGATAAAAGCCATTAAAGAATTTCCAACTCCGACTACAGTAAAGCAGTTAAGACGATTTTTAGGATTATCCGGCTGGTATCGTCGATTCGTCGAAAATTACGCTACCATTTCCTTCCCTCTTACGGAATTATTGAAATCCAGGGGTCTTTTCCTCTTACGGAATTATTGAAATCCAGTGGTCCCTTAAAGTGGAACGATTCCGCTTCCTTAGCTTTCGAAGACTTGAAAACTCGTCTAACCACTGCACCAATACTAATCACTCCAGACTTTTCAAAACAATTTATTTTACTATGCGACGCAAGCACTGTTGGCATCGGGTGCGTTTTAGCCCAGGAACGAGATGGAGTCGAGTTACCCCTCTCTTACATGTCCGAAAAATTATCAAAAGCCCAGCGAAATTACTCAGTAACTGAACTAGAGTGTTTAGCAGTAATCAAGGGTATTAAAAAATTCCGTCTATATATCGAAGGGCAAGATTTTGTAGTTATCACAGATCACGCTTCACTCCAATGGTTAATGCGCCAGAAAGACCTATCAGGTAGACTCGCAAGATGGTCAATGAAGTTGCAATCCTTTTCTTTCAAAATAATACACAGGCGAGGCCCGGAAAATGTAGTCGCTGATGCGCTATCTAGACAAAACGAGTTAGAGGTATCTGAACTTGAAATGAGTACTTCTATTGTAGATATACAATCGGTACATTTCAAATCAGTAGAATATCTAGAACTGATTGAACATGTTCAAAGTAACCAAGCTAAATTCCCTGATTTAAAAGTTATAGAAGGATTCGTTTATAAAGGAACTGTTTTTAACAATGTCGTAGAGTCTCGAACAGGTACATCATGGAAATTGTGGATTCCATCTGCCCTAGTACCAGAAGTCTTGCAACAGGTCCATGATTTACCAAGCTCAGCCCATTGTGGAATGGCGAAAATTGTAGAAACACTAAAACGATATTTATTTTGGCCACAAATGGTGAGCCAAATAAGAGCTTACGTTTCCAATTGTGATATTTGTCGTTCAACGAAGAGTCCAAATATTATGCTAAAACCCCCTATGGGAAAACCTTTAGTTTCTGAACGTCCGTTTCAAAAACTTTATTTAGATCTCCTCGGCCCATATCCTAGAACTAAGAGTGGAAACATCGGACTTATCGTAATCGTCGACCATAACACGAAGTTTCATTTTTTGAATCCCATTAAGAAATCTACTGCGCCAAGGATTTGTGAATTTTTGGAAAGAACCATATTTTACACTTTTGGCGTGCCCGAAGTCATTCTTACCGACAACGGATCCCAATTCAAATCAAGTTATTTCGAAGCTTTCTTAACTAGTTTTGGTGTATCTCATCGGTTTACGGCTATATACTCGCCACAAGCTAATGCCAGTGAAAGACTTAATCGATCTATCCTTTCCGCGATTCGTGCATATGTCGGCGAAGATCATACCAACTGGAATGTACATCTGAACGCTATTAGTGGCGCACTCCGGGCTAACGTACATCGAAGCACCGGGTTTTTCACCATATTTTCTTACATTCGGTCAGAATATGATCCTTAACGGTAACGACTATACTCTGTTAAGAAAGTTAGATTTGTTAAAGGACGATACTATGTAAAATCACCCTGATTATCTACAACTAGCCAGACAAAAAGCTCAAGAAAATATCGATCACACACACGAGAAAAACGCACAAAGATATAATTTACGTAGTAGAAATATACAACTCAACGTTGGTGATCAAGTTTATGCCAGGAATTTCACCCAAAGCAATGCAGCTAAGAAGTTTTCTGCGAAATTAGCATCTGTTTTTGTACCGGCAACGGTAAAGAAGAAACGTAGTCCGTTTTATTACGAATTAGTAGACAACCACGGCAAAATCCTAGGAGTTTTTCACTTAAAGGCCATTCAAGTCAAGAAAAAGCGATAAAATCCTGTCTTCTCAGATCATGCTGCTGTCATAGAGATCTCGCTTCATTATCTGTGGTGTAGTGACCGGATTTTTCTCTAAAATATTAAACTTTCAAGAGGAAGAGAACTTTTTTTTTTTTTAAATCAACCGCGCTTTCATAAAGAGCAAATAACAAAACGGTTACACTGATATGATCATGGCCAACTTAATTGCAGGGTTGAGTTTTAGCTTTGAGTACAGTTAACTGATGCAGGCGCATCGCTCAATGAAAAGACGCCACGTCGCAACATTTGGGAAAAGACCCGTTAGAAAGCTCTGTCCGCAATTCATTGGCATAAGACGCGTGCTTAAGCTCAAATTTATTCTATTCTGTTCTGCCGAAACGATAAGTTGCATAAATTATATAGTGATTTTTATTTAAAGAAATTTCAAGTTGTAATACCACGTGGTGGTGGACAATCCAAAAAAAAAATAAAAAGTTAATTACCAGGCTATCTAGCCAATATCGGTGCAAAAGTTGAAGACCAGTACAGTGCGAAACCGAACCGTTCTGTTAATTTGTTAAAAGTGAAAGAGTTAAAAGGTGATATTTTTTGTATAATTATGTGAGGTTATGATTCCCTGACCCGGTAAATTAAATTCATGTTTTCACAGTCCCAGCTGTAACAAGGTACCGAATATCCGTACTAGCGCTAAGAGTAAGCCTAGGCCTCGGAATTTCGTGGCTGAAGCTTCCAAATTTGAGGCGACGAACGCCCCGTGGTTCACATACGGTGACGTAAGGCGCTGAAGGAAAGCCGTAAATTAGGCAAAAACATAAAATCCTCATACACCGTCTTGAGAGGGAGCTGCCTAGGCTGCTAAAAATTAGTCGTTGTCATATAATCACGTAAATACCCTACCTCGCACATGTCGCTCGTAGGCCAAACAAAAATATAATAATCGCCTAAATAAATAAACCCCAATGTGGTTAAGGAGAGTGTTAAATTGAGTCAGTATCTCTCATAATCTATAAAGATTCGCACTTTGTCATTCGATTGGAATCAATCATAACCTAACGTTCCTTAAGCAACGGACTTAAACCGAACAATTTAAATTTAGTTCCACACCACAGACAATTCAACGTCATCTTGGGCCCAACGATTGCAACGAGAAACTGTGAAGTAAGCCAAAGTCGTGAGTAATGTGTTAATCCTTTAAAATTTTTATATATATATATTATATTTGAAATATTTCCATATGGTTGGATCTAGCACATCCTTTTCTTTCTTTTATATTTAAGATGTTAGTAATTTAAGTCTCTTTTGGATTTGAAAGAATGAAGTCAAAAATATGAAATTTTGCCAAACTTGTTAGAAAATAAGTTAAGAAACCCAAAATTTTGTTCGAAACAGAAATAATGAATTGAGTTACTCAATATGGTCTGTCAAGTATCCTTGCTGAACTTACATAAGATGTCATAAAAGAAATAAAACTACATTGTTTTGGGACAACCTTTGAATTAGAACAGTTGTCATGGTCGGGTGGGTAAAGAAGAGAGACTCATCACATCTAAGTTCTCTCCCATTCTTTATTAAGATTCATGTTTGTCTTCTTTCTTTAGGTCGTGGTGAATTGGCACCTTAGCAATAGTAATAATAACATCACCTTTAACTTTTTGTAGTTAGTTTAGTTTTCATAACGCGCATTAAATTTATTAATGATAGTGAGTGTGAAAAGGGGAGAAAGAACCCCGACCAATCCAACGAGATAGACCCGAGCATAGCAAGAATGCGCATCCTCGAACCTGATCACACTGGTGGTTTAATCATTTATCATTTTGTCAATTCAACAACTAATGAGCGCAACGAAGCATAACGCTTTCGGAGGATCCGGCTCATGTTAAAGACTTATCCCCAACCTTAGTGCCTCTACTTCTGAAACGAAGTTCTTTTAAAAAGCACTATGTCCACTAACACCTCGGGACTTTTAGATGTTAACTAGGTTGAGGTAGAACTATGAACCATAACCCATTCTGGTCACTACATTACTCTGCTGTACACAACAGCAGCGTATGCATTCGTAGATGCATCGGAGAATCCATGCAATTCAATGTTGTCGGTGTCGTTGACAACTAACCGGGGTATTTGAATGTGTTGTAGAATATCCAAATCTGCTCGCCATTTGAGCCAGTTGCTTAGGGAGTTTGTCAACCCATCCCAAATCAAGAAGCCATAATTGTTGAAAGAGTATTTTGAATTGGACCACAATTGGTGCCAAAAGCCCAAGTGAATCAAAGATCCGTGAGATATCCGATAAAACTTGCCGTTTTGTACAATCGAAATTTCCTTTTCCTTTTAGACAATGTATCAAGACCAGGTTGCCAGTAAAGTCCAAGAACCTTCTCTGGAAATGATTGTGTAGAATAAGTTCCTTCTGCTGGTATGCGAGGTGTGTTTAATTTAGCACAGGAAATAAGTTGAATAAGTTCCTTTTGATTTTGTATCAGTTCCTCCTCACTGTTTGACCCAGTGAGTACATCGTGGACATAAAAATCCTCTTGTAAGATTTTTGCAGTATTCGGGAATTCCTGCTGATGATCAGTAGCCAGTTGCTCTAATACCCTAACAGCCAGGAAGGGTGCACATGAGGTGCCATAAGTGACGGTGCATAGTTGATAGTGTTTGATTGAATCCGATGGCATTTCTCTCTAGAAAATTCTCTGGAAGTCGCGGTGTTTTTTGTTCACCCAAATCTGCCGGAACATCTTGACTATGTCAGCTGAGAATACAAATTTATACATCCGAAAGCGCAAGCAGACAGCAAATAGATCGCGTCGTATGCTAGGCCCTGTAAAGAGATAATCGTTTAGTGATTTGCCGGGTGATGTGGTAGATAAGACCATTGTCCATTATTGACTTCATCTGGTGGCAGTTCGCGCAAATGCCCCAAATCGAAGTATTCCCTCATAAAGCTGACATATTTAAATAACGTCAATTGGAGCGCTTGTTGTTCTGCCTTTCTAGTGTTGATGTGATTTTGCCAAGAACATGAGCCTGTACAGTTAAGTGATTGTTTGAATAATTTGACTTGATCTGAAGCGTGCTGCTTGAATCAGCCTGAACCGAAGAGATTTCTGTGACCAAAATGGATGATGCAGACCGTGGCAATCCAAGTGCTCGTATGCATATAAAAGTTCCGACTGTTTTCAATTTCGCAGAGCTTTGTGAACAAACCGTTGATGGTGCACTCCCATTATGAGCCACTAGACTTGCTGATTCTCCCTTTTACCTTGTTGCAAGTTTCTTAAAGCCATTGAGTTACCTGGATCATGGACCAGAAAATGGTGCTTACCTTTACAATATTTGCATGAGAACAGTTTTTGACCATATGCCCTAATCCATGAATTGTTGACAGCCATACAACTTATGATCCGCGCCTGACAGCTTGAACTGCAACCATCGAGTGTGTGACCCTTTTTGTACGTGTGATTTGCGCCGGCGTTTTGCCTCCAGAGGCAATCTCAACTTGAAGAATTCCTCCAGTGTTGGCGCCTCGTTGCCCATGCTGCGCTCAATCCACCTGCACCGTGTATCAGCGTCAAGCTTTTCCAATACCAGATATTGTATCCAGCAGTTCCGTCCTGTTTGATTGATCGCATCCAGACCGCGAACAATCTCTTTTGTACCATCTGATACCTTGCGTAAGATGGATACATCAATTTTGTTTGTCGTTGGTAGACCCATAAATTGTTCCAAAAAGGAGTTTACAATATGGCGCGGCCTATTGTACTTCTGCTTTAAGCGTTCCCAAGCAGTGTTGTAAGCCGTTTCAGTTACCGCCAGGTGCCGCACCAAGTTGGCAGCATCATCGACAAGCAGTGTTTTCAAGTTATGAAACTTTTGAGTATTGGTTAACTCCCTTTTGTTGTGTATCGTGCTCTCATAGATATCCTGAAAAGCTGGCCGAAGCAGCCACCTCATTGCGAGCGGGCATCGACAAGTTTGAACTGCTCTGGTTTTTAGCTAACTGTTCAAAGAGTTCTTGTTGTTGTTGCAAAATGAATGTTGAAATGAAATGCAAATGAACGATGTCGCCGTTATATGCGTGCAGACTCATGGCGCCATTGCCGTCGACAATGGTGCTTGTTGCTGTACTAACCGTTGTTTTCCTAGAAGTAAAAAATGTTGTAGCATGTTCTAGAATAACATAGTAATAACATTACAAACATATTGTTGCAACTAGTTACAATATTTATGTGCGCAACATTCAAGTGCATTTGCCTCTTTAGTAGCATGACCACCCATGAGTGCATGGTGCTGGACAATTGCTGTGTCGGCATATATAACACACATGTAAACATTTATACATTTATACCTAAATATGTTTATACATAAGCATACCGCTCCTCTGCCTGCATTTCTAGCAAAGCAGCTACGCGGTCTTAGCTTTAGTTAACAATTGTATCAGAATTAAGAATCATTAAATAAACTGAGCTCAAATGCAAAGACATATTTGTGTCCCATATAAATATTCAAACTTAATACAATCTTGGATGATTATCCTACATGGCGACCGTGACAAAAGTCACATATATATATGTGCGGTGATAATTTAAAACAATATACAAAAAATAAAATAAAAACTGCAACAACAGCAGCCGAAAAAAAAAGTAAAACTACGCTGGCTACTTCGAGGGACTTGATTTTTGTGTGGTAGGCAGACCGTCAACTACACCTACGAGGGACATTAAGCAGGCTATTGATAACGTGTGGTAGGCAATCCGCCCACTACACCGACGTTGGAGCATCAGCAATTAATGAGAATGAAGAAGAACAACAAACAAAAACAACAGTAAGTAGAGTGATAAAAAAAAATCTGGTGTGGCAAACAAATTAAAAGCCAGAAAGGCTGTAATTTTGAGGCTATTAAGCAGCCCAAATACAATTACTTGGAATACCTCGGTGAAATTACACGCCGAGGTAGAGTTCATAAAAAGCCAATTGAGCGGAAGAAAAAATAAAGCCACAATCAACATCCCATACTCAACAATACATGTGCCAAAGCCAAAATTAAAAACAACGCCACAAGCTGAAAAAGAAATACCGAAGATAAAAATAGCCTGCCCAGACGACTGCGTGGGACCACTATATTCGCCGTACTGCGAGTATACTTGTAGCCACTGTTGCACTGCGATGCATATTATTTTTCTTATTATAACAAACTATGTACAATTGTGCGGCACTAAAAGCTGCCCAATTAGAGTGTGGGAGAGTGAGGATGTATCATATTGCATATTGGGCCAGAGCGGCCGCGCGTGTTATATTTGCCGACACAGCAAGTGGTCATGTTACTAAAGAGGCAAATGCACTTGAATGTTGCATACATAAATATTGTAACTAATTGCTACAATATGTCTGTAATGTTATTACTATGTTATTCTAGAACATGCTACAGTAGACATAACATGTCCGCGTTAATGATACACCACAGGATAGCAAGAAGTCTAGATTTTTTGGGCACAGCGCTAGGGGTTGTGGCAGGAACGACGATGCGGCAGATTTGGAAAGAATTGAAATAACAGAAGCACAGTTAATTCAATCTAACAATAGACAAATAATAATTAATACAGAAACTCAAAGGCAAATTAATTTACTTACAAATACTGTTAATAAAATAATACAGTCCAGAAGTGGTGAAATTACCGATATCCCACACTTATACGAAACTTTACTAGCAAGAAATAGAATGAATGAATTACAGAAATTCAACACCTTATGCTTACTGTCACACTTGCCAAATCTAATATAATAAACGCAGCCATTTTTGATCAAGAAGATTTAAAATCTATTTTTACCGAACAGTTCACAACAGTCTCCATAGTTAATTTAATGGCTGTGTCCAACATTAAAATATTTCAATCCGATAGTACCATACATATAATTATAGATTACCTTAGAATTAAACTTTTATGTAAAAAGGTCAAAAAGGTTATTTTCCCTGTGATACATGGGGACACCATACTACAGATACACGACAACATAGTGGCAGAATGCGACGACGGAGTGAAGGGGGTCACAGAATGCGTTACCATCAATCACGTAACATTTTGCAAACTGGCTAAGCATGACACATGCGCTCGCGGACTACATTCACGCAGCCCAGTCACCTGGAGCCCATTACAAGGGTTGACGAGGGGATAATTATTGTCAACAAGCTTGCGAGTATCAGCGTAGATGATGGCCCTACGTTACACGTCAACGGAACCCATCTTATAACGTTTGAGAAAAGCGCTACGATAAACGGGACCATGTACCTCAACCACAACAAGTTCGTAAGCAAGGTACCTGGCATCCCGGGTTCCCCTCCGTAACACAAATTATAATCGCTAATATATTGCTGAGACACAAGGACGGTGATTCAGATACATAATCGTATCTCATCCTAATCAACATAAATCAACCCATAAGTTGGATCCCACCAACGGCAACCCCTAACAGGAACCAGTGGCCGGACCCAACATCTTAATTTATATACCCCAAAAAGTGCGGCGCGGATGAAAGCTCTCACCTCCCTTAACCCTTGTGTTGCCCGTTGGGCATAAAGAGTGAGTGTGAGTTATGCATGCACATATGTACATATATTAGCGGTCAGTATGGGAAACATGCTGACTCGGCTCTAAGTGATGAGTGCATATCATATTACGTTTGCACTTGAAATGTGTGCGGGCACTTGGCACGCTGTCGCTGAGTGACAAAGGCAATGCCCTATGCATATTCGGCTAACAAAGTGTTGCCGCTCAATATTTATGTTGAGTAATAAGAACTAGTATGTGCATACACTACAATGGTCTCGGAATTCAACGATGCTTCGTTGTCGCAGTAAATCGTTTTGGTTTTTGGAAAAAAAATTGATTAGCTGTAATATTGGGCTTTTTATATCAGATATTACGTGACGTTATGAACTGAACTATAGCAAACTTGGAAAATTTGTCTATGGCTGTCAGAAAATGTTTTCCAGCTGTGGAATAAATATTTATATGTAAAATTTCTCCTGAATAACACGGAATTGGGGTAACTCTAAGCTCTTGCTTTATGAGGTGGCGATCGAATTTGGCCCTGGCACAAATTTTGGAGTTCACAACAATTTCTCCAGCAATTCTATTTATGTTAGGGAAGAAATATTCTTTGAGAACCTGTCTTTCGTTTTCCCGGGCTGCTCTATGAGCGCGATTGTGTTCGGCCAAAATTATATCCTTTTGCTCATCTATGCTGAAGATGTCCAATACCCTATACTTGCAGTACCAATATTTTGTGGAAGGGAAAGCTATCCAAGGATAGCATTCACCACTTCTGAGCTAATAGCCTCCTTGACTTTGTCAATCAACGTGTCCCGATCGTTAAAAAGAATTTCGTATCTAACCTTTTGCTTGAAATGTACTGATGTTCAAATTCCAATTCCAATTAACGGGTTTATCAGTGGCATCAATTGTATACGACGAAAATTGCTCGCAGTGAGTTGTTCCTCCACTAGACTGCGGCTACGCTAACTTCTGTGAAATCTTTGTTTATAATTGCTTTTAGGTCATTATTATTTAATATTATAGGATTAATTCCAATGATAGATGCCAAAGTGATTGCTTTTATTAAATTTTCAATTTCGAGCGTTAGAATTCTATTGGCCTCCTTGACTTTGTCAATCAATGACGCAAGTTTCCCAAGGCCCAAACAATCGCCAGCAATTCCATTTCATTGGTTGCATAATTAACTTCTCGATCTTTAAGCGTTCTCTAGATCATCGTTATGGGGTCAGCACGGCTCCGATACCGAATGAGGAAGCGTCTGTCAAATGGTTTTTTAAAATCTGCGTAATGGCGTAATAACGTCTTCCGAAGCCAGGATATTTTTTATCTTGTCGAATGCTCTAAATTGCTTCTCTTTAAATTCGACGGGGATTTTCTTAGAGCTTTGTTTGCTGACTTTTCCATTTTCTCCTTTCAGGATGTCCGACGGCTTTGCGATTGCAGCAAAATCTTTAATGAAACACCTATAATAGCTTGCCAGCCCTTAAAACGACCTTACCGCGAACAAATTAGTAGGTATTGCGAACTTTTTTATCGCTTTCACCTTTTCCTCGCTCGTCCTTTTGCCACTGCAGGACACGACAAAGCCCAAAAACTCGACACTTTTTTTGAAAAAGCACTATTTTTCTTTAGCGACTTCCATATTGGCGTCTAAATGACACTTGAGGACCTGATTTATGTCCCTTATGTGATCATTCTCGGTCTTTGAAAAAATGATTACATCATCGACGTAGACATGACAAGTCTTGCCGATATGGTCTCGGAGCACGTCATCGATCTCTCTTTGGAAAATACTTCCTACGTTCTTTAAGCCGAACGGCAGCCGGCAGAACTCGTATTTTCCACCATTAACGGAAAAGTACGTTTTTTTCACGGTCTTGTACCGCAAGGGCGATCCGGTGATATCCTGACTTCAGATCCAATGTCGTGAAGTACTGAGCCTTTCCAAGGTTCGCTAGTATCATATCAACCGCTTTTTCCTCGCCCCTGAATCATCTTTTCCTTTCTTACCAACGACCCAAATTGGGTTGTTATAAGGAGAGCGTGACGGCCGTATTATGCCATTCCTTAACAATTCCTTTATTTCGGTGTTGACAAAGTCAGTTGCACTAATTGGGAACGGGTAAAGTTTTGAACAGACCGGCTCCTCATTTTCGGTTCGGATCGTTCCCACAACCGAAGTATTAAAAGATAGCATTCCACTTGGACCTGCGAAAACCTTTTCGTTTTCCTTCATCATGTTTACGAACTCGCTTTTAACAATGGAGGGAACCTCTATTTCCTCAATCTTAGTAAAATTAACGTTCTGGCATTTGTGAAAATAGATCTCTTCAGATCCGTGTTTGTGTGTTATGACATTGTTTTGAAGGTTGATAGTGGCGTTAGCCTGCGTTAGCAGATCTAATCTAATTATACCAACGAAGGTGGACAATGTTGGTAGAATAAATAATGGGCTTTCGAGCCCCAAAATAGACAAGACACATTTGCGAGTAATTTCTTCCGTGCCATAAATTGATTTTATCCTGAAAGGACATTGGACGGGGAACAACTTCTTTCAACGAAGCAAGAAATTTAGTGCATGTTAATAGAGAGAACATAGGTAAAACAAATTGGACAAAGATTTCCAATCTATTGATCAAGTTACGTGCCTAATCTCTATAATCTCTAATCTCTATAAATACAATCTCGATATATTTGTACCTACAGCACTTAATTCATCCCTGAGTATAGACACTTGTAAAAAAGAAACAGTGCAAGAACGTGAAGAATCAGAAACAAGGCAGGAAGAAATAGAAGAAAAAGATCTAAACGATCTAACAATTCCTGCGCTATTGAGATTAGCTGATAAGGAGCATTGTCTGAACAAGACAACGATAGACAATGATCTAGAAATTAATACAAGTGTCATAAACACATCCGACAGAATGGCAGAATTGAATTCCCAAAGGGCATATATGAAGGACATTAACATGGCCATTCCTGAATTCAACGGAACGAAAATGCAACTCCAAAGATTCATAACAGCTTTGAGGTTGGTTGATATGATGAAAGGTAACTACGAAAGTATAGCAGTTGAGGTAATAAAATCAAAAATTATTGGCCCAACACTGTATGAAGTCCAACAAGAAACTTCAATTGAAGCAAAGTTATAAGAGCCAAATTGAAGAATACCACTCAGAAAGGTAAAACCGCTGACAAATTCACTTCAGAGATAGATAACTTACGCAATAACTACAAGCTGCGTATATCGATGAAGGTGTGCCAGCAGCACTTGCTCTTAAAAATAGCACAGATGATGGTATAGAATCAATGATTGAAAATTGCGAGCAAAACAGAATTAAAACTATACTTGACTCCGGTAATTTCAAAACCATGGACGAAGCTATAGGAAAATTCTTACAAAAAAGTAATAAAATAAAAGGAAACCCAACTACGGTTTTATGTTTGTCCAGAAAAACCGTGGTAATTATAATAACAAATATAATTATCGTGGTAGAGGCAATGGTCGTGGTTATTACAATAATTATAATAATCACAATAACGGCCAAAATTTCCAACAAAACAGAAACAATAACTACAGAGGAAATCACAGAGGTTACAACAGGAATAATAGAGGTAACCGAGGAAATAACCGACAAAATGGTTATACTGGCAATAATGTTAGGGTAGCACAGTATGCTTTGGGAAACTCCCAAGCACCTTTAGATATTCAGCAGTAAAAAGTAATAAGATTCACGCCATCAGTTTTAACCAAAATACGTTTGTTACCTTCATGAATGTGGCAACGGGAAAAAAGTTAGTATTCTTAATAGACACAGGATCGGAAATATCTATCGTAAAAGAAAATTCCGACAATTATCATAGTATCCAAACCAATAAAATCATCAATATACAAGGAATTAGTCAAGAAGTAACTAAATTCATAGGGTTTACTTCTGTTCAAATACAATCTTCAAAATATATAATCTCACACGAATTTTACATCGTTAAAACCCAATTCGCTATTCCATGTGATGGAATACTAGGAATCGATTTCATCAGAAAATACAACTGTCAATTAGATTTCAATCCGTCCGAAGACTGGTTAATAATTAGACCAAACAACCTAAAATATCCGATATATGTACCAATATCGTACAGTTTTTGTAATAATTCAATAGTTTTACCAGCAAGATCCCAAGTTGTCCGAAAAATTGAAATAAGATCACAAGAAGACAGTGTATTGATTCCAAATCAAGAAATTCAACATGGTATTTATTTAGCAAATACCATAACCAACCCCCAAAACGCAGTCATACGATTGCTAAATACTACAAATACAGATCAAATAGTAAACATATCAAGTTTGAAGTATGAACCACTTTCCTGCTACGAAATAATCGAAGCAAATAAAGAACGGCGTGAAAACGCAGTACTAACTACGTTATCAAATAAAATTTCCCCCACAGTTTCACAGCCAACTTACGAAGTTGTGCAAGAGATATAGTGATGTATTCGGACTAGAAACCGAATCAATAACAACAAATAATTTTTATAAACAAAAATTAAGACTGGTGGACGATAAACCAATTTACATTAAAAATTATAGAAATCCTTATAGTCGAAATACAAAGACAAGTCCAAAAGCTTGTAAAAGACGAAATAGTCGAGCCCTCTGTATCACCTTACAATATTAGTACCGAAAAAATCGTTACCAAGTTCAGAAAATAAAAAATGGCGATTAGTGATTTACTATCGTCAAATTAATAAAAAATTGTTGTCCGATAAATTTCCATTACCTAGAATTGATGACATTTTAGATCAACTAAGTAGAGCAAAGTATTTTTCATGCCTTGACCTAATGTCAGGTTTTCATCAAATTGAACACGAAGAAGAGTCACGAGACATAACATCCTGTTCCACATGTAATGGCTCATATCGATTCACGCGATTACCATTCGGTTTAAAAATAGCGTTAAATTCGTTCCAGAGAATGATGACTATAGCATTCACTGGCCTTGAACCTTCGCAAGCATTACTTTACGTGGATGACTTAACAGTCATAGGTTGTTCCGAAAAACATATGCTCAATAATCTAACTGATGTTTTTGAGAAGTGTGGGGACATAAATGCACAGATAAAGGAATCTTGCCTGATGACACAAAGTATGATGTCATTCAAAATTATCCAGTCCCACATGATGCGGACAGCGCTAGAAGATTCATTGCATTTTGCAACTATTATCGAAGAGTTATACAAAACTTTGCTGCATATTCTCGTCACATAACAAGATTATGTAAGAAAGATGTTAAATTCGAATGGACAATTGATTGTCAAAACGCGTTTGAGCATTTAAAATCAGCATTAATGAACCCAACTCTGTTACAGTACCCAGACTTTAGCAAAGAATTTTGCATAATCACAGACGCAAGTAAATATGTATGTAGAGCAGCCCTCACACAAAATAAAAATGGACTACAGCTTCCAGTAGCATACGCGTCTAGAGCTTTCACAAAAGGTGAGAGTAATAAGGGTACAGTAGACACATTTCACTGTCAAAACAGATCATAGAGCGTTAACTTATTTGTTTTCAATGACAAATCCAAGTTCTAAGCTAACCAGAATACGACTTGAACTCGAGGAATATAAATTTATGGTAGAATATCTAAAGGGAAAAGATAATGTCGTAGCCGACGCGCTATCGAGGATAACAATAAAGGACTTACAAAATATACAAACCAGCAACAAAATTCTGAGAGTCACTACCAGAAATCAAAGTAAACAGTCAAATTCCTGCGCAGGAAAAGAAAAAGAAAATAATATAAAAGAGTTGCAAAAGCAATCTCTTAATGCTTCTAAGCCCAATGTATATGACGTCATTGTAAATGACGAAATACAAAAAGTAGTGACCTTGCGAATAACTGATTCTTTAAGCACATTTAAACATGGCAAGAAAGTTATAGCAAGAATTGATATTTGCGAAAGGTATACCAATGGAATTCTCGATTTAGGTCGATTTTCGAAAGGCTCGAAAAAGAAGCCGGTATCAGTCAAGTCAAAGTGGCACCGAGCGAAAAGATCTTTGAAACTATTTCAATAGAATGTTTCAAAAATATGGGCAATGAAATTTTACAATTTTTAAGAGTAGCGCTACTCAAGCCGGTGACCCTATTATCAAATAATGATAAAGAAAAAGAAGGAATACTGTTTACGTTCCACGATGACCCTATACAAGGAGGTCACACTGGAATATTAAGAACTATGGCCAAAATAAAGAGCCATTACTATTGGAGGAATATGACACTAGATATATCTCAATATATAAAAAAATGTAATAATTTTAAAAAAGCAAAAATAACAAAGCACACAAAAATTCCGTTAATTATAACTGAAACGCCACAACTGGCTTTTGACAGGGTAATTGTGGATACGATCGGTTCACTCCCAAAATCAGAACACGGAAATGAATACGCATTAACTTTAATCTGCGACCTAACAAAATATCTTGTAAAAATACCAATAAAAGTCAAAAGTGCAAACACAGTAGCGAAAGCTATATTTGAAGATTTCATTATGGACATGGGAACAGAATATAGAAACTCAATATTTGAAGATTTATGCAAAAACTTGCAAATTAAAAAAATAACTTCAACTGCACATCATCACCAGACTGTAGGCACTGTGGAGCGAAGCCACCGAACACTCAATGAATTTTTACGATCATACATTTCAGTTGACAAAACTGACTGGGATGTATGGATACGATACTTTGCATACTGTTTTAATACAACACCCTCTATGGCACATGATTATTGTCCATATGAGTTGGTATTCGGTAAAACTTCGAATTTACCCAAACATTTTAATAGTGTTGATAAGATAAATCCACTATATAACATAGAAGATTATGCTAAGGAATCAAAATTTAGATTAGAACAGGCATATAAAAGAGCCAGAATAATGTTAGAACAGTAAAAAATAGCGAATTAGAAATAGGAGATAAGGTTTCATTACGTAATGATACGGGTCATAAGTTAGAACTTTAATACTTACATTATAGAAAAAATAAAGGATAGGGATAACATTTTAATTAAAGATACAAAGAATAAGAAACAATTAGTGCATAAAGATAGGTTAAAAATTTTAATCAATTAATATATATAAAAAAAAAATAATAATAATAAAACAAAACAAATAAATTATCTACATTTAATGACACTATACATATATACAAAAATACTTTTACCACATATATCGTTAAACAAACATTCAAACAAAACAAACAAAAAATAAATTTTTTTTAACAATAATACATAAATAAATTTCCATATATTAAAAATTAGAAAATAACTCCATATAATTACGTTATTTTTTTTAAAGAGGGAGGATGTAGCATGTTCTAGAATAACATAGTAATAACATTACAAACATATTGTAGCAACTAGTTACAATATTTATGTGCGCAACATTCAAGTGCATTTGCCTCTTTAGTAACATGACCACCCATGAGTGCATGGTGCTGGACAATTGCTGTGTCGGCATATATAACACGCGCGGCCGCTCTGGCCGAATATGCAATATGATGCATCCTCACTCTCCCGCTGCGGCGGCATATACACATACATACTCTTATGTAAACATTTATACATTTATACATAAATATGTTTATACATAAGCATACCGCTCCTCTGCCTGCATTTCTAGCAAAGCAGCTACGCGGTCTTAGCTTTAGTTAACAATTGTATCAGAATTAAGAATCATTAAATAAACTGAGCTCAAATGCAAAGACATATTTGTGTCCCATATAAATATTCAAACTTAATACAATCTTGGATGATTATCCTACAATATGCTTTTAAGTACTTCTCTTCTCTTTTAGGTCACGTGATCGACCTCTGGATCCACATAGCTGTCCACATCTTCCAGTAGGGCTATTGAATCCCCCCATTCCATTAAATTCCTTCCACACGGACTGGAGTTGATCCATCCGACCGGCTACCTTAGTAGTTGATGTAGTTTGGGTTCTTTCCGATCAATCTAGAATTCTTGTGATGCTGGCCTTGAGTCGGCTCCGTCGACCCACCAATGCCTTCAGTTCATTCATTGCAAAGAACTATTCCAGAGTAATAACCCACCAAACTTTCCAATAGATCCAAAGAAATTCGAACCAAAAGCACCTTATTCGAACGAAAACCGATTCCCTTATTCGGCTCGAATGACCAAATATGATTTGGTCTAGCAGTAGACTGTAGCTTAAAATTAATTGGATAATTTCGCTTTGTGATTCTTTGCTACCGAATTTATATTCTATATACAAGCAAAAGTTCGCTACTGAAAAACCTGGCGAACAGCTTTTAGATCACTCCATTTTGTTATACCGATTAGAATTATAAATACTTTTAATCACATATGGAACATATGGAACAATAGAACACCGCAGTCCATTCGATTTTGCAGACCTCTGAAAATAGAAGTATGGAGTAAAAGAAACTACGGCCCACATAATGATCGAAAAAAACTGTTTAGATTCTCAAATGAATAATCTTAAACCTTTTCTTTACAAATTGAACGAAAGTCGAAATATAACAGCTACCTATGAAATGCACATGATACTTATTGATTAAAAAGTGCAACTAAATCCACTCAATGGTGTCCAATCTGTGGTGTCACTCCAACAAAAATATTAGAAATAAAAGATTTTAGGTCGGAATTTTTTATACCAAAGCCTGGAGCGTTGCAGTTTGGAGTAAGTTCACTGCATGCCTGTATCCGGTTTTTCGAATTTGTCTTGAATATATCATATAAAATAGAAATAAATAAAGGCATATAAAAGGCGATGAAAAGACTGAAATAAGCAAACGGAAAAAATATGTTTAAGAAAAGTTTTGGAACGAAATGGGCTTTTGCTTATACTAAACTAATAGCATCTATTACCAACTTCAGCGAAGATCTTTTAAGTGAATTTCACGTCATTTTAACCGCCATTTCTTGCAACTATTACATAAATTCAGAAAAATTTCGCTCATTTTGTGAAACAACTTTTTCTTTATATTTGAGTACATATCCAAGGTATCCGATGTCACCAACAATTCATAAAATATTGGTTCACGGTTACCGGATAAAAATTTTCGAGCTTGGTTCCACCAGGATCCTTAGGTGAAAACGCTTCAGAAGCACGCAATAAAGTGTACATGAAAGACAGATTGTCATATTCAAGGAAAAATACTCTGATAAATACTATGACTGACATATTTTACAGAGCGATGGATTCCTCGGATCCATCCATTATCGAGTGTTTGCTTAAAGGAAAGGGAAAGAAAAAATAAAAAAAACCCTTTTCAAAAGAGGTATTAAATCTTTTGGACATTTCGTTCCCAGCTAAAAAAGAGAAAGACTTGCAGAGCAATTCTGATTACGATGAAAATTTATAAAATATACTAGAACTGGATGAAGAAGATAATAGCATTTAGAAAAACAAGTAAGTAATTAAATAGAAATAGAAATCTTGCAGGGGCGGCAAGAGTAGGCGTGGTCGCACTGGCCCACTTGTCAAATCGGACAAGAAATACGCGAAATCTTTATCTAATATATAAAATTCTCGTGTCATAGTTTTCGCTGCCTTACTCCTCCGAAACGGCTTTACAGATTTTGATGAAATTTTTTGTGCTTATCCGGTATCTTTGAGAGTCGGCTACCATCTATTTTTCATCCCCCTAAGTCAGAGCCCGGCACTTATATCCCCCGGGAGATGAACACGTTCGGCACCTCGTATGAGTGTAACCGACGGCTGCCGAAGTCCTCACACAAAAAAATCAAGAGCATGAGTGTGGATTTAGTTCAGGGGTAGGCATAAAGAGAGCCAGCTCAAACTATCAGTGTATGTGTGTGCTTTACACTGCGAAAAATCAAAAGTGAATTAAATATGGTTCAATCGCTCAAACCAGCACAATCGATGATCTGCTGCAAGAAAATAAATGAGAAAACAACCCCCAAATTAATTTTTTTATGTGCAATTTTCCAACAACGCGACATAGATGCGCTCTCGTCGAAATGCTGCAACAGACTAATTCTGTTTTTACGCTCTCAAGTGCACTTCGTGTTGACTTCGGCATGCACACAGATGGTAAAACGATCATATGCCGAAGAAAAGTGCCCGCACGGGCTATGGGTGCCTACCTCTGATTTAGTTTACCTCAGCATTTCGACGCAAGCAGATCTATGTCGCTTTGTTGAGAGAAAATATTTGAAAAATTGATCGCTGCTTTGTCTTTTCTATCTTTCTGTTGCATCAGATTATCTGCTCTACTCTTTTTCTTGATTGTAGGCAAAATTTTGTCAATTTACATTTTGTGCAGTGTATAGCAACATACGCACACAAGCAAGTGCACACATACACATTTTTCTACCGCTCTTTTTGTGCCGGGCCCTGCCCTAAATGTTAGGGGTAGTTCAACCCTAAATTTTTTTATTATTTTTTAGATAGCTTTTCCGACCCTATAAAGTATATACATATATTCATGATCAGCCATGTTCGTCTGTCCGTCCGTCCGTCTGTATGAGCACGCAGATCTCGGAGGCTATAAGAGCTAGAGCCACCAAATTTGGTATGTATACTCGTGTAGTATGTAAATAAAAAGAGTTGATTGGAATTTCGGCCACGCCCCCTTACGCACCCAGTAATCACATAAAACTGTTTTTCTTAAAAAGTATAACAGCTAGAGACATCAAATTTGGTTTGTATACCCGTTTAGTTAGCGCGCAGAAACTAATTGTTTAAACTTTTTGCCACGCCGCTTTCCGCCCCCGAAATTTACATAAAACTGATTTAATGACTGATGATATATTGCATCAACATCTTATACGGTGCCACGATCTAACCATAACATTTAGCGACGAAATGTACAATGAAGCATTGATTTCTATAGAGGATCTTTGCATTGTCATTGCCAACTTATCACTTAGTAATTTCAGTATGAATTCGCTAAACCGAACTGCTTAAACCGAACTGATTTAATGAATACTGAAATGAATCGTGAACTGCAGCACAGTACTGTAGAAATGGCAGTGATTGTTGCCCGCAATGTCCCACTAATGAATTAGGAAGAAAGAACCATTTATAATCGCATTATGCTCGCAATTTCAGCTGGACAAGGTGGGTTCTTCTTTTTGGATGCACCCGGCAAAACATTCGTTATTTCGCTAATTCCTGCTAAAATACGACCAAATAATGGCATCGTATTAGTCGTTGCATCATCGGGCATTGCAGCAACTTTATTGGATGGAGGTAAAATAGCTCATTTAGTATTTAAGCTGCCACTAAATATTCAGAATTAAGAAACAATCGTCCATGGCCACTGTGCTGAAGCGGTGTAAAATTATTATTTGGAATGAATAACTATGGCACACAAACACTTTAGGCGTTGAACATGACATTGAAAGATATTAAAAACAGTGATAAACTATTTGGCGGAACTCTGTTGGTCCTTTCAGGTGATTTCAGACAAACGCTTCCAGTCATTCCACGTTTAACATACGCTGATGAGATCAACGCTTGCTTAAAATGCAAATGCTTCAAGATCAAACCGCTAAAAAACATTTTCAAAAGAACTCTCAGATATCGGCGATGGAAAAGTTGCTATAGATGAAACTGGATACGTAAAATTACCGACCGATTTGAACAAATATTTCCCGAGTACATAAATCATGAGTGGCTTGCAGAAAGAGCGATTTCAGCGGCAAAAAATTTCGACGTTGACAATTTAAATCTGAAGATACAAATGTTGTTGCCAGGGAACTTGATATCATATAAAGCAAGCGAAGCAGTAAATTTTCCCACAGTTTTTTTTTTTTATATTTATCGTTTTATTTATTTATTACAGGCGTTTGGCTCGCAGTTCGGCCTTAATCCTGTATTTTAGCTTGTATCTGGGTTTTGAAAAACCTCAAAATTTTTTCCTCAGTTCCGGGAAATGAAAAATTAAAAAGTTTAACATGTAAATATAACGCAGTTTTTTTCCAAAGAAAGTATGTTTATTTGAGTTACTCAAAAAATTTTGGAACAGATTTAATTTTTTTAGGCCGAAAAAAAGTGGCCCAGTTATTTTTAAGGAATTTACTGAAAAAAAGAAAATACGAAAGGAATGTCACGCCAATTGTTGTGATTTAATGATTTATTTATTATGAAGGCGTTCAATGGCAAAAATAATGAAAAACACAAATGAAAGTCGTTTTATGCCCAAACTTTACTTAGTCAGTCTTTTTACCACATGAAACATTCCCGAACCTTCCCGATCGAGATCTTCCAGAATATTATCGGACAAATTATTCTCCCTAAGTAAATTTCCTTTCCTTGTTTTTAAACAACAACAAAAATGTTCAAATTTGACAATTTTACATGATCCTAGTGTAAAAAAAAAAATGGGACATAACTGGGCACCCCAGCTGAGTCATAACCGGGCCTTTTCATAGTTTATAGTTTATATGTATATTTTTTATACACACTACATAATCACATAAATCCTTATAGAATAACAAAATATACGGCATATACAATATTTTGATGCATTACACTCACCTTTTCACTGTTACTTTCACAAAATTAAATAAAAACTCTTTCGCACGATTTTCAGCACGATGTTTGGCACGTGTATATACAATGCGATTATCAACGTTGGTGTCAGTCCAAAAACTGCAGAACAGGGCTCAACCTGTCATTCAATACCGCATTTAAAAAATATTTGAGAATGTCACAACTGGGCCTGAGTCACAACTGAGCCCTCTCCCTACACATATGTAGGTCTAATTGAATACAGCTACTTCACGGGGGATGGAGCATACGGTTCCATTGTCTTTTTTGAATAACCGATGGATGGAGTCTTTAATCGTCTCCTTGCTTTGTCGTTGGAAAGCTTATTTGCCAGGTTGTTAGGGTGTTGCAGTAACTTGTGATGGTGCTTCTCTGCCATTTTGCTGGCGATCGAAGCAATGTAGGGAATGTCCAGATCGCAGTGTAATGTGCTTCCTCATACGAATCATGGGGCGCCTGTCATGGTGCGCAGGGCCATATATTGCTTAACATGGAGGCGTTTTATCTGGCTGTGTGATGCTGTCCCCCAAATTTGTATGCCGGAGCGCCTTGTGGGTACAATTTCTGCTATATACAGGGCTAATTTGCATCTCAGCCTTAATCCACTTTTATAATGCAGACACCAGTTTAGTTTATTCATTCTATAGTTTTGCTTCTTTACTAGTACAAATATGTGGGGTTTTCACGCTAGCATTCTATCAAGGGTCATTCCCAGATATGTCGCTTGCTTTGTTTGTGGAATCGGGTGTCCTTCGTAATATACCTCGGGGCAGTTTTCTCTATGTAGCGCAAATGTAATGCTTTGGGATCTATTTATGTTAATTTTGATTCTCTAATGTCTGGCCGATTCTTGGAACTTATTTAGATAATCCTGAATCTTGGCAGTGCAGTAATATGGGCACTGCGATCGTACCAACACAGCAGTGTCGTCGGCAATTGTTGCCAATAGCATGTCTGTTTCGATTGTACTAAGTTCATCGTTGGACTTAGGCATGTCAGCTGTCTAGATGGTGTATAATACCGACCCAAGAACACTGCCCTGTGGAATACCGGCATTCACACTGGGTGTCAATGAAAATGTATCTTCAATGAATACCTGGAAATCTATCTAGAAAGGATTCAATAGTTTTGACGAGCGGCTGGGAGAGAATTGACTGAAGTTTTGTAAGGAGACCGGTATGCCACACGCGGTCGAATGCCTGTTTCACATCCAAAAACACAGCTAGGCACTATTGTTTTTCTTCATAAGCTTCCACAATATGTTGCACGACTCGGTGAACCTGCTCAGGAGTACCGTGCTGACCTCTAAAACCAAATTGATGGTTTGGTAATATGTCTTGGTTATCGAGCTCCGCCAATATCGTCGTTAAAAGTATTCTTTCGAATATTTTAGAGAGGGCTGACGGAAGACTGATTGGGCGATATGATTCAATAGCTTCGAGACGTTTTGGAATTATTTTGATTTCAGCATGTGCCCTTACAGTCCTGCTGTCGATTTTGTCCAATTTCAGCATGTTTCCAGGATTTTGGGAAATATGAGAGATTTATTTATTTATTTATTTATTTACGTCAACTAAAACAGCAGTCGATGTAAAAGCTTAAGCTAAAGACAATTAGTAATTAAATGAAGAAGGTAGCTTAGCTTTATACACAAGTTCCAAAGATGAGAAGAGATAAGGTGAGAAAGGTTGTTAAAATTGGCAAAGAACACGAAAAGGTTCGTGAAGAGAGTAGTTAGTCAGACATCTACTAAGGTGAATAGGAAAAAAGTTTCTGGTCCGACGTGAGGGAACACAAAAATATAGCGTATCTAGTAAATTGGTAGAAATGACTTCACCGTTGATTAGTTTATGGAGAAAGAAAATGCCAAATACGCGCCTACGGTTGTAAGGTGAAGGAAGATTAATAAGAAGAAGTCTGTCAGAATAAGAAGGTAGGCGAAGACTCGGGTCCCAATTTAGACCGCGTAGCGCAAACTTAAGGAATTGCTTCTGTGCCGTCAATACTACACTGGTGAACATCGTATTGCGGGTTCCACACTGGCGGGCAATATCCTAGAGTAGGGCGAACTAACGAAGTGTATAAAACCTTTGTTACATAGGGATCATCAAATTCTTTGGCCCAACGTTTTATGAAGCCAAGAAGACTGCATGCTCCATTGACAATTTAAAATATGTGAACATTAAATGAAAGTTTTGGGTCAAACATAACGCCTAAGTCTTTGAATGATGGTACACAAATAGATTGATAATAGATAATAGAGTAATGAGCTAGGAGCGGAGACAAACGACTGAAATTCGTAAGCACTTAGAGGCATTAATGTGTAATTAATTAACGTGACACCAATCACAGAACTCATCGAGATCTGATTGCAAGTACTGTTAGAAAGAAGGATCATTATAGGAATAACAAATCTTGACGTCATCCGCAAACATAAGCACGCGTGAATCAGCCAAGGCCAAAGGCAAATCATTTATAAACAATGTAAATAATAGTGGGCCCAGATGACTGCCTTGGGGTACATCTGACGTAACTCGAACAGTTTTAGATATCGAGGAACGAAAAGACACCTTTTGGATTCTGCCAATAAGATACGACTTTAACCAAGCCAATATTTTCGGGGAAAACCCATGATGTTAAGTTTCGCGAGAAGCATAGAATGATCAACCGTATCGAAAGCCTTACTAAAGTCAGTATCGTCGGTCGTGTTTTTTTGCGCTCTCGCTTAATTTTTGTCTTTCATTCATTCGTGAAGCTAATTTATAATATTCAATTTAAATTCATTACCTTACTAATTCTTAATAAATCGCTGTACAAACATTTATATAAATTTATAATCAAAACTTTAACAAACGCAAATATAATTTTGTTGTTGCGCTGCTTAGTTTTTGAATTCGTTCTATTTTTTGCTCCCAGCCGCGCTCTTAATTTACAGTTCATAGTTTGTTTTTGTTTGTGTGGTGTTGGTGCTCTCTATTCTTTTGTTTTCTCTTTTGATCGCGCTCGCGGCCGTTAACTTCGCGCTGGTGACAAGTTTTTGTTGTTGTGTGTTTTAATACAGATAAGTACAAATATTCTCTCTTTTTGTTTTCTCTTTCTAATTTGCATATTGCAGTTAGCTTTTGCCTTGGTTTGTATACGTCTCTCTTAACATATATATACATTTTTCTTTTTATTTACATATTGATTTATAATTTGTTTTTGTATAAATCAATTATTTAATAATGTCTGTCTGTTGCAAATATAATTGCAATAATCTCAGCAAGACCAGTGAAGACTTTCTTTACTGTTGGCTGTGTGACAATGTAATGCACTTTAAATGTGCTGGTTACACAGTCAAGGTGCGGGATAGTATTGCACAGGGTAGCGGCCTTAAATGGGGCTGTGATTCGTGTCGTGGTTTGGAGCCCGAGATGCAAAGTCTTATGAAACGGACTGGGGAAGCATTTAAAACCCTGTCAGCTGGCGTTCATAAGCTCTAAGAGGAGCTTTTGGCGATGGAGGTTCAATTCAGAAGTTCTAAACTTTTAATTGAATCTCCGACGCGAAAGAGGGCCAGGTTTCAGGGCGCGTCCCTCAGTCCGTCGGCACATTCGTCTCTACCAGTTCCGGCTTTCGACATTGACCCTACGTCACCAAATGTACAGCAGCTGATATCGTTTAGAAGTCCGGCTTTGGCAGGTGTGGACTCTCTTCCCATTTCCCCTTGAGACAGTATCCCACCTACTAACACGATATCGGTTGTAGTTTCCGAACCGTCCGGGCAAACATCCGTTTCCAGGAATATTGCCAATAAAGTAGTTGCAAGAGGAGCTAGTAAAGTGCTGGCTGCTTCAGCTGCTGCCGCGTCTGCTGTAGCCGCTACAGCTGTGCCTAGTATTCCTAGTTCTCTTGTTGTAGTTCCACCCAAAAAGCAAATTTTTATTTCGAGGCTTGATCCCAATACTACTTCTAAAGAAGTCATAGCCTACATCCAGGGCAAAATTCAAGCACCAAACATTGCTGTGGAAAAGTTCCGATTTTCATATACTCGGGACATTTCATCCTTCAAAATAGGTGTCTCCCCAGATCTTTTTGGCCAAATATGTCATCAAGATTTTTGGCCGGAACACCTTGTTGTAAAAGAGTATACAATAAAAAAGAAGAATCGGCCTCCGATTAGCTTGCTACCTGCCTCTGTGAATAACGTTCCTTCCGGCTCGTCTGCACCTGTTGGCGAGTGAAAAAACTAATTTCGTCCCTAACTCTGGCCTATCAGAACGTACGGGGACTAAAGACTAAACTGTCTAGACTCTATGTAGATAGTATAGCTTTTGACTTTCATATTCTTGCCTTTACTGAGACTTGGCTGAAGCCTGATATTGCCGATGCTTTTCCCCTCAAAATATTTGGTGGTGGCGTTTTGATCGCTGTTGACTCGGCGTTCTCGTCTCAAATTGTCCAGTCCTCCAAATTTTTTATTAAACCTTAACGGCTCCAAATGTAAAGTTATATCTTTTTATAGATGCACTCCATACTTAGCAACTTATTATCTTAACGACACTGCCTTAGAGCTGTTAGATATTATCAATGACTTAGGTGTTCTTATGGACCATAAATTAACTTTTAATCCTCATATTTCTGCTACAGTTAGTAAAGCTATGAATGTTCTTGGATTTGTGAAACGATGGTCAAAAGAGTTTGACGATCCGTACACAACCAAAATTCTGTATACTTCTTTAATCCGTCCTATCTTAGAGTACGGATCTTGCATATGGTCACCTCAATATGAGACGCACCAAAGTAAAATTGAATCTGTTCAAAAGCAATTTCTGCGTTTTGCTCTTCGCGGTTTAAATTGGGATCGCAATGTCAATTTGCCATCATACTGCAGTAGGCTTCTTTTAATCAATCTTCCTTCTTTAATTAATCGTAGAGTAATGCTTGGTGCTATCTTGATTCATAAACTTTTAATAGGTGAAATAGACTCTCCTGAGCTATTGAACCAGTTAAACCTATCTGTACCCCGTAAAGCTACTAGAAATTTTACTCCTCTATCCTTAAAACATTGTAGTTCTAACTATTCTTTGCATGAACCTTTTCGAGTCCTATGTTCTGATTACAATTTTCTGTATCCCGTAATCAGATCAGAAGCCTCTCTTTCCCTTGTGAAAACTTCTATTTTAAAACATTTAGCTCGTAATAAGCTGTAGTTAAACATATTTTTAATTGTTTGTCCGTTTTATTTGTATTTGTCTACGCGATCGTGCCGGCCGATATGCGCCGGCGCCCCACGGTCGGATGGGCGGGAGGTGGACAGCGCTCTGCTTGGGCTCGCGCGAAACAGGCTATGTCCTGGTGTCGTATGGGCCACTTGAACGTACTTCGCAATGTAAGCGTCAACGTCCAGACAATATAAATAACATCAGTTTGACACTTTTACGGAAGCAATGGTGTACAAGGGTAGTCAATTCTAAAAGGTTGGTAAGCGACGAACGACCTTTCATGAAGCAATGCTGACAAGGAGAAATAGTGGATCTGCATAGATGTACTGCCGAAAATTTGGCAATGCCACGGTAGTTAGAAACATCCCTTTTGCTACCCTTTTTTAAAAGAGGAATAATAAAAGATTCCTTCTAAACATCAGGAAAGCTACAAGTCTCACTCGATATAAAGAATAACCGAAATAAAGGCATAGATAGGGAACTCGAACACATTTTAAGGATGCAACTAGGTGTATTATCAGGCCCGGGAACGAAGGAAGACGTCATAGATGACAAGCTAGAGATAATACAGTCTTGAGTAATACTGCGAAAAAACATACAATTTAAATGTGGGATTGAAAAGGGAAAGGGTGTGGGATCCGAAACAGTAGTAGAATAAGTCTACTGAAAGAATTTAGCAAACAGATCTGCAATATCTGAATCATTATTAGCAGTCTGGTCATTAAGTCTGAAGGTGGAAGGTAGTACATTAGAGCGTCCTTTGGAATTGACAAAGTTGTTAAATCTTTTGGGGTTCTTATAAAACTCAACCTTACAGCGAACGAGATAATTGTTGTAGCATTGAGTATTTAAAAGACGAAATTGAGATTTGGATATACAATAATTTGCATAGTCAAGTCGCGAACCAGTTTTTTTAAATCTTTTAAAATATCTCGATTTAATGTTACGGAGAATAGAGAGCCAACGTGTGAACCAGACTGGCGCACTGGAGACGGTAGAGACATTCACAAAAGGAACGCATTTATCAATTTGAGAATTAAGATCAGAGTAGAAAAACTTCACTGCACAATCTATTTCGCAGCACTCAAATAGAAATGACCAATCAAAAGAGAAAATAAGGCTGTTAAGAAGACTGAAATTTGTTTTACAAAAACATCTACGACGAGAATTTGATATGTTATTAAATGAATTAGTAACGGAATTGTAAGAAATAGTAACTTCAATGGTAGGGTGATAAGGATCTTCAGGTTTCACTATTGGCTTTGTTTGTGATAAAGGACTAACAGTGGGATCAGAGACAAAAACAAGATCAAGGATTCTTTTTAGAAGAGTTAAGGAAAGAATTCAACTGATATAGTGGACATTCAAGTAGGCTATCAAGAAAAACATGTTGAGATGAAGGAACTAAGAAAGATAGATTTGCATAAACAAGCCAAGAAATATTAGTCAAGATAAAATCACCTAAAACTATAAAAAAATCACGATCTTTAAAATGACTAAAAATAGTTCGTAAAGCATCAGAATGGTGCACATAGATCATGATATCAGAAGCTGGAGGAATATATGAACAAGAAATATATAGGCTAAAGTCTGAACATGTAACTTCGACGCAAATAAACTCAACACCTAAGGGCAGATCAATCGGCACAATACTTGAACACAGATTCGAGTTGATAGCAATGAGTACTCCACCGCCGACCAACACGATCAAGCCCCATAAGAAATAAAGTTTTAAGAAAGAATTTCATTATCCAAAACAGAGGAGTTAAGCCAAGTTTCAGAAAAAGCTTATATGTCAGCCGACAAGGTTTGGCTATCACAACACAGAGCTTGGTAAGAAGTCCTCTTACATTGTGATATTGATTGCGAGGACTAGACGTTTTTAGTTTTTTGAAGCAGAAGATAAATTTGGAAGGTGGACAGGCAACGGACGGGAACGCTTTTTGGGCGCAAACTCGTGTACAACTAGGCCCTCCGGCCAAAAATTAGGATCAACCTTAGCTGAGAAATACTCATTTGGTTCTGTAATTTTAAAACAGGAGATTTCATGAGGCCTAGAAAACTTAAATTTTTGAATTGAAACCTTAACAGAGCATAATTACCAATGTAAGCTGCCACAGACGACTCAGATGTATCTGGAGCAAGCCTAGAGATAAATAATTGTTTGCGATCATTCACTACAGTTAGTGGAGGCGGAGAAGCATTGGGATCCGCAAGTGATTGAGAGCCAGCATGATCCTGTGATTGATCAGAGTTTCCGTGAGGGATAGATTGAGGTACACCAGGTCTTGTAATGGGTACTTCAATCTACAAAGAAGAGCATAAAGAGGGACAAGAAGATGGTGTAGGCGAAAGTGAAATGGGAGACGAAGTAAAAGAGAGAGCTGGCGACTGCTTACGAGGCAACTGAAGGGTACATTTCTTGGGCAATTTCTCAGAAGGTGGAACAAACTTGAATTGCGACAATAAATGAACGCTAGAGTCACTCTCGTTAGACAGCTGTTTGGCCAGTTTGTTTAAAGAAAGAAACTTTAAACGAAGATCCCTATACATACGGCTAAAATCAAGCTGCTGGCTGGCACAAGATGGGCAAGTCCAGCGCATTAAGCCAAGCTCAGGCTTAGACACAGACAAACCAGAAAATTTGTCGTAGTCGCGGCCATTGAGGCCAGCACATTTTAAGTAAATAAGATTATCGCAGAGCCAAAAAGATATTGTTCTATACTGATCATGAAAACGATCAGAATGCTTGCAATTAGGTAGACAACA
The DNA here is from genome assembly GCF_018151085.1 of Drosophila tropicalis. Classification (NCBI taxonomy): domain Eukaryota; kingdom Metazoa; phylum Arthropoda; class Insecta; order Diptera; family Drosophilidae; genus Drosophila; species Drosophila tropicalis. The sequence continues at coordinate 111,315 of NW_027172909.1, read as the reverse complement.
AGCCATTAAAAAGCCGAAAGAAACACAAGGCAAAAAAAAATATATATTTAAGAATATATAGAAAAATTTAAATACACAGCACATAGATAATTATTGATAAAAAATCAATAATTACAAATAAAACAAAGAGACAGCTAGAGTGCACAGCACAACAGAGAGTGCTAAACTAAAAACTAACTAAAAACTCAATACAGTTTTCTTTAGGAGCCTGGAGGCTTCTTTCATCAGTATTAAGTCTTCTGGCCTTTTCTATCTTCTGGCGTGATTGTACAGTTTTCTTCTGGTTTTTATGAGATCACGTACCTCTAGAGAAATAAGTTTCTTTTGATAGGGCTCTTGCCTGTGATGCAGCATTAGTGATCATTTTAACCAATTTCTCAGTCGCAAATTCGATATCCTCTCTACTGTTAATTTCTATTTCAGGATGAACTGTGTTTCTTAGCACGCTTTTAAATGTTCCAATATTTGCTCCTCTAGGCAATAGTTGAAATCTTGGTGCTTCTATAACTAGTTCCTTTCGAAGTTGAATCATAAGTGCCATATGATCAGAAACTACGTCATTACATAAGTTCCGTGATTTTGAGTCTTAGTGGAGAGATGCCTTTGTAAATGCAGAAAAAATCCTGGGGAAGTGAGTCGGAGCTCCAGAACAGAGGATTTCATAGCGCCCAAAGTAAAGGAATGGCGATTGTTTATCGATTCAATAAAACTTATTTTGGATTGTGTTCAGTATAGAAAACATCAATGGAAAATATGTACTGACCTAAAAGTTCTTTCCCTACTCACTGGCTTGCAAGCGGGTTATACGAAAAACATGTGCTTCATTTGTCATTGGGATCCCAGATTATACCGACTGTATAAATATTTTCCAAAAACTAAAGAACTACAGATAGTTTAATTTTGTTAACATATCTATCTAAATTCAATTTGAACATGTGGTTATATTATAAATCGTAAATTAGATAGGTCTGGTGTCTCTTCTGCTGCCATTAAGCAAAATAAATTCTCATAAAAATATCAATTTTAGCAAAATGCGAGAAAGAAAACATAAAAAAAATAGGGTCACTATTCTATTTTTTTGTACTTTTTGTCCCGAATCTCGGACGGATTTAGAGGCTAGATGTCTTCCCATTATTTGTAGCCCTTTAAATTCTAAAAAACGTTGCTGAAGAAAGTTTTTAAAAAATAAAAATATTTTAGAAGTTAGAAGAAAATAAAAAAAAGATCCATTTCGAAAAAATGGCAACTTTGATAAACAAAACTTCAGCAAAAAATTTTGTATGAAACCATCGTGATAACTTAACCAGAGGGCCGGGGCTTACTTCGACCGCGTCAAAGTTTGTATACCTTTGCAACTTTTTTGGTAACTCTTTCCTTACCTATGAGCCATCAATATGGAAGAACGTTTGTTCTAAAAAGGCTTATGTTTGCGAAAGAATGGCCTACAATCATAGGAAATAACGAAGATATTGATCATAGTCACTGTTTTCCACCGATCGTTCCTATGGGAGCTATATGATATAGTCACCCGATCTTTATCAAATTCGGCACAGTCATTTACATATATATTCAACTAACAAATGTTTAATTTGAAAGCAATCGCGTTAAAGTAACAAAGTTATTTACAAAAGTCACTGTTTTCGACCGATCGTTTCTATGGGAGCTATATGATTTAGTCACCCGATCTTATCCAAATTTGGAACAGTAGTTTTTAGGCGTAATAAACTAATACTCTAATACTAATAATACTAATTCTCTAATATTAAGTTTCACGATAATAGCATAGAAAATAACGAAGTTATTGAGAAAAGTCACTGTTCGTGACTTTGGGGTTTGTATGGGAGCTATATGATATAGTGGTCCGATCCGGCTGAATCCGAGATATAAAACCCCTGCAGTATATACAAGCCTACATGCAATTTCAGCTCTGTAGCTTTTACGGTCTAGGAGGAGTGTGCTTTGATCCAGACGGACGGACGGACATGGCTATTTGAACTCGTCTCGTCGTGCTGATCAAGAATATATATACTTTGTATGGTCGGAGATGCTTCGTTCTATGCGTTGCACACTTCTGACCAAAATTAATATACCCTTTTTGCAAGGGTATAAAAAACTAATGATGCAGTTCGATTCGCAGGACCCGAAATAGGGTGAAATAGGGTGTCAACTTGAAACTTTTAGTTTTTTTTTTTAAATTCTTATTTGAAAATGTTTAAATTTTAATATTTTGTGTATTTGGAGCATAGATTTGTTAACCGTAATGAGCAAATCGAATGAAAAGTGATAAAATCTGTTGTTTTTTTTATTTGAGCACTTTTAATAACTTTTTTTCTTTATTATCTATCTTTTGTAGATAACCTTTTACAAGGTAAAATATTTGACAAAAAATGTTTCTACCATTACAATCAATAAAAAAAAAGTGTCGAGACTTTAATGCAACCCGCGTAATTTGTATATTATCGAATTTTCTTTGCACACTTTTATAAGTTCCGTTCGACACCCAAAAAGAGGATTAGTTTACATTGTGTCAAAATTCAAGAGACCCAGAGATCAAGAGAAGTAGAAAAGTTGGGAGCAAATATAGTTTCAATTATAAAAGAAAAAAAAAAAAAACAAATTAGGAAAAAATTGTTTATCGAATTTTAAAAAAATTTTAAAGTTTGTCCTTTCGACACGTTATGTGCGACATGCTACCGTCTTAAGTGCTAAGTGCAGTGCATTTGGTAAGCTGAACTGCATCGCCAAAAAATTTTTTATACCCTTGCAGAGGGTATTGTAAAATTGGTCAGATCTTCGTAACGCACAGCAGGAGACGTTTCCGACCCCATAAAGTATATATATTCTTGATCAGCTTGAGAAGCTGAGTCTTTCCGTGCTTTTTCGTTTTACTCAGCCATCTTAAGAGCTATCGGGCTGAAATTTTTTTGTGTGCTTTTTATTATCTGGAGCAGATCAAGTATGAAAATTGTCATCGGAAAATTGTCACTATATCATATCTCTAGAAAAAACATTTTCAAAAAAAATTCATAAAAATTGCAGTATCACCATGAAATTGCTAATGTGAAAGTGTTGGATGTAATAACTCAGATTCCAAAATTTAAATCCGATCGGATAAATAGAACACAAGTTACAGTCAATATAAATCGGTTCAATCGCTGTCGGCAGCGCTGCTTGCTGCCTACTACGTCATCATAAAATCAACAGAATACATGCAGACAAACACGCACGCAACGCTACATAAACTGTATGTGTATGTGTGCGTTGCTTTGCTTAGGGAATGAGGGAAGAAAAATTGTAAAGTTGAATTGAGTTGCAGAAACCTAATTTTCAACATGTAAAATTATAATTGTCAAGGACTGCAAGGGTATATAAACTTACTTTTTTTACTTTAAAACTATCTCTAGTTTTGCTGAAATCCTTCCTTATGCAAATGGCTCCCAAAAAGACTTCCGTTTTTGTCCGTGCGAACTGCGTCACATTTTTCAAAATTAAAAAAAAAAATGCACTACAGCGTACATTCTCTTGAGTATTAAATAAAGTTCAGGACAAGAGGAAAGTAATAAAGTTTTTTTAAGCGTTTGGTTTTTCACGTTGGCAACACTGACATACCGCATGATGTACATGACAGCTGTGAAAGTGAAAAATGCTCAATTTAGTTTGCCATTTCAGCATGGAAAGACTTACGCCCGAACAACGTTTACAAATCATTGAAATTTATTATCAAAATTCGTGTTCTGTGAAAAATGTGTTTCGCAAATTACGTCCATATTATGGTGGACACAACCGACCAACCGAGCTAGCCATAAAGCAATTGTGGACAAATTTCGCACACATTTTACTTTATTGGACATTCAACCATCGATGGATTATTTTTTGTGGGGATAAGTAAAGTCATTGGTTTACCAGGACAAACCAGCGTCAATTGGTGCATTGGAAGACAATATCAGTCGTGTTATTGGCGAAATTCCCTTAGACATGCTGGAAAAAGTGGTGCAAAATTGGACCTTCCGTGTTGATCACTTGAAACGCAGTCGCGGCCAACATTTACATGAAGTCATTTTTAAAAAGTAATTGGCAGAGATTAAATAAAAATTTAACAGTAATATTCAAATTTTGTGTGTTTCATTTCAATTTTAAAAACCAAACGCTTAAAAAAACACCCTTTATATGGTTTATTAATAGATAATGGTACAGTAAACTTCTGGGATATGTAGTTGTTGTAGTAATAGTAGTAGTAGTAGTAGAAGTCCAGTAGTAGAAATCTCTCGTAGTTGTTGTATTAGTTGCAGTAGTAGAAATCCCTCGTAGTTGTAGTAGTAGTCCCTCGTAGTTGTAGCAGGGGAGTCCAATGTTGTTTCGATTAGTAGAACGACTGAGAGTACAGATGTTAACAGACCTTTTTAGCAGTGCGACGATAACAGCTTCTTAGAGATGGGTAACATACATAACACCCCTTAACACCCAAATGGGTTAAAGAATTCCGGGGGTTGTCTTTTCCGACTCGATCTGCGAGGAGTCACTGGAGCTGGGGACAATGGTGCCGGTTCAGACAATTCAGGACAGTCGGGTATATCATCAGATATCGAGACTGCATCTTCAGCAGGTAGTTCGCTTGATTCCGTGTCTTGAGTACATTCGACAGGCGGAACCCGATGGCGAAGTTGGTCGAAATGACGTTTAATAATACGGCGATCATGTAAACGAACGTTGTATGAAATGGGGCCTGTCTGGTCCACAATTTCGCCTTCTATCCACTTCGGACCGGGGGCGTAGTTACGGACCCAAACCAATTTGTTGGGTCGCAGACCTTTCCGTATGTTATATCCTTGGGTTGAATTTTGTCGAAATATGACTTAAGCACTCGATTACATAGTAGTTCTGCAGGGGTACGATTTGTCGTGGAGTGAGGGGTAGTGCGAGATCTATGTTAAGATTTCTGCCCAACTGTTTCTGGTAATTCTTGGTACTTTGTACCATGCGCTCGGCTTGCCCATTTGTGGCAGGATGAAATGGAGCCGACCGAATGTGTCGAATCACGTTGTTTTTCATAAAGATCCTGAATTCTTCAGACGTGAATGCAGTGCCATTATCTGACAGCTGTCTCAAGAATTTAATAGCAGCAACAGATGATGTAGATTTCACAACAGAGACTTCTAGCCATTTCGAAAATGAATCCACGACTAGTAAGAAGGTATTCCCATTAAAGGGGCCCACGAAATCTATATGAAGGCGTGACCAAGGTTGTCTGGCAGATTCCCAATGATGTGTAGTTGTATGAGGCTGTTCGTTTCGGTTTTGCTGACAGAGATTGCAACGTTTCACAAGTAGCTCTATTTCAGCATCAATATTAGTCCACCAAATGTAGCTTCGAGCCATGGCTTTCATTTTTACAATCCCCGGGTGTGAAGCATGCAACGCTTGAAGTAAGGCCGGTCTAGATGGTTCGGGAATCACAGCCCGGTTGCCCCATACAAGAATTCCTTTGTTTGCTGAAAGCTCATGTCGGCGAGAAAAATACGAGTAGAGCTGATCTGAACGATCAACTTTTCCATTGGGCCATCCCCTTAACACCCAGTTCAGAACCTTTGATAAATGCGCGTCCTTCTTAGTCTGCAATGCTAGAGATTGAGCGCTGACAAGTGGTGTTCCGGCCCATTCAATCATTAACACTTCTTCTGTAGTGTTGCCTTCGCCTTGTTGTGGTAATAGGCATCGGCTTAAGAAGTCGGCGTTGATCCAGGTCTGTGAATTAGTGTAAAGTCATAGGCATTCAAGAATATTGCTCTTCGAAGCATCTGTGTGGAGATTACATTTGGAGTTGTCTTGGCCGTTGTGAATATTCCGAGCAATGGGCGATGATCTGTGACGAGAGTAAACAAACGGCCATAATAATTGTGAAATTTTTTAACGCCTGATATAAGCCCAACGGCTTCTCTGTCGATTTGCGAGTAGTTTCTTTCTGTCTTGGAGAGAGTTCTAGAATAGAAGGCAATAGGCTTCTCTGATCCATCCTGAAGTTTGTGGTTCAGCACCGCTCTAATTCCGTACGGAGATGCATCGCAGGTTAACGATACTGGCATTTTGCCATCGAAATGCACTAGCACATTTTGTGAAGTTACAAGATTTTTAAGATTCATGAAGGCATCTTGGTGTTTATGGGCCCACACCCATGGTGCATTTTTATCCAGTAGACGGTGAAGCGGTTCAGCAACGGTTGCCTTATGTGGCAGGAATGCGTGGTAAAAATAGATGAGTCCCAAGAATGCTTGTAATTGTTTCTTATCTTTTGGAGCCGGAGCGCACTTGATAGCTTCGACCTTACTGGCACACGGTCTTATACCCAGTGCATCGATTTTAAAACCTAAAAATTCTACTGATGGAACTCCAAATTGACACTTGTCTCTGCGTAGGCGTAGTCCGGCCTTATCAAATCTTGAAAGCACCTCATTAAGACGCACCGCTAGCTCTTCCTCTGATTTTCCCATAACAATTATGTCATCGAAGTAGGGTAAAACACCAGAAACGTTCTGCAATATACGTTCGATGCAGCTCTGAAATATGCCCGGGGCTGAAGAAATTCCAAATTGTAGTCTGGTTACTTTGAAATAACCTTTGTGTGTACATATGGTTTGCATCAACGCAGACTGCTCATCTACCACTAGTTGTTGGTACGCCTGAGCCAAGTCGATTTTCGCAAATATGGATCCTCCTTCAAACGATGCTAATAATGAATTCATTGGAGGAATTTGATGGCCGTGTTGCTTAATCACTTTATTAATTCTAGACTTGTAGTCGCCACATATGCGAATAGTACTATCCTTTTTAATTACTGGCACTGTAGGAGTCGCCCAGTCGGAGTATTCAATGGGTACTAGGATTCCTTGGGAACACAGACGGTCTAATTCTTTTTCTTATAATTCTTGAATTGCAAATGGAATGCGTCTTGCTGGCAGTCGGACTGGTGTTGCATCAGTATTGATTTGTAATGACACAGGTGGCCCCCGAAAACGGCCTAATTCAGACGAAAACAGATCCTTATACTTCGCCAGAGTTGCCTCGATGCTAAGTTTAGCGTTAATGGCATGTATTCCTTCTATGCTGATGCCTAAGGGCATAAACCAGTTGCGTCCAAGTAAATTCGATCCACCGCTTGATGTAACGACCAGTGGAAGATTCGGAATGTATTTATTATCGTACTGGACAGATGTATCCACGATGCCAATAACTGGAATTCGGTTTTTCTGGTAATCCGTAAACTCTAGAAAACAATCTTGGATATTCGGTCTATCCGTAGGCCAGATATAACGAAACATAGCTTCGTCTATCATAGTGATCGCAGACCCCGAATCCACTTCGAATTGGCATTTTCGTTTATTTATAATTATTGTAACGATTTCCTTTGGGCAAATCAACGGTAGTATGCTGTGGACACTGTATTCTTTATTTGGCTTTTGCTTGTGTGGTCCTCGGTAGGAGGCATGGCCACTCGATGTGTTGAATGCTTTACGACCCGGGTCTCTTACAGCCCGGCAGACTCGTTGAAGATGGCCTGCTCGGTGACAGGCATGGCACACAGTGTTCCGATGTGGGCATAGTTTTCGCAAGTGAGCACCCCCGCAACCATCGCATGGCTGGTGGTGCTGATTGGGACGGCTTGGACGGATCGCGTTGGTCTGCACTTCGTGTATCGACTCAGTGCTCTCAGCTGTATTTCGCATGGCCCAAGCGCTGTGAGCAGCGGCCTCACTAGATGTGGCGCGTTCCATCGCGCGTTGAATCGTTAAATCTGCCTCTGCTAGCAGACTCTTCTGGAGATCCTCATCCTTCATTCCAAATACGAAGCGATCGCGCAACATGCGATCCAAAGCAGCTCCGAATTTGCAGTCGACAGCGAAAGTCCTAAGTGCAGCCATGTTCGCAACCGATTCATCAATTAGCCGCAATTTCCGATTGACATGGAGACAAATGTTGGTTGAGTATTTCATATATTTCCGATAAACTCAAATCGCTCACCTGAGTAGGGGATGCCAATGACGTTAGAAGCTCGAACAGTGGAGCGCCAGCCAGCGTAAGCAATGCAGCCTTCTTCCGTGCTTCCTCCGAAACATCATTGGCCAGAAGATACAGCTGAAAACGCTGCTTGTAAGTTGTCCATTTGTTTGGGTGATTTAAGTCAAATGGTTCTAACTGACCCACTCCTGACATTATCACTGATTTATTTGTTGTTTTGCGTTCTGTAGCAATATTCACTTTGGCGGGCTTTTCCTCATGTGATTCCAAATCAGACATTAGTAGTTGAATTCGATCGTATGTGTGTGTGTGAGCAACAATTCAAATTGCAGTAGTCGTTCTTTATTCCAATAAACTTGGCGCCAGCACGCATGCGGTTTTTGGCGTCTCTTTGTTCGCTTTCGCTTGGTCGATTTTTACTGTACACGACATATATATAGTTTGACGAATTATCCCATCCTCGTCGCCAATTTTGTGTTTGTGCAAACTTATATATATATGGTTTATTAATAGATAATGGTACAGTAGAATTCTGCGATATGTAGTTGTTGTAGTAATAGTAGTAGTAGTAGTAGAAGTCCAGTAGTAGAAATCCCTCGTAGTTGTAGGATTAGTTGCAGTAGTAGAAATCCCTCGTAGTTGTAGTAGTAGTCCCTCGTAGTTGTAGCAGGGGAGTCCGATGTTGTTCCGAAGTAATTAATAGAACGACTGAGAGTACAGCTGTTAACAGACCTTTTTAACAGTGCGACGATAACAGCTTCTTAGAGATGGGTAACATACATAACATAAAGTAAAAAATTATTTAAAATAGCGTCGTGTTCTAACTTTTTGTTAACACGTCTGTAGCTACACCGTGGAAATGTCCATATATATTTGAACACAGCTGTACCTACCTACAGCTGTAGGTAACTTTTGTATGTCGGTAATCGCATTTCACTATGTGTCTTATTTTTAAGTTATAGTGTACAAAACGTTGATCAATTAGTGTTATTTAAATTCAGACAAAATTTCAATACCTACTAACGTTATTACTACCTACTATTAAACCGTTATAGGCACTTACCAACCTCACTACTACGTTTAAAAGTAAGAAGCTTCGTAATCACTTGCAGGTAAAAGACCCTTGAGAATAAATAATTTCAAAATCAATATGATTTCCAACCTCACTACTACGTTTAAAAGTAAGAAGCTTCGTAATCACTTGCAGGTAAAAGACCCTTGAGAATAAATAATTTCAAAATCAATATGATTTCCCATTTCTAATTTTGTTGTTTATGCATATTTGGGATTCGAACCCAAGTTGTACTATATTGTATTAATTGCCGTCTATCAATTTAACCATTACTCAGACCTTCACATACTTAAAGCAAGCTGATTGAGGATTTGTGGTATGTTTTCAGAAGTGCCCATATTTTAACCAATGCCTTACAATATTGGCGGTAGGGTGCTTAAATTTTTAGCAATGTTTTTGGCTTTTGCTGCTACGGTCAAAATTTTATATTTCGGTTACATGCTTTTGCTTTTGCTGTCGGGATTTCTGTGTTCGGTTTCTTGCTATTGCTCTTGCTTCGGCTGTTAATAAGTACATTCCGAAGCAGAACTTCTGCCAATACAATAATCACATCTCCGGCTTTTACCTCGCCTTCTCCAACAATTACAACTTCCAGCGATCCAAATACCAGCGCATCAGACGACTCTATGGAAGACCTTGACTCTTAGTTAAGTCTCTCCCTTTTGTCTCTCTTTCCGCATACATATAACTTCTTTTCCCTTTCCTATTTCAATGACCCTTAAAATACTACAATGGAGTATGAATGGATATGTAAATAATTATCAACAACTCATTTTACTTATCAAAGACACGGACCCAGATATTATATGTATTCAAGAGTCTCACATTCCAAACAATAAAAGCAATGTTATAGTTCCTAAGACATACAATGGCTATTTTAAAAATCTTCACTCTATAACAACAAACAAACAAGGCGTTGGCTTCTTTATCAAACGTCACATTCCACATAAACATATGCCACTGGCATCTAACGTTTTAGGAGATGCACTTCAACTAAATTTAAACACAAAAATTACGATAATTAACACCTACATACTACCAAACCAAGACTTTACAGTAAATGACCTACTTCTCCCAATATCCAATTTTAATACTCCTATATTGCTATGCGGGGATTTTAATTAACGATCCTCAACAACCAACTCCTGAGGAAAAAGAATCGAAAAGCTCATCGAAAGAGCTGATCTTGTTCTGCTTAACGACGGCTCAGCTACGCACTTCGCAACACATAACTTCTTCACTTGCGTTGATCTTACAACAGTCTCATCGTCAATCGTCAACCGATGCCTTTGGAAAATCGACAATTATTTACATGGAAGCAATCACTTCCCGATAACCACTACCATAATTACACAATTTAAAACCGAGAAAGTCACACATATTCCTAAATATAAAACAGACATTGCTAACTGGCCGAAATTTCAAAAAGAGCTATCAACTAATATAAAAAACTTTAGATATTGCAACATTCACGAAGGTGTTTCCAAATTAACCAAAGCGATTCACGCAGCAGCAAATATAGCCATACCACAAACCAAAGGAATACCACAGAAAAAGAACGTAGCTTGGTGGAGTACGACACTAAACAAACTCCGCGAGAATAAACAATCTCAATGGATAATATTTAGACGCAACGTGAGTCTACACAACCTTGTTGCCTACAAAAAAGCAAAAGCTCTATTTAAAAGAGAAGCTAAACAAACAAAAAGAGCATCACTCTCTGATTTTACATCTCGCCAGCAGCGTCCCCAAAAAGAATTTGGACCGTTATTAAAACTTTAACCGGAGTACCCAAAACGCCACTCAAATGTTTAAAAGTCAATCAAACTCTATTAACAGCCTCAAAGGACATCGCTGAGGCTTTAGGAGAAAAATGGTCCAACTACTCAAAAGATCAAAACTTTTCGTCGGAGTATATTTCCAATAAAACCGCACATCTTGCCATTAACTACCACCCAGACAATGTTCCACCACCAGCAAAACATCTTGAAGCCGATATAACTTTTCTCGAATCACTAACACAGACAAAAGGCAAAACACCAGGTTTTGATCGTATATCCTACCCTATGCTGAAAAACCTGACAACTGATACAAAACATAAAGTAGTTGGACTCTACAACCAATTTTTAACTCAAGGAAAATACCCACATGTGTAGACCACAGCGGTGGTTATTCCCATCCCCAAACCACATAAGCCCAACCACGACATAAACAGCTTTAGACCAATATCTCTTCTACCATGTATGAGCAAATTATTCGAAAAAATTTTAGCCCGCCGACTGATGTGGTTCATAACCAGTAGCAATCTTATTTCACACAACCAATCGGCTTTTAAACGGAAACACGGGACCATGGACGCCATGTTGCAAATACATCATTTCGTGCCAATTAATGCTCTGGAGGGTTGGACCTAGGATCTTTAGTGTAGTAAAGGCCTTTATGGCCCGCCGGTCATTCCGAGTGCGAGTAAACAACACTCCATCAAAACCACATCGGCTATTTAACGGCATATCACAAGGTTCCCCACTTTCAGTAATTCTGTTCATAATAGCATTTGATAAACTAAACTCGATTGTACTACAACATAAAAATCTACATGTATCTATGTATGCTGACGATGCAATAATCTACACGAAACTAAAAGACACAAACACAGTAAAAAACACATTTCTAAAAGTCCTACTGTTATATATATTTTTAAGACCGGGTTCCTTCGATAAAAATAGTATATCCAAGATGAACACGTCAGTGTCCATGCATAGTCGTTTTTAGAATGATTCTTTATTTCAAATTATTATTTTGCTTAAGCTAAGTTTACATACATATTCTTATGCTGCGACTTATGCGACAGCTACAAAAGAGAGGGAGAGTGTCAGTACATACATACATACATACTGTTGGAGCGCATGCATCAAAGTGCTTGGTCAGCGGTCACACGCTGGCCTGGCTCTAGCTCATGTTACGCTTGTGCATACAGTGCTTATGTGAATACATGTATGTGCATATACAAATGTACATACATATATGTTCATGCTTAATTGTATGTTTACTTGAATATGTTTATGTGAATACTTCAATGTATACATATGAACATATTCAAGTGCACAATTATATTTTAATGCGTATATATTTAATTGTTTATACTTGCAACAAAGTGTTACAAGTTGAGCTCATTGTGTTGAGTTATTAGTTGTATGAACATACTACACCTCCCCTTTTTAGAGAATAACGTAATATTATGTAGTTATTGTAATGATTATTTATATAGAAAGGTAAAATAAAAGGTAAAGTAAAGGTGTATCTTAGGAAAGTTTTTTTTTTTTTGTCTCTTTAGGCAAATTTTCTTTCTCTTGTTTTTCGAAATTGCGTGAATTTGTTTTCAATAATAGATGAATCCATAAAGATTTTTGTTTTTTTTTTTTTTGTAAAAATTACTTAAGTATCATGATAATTATTATTTTTTTTTTTTTCGGTTGATCATTCCGAAAATGGTTTTAGTCTGTTTTTATGAACCTTTTGGTATTTATTCTTATTAACTGCTATTAATATATTGTCATTTTCTTCTATACTCACTACCTTATAAGGCCCTATATATTTAGCATCTAGTTTATGACCTATTTCTTTTCTTAATAAAACTTTATCTCCTATGTTTAAATTGAAATCGGCAATATGTTTGTCGTAGTATTTTTTATTACTTAACTTATGGTTTTCTAACATTATCCTAGCTCTTTTATATGCTATTTCTATTCTAAACTTTATTTCCTTAGAGTAGTCGTCTAAATTGTATATTGGATCTATTCTATCGATTTTGTTAAAATCTATGAACTGATTTGGTAGTCTTCCAAATACTAGTTCGTATGGACAATATTCATGCACTGCCGAGGGTGTTGTGTTGTAACAATAAGTGAAATATTGTATCCAAGCATCCCAATCGGACTTATCTGCTGATATGTATGAACGAATATATTCATTGAATGTTCTATGACTTCGTTCTATTGTCCCTAAGGTCTGGTGGTGGTATGCTGTAGATGTCAGATTTTTAATCTTCATGTACTTGCATATATCTGTTATAATTTGGTTTTTATACTCAGTTCCCATGTCCGTAATGAGTGTTTTCATTGGACCGTACTGTAGTATACAATTTTCGAATATAGCTTTAGCTACATTACTTGCACTCTTAGATGCAACTGGAATGGCTATTAGGTATTTTGTTAGATCGCATATCAATGTGACAATATACTCATTTTCATTATCTGATTTTGGTAGTGGACCTATTGTGTCCACTATAACCTTATCAAAAGCCTTCGCTGGTGTTTCTGTTATTATCATGGGAGTCTTCGTATGTGTCGTCGTTTTTGACACCTGGCATTTATGACATCTCCTTATGTACTCTTTGATATGGCGTCCCATATTTTTCCAATAGTAATGTCTTTTGATTTTTGCCAGCGTTCTGGTAATGCCAGTATGACCTCCTTGTATTGGATCATCATGATATGTAGACAGTATTGCTTCTTTTTCTTTTTCATTTTCTATTAGGGTCACCGGCTGGAGTAGCGCTACTCTTAATGTTTTCAATATAGTATTGCCCATATTTTTAAAAGAATCTATTGAAATAATTTCAAAGATCTTTTCGCTCGGTGCCAGTTTTAGTTGGCTGATTTCAAGTATACCGGCTTGCATTTCAAGCCTTTGGAAGAACTGACCTAAGTCGAGAATTCCATTGGTATACAAATCGCTAACTTCAATTCTTGCCATAACTTTCTTTCCATGTTTCAGTGAACATTTAGATTCTGTTATTCGCAAGGTCACTACTTTTCGTACCTCGTCATTATTGATGACTTCGTATACGTTGGGCCTAGAAGCATTTTGAAGTTTTTGCCTTGGCAAAAGGTCTTCTTTATTAACTGCGCAGTTTTTCTGTCTACTTTGTTGCCTGGTAGTGACTTTCAGGACTTTTATACTCATATCTTTTAATTCGGATATAGTTATCCGCGATAAGGCGTCTGCCACAAAATTGTCTTTACCTCGCAAATACTCTACTGTAAAGTCGTACTCTTCCAATTCTAGCCGCATGCGTGTCAGTTTTGAACTCGGGTTGACCATGGAGAACAAATATGTTAATGGTCTATGGTCTGTTCGCACTGTGAAGTGTTTTCCATATATATATGGTCGAAAATATGTTATTGCCCAGTGTATTGCTGCTAGCTCTTGTTCTGTAGTACTCTTGTTGCTTTCACCTTTAGTGAATGCTCTTGATGCATATGAAACTGGAAGCTGGAGTCCATTATAGTTTTGTGTTAAAACTGCTCCACATGCTTGTTTGCTTGCATCTGTGATTATGCAAAATTCTTTGCTAAAATCCGGGTACTGCAATAGATTAGGTTGAACGAGCTTTTCTTTTAAGTATTGGAATGCATTTTCGCATTCTGCTGTCCATTCGAATGGAACATTCTTTTTACATAATCTTGTTATGTGCCGGGAATATTCGGCGAAATTTTTTATGAAACGTCTATAATAATTGCAAAATGCAACGAAACGTCTAGCACTATCTGCATCATGTGGGACTGGATAATTCTTGATGACGTCAAATTTTGTGTCGTCTGGCAAGATTCCTTTGTCTGTGCATTTGTGACCTAGGAATGTCACCTCATGCATAAAAAATGAGCATTTTTCTGGATGCAGTTTTAGATTGTTTTTTTCTGCAAAGTTTAAAAACATCTACTAAATTTTTAATCATATGTTGTTCAGAACAACCAATAACGATTAAATCATCCATATAGAGGAAAGCTTGACTTGGCTCAAGCCCCGAGAATGCTATTGTCATCATTCTCTGAAATGAATTAGGTGCTATTTTTAGACCGAAAGGTAATCGTGTAAAACGATATGAGCCATTGCTTGTTGAAAAAGACGTTATATCTCTTGATTTTTCTTCTAATTCAATTTGATGAAAACCTGACATTAAGTCAAGGCAAGAAAAATATTTTGCTCTTCCCAATTGATCAAGAATATCATCAATTCTGGGGAGCGGAAACTTATCTGACAGCAATTTTTTGTTTATTTGACGATAGTCAATTACTAATCGCCAGTTTTTTTTCTTTAGATCCCGAAAGTGTTTTCTTTGGGACTAGTAAGAGTGGGCTATTATAAGGTGAAATCGATGGTTCAACAATATTTTGTTCAATTAACTTTTCTACTTGTTTTTTAATTTCTTCGGTTTGGCTATGCGGACATCGATAGTTTTTTACATATACTGGCTCTTCGTCCTTAAGTCTCAATTTTTGTTTATAAAAGTTGTTGGTTGTGATTGGTTCGGTTTCAAGTCCGAACACATCACTATAATCGGTGAATATTTCCATAAGTTGCTTTTTGAACATGATTGGAAAATTTTTCTTTAGTTTACTAATAACAGACTCTGTTCTATTGTTATTTGAAGTTTGAACCACATCGTATTTTGAGAGCGGTTCGAATTTTATTTTATTAATGCCTACTAGTTGGCATTTATCTGTCGTATTTAAAAATCGGACAAAAATATTTTTGGTTTGGGCAATAGTGTTTGCAATATAAACACCATGCTTGATTTCTTGATTTGGGATGAAAATGCTTTCTTCCTCTGAAGACAAATCTATTTTGCGTATCACTTGGGATCTCGCTGGCAGAAGTGTTGAATTATTACCAGAACTAAATGTTATCGGTACATTAATGGGATACGTTAGGTTTGAAGGTCTGATTATAAACCAATCCTCTGAAGTATTATAATCTAATTGTCAATTAAAAGTCTTTATAAAATCTAGTCCTATTATTCCATCGCAAGGGATTGCAAAATCTGAATGTAATAAATGAAATTTATATGGAATAATGTATTTCCCTGTTTGTAATTCAATTGAGGCTAGTCCTTTGGAGTTAATTACTCCTTCACCTATGCCTCGAATGTCTATGATTTTATTGAATTGTATGTCATGAAAGACATCGGAATTTTCTTTTATAATTGAAATATCTGCACCTGTATCAATTAGGAATGTAATGATTTTATTTGTCTGAACAATTGTAAATGATACAAAATTATTGAGACTTAAGTTTACAGTATATATTTTACTTTTTAATTTCGAGTATCTGGAGGTGTCTGCGAGTTTCCCGAAGCATCTTGGGCTACTCGGACATAATTGTTTTCGGTATTGCTATTGTATCTGTTTTGGCTGTTACCTCGGTAGTAATTATTTCTACCTCGGCCATTACCTCGACCACCTCTATTGTTGTTTCTGTTATTGTAATTGTTATAGTTGGAGTTGTAGTTTCCGCGGCCATTGCCTTTACCTCTTTGGTAATGGTTACTACCTCCTCTATTATTGCGGCCTCGTTGAAATACTACTGTATTTGCACTTCCAGTCATTTCCGTGCTGCAATGGATATATTTACCCATTACATCATTGAAAGTTACAAAGTTTCCAGCTTCTAATATTACTTTGAGTTTTTCGTGCTCGCAATTTTTAATCATTGCAGAAACAGACTCGCTTGTAGAGAATTTTTCCGCATTGATTGGGTCTAATCCGTTATCAATAAAGGCTGCCTCCAGTTGCTTCCGCAAATTATCCATTTCGGTTGCATACTGGGAAGCAGTTTTGCCTTTTTGTTTTATGTTCATTAGTTTCGCCTTTAAAACGTCAGGAGATTCTCCTTTTACATTTTCTTTGAGCTTATTTATTATCCCTGCAATAGTGGTTTCATTTTCTACTTTATAGAGGATTGTGCCGGTTATTTTTGATTTTATAACCTCAACTGCTATATCCTCTTGGTCTCCCTTAGTTCTTTCCACAATGCGTAATGCAGTTAGGAATCTGTTTAATAATAACTTTTTACCATCAAATTCAGGAACTGAAGTGGAAACCTGTCTAACATATTGCCTGTCTAATTCCACTTGGTTAGCCATTGTACTTTCTTCTACTGTTTTTACCATTACACATGGTAATGTACTCATTACTATGCCCTTTTTTATTTTGTTGTTACATATTA
Organism: Drosophila tropicalis; assembly: GCF_018151085.1. Taxonomy (NCBI): domain Eukaryota; kingdom Metazoa; phylum Arthropoda; class Insecta; order Diptera; family Drosophilidae; genus Drosophila; species Drosophila tropicalis. The sequence continues at coordinate 94,226 of NW_027172909.1, read as the reverse complement.
TTAATGGGCTTGCTGCACAATTAAAAGTATGTATATTTTCGTCTTCGAAATCACCAATTTTTATAAATTCGTAATATTTACTCAATATTATCAAAGCATTTATTCTAAAGTTGGGTTCCCTATTATACACTTTTCTACTATGTCTATCGTCTTAAACAACATCTTGGTTATCTGCCCTACTGGAATATTTTTTCTTAAGGCACTTATTGTGCATCTTATATAGTTTTGTTAAAACGTTTGGTAATAAAAGAATAACAATTATTACAAGCATTAAGGTTATGATTTTCAAATCAACCGAGACAGTTTCGACATTATTTATGACATTCGCGGTTGAATCCGCTACTTTAGATTCATGATCTAACATATTGTCAACTTTTTCTATGTTACTGTCTTTTGGAATCGCATTAGGGTGCATATAGAAAAAAAAAAAAAAATACTAACTCAAGAATATATATATATATAAAATTTTTTTTTTATTTTTCATTTAAAGTTTTGTTTTTTTTTTTAAATTATTTTTCTTGAAACTATTTTTCTGACAGATTCGAAATGTTTATTGAAACATGGAGCAAAAAGTTCATAAAGACAGGTTAAAAACTTGTTTTTTAGCAATTACTTTAATTTTTTTTTTCATAAAATTTCTGAATTTGAATTTGAATTTGTTATGGATTCATGCGTATTTTTTTTATTTTTAATTATTTGTGAATAAAAAAAAAGTAAGAGAGAAATAAAATTTATCTCAACTGTGTCTTGCACAGCGAGCCAGAGACGTGGAAAAATTATAGAAAATGTGGTTGGCTCACAATTCAGGTATACATTTCATTTGTTTTATTGTTAAAAAAAAAAAAATCTCCAACCACATTGTTAGTAATAGCCTATCGGACAGTTAGTAAGTCGCAAGTTGCACTTTCGTGCTTCAACTTGCTATTAGGGTTATTATTACTATTATTAACTTAAAGGCAAGTTAAGGCTTGCGCATTTCTGCGGCCCGCTTGCGTTTCTGCGCTCTTTGGCGCAGTTCAATTTTGATGTCCTCAATACGCTCTATGCAGCGTTGTCGGTCTTCTTCGTTGGTGCTGGCCTTTAGCAAATCCTGCTGCAGTCTTTTCTGGGTGAGCAGGCGTCTCACCTCACCGCCTCGTTTCGTCTTCTTTGGGATTCTCTTCTGCTGCCGGGCCCTGTACTCCTCTATTGTTAGTGGCCGTGGTCCATCGAATGGATTTGCCTGCAAAGCCTCTTGCAACGTCGGCAAATCCCTTTGTTCGTTAGGAACAGCGGTCTCGAAGGAGGGTTCCATGGACATCAGTATCTTGTTGTTATGTATATTGTTGTTATTTAATTGGTTTCATATTAATGTTTCATATTATTTTTTTTTCATTATTGTTTTTAAATTCCAATTAATTTCTTTTTTTTTTTTAAACAATTGGAGAAACGTATGTGTGTTATGGGAGTGCACCTTGGAGCAGCACCCAAGAGTTGATAATAGAAAAATCACATGAATTCCAGTATTTAGATTAATTTTCCTTTTTTTTTTGTTTCATTTTTTTTTCACATGTCACGGTCGCCATGTTATATATATTTTTAAGACCGGGTTCCTTCGATAAAAATAGTATATCCAAGATGAACACGTCAGTGTCCATGCATAGTCGTTTTTAGAATGATTCTTTATTTCAAATTATTATTTTGCTTAAGCTAAGTTTACATACATATTCTTATGCTGCGACTTATGCGACAGCTACAAAAGAGAGGGAGAGTGTCAGTACATACATACATACATACTGTTGGAGCGCATGCATCAAAGTGCTTGGTCAGCGGTCACACGCTGGCCTGGCTCTAGCTCATGTTACGCTTGTGCATACAGTGCTTATGTGAATACATGTATGTGCATATACAAATGTACATACATATATGTTCATGCTTAATTGTATGTTTACTTGAATATGTTTATGTGAATACTTCAATGTATACATATGAACATATTCAAGTGCACAATTATATTTTAATGCGTATATATTTAATTGTTTATACTTGCAACAAAGTGTTACAAGTTGAGCTCATTGTGTTGAGTTATTAGTTGTATGAACATACTACAACTACAAGATGTCAAGAACTTGGGGAACTCTTCAGGTGCCTTGCTGTCAATGGAAAAATGCAAAGTACTTCACATTTGTCGTAAACATCACTGCCCAGCTCACAACTTATCGTTTAATTTATATTTATATTTATAATATAAATATAGAAACTGTAGAAAAATTAAGAATACTTGGAATAATATTTGATAGAAAATTTAAGTTAAGGCAACACTGTACAGCTTTAAGAAATAATTTAGAAGCTAAACTAAACATAATTAAATTTCTTTGTTCAAAATTCTCCTACATACACTTAAACGTCCTAATTAATATTACCAAAGCAATAATTCTCTCCAAGTTGGATTACGGTCTTCCAATCTATGGATGGAGTGCGAACTCGAACTTAAGACACGTGCAAGTTCCTTACCATTGCGCTGTCCGACGAAGTATTAATGAATTTCCTACATCGCCGATCAAATGTATTCTAGCGAAGGCAGGACTTCCATCGATAAAAGACAGATTGTACGAAACCAACGCAAAACTTATTCCAAAACTATGCACAACATCAAACGTACTGCTAAACAAAAATTGGGTAAACGCAAGCAAGGCCAAAAAGAAATACAAAGTTCTATCCACCATACGTCCATGCGCCATTATACTAAAAAAATAAAAATTGAACTACCGATTTACTCAAACAGAAAAGCCTATGCTCCGCCATGGTTACTTCAGAATACGTCCATTAATCTAGCGCTGCAAACGCACAAAAAAGAAATTACACAAAGCGTTATATACAGAAAACTATTCCTGGAAGAAAGCGAGAAACTAAGCGACTGGATTTGGTTGTTTACGGATGCAACCAAAACCGTAGACGGGATTGCTTTTGCCATAGTCGACAAAAAAAATCCCTAATATCAGGCCCTAGCTATCCTAAATGCTTGTATATTCGCCCTAAACAATAAAGGGAAATTCGTAATTTTCTCCGACAACCTATCCGCGATTTCTGCAGTAAAAAATCTAAACTGCCATAACCACCTTATAAAAGAAATTAGGAGTATTTGCACCAAGAAAAAGATTATCCTTTTTTGGGTCCCCAGCCATCAAGGAATAATAGGAAACGAAAACGCTAACGCAGCAGCAGATGCAGCAACTCGATCCCCACACTTTTTATGCACACCCCCCGTTGAAAAAGACTACAAGCAGTACATATCGCAACTTATAAAAAATAAAAAAGATGCAGACTGGACAACCTTTGACCACCAATATACACACTTCAACGCGACAGGATTAGCAGCTATATATCCAGCAAACACGCCCAAACATAGATGGTCGTCCTTCATACGCCTCCGAATCGGACACACCGCAATGACTCACGAACATCTGCTTTCCAACAAACCCCCCAAACGATGCACTTGCGGTGACAGACTCACCCCCAGACACATCTTAGACCAATGCCCTTGGCAAGAATCAGAAGAATGATATTTAATAAACAACAACCAACAAACTTTCTAAAAACAGTCAACGAAAGCAACATTAATATCATTTACAAATTTGTAAAACAAGCTAGAATTATTTAAAATAGGCGTACTAGCCTAAACTATATTAGACATAATATTTCAAATTGTTTTCTAATTATAATAATAACAAAAAAATAAAAAAAAATTTGTTTTTTTGGGTTATACTATCGATGGCACTATCGGCTATCGATGGTGCCCACTATCGATAGTTCTCCACCTCTAAGCAGAAGCATACAGCAAAACTGTTGACAGTTTTCAAGCATAAAATCATAGTATTGTCTATACTTTAAAGCGTACAACGCGAAGTACAGTCAAATGACCCATACGATACCCTGTTCCGCGACAGCCCAAACAAAAAGCTGCCCACCGAATAAAATATGATTATCTACAGCTGATTACGAGCCCTCTAGGCCTTTAAAAAGAAACAGGGGCCACTGATCTGATTACGCGGTAAAGGAAATTATAATCAGAGCGTGTATTTAAAATATAGAGAAATAAAATTTCTGTTAGGTCTACGGGGTACATTTGTGTCCTATCTGTCTAGAAATAAGTGGTTTAATACCAGCGGATTGTTTAGCTTTTAGAAGCATTTATGTTTTTCGTGCTCACCCTAAACTCTTTTACAAACCCTTGCAAAAAAAGTATATTAATTTTGGTCAGAAGTGTGATCACCATGACGAGACGAGTTCAAATAGCCATGTCCGTCCGTCCGTCCGTTTGGATCAACGCAAACTTCTCCTAGACCGTAAGAGCTACAGAGCTGCATTTCGCACATAGGCTTGTATATACTGCAGGGGTTGTATATCTCGGATTCAGCCGGATCGGACCACTATATCATATAGCTCCCATACAAACCCAAAGTCACGAACAGTGACTTTTCTCAATAACTTCGTTAATTTCTGTGCTATTGTCTTAAAACTTAAACGGTCGAAGTTAGCCCGGCCCTCTGTTTTTTTTTTTTTTTTTGTTATATTTAAAAAGTCAAATACAACTCACAGCTTGTAGTCAAGCACCTTGTGGTAAACGACGTTCTTTTTTTTTTTGGTCAGGCGCCAGAACAATTAAAGCGGATGGATTGCCGACACTTACAATTGACCATGAAAACTACGTTATCCGGAAATACTTTGTTGATAAGCTCGTCTTTTGATGAGACAAAATTGCAAAAATTTGGAGGAAATAATATTAAACCGCACGGTTCGTCAACAAAAACACGGCCATTACCGAAGGTCACCAATTGCTTCGGAAAATCATCAGCAGATAGATCGTTTAACAATGCAACTATCGCCACAAATTTGATGCTTTGAAGCGAGCGTTTATTTCACCATCAAAACATCTCGATTCATTGCGCGGATCTATTATAATTGGGTCTAGTGACTACAATGCGTTTTTGTGCGCCATTGCACATTCTTCCCATATGATGATTTCTGATGTTACTAAAACTTTTTGCCATTGCGGAGTGTTTTGAAATGTTACATGTCGGTTCAGTAATTTGATGGTTAGAAGTCGATTTTTGAGTGATCTGCTTGCATTTGTGGTTCCGGACATTTTCAAGCGGACGTTAAGATACTATGCGCAGTACGTTCAAGTGGCCCCTGCGACAACGGGACAAAGCTCTCGAACCCAAAAAAGGAAAAGAGCTGGAAACCCAATGTCGTTATTATAGAAAGTAATAGAGTATGATTAACAGAATCAAAGGCTTTGCTGAAGTGATTGTACATGCCAATCAGTTTGTTTAGTATTTTTGAACCCCTTCATAATTAAAAAGGTAAATACTAAAAGGTTTGTGTTTGTAGATCTACGTTTCAAAAACCCATGTTGGGATGGCGAAATAATAGAGCTGAAAAAATTTTGCAATTGAGAAGTTATAATATTCTCGAAAGCTTTCGGAATAGCGCACGAGCACAAGCAGATAACTGCCCACCGCCCACCGCCCACCCGACCGACCAAGGGGTGCAGCCGTATAACGCACGGCACGAATCGCGTGGACAAATACAGAATAGAAAAAACAGACAAACAAATAATACTGTTAACGTCAAGAATGTTTCGACCACGCGTTACTTTAACGCCCGAAAGTTTTACCGATACAAAAATAGAACATTCAGCACGAATTGATTTTAAACTTATTTATTACAAACTGAGTATAGAATAATTATGATGGTGTTTCTTAGATACAACAAATTATAAAGTTTATCCATATATATTAAGCCCTAAGGCTCCTAGCCTCGAGCTTCGTTTCGTGCCAATTATCGGATGTTTATTTTAACGTATCGTTCCTGTGCAATTTTCTTCTATACTGACGCCTCGTCTCACTTCTTAGAGCTGGTTTCTGCCTCGATAAGTCAGGGATGCATTCAGGTCGATACATACTAAGTTTAAAGGGAAAACGATCAGGGCTACCTAAATCCAGGGCATTGGCAGTAACGTACCGCCTCCACAACATCCCGCCTACCGTAAAACTACTCGGGAGTTTTACCCAAAACGTCTAATACAGCAAGCTTAGACACTGGTCGTTTTAAAATTCCGGCATTTGTTTGTACTTCAGCAACTCGTATTAGCCCATCTCTTGCTGGAATAACTTTCACGATGATTCCCCTTTTCCAGCTTGCCCTTGGTTGGTTTTCGTCACATATTATGACTAAGTCTCCCATCTTGATGGGTCGAATCGGTGCGAACCACTTTGTTCGCTTTGTCAGAGTTGGTAGATATTCCCTTATCCATCGTTTCCAAAACGTATTTTTTAATTGTTGACAAATCCTATATTGTTTTCGATGACAAAAGTTGTCTTCCTCTCCAGGGGTTTGTGTCGAATTGGTTGTGCCAAGCAAGAAATGATTAGGTGTTAATGGACCTGGATCGTCTTTATCCACTGGAATGTGTGTAAGTGGTCTGCTATTTATGATATTTTCCGCTTCGATAAGCAAACTTCTAAGTGTTTCAACCTGGGGAGCCTTGTCTTGCAATGTTATTACCAAAACCTTTTTAACTGACTGAACTAGGCGTTCCCAACATCCTCCTGAACTTGGGTTTGCTGGACAATTGAACTTCCATTCTATGCCTTTATTTGCCATCTCTTCAGCGATGTAGTTCCAGTCAAATAGGTCTTTGACTTCCCTTATTAGACGATCAGCTCCAACAAAATTTGTTCCCATATCCGACCGTATTCTGATTGGTATACCACGCCTGTTTACGAAGTTTCGAATACATAAAATACATGCGTCTGTAGACAAATCCGCTGCTAATTCCAAGTGTATAGCTCGTATGGTAAGGCACGTAAATAGAGCCACCCATCGCTTTTCATGTCGACGGCCGATCGTTACAGTAACTGGCCCAAAATAGTCAAGTCCTACATAGGAAAACGGTCTTTGGTAAGGAGTGACACGATCGGTCGGTAACTGACCCATCAGAGTCGCTTGCGGTTGAATTTTTCTATTTTTACAAAACTGGCAAACTGTTTTTGCCCTTTTTACAGCAGCTCGCAAGCATATTATCCAAAATTTTTGACGAATCTCAGTGATAATGAGTTCATCGTTTTGATGGTGGAATTTCTCGTGATACGATGTTACTATTAAATCAGTTAGTTTGTGTTTTTTGGGTAATATGATAGGTTGACGAGCACTTTGCGATAGTGCTGTTGCATAGTCAAGCCTACCGTTGACCACTAAGATCCCGTCGGCATTCATCGTAGGAGTTAAAGAGAAGATGCTACTTTCATTTGATACGCATGAATTTGCTTGTAAATCAGCTAGTTCCTTATGATAGATTTCCTTTTGCATGATTTTTACTAATGTATTTTCTGCATCTTGCAATTCCCGCGAAGAAAGTGTTGTTACATCATTATCACATTGACGTTTCAATATCCGTTGTTTAAATCTCAATATCCATCCCATTGTTCGCTTCAGTTTCAAATACTTAGAAAATCTGTTTAGGTCAATAATATTTTCAACAGAAGTTGTTAAATATCCCCGTTTTACTTCAGGGGAATCGTCTTCAACGTAGATCTTTTCCTGTACTGGCCAGCTAGATTCATCCTTCAATAAAAATTCGGGTCCTCTTGTCCAAATATTACCTGGCTCGTACTTAATTTTTACCTTTGTTCTCGTGGCTTTATCGGCAGCATTTAAATGTGTTGGAACCCATCGCCAATCATTTTCGTTTGTTGTTTCCAGTATTTCATTTATACGGTGAGCCACAAATTGTTTATATTTCCGATGATCTGATTGAATCCAAGCTATGACAGTCTTTGAATCCGACCATAATGTATATTTCTGTACGTTAACAGAATGACTTTCCAGTATCAGAGTCTTAAGTCGGGTACCTAAAACCGCTGCCTGAAGCTCTAATCGGGGAACAGATAAAGTCTTTATTGGTGCGTATCTAGTTTTTCCAGCGACGAAAATTGTTTCGATAAGTCCATCAAGTATTATTCTCCAATAACCAACGGCAGCAAAGGCTTGTTCACTAGCATCTACAAAAATATGCAATTCTATGTTAGCTTGAGATGACATAAAATTTCGAGAGTAACATCTGTTTAATCTAAAACTCTTTACATTTTCGATTTGTAAGACCCAATTTTTGAAACGAATAAATAATTCTTCTGGGATCAAATCATTCCAGTGAATGCCTGACCTCCAGACATCCTGAATCAATATTTTTCCATGAATCGTCAGGTCGGATAACATCCCTAATGGATCATAGATAGACATGACCAAGCTTAGAAGCTGCCTCTTTGTTGGACAATTTTCAGCTTTAAGTATGCTTTGTTCCACGCGATTCATTTTTAAGTCAAAGGTAAATTGGTCTATGTCGTTGTACCAATACATGCCCAATACCTTATCGACAGCCTTCTTATCCATACTTACTGGTAACTTATCAGTTTTATTTTTCTCTTCTTTATTCAATTTGTTTTGTACCCACTTCGAGTTTGAAACAAAGCCTCTTAGTTCAAAGTGAGCTAATTCATGCACCTTTTTTACTTCAGAGCTTATGTCGTATGCCTTTTGCTCAGATACAAAGCTTGCTACAAAGTCATCAACGTAATGATTATTTTGTATTGCATCAATTACTTCCTTTGAACTCGTACTGTTTTGCGCGTTTATATTTTTTACATATTGAGCACAACACGGAGAACAAGTGGCTCCGAATATCATGACCGTCATCTTATACGTATCGACTTCTCTTGTTGTGTCACCATGTCTCCATAAAAACCGTAAGCAATCCTGATCTTCCTGTCGAACTCGCACCTGCAAGAACATTTCCTTGATATCTGCACAAACTGCCACTGCTCCTTGTCGAAATTGGAATAAAATTTGAGTCAATGACGGATTTTCATCGGGTCCTTTTAATAATCTTGAATTCAATGAAACTTCTTCGATTGAGGCTGCTGCGTCGAATACTAGACGTAGCTTTCCTGGTTTGTTCACGTTGTAAACGGCGAAATGAGGTAGATACCATGTCTTAGAACTGGTTACACAAGTTTGAAGTTTTGTCATTTTGACGGCATATCCTTTCTTCACAAAGTCCATAATGGCTTCATCGTAGGTCTTTACGCTATTTGAGCGAATAATTTTATGCTCTATTAATTGGAGTCTTTTCAAAGCCATACTGTAACTGTCGGGAAGATTTAATGTTTCTTTTGACCATAACAATCCGGTTTCATATTCTCCTTCTAATTTTACTGTTGTGTTTTGAAGTATCTCTTTAGCTCGAATTATGTCAGCGGACTCTACAGACTTAATATACGGCCGTACTCCAAAATTCTCAGTTGTAAAATAATCTGCCATCAAATCGTGCATTTCCCTGTTCATTTGGTCCTCCAAAGAATTCGCATGAAATACTGATGTCACTAACGGGCTTGTATTAGAATGGTCTGCTCTTGATCCAAAAATCACCCATCCCAAAGGTGTTTTTGATGCCACTAGTCTTGGACCGATATCAACGCTTCGTATAGTCTTGACCAGGTGGGTATTATCTATGCCGATCAGTATTGTTGGTTTGGCATCTGTGTAACTTGCTATTGGGAGGTTCGCAACTCGAATATACTCTTCCGCTAATGTTTGATGATCCATTGATTGTAGAGGTAATTCCAGATCAGGGATTGTAGTGCCTTTTAACTGTAACCAATTTTTATTTCCATTAATACCTCTTATTTTTAGATGACATACTGTCGTATTCAAGTTAATGGCATGATTCTTAATCCAATTTAATGTTAACCGATTCATGTTTTCTTTTACCCCTAGCTTTTTAGCTAAATTCTCGTTAATTAACGTTACGTTGGAACCCTCGTCCAAAAACGCGAACGTTTTAACTAATGTATTCTGCGGGCCCATTAATTCGACTGGCAGGACTTTTCATGCTAGATTTGACGGTATGTGTCGCTGCTTCTGCTTTATCTTCTTCTACCGTCTGTCTATTAGGGTGGTGCAACGATTTGTGATGTGAACTCTTGCAGCCACTGATGTTACATCTTCGTTTGAACTTACAGGATATCATATTGTGGTTGCGTTTTAGACAGCTGAAACAAACCCCTAATTTCTTGACCATGTTCCACTTTTCATTTACATCAGCCTTTACATATACATCGCATTCAGACAAAGAGTGGTCACCATTACATTCAGTGCAAACTTTTGTATATTTCTTATCCTTCTTTTGATATTCGCCAGTATTTGTTTGCATTACCAGTTTTGGATTGTGACGACAATCACCTTTTGAAGTGGGCCTGTTCGAAGTTGTCATTAATGTTACCTTCGCAATCGTTCTTGCTATACTATTTAACCAATTACTAAAATCCATCAAATTGGCGTATGGATATATTTGAGATGAAAACTCTTGCCACTGCATGCGTTTTGACATTGGCATTTTTGAAACTAATTGATCCAGCAAAGATGGATTTTGCAGGTGTAATACTGCATTTGAAGATTGCAAAAATATGACCAAATTTTTTACCTTTGTGGCAAATGGAATCATCCTTTCTAGATTATTCTCTGGGATTTGGGGTATATCATTGACCATTTCTAGCTGACTTTTAATAAGCAACTCTGGTCTTCCGTACATAAACTGTAGGTGCTCGATAATATGTGGCACGTTTGCCGGATTCACTAATAGCCCTTTTACCTCCTCTTTTGCCGCTCCCTTTAAGCTTTTCTGTAAACGTATTACATTTTCCAGTTGGGTATAACCATAAGCAGCGGAGGATTCTATGAACATTGTAATAAATACTGGCCAATCTTCTGCCCTACCACTAAATTCTGGCAGATCCATAATTCTGTGCCCCGACATATAATTATGTGGGTATTGTCCCTGACTAGCCTGACCAACCCGAACGCAACCCGTAACATTACCAGACTCACCCGTACCAACATTAATGGGGAAAGGTTCGTAGACACCAGATATTCCGGTTGTAGTTTTAAATGGCGTTCTGTTTTGTGTAGCACCATCATCGGTAGCACCCTGTGTGCCACTCGAAGCATGCGGAGCGCCCATTATGGCTCCATGACGTTGTGCGCCGTTTATATTTGCAGCACCCTGTGTGCCACCCAAAGCATGCGGAGCTGCCATTATGGCTCCATGACGTTGTGCACCGTCCAAGTTTGCAGCACCCTGTGTGCCGCCAAAAGCATGCGGAGCGCCCATTATGGCTCCATGACGTTGTGCACCGTCTATATTTGCAGCACCCTGTGTGCCGCCCAAAGCATGCGGAGCGCCCATTATGGCTCCATGACGTTGTGCACCGTCTATATTTGCTGCACCCTGTGTGCCGCCCAAAGCATGCGGAGCGCCCATTATGGCTCCATGACGTTGTGCACCGTCTATATTTGCTGCACCCTGTGTGCCGCCCAAAGCATGTGGAGCTCCCATTATGGCTCCATGACGTTGTGCACCGTCTATATATGCAGCACCCTGTGTGCCACCCAAAGCATGCGGAGCTCCCATTATGGCTCCATGACGTTGTGCACCGTCCAAGATAGCAGCACCCTGTGTGCCGCCCAAAGCATGAGTCTTCTCCAATTCTGAAATGCAGTCAGTTATAGATTCATTAGCAATTTTTAAATTAACTATTTCACTTTGCACTAAATGAATTTCTTGTATTTGTTGTTCTTGTCCATTGTGGATAGCTTCAATTTTTGAACTTTGTGACGCAATTTGTTCTTGCAATTGCGTCATCATTCTTTGCACACTTTCCAATATATTCGTATTGTCTTCTCTGTCTTTTGGCGCTTTGCTTTTATTGGAAGCGTCTCTTTCTATCTCGCTCTCTCCCGCGGTAGACTCGTTTACCGCCGATTTCGGCGTTTCCTTCGCGTCCATATTGATACGTTTTTTTCTCCCACGTGTTTTCATTTTATTGCTCATAGTTCACATTTCTTGTCAATTCCGACACCATCAAAGCACTTTTACATATTATTTAAGTTAAAATAAAGAATGTTAACGTCAAGAATGTCTCAACCACGCGTTACTTTAACGCCCGAAAGTTTTACCGATACAAAAATAGAACATTCAGCACGAATTGATTTTAAACTTATTTATTACAAACTGAGTATAGAATAATTATGATGGTGTTTCTTAGATACAACAAAGCCCTAAGGCTGTGCAATTTTCTTCTATACTGACGCCTCGTCTCACTTCTTAGAGCTGGTTTCTGCCTCGATAAGTCAGGGTTGCATTCAGGTCGATACATACTAAGTCTAAAGGGAAAACGATCAGGGCTACCTAAATCCAGGGCATTGGCAGTAACGTACCGCCTCCACAACAAATACAATAGATATATATTAACTAAATAGGAAAGGATAGATGTTTTAAGTATATTAATAGAAGACTCTGAGCCGATTACAGGGAATAGAAGGTTGTAATCAGAGCAGAGGACCCTAAAAGGTTCATGCATGGCATAGTTAGAAGAACAACGACTAAGGGTTAAAGGTATAATAGGATGTCTACATGGTACCGACAGATTTACCTGAGCTGATACCTCAAGCAAGTCAATATCACCAATTAGGAGCTTGTGCATAAAAATATTACCAAGCATAATTCTACGGCTAGTTAAGGAAGGAAGGTTATTCAAAAGAAGTCTACTAGAATACGAAGGCAATTTGACGTTGCGATCCCAGCTTAAGCCACGAAGAGCAAAGAGTCTAGTTTGGTGCGACTCATATTCAGGTGGCCAAATGCAAGTTGTATAAGGATCGTCAAATTCTTTTGACCATCTTTTAATGAAACCCATGAAACATTTGGTAGTGTTAAGATTGAATAGATTAAACTGGCACCAGTTTGAAAATTTTTAAGATCAGCTTGTAGCCGACCAAATGAATCTGTATCTTTATGGGTAAGACAAAGCTTGACATCGTCAACATACAAAGGCACACGCGAATGAATAATGACTGATGAAAGATCGTTAATGAATAATGTGAAAAGCAGAGGGACAAGATGACTACCTTCACAGGAATGGAATTGGAAAAAGAAGACTTAAAAAGTACCTACCTTCTGTTTTCTATTTGTTAAATATTCTCGAACCCAAAAAAGGAAAAGAGCTGGAAACCCAATGTCGTTATTATAGAAAGTAATAGAGTATGATTAACAGAATCAAAGGCTTTGCTGAAGTGATTGTACATGCCAATCAGTTTGTTTAGTATTTTTGAACCCCTTCATAATTAAAAAGGTAAATACTAAAAGGTTTGTGTTTGTAGATCTACGTTTCAAAAACCCATGTTGGGATGGCGAAATAATAGAGCTGAACAAATTTTGCAATTGAGAAGTTATAATATTCTCGAAAGCTTTCGGAATAGCGAACAATAGGACATCTGGTCCCGGAGAATAAACAGGTTTAACTAGTCGAAGTTCGCTAAGAAGAGAACTTTCATTAATCATTGGATTAAAATTGCAATTAGCCTTTTTTAAATGATAAGGATACGGACCTGCTTGCCATTCTGTTGAGGAATAAGTTGCTTCGAAAAAACTCGGAAACATATTGTTTAAGAATAAACATCGTGTTCATCTGAAGCGGATTCACCAAATCAGATGCACTAAAGAAATTATAATACAACTGTATTTTGTCACAAACAACTAATCTAGCATATGACTAGAATAACAATCAGCCACACACATTGTAGAAAAACACTTGTAATTCTAAACTAACCCAAAAGATCACAACGGCAGGATGTCAAGTAGCCGAAGCTGTACCCAAAATAATAATAATTTTCAACCCCCGAAAACGTGGGTTTGAGTCTCACTAGAGTAAGATATTTTAAGAACAATTGTTACCTCTTAGAGCCTAAGATTCCCTATATAAACTCCATACTTTTGTTAATAAAATGAGTTCATATTTTGAATTCAACGAATCAAGACTGGGTTATTCATTTTGGTCCTTCGAGAAAAAGAAACTCTGTAGTTTTCCCCCACCAGTGGTAAGAGATTCAGAGATTGAATCAGCTCTTTGAAGTCTGATCTTATGCAAGTGTAACAGTGGCGTAGTAACGGGGGGGTTTTCGGAATAAATATCTTTGATCCTAAAACATGTTAACCCCCCCCCAAAATTTTCTGGCTACGCCACTGAAGTGTAAATGCTAGGATCAGCTAAGGTAGCAAAATAATAACTCTTGTTGTTCCCCACCAGTGGTAGAAGACAGAGTAAAATATTAAAGCAAAATATTGCTTAATAAATAAAAAAGTGCGTGCGTCCGATTAAAAGAGCAGTTTAGCTAATCGAGCAACTGCAATAATTTCGGCGGCGACAAAAAAAAAAGAACAATAGGAGTTTGTGTGTGGCGTATTCGAAGCCCTAATATTGAATTGAAAAAAAAATATATATCGTCGCCTATATATGTGGGACTGTTAGTGCAATCCCACTTTTTCCTCCCGAATTTCTAGGCCGTTTTTTCTCACAATCAATCAGTTTTATTCAACATTATTTCTTTATACATTTATCACTTAATTACCACATAACTACACTCTTCTTATTCGAGCAGCCACGAGGAACACAACCGGTCAACACAACTTGACGCCAAAAAACTCTTTTCTCAATTGATATCGATGGTTTGTCATCGATATCGTTGATAAACTTTGAATTATGCACCCCTGAACTGGTTCAGTACAATCGACCGCTTCTCGTCTCTCGATCCATTCCCACATTCGGCCGGACTGACTTATCATTCGCCTCGAATGTTAAATCGTCTGATGAATTCACTTGACCATTCCACGACTTCATATACTCTGCGACAGTTGAGGTTTTCCCAAGACCTTCGTGATCTCCTACCTGTTCTACGTCATAGCGTCCATGAGACTTAACTTTCACCACCCTATATGGTCCAAAATATTTAGCCTTAAGTTTTAATCCTGAACCATACTGCGTTCGCTTAATTGCTATCAAATCATCGATTTTATACTCAACTACCTTTTTGCGTTTTTTGTTATAACTTTTACGATTCTCCTCTTGGATTCTCTTAATATTATGCTGAGCTTCCTGACGAACGGTAGTGCGTTCAATTTCTAGCTCTTCTATGGCTTCCTCTTCCAAAAGTTCTTGTAACTCAGGAAAACTATTAGTCCTCATCTCAACCCCGGTTAATAATTTAAATGGCGACACTTTTGTGCTTCTAGGAGGGGTACTATTGATTGCTTGCTGCACTCTTTCAACGTACCTATACCACATAGTCGGTTTTTCATAACAAAGTTTTGTTAGCATAGGAATAATTATCTTATGGATACGTTCAACTTGACCATTTCCCCTAGGTACTCCGGTAGCTATCATTAAATGCTGAATGTTTTGCTCTTTACAATAATCTCCGAACTGGTGAGAAACAAATGCTGCACCTCTATCTGATATAATACGCCCTGGATTTCCAAAAACTGATGCTTGACGCCTGAGTCTATCTACTACCGCTTCTGATGCCGTATTTTTTGTTGGATAGAGCCACACAAATTTCGAAAACGCGTCGACAACTACAAATAAATAGTTATAACTCTTCGCTGTCGGATCCATAGGTCTTACATGGTCAACATAATAAGTCCCTAAAGGTTTAACTTCTTTATTTATTGGAGCTAAGAAACCTTCTTTCTTGCCTGCTTTACCTTCCGAAACAATGCATTCGATACAATTTTTTACAATCTCAGAGGCCTTTTGGAACAACTTCGGTATGTAAAACTTTCTCTCAACTTCCTCTTGAGTTCTTTTGGCCGAAAAATGACCCTTTCTATGTGCAATCTTAATTAATTCCTCTTCCATAAGTGATGGGACTACAATTAAATCCTTAATGGGATCCTTGTACAAAACACCGTTTTTTATAAAGAAATCTTCATAAGTCTGATGCTCTAAAACAGCTGTCACTGCCCTAATCCAATCATCACTAGCTTGAGCTATTTTAAGTCTGTGATGCATTGAATCCTCTAACATTAAACAGGACATACGACTTAGAGCATCTACATGCTTCATTTTACTGCCACTTCTATGTTCAATTTCATACTTGAATTCTTGAAGAAATAAAGCCCAACGCGAAACTCTTACTGGAATGTCTCTTTTTTTCATTGTCATTGCAAAAGGTTTGCAATCTGTTATGATTTTGAATTCTATTCCTAGTAAATATACGCGCCACTTCTTCAACGCCTCCACTATTGCTAACTCTTCCAATTCGTATGAGCGATATTTTTCTTCCGCAGGCTTGGTTTTCCGGCTGAGATATTGTACTGGATGGAATAACTGATCATCGCTATCTTTTTGTAGAAGAACTCCTCCGTAACCAAACATGGACGCATCAGTGTGTACTTCAGTTACTGCCTTTGGGTTATACAATCGTAAAACTGGTGCGCTAATCAAGGCTGCCTTTAGCTGTTCAAATGCGATTTGATGATCATCACCGAACACAAACGTTGCATCTTTTCTTAACAAGTCTGACAGTGGTTTCGCTATCAATGCGTAAGACTTTATGAAACGACGAAAATATGAAGTTAGCCCAAGAAACCTTTGTACACTCTTGTAATTCTGTGGTTTTGGGTAATTTTTCACCGCCTGTGTTTTTGCTTTAGAAGGACTTATAGAACCCTTTTCGACAATGTATCCCAAAAACTCTATACTTTCTTTTAAGAACTGACACTTCTGCCATTTAATGCGCAAACCAAACTCAGATGCCCTCTTTAACACACATTTCAGCTTGTAAATTCCTTCTTTAATATCCTTTGAAGGAATAATTAGATCATTCATATATGTTACGACTGTGCCATCTCTAATCAAATCAATAAATGTTGCAAAGATGTAGCGGGAAAACACATAAGGGGAATTCGAAATTCCAAATGGGACATACAAAAATTCGAATTGACCGCTATGTGTCACAAAAGCAGTATACTTCCTTGAGTTGGGCTCCACAGGAACATGAAAATATCCATTTTCAAGATCCAAGGTTGTAAACACTGTATTACCCTGCAATCTCTCAATTACATCATCTATAAGTGGCATTGGGAAATGTTCTCTTACAATCTTAGCATTCAAACGTCTATAATCACAGCAAAGTCTTTTTCCTCCATCCTTTTTTGGAACAAGAACTATAGCAGACGCATATTCTGATGTACTTGGTTGAATGATACCCTCGGCTAACCATTTTTCTACTGTTGAGTCCACGATACCTTTATCAACGAAAGATAAACGCCTTGGCCGTTCGTATACTGGGCATTCGTCACTTAATAATATTTTCATTTCTACTGGACTCTTCTTTGAAGACTGGGGTACATAACTGTGAATAAGCTGCTTGACTTCTTTGACGTCCGATTTAGTTAAATGGCACAAATCTATTTCACTCTTTTCTTCTTCAGCTAATAAACACAAACTCTCAAATTCCTGTAACATACCCTTCGGAGTTTTCACTTCTTCATTGTGTACAGCTTCTTTCGCTTCTGTGTTTGGCATCACTTCTTCTTCTCTAGGCTTAAAAGTAGCACTTCCTTTTGTGATAACCAAATTAGCTAATTCTAAAATGTTGTTTCCAATCACTACTTCGTAGTCAATATCCTCTTTTCTATAAACGTGGAACGTTAAGGGCCATTGAAGACCATCAATAGTCACCTGCGCTTTAAAACTACCTATAGTATTTAACTCACTTTTACACACTCCCAATAAACGGTTTCGTTCATCGTTTAATTCTATACCATGAAGTTTTCTGATAATATCATCTCTTATTAAACATAGATCACATCCTGTATCTATGAGTGCAGACAGCTCAACGTTTCCACATGATATTGTTTTGAAAATAGCTTTTCCTTTTACATTGATTTCTTTTGACATTGTACTAGCCCTACTGTATTCCTTTTTAGTATCTAATTTACGTGTCGGGCATACTGATGCTTTATGCCCTATCTGATCGCATTTAAAGCACTTAATCTTCGGACACTCACTCATCAAATGAGATACTTCGCCACACTTATAGCATTTTCTCGGTTGTTTAGATATTTCCGCTTTTTTATCATCCTTCTCATTATGATTTCTATTTCTATTTACCACTTGAGGGTGACCAAAGTAAACCTTTTCGTAAATTGTAATTCTGTTCCTTCAGCTGAATGACTGTCTTTGCCTGATACAAGTTACTTTTGTTAGCTTTTGAATCAGGTATTCCTTCTATGAAATATTCTATAAGACTAGCTTCATCTAAATTTATGGAACTGCCTATTTCCCTCAGACTATAAAGGTACTCACGAAAATCTTCATTTGGGCGTTTACGTCTATTTCGCAACAATTTATGTACTTCAATTGCTGATACTTCTGCGCCGAACTCGCTTAACAAAATTCTTTTTAATGATAACCAATCAGTCACTCCTCGCTCACTACGCACAAAAACTTTTGCTGCACCTTTTAATAATTGCTTCGCATAGATAAATTTCTGTAAAGAGTTCCATTGAACTGCTTCTGCAGTATCTTCAAAATCCCGTAACCAATTTTCTATAGACGGTTGACCTGACCCATTGAACGAAGAAAGAGAATCCTCAATGTCGCGCAAAGTAAAATTATTTCTAACTACAGTTGGTGCCGTAGACTGAAATGATCCCGCATCATCACTTTCGGATTCAACCTCGACTTCGTCAGCCACCAAACCGAAATGTTCGAGAAGACGATCTTGCAACGATTGCTTTCTACCAGTTATTGCTAATTTCAAACTGGCTAACTTTGCTTTGAGCTCATTTACATTTAAACTTAATACTTCGTCTCTATTCATTTTGTATTCGTCGTAGCTTACTCGTTACAGCTGAAATTTCAATATATTTTACAAAAGTATAATCTTACTCTATTGTTAGTTATTTAATTTTCTCTTCTTTTAGCAATTTCAAAATACAATTATTTCTCTTTTAACATTTACTTTTCTTTTAATTCCAAATTTATTTACTTCACTTTTGAATTCCAAATTTATTTACTTTACTTTTGAATCAACATTATTTTACTTAACTTTTATTCAAGCCAATCTTTAAATCATTATTTATAATTTTGACATAAATTTATCTTGATTTAATTTAATGATTGCATCAACTCAATTTAAATTATAACATTTTTCGTTCTGAAAACATACTGTTAATTAACATAAACATCTGGCTCACCACTATGTTGCCTTCTCGCTCGCCTGTGTTGACTCACCAACGCCGCTTATTCGCGCCAACCCCGCTGATATGCCGATCTTTCACGAATGCTCTCACTAACGCTGTCTCGCTCGTGACGCCAATGCCGATGTCTCGCTCCTGACGCCAATGCCGATGCCTCGCTCTTGTACAAATTTTTCCACTGACGCCGCCAAACTTGTGCGTCTAATGCTTTCTCGCTCTTGCCGCCAATTGTTGTAGCTTCTCTTGCCGCCAATTCTCAAGAATTTCCCACTCTAGGTACAGCTGCTCACCACATAGATTCTATGTTCCAGGCCATTTGCCACATAAATCTACCATCTCAGTGAATAGTTCCCACGACGATACTCCAACACATTTACCAAAATTACGCTATATCAGCCTCATTGCCACGTAAATTTGTGCAAAATTCCAAAGATCGTCAATCTCTTTGCGTTTTCAGCCTCTTTGCCACGCAAACTTCAGGGTTCTGTACTGTTCGCACCTCCACACTTTTCACTCTCACTTGAACTTAGAGGTTGGGCTGTCTCTCTCTAACATACAAGCATTCATCAATTGGGGTGGTTTTTTTTACCGCTCTTTGTCATTTTTTCGAACTGTCTGTCTTTGGCGACTCAATTTTAATGAATTTTTCGCTTCGAACGATTTGTTTTAATTATTAGTGTTCTTTATTTAACAACATCTTTTAAATGCACTTAAGTTCGATGCACTATGTAAATGTACATATCTCACTTCTGACACCAATTTGTGGGACTGTTAATGCAATCCCACTTTTTCCTCCCGAATTTCTAGGCCGTTTTTTCTCACAATCAATCAGTTTTATTCAACATTATTTCTTTATACATTTATCACTTAATTACCACATAACTACACTCTTCTTATTCGAGCAGCCACGAGGAACACAACCGGTCAACACAACTTGACGCCAAAAAACTCTTTTCTCAATTGATATCGATGGTTTGTCATCGATATCGTTGATAAACTTTGAATTATGCACCCCTGAACTGGTTCAGTACAATCGACCGCTTCTCGTCTCTCGATCCATTCCCACATTCGGCCGGACTGACTTATCATTCGCCTCGAATGTTAAATCGTCTGATGAATTCACTTGACCATTCCACGACTTCATATACTCTGCGACAGTTGAGGTTTTCCCAAGACCTTCGTGATCTCCTACCTGTTCTACGTCATAGCGTCCATGAGACTTAACTTTCACCACCCTATATGGTCCAAAATATTTAGCCTTAAGTTTTAATCCTGAACCATACTGCGTTCGCTTAATTGCTATCAAATCATCGATTTTATACTCAACTACCTTTTTGCGTTTTTTGTTATAACTTTTACGATTCTCCTCTTGGATTCTCTTAATATTATGCTGAGCTTCCTGACGAACGGTAGTGCGTTCAATTTCTAGCTCTTCTATGGCTTCCTCTTCCAAAAGTTCTTGTAACTCAGGAAAACTATTAGTCCTCATCTCAACCCCGGTTAATAATTTAAATGGCGACACTTTTGTGCTTCTAGGAGGGGTACTATTGATTGCTTGCTGCACTCTTTCAACGTACCTATACCACATAGTCGGTTTTTCATAACAAAGTTTTGTTAGCATAGGAATAATTATCTTATGGATACGTTCAACTTGACCATTTCCCCTAGGTACTCCGGTAGCTATCATTAAATGCTGAATGTTTTGCTCTTTACAATAATCTCCGAACTGGTGAGAAACAAATGCTGAACCTCTATCTGATATAATACGCCCTGGATTTCCAAAAACTGATGCTTGACGCCTGAGTCTATCTACTACCGCTTCTGATGCCGTATTTTTTGTTGGATAGAGCCACACAAATTTCGAAAACGCGTCGACAACTACAAATAAATAGTTATAACTCTTCGCTGTCGGATCCATAGGTCTTACATGGTCAACATAATAAGTCCCTAAAGGTTTAACTTCTTTATTTATTGGAGCTAAGAAACCTTCTTTCTTGCCTGCTTTACCTTCCGAAACAATGCATTCGATACAATTTTTTACAATCTCAGAGGCCTTTTGGAACAACTTCGGTATGTAAAACTTTCTCTCAACTTCCTCTTGAGTTCTTTTGGCCGAAAAATGACCCTTTCTATGTGCAATCTTAATTAATTCCTCTTCCATAAGTGATGGGACTACAATTAAATCCTTAATGGGAACCTTGTACAAAACACCGTTTTTTATAAAGAAATCTTCATAAGTCTGATGCTCTAAAACAGCTGTCACTGCCCTAATCCAATCATCACTAGCTTGAGCTATTTTAAGTCTGTGATGCATTGAATCCTCTAACATTAAACAGGACATACGACTTAGAGCATCTACATGCTTCATTTTACTGCCACTTCTATGTTCAATTTCATACTTGAATTCTTGAAGAAATAAAGCCCAACGCGAAACTCTTACTGGAATGTCTCTTTTTTTCATTGTCATTGCAAAAGGTTTGCAATCTGTTATGATTTTGAATTCTATTCCTAGTAAATATACGCGCCACTTCTTCAACGCCTCCACTATTGCTAACTCTTCCAATTCGTATGAGCGATATTTTTCTTCCGCAGGCTTGGTTTTCCGCCTGAGATATTGTACTGGATGGAATAACTGATCATCGCTATCTTTTTGTAGAAGAACTCCTCCGTAACCAAACATGGACGCATCAGTGTGTACTTCAGTTACTGCCTTTGGGTTATACAATCGTAAAACTGGTGCGCTAATCAAGGCTGCCTTTAGCTGTTCAAATGCGATTTGATGATCATCACCGAACACAAACGTTGCATCTTTTCTTAACAAGTCTGACAGTGGTTTCGCTATCAATGCGTAAGACTCTATGAAACGACGAAAATATGAAGTTAGCCCAAGAAACCTTTGTACACTCTTGTAAT
Organism: Drosophila tropicalis; assembly: GCF_018151085.1. NCBI lineage: Eukaryota > Metazoa > Arthropoda > Insecta > Diptera > Drosophilidae > Drosophila > Drosophila tropicalis. The sequence goes on along the minus strand of NW_027172909.1, from coordinate 72,172 downwards.
TCTGTGGTTTTGGGTAATTTTTCACCGCCTGTGTTTTTGCTTTAGAAGGACTTATAGAACCCTTTTCGACAATGTATCCCAAAAACTCTATACTTTCTTTTAAGAACTGACACTTCTGCCATTTAATGCGCAAACCAAACTCAGATGCCCTCTTTAACACACATTTCAGCTTGTAAATTCCTTCTTTAATATCCTTTGAAGGAATAATTAGATCATTCATATATGTTACGACTGTGCCATCTCTAATCAAATCAATAAATGTTGCAAAGATGTAGCGGGAAAACACATAAGGGGAATTCGAAATTCCAAATGGGACATACAAAAATTCGAATTGACCGCTATGTGTCACAAAAGCAGTATACTTCCTTGAGTTGGGCTACACAGGAACATGAAAATATCCATTTTCAAGATCCAAGGTTGTAAACACTGTATTACCCTGCAATCTCTCAATTACATCATCTATAAGTGGCATTGGGAAATGTTCTCTTACAATCTTAGCATTCAAACGTCTATAATCACAGCAAAGTCTTTTTCCTCCATCCTTTTTTGGAACAAGAACTATAGCAGACGCATATTCTGATGTACTTGGTTGAATGATACCCTCGGCTAACCATTTTTCTACTGTTGAGTCCACGATACCTTTATCAACGAAAGATAAACGCCTTGGCCGTTCGTATACTGGGCATTCGTCACTTAATAATATTTTCATTTCTACTGGACTCTTCTTTGAAGACTGGGGTACATAACTGTGAATAAGCTGCTTGACTTCTTTGACGTCCGATTTAGTTAAATGGCACAAATCTATTTCACTCTTTTCTTCTTCAGCTAATAAACACAAACTCTCAAATTCCTGTAACATACCCTTCGGAGTTTTCACTTCTTCATTGTGTACAGCTTCTTTCGCTTCTGTGTTTGGCATCACTTCTTCTTCTCTAGGCTTAAAAGTAGCACTTCCTTTTGTGATAACCAAATTAGCTAATTCTAAAATGTTGTTTCCAATCACTACTTCGTAGTCAATATCCTCTTTTCTATAAACGTGGAACGTTAAGGGCCATTGAAGACCATCAATAGTCACCTGCGCTTTAAAACTACCTATAGTATTTAACTCACTTTTACACACTCCCAATAAACAAGTTTTCTGATAATATCATCTCTTATTAAACATAGATCACATCCTGTATCTATGAGTGCAGACAGCTCAACGTTTCCACATGATATTGTTTTGAAAATAGCTTTTCCTTTTACATTGATTTCTTTTGACATTGTACTAGCCCTACTGTATTCCTTTTTAGTATCTAATTTACGTGTCGGGCATACTGATGCTTTATGCCCTATCTGATCGCATTTAAAGCACTTAATCTTCGGACACTCACTCATCAAATGAGATACTTCGCCACACTTATAGCATTTTCTCGGTTGTTTAGATATTTCCGCTTTTTTATCATCCTTCTCATTATGATTTCTATTTCTATTTACCACTTGAGGGTGACCAAAGTAAACCTTTTCGTAAATTGTAATTCTGTTCCTTCAGCTGAATGACTGTCTTTGCCTGATACAAGTTACTTTTGTTAGCTTTTGAATCAGGTATTCCTTCTATGAAATATTCTATAAGACTAGCTTCATCTAAATTTATGGAACTGCCTATTTCCCTCAGACTATAAAGGTACTCACGAAAATCTTCATTTGGGCGTTTACGTCTATTTCGCAACAATTTATGTACTTCAATTGCTGATACTTCTGCGCCGAACTCGCTTAACAAAATTCTTTTCAATGATAACCAATCAGTCACTCCTCGCTCACTACGCACAAAAACTTTTGCTGCACCTTTTAATAATTGCTTCGCATAGATAAATTTCTGTAAAGAGTTCCATTGAACTGCTTCTGCAGTATCTTCAAAATCCCGTAACCAATTTTCTATAGACGGTTGACCTGACCCATTGAACGAAGAAAGAGAATCCTCAATGTCGCGCAAAGTAAAATTATTTCTAACTACAGTTGGTGCCGTAGACTGAAATGATCCCGCATCATCACTTTCGGATTCAACCTCGACTTCGTCAGCCACCAAACCGAAATGTTCGAGAAGACGATCTTGCAACGATTGCTTTCTACCAGTTATTGCTAATTTCAAACTGGCTAACTTTGCTTTGAGCTCATTTACATTTAAACTTAATACTTCGTCTCTATTCATTTTGTATTCGTCGTAGCTTACTCGTTACAGCTGAAATTTCAATATATTTTACAAAAGTATAATCTTACTCTATTGTTAGTTATTTAATTTTCTCTTCTTTTAGCAATTTCAAAATACAATTATTTCTCTTTTAACATTTACTTTTCTTTTAATTCCAAATTTATTTACTTCACTTTTGAATTCCAAATTTATTTACTTTACTTTTGAATCAACATTATTTTACTTAACTTTTATTCAAGCCAATCTTTAAATTATTATTTATAATTTTGACATAAATTTATCTTGATTTAATTTAATGATTGCATCAACTCAATTTAAATTATAACATTTTTCGTTCTGAAAACATACTGTTAATTAACATAAACATCTGGCTCACCACTATGTTGCCTTCTCGCTCGCCTGTGTTGACTCACCAACGCCGCTTATTCGCGCCAACCCCGCTGATATGCCGATCTTTCACGAATGCTCTCACTAACGCTGTCTCGCTCGTGACGCCAATGCCGATGTCTCGCTCGTGACGCCAATGCCGATGCCTCGCTCTTGTACAAATTTTTCCACTGACGCCGCCAAACTTGTGCGTCTAATGCTTTCTCGCTCTTGCCGCCAATTGTTGTAGCTTCTCTTGCCGCCAATTCTCAAGAATTTCCCACTCTAGGTACAGCTGCTCACCACATAGATTCTATGTTCCAGGCCATTTGCCACATAAATCTACCATCTCAGTAAATAGTTCCCACGACGATACTCCAACACATTTACCAAAATTACGCTATATCAGCCTCATTGCCACGTAAATTTGTGCAAAATTCCAAAGATCGTCAATCTCTTTGCGTTTTCAGCCTCTTTGCCACGCAAACTTCAGGGTTCTGTACTGTTCGCACCTCCACACTTTTCAATCTCACTTGAACTTAGACGTTGGGCTGTCTCTCTCTAACATACAAGCATTCATCAATTGGGGTGGTTTTTTTTACCGCTCTTTGTCATTTTTTCGAACTGTCTGTCTTTGGCGACTCAATTTTAATGAATTTTTCGCTTCGAACGATTTGTTTTAATTATTAGTGTTCTTTATTTAACAACATCTTTTAAATGCACTTAAGTTCGATGCACTATGTAAATGTACATATCTCACTTCTGACACCAATTTGTGGGACTGTTAGTGCAATCCCATTTCTGACACCAATTTGTGGGACTGTTAGTGCAATCCCACTTTTTCCTCCCGAATTTCTAGGCCGTTTTTTCTCACAATCAATCAGTTTTATTCAACATTATTTCTTTATACATTTATCACTTAATTACCACATAACTACACTCTTCTTATTCGAGCAGCCACGAGGAACACAACCGGTCAACACAACTTGACGCCAAAAAACTCTTTTCTCAATTGATATCGATGGTTTGTCATCGATATCGTTGATAAACTTTGAATTATGCACCCCTGAACTGGTTCAGTACAATCGACCGCTTCTCGTCTCTCGATCCATTCCCACATTCGGCCGGACTGACTTATCATTCGCCTCGAATGTTAAATCGTCTGATGAATTCACTTGACCATTCCACGACTTCATATACTCTGCGACAGTTGAGGTTTTCCCAAGACCTTCGTGATCTCCTACCTGTTCTACGTCATAGCGTCCATGAGACTTAACTTTCACCACCCTATATGGTCCAAAATATTTAGCCTTAAGTTTTAATCCTGAACCATACTGCGTTCGCTTAATTGCTATCAAATCATCGATTTTATACTCAACTACCTTTTTGCGTTTTTTGTTATAACTTTTACGATTCTCCTCTTGGATTCTCTTAATATTATGCTGAGCTTCCTGACGAACGGTAGTGCGTTCAATTTCTAGCTCTTCTATGGCTTCCTCTTCCAAAAGTTCTTGTAACTCAGGAAAACTATTAGTCCTCATCTCAACCCCGGTTAATAATTTAAATGGCGACACTTTTGTGCTTCTAGGAGGGGTACTATTGATTGCTTGCTGCACTCTTTCAACGTACCTATACCACATAGTCGGTTTTTCATAACAAAGTTTTGTTAGCATAGGAATAATTATCTTATGGATACGTTCAACTTGACCATTTCCCCTAGGTACTCCGGTAGCTATCATTAAATGCTGAATGTTTTGCTCTTTACAATAATCTCCGAACTGGTGAGAAACAAATGCTGCACCTCTATCTGATATAATACGCCCTGGATTTCCAAAAACTGATGCTTGACGCCTGAGTCTATCTACTACCGCTTCTGATGCCGTATTTTTTGTTGGATAGAGCCACACAAATTTCGAAAACGCGTCGACAACTACAAATAAATAGTTATAACTCTTCGCTGTCGGATCCATAGGTCTTACATGATCAACATAATAAGTCCCTAAAGGTTTAACTTCTTTATTTATTGGAGCTAAGAAACCTTCTTTCTTGCCTGCTTTACCTTCCGAAACAATGCATTCGATACAATTTTTTACAATCTCAGAGGCCTTTTGGAACAACTTCGGTATGTAAAACTTTCTCTCAACTTCCTCTTGAGTTCTTTTGGCCGAAAAATGACCCTTTCTATGTGCAATCTTAATTAATTCCTCTTCCATAAGTGATGGGACTACAATTAAATCCTTAATGGGATCCTTGTACAAAACACCGTTTTTTATAAAGAAATCTTCATAAGTCTGATGCTCTAAAACAGCTGTCACTGCCCTAATCCAATCATCACTAGCTTGAGCTATTTTAAGTCTGTGATGCATTGAATCCTCTAACATTAAACAGGACCTACGACTTAGAGCATCTACATGCTTCATTTTACTGCCACTTCTATGTTCAATTTCATACTTGAATTCTTGAAGAAATAAAGCCCAACGCGAAACTCTTACTGGAATGTCTCTTTTTTTCATTGTCATTGCAAAAGGTTTGCAATCTGTTATGATTTTGAATTCTATTCCTAGTAAATATACGCGCCACTTCTTCAACGTCTCCACTATTGCTAACTCTTCCAATTCGTATGAGCGATATTTTTCTTCCGCAGGCTTGGTTTTCCGGCTGAGATATTGTACTGGATGGAATAACTGATCATCGCTATCTTTTTGTAGAAGAACTCCTCCGTAACCAAACATGGACGCATCAGTGTGTACTTCAGTTACTGCCTTTGGGTTATACAATCGTAAAACTGGTGCGCTAATCAAGGCTGCCTTTAGCTGTTCAAATGCGATTTGATGATCATCACCGAACACAAACGTTGCATCTTTTCTTAACAAGTCTGACAGTGGTTTCGCTATCAATGCGTAAGACTTTATGAAACGACGAAAATATGAAGTTAGCCCAAGAAACCTTTGTACACTCTTGTAATTCTGTGGTTTTGGGTAATTTTTCACCGCCTGTGTTTTTGCTTTAGAAGGACTTATAGAACCCTTTTCGACAATGTATCCCAAAAACTCTATACTTTCTTTTAAGAACTGACACTTCTGCCATTTAATGCGCAAACCAAACTCAGATGCCCTCTTTAACACACATTTCAGCTTGTAAATTCCTTCTTTAATATCCTTTGAAGGAATAATTAGATCATTCATATATGTTACGACTGTGCCATCTCTAATCAAATCAATAAATGTTGCAAAGATGTAGCGGGAAAACACATAAGGGGAATTCGAAATTCCAAATGGGACATACAAAAATTCGAATTGACCGCTATGTGTCACAAAAGCAGTATACTTCCTTGAGTTGGGCTACACAGGAACATGAAAATATCCATTTTCAAGATCCAAGGTTGTAAACACTGTATTACCCTGCAATCTCTCAATTACATCATCTATAAGTGGCATTGGGAAATGTTCTCTTACAATCTTAGCATTCAAACGTCTATAATCACAGCAAAGTCTTTTTCCTCCATCCTTTTTTGGAACAAGAACTATAGCAGACGCATATTCTGATGTACTTGGTTGAATGATACCCTCGGCTAACCATTTTTCTACTGTTGAGTCCACGATACCTTTATCAACGAAAGATAAACGCCTTGGCCGTTCGTATACTGGGCATTCGTCACTTAATAATATTTTCATTTCTACTGGACTCTTCTTTGAAGACTGGGGTACATAACTGTGAATAAGCTGCTTGACTTCTTTGACGTCCGATTTAGTTAAATGGCACAAATCTATTTCACTCTTTTCTTCTTCAGCTAATAAACACAAACTCTCAAATTCCTGTAACATACCCTTCGGAGTTTTCACTTCTTCATTGTGTACAGCTTCTTTCGCTTCTGTGTTTGGCATCACTTCTTCTTCTCTAGGCTTAAAAGTAGCACTTCCTTTTGTGATAACCAAATTAGCTAATTCTAAAATGTTGTTTCCAATCACTACTTCGTAGTCAATATCCTCTTTTCTATAAACGTGGAACGTTAAGGGCCATTGAAGACCATCAATAGTCACCTGCGCTTTAAAACTACCTATAGTATTTAACTCACTTTTACACACTCCCAATAAACGGTTTCGTTCATCGTTTAATTCTATACCATGAAGTTTTCTGATAATATCATCTCTTATTAAACATAGATCACATCCTGTATCTATGAGTGCAGACAGCTCAACGTTTCCACATGATATTGTTTTGAAAATAGCTTTTCCTTTTACATTGATTTCTTTTGACATTGTACTAGCCCTACTGTATTCCTTTTTAGTATCTAATTTACGTGTCGGGCATACTGATGCTTTATGCCCTATCTGATCGCATTTAAAGCACTTAATCTTCGGACACTCACTCATCAAATGAGATACTTCGCCACACTTATAGCATTTTCTCGGTTGTTTAGATATTTCCGCTTTTTTATCATCCTTCTCATTATGATTTCTATTTCTATTTACCACTTGAGGGTGACCAAAGTAAACCTTTTCGTAAATTGTAATTCTGTTCCTTCAGCTGAATGACTGTCTTTGCCTGATACAAGTTACTTTTGTTAGCTTTTGAATCAGGTATTCCTTCTATGAAATATTCTATAAGACTAGCTTCATCTAAATTTATGGAACTGCCTATTTCCCTCAGACTATAAAGGTACTCACGAAAATCTTCATTTGGGCGTTTACGTCTATTTCGCAACAATTTATGTACTTCAATTGCTGATACTTCTGCGCCGAACTCGCTTAACAAAATTCTTTTTAATGATATCCAATCAGTCACTCCTCGCTCACTACGCACAAAAACTTTTGCTGCACCTTTTAATAATTGCTTCGCATAGATAAATTTCTGTAAAAGTTCCATTGAACTGCTTCTGCAGTATCTTCAAAATCCCGTAACCAATTTTCTATAGACGGTTGACCTGACCCATTGAACGAAGAAAGAGAATCCTCAATGTCGCGCAAAGTAAAATTATTTCTAACTACAGTTGGTGCCGTAGACTGAAATGATCCCGCATCATCACTTTCGGATTCAACCTCGACTTCGTCAGCCACCAAACCGAAATGTTCGAGAAGACGATCTTGCAACGATTGCTTTCTACCAGTTATTGCTAAATTCAAACTGGCTAACTTTGCTTTGAGCTCATTTACATTTAAACTTAATACTTCGTCTCTATTCATTTTGTATTCGTCGTAGCTTACTCGTTACAGCTGAAATTTCAATATATTTTACAAAAGTATAATCTTACTCTATTGTTAGTTATTTAATTTTCTCTTCTTTTAGCAATTTCAAAATACAATTATTTCTCTTTTAACATTTACTTTTCTTTTAATTCCAAATTTATTTACTTCACTTTTGAATTCCAAATTTATTTACTTTACTTTTGAATCAACATTATTTTACTTAACTTTTATTCAAGCCAATCTTTAAATTATTATTTATAATTTTGACATAAATTTATCTTGATTTAATTTAATGATTGCATCAACTCAATTTAAATTATAACATTTTTCGTTCTGAAATCATACTGTTAATTAACATAAACATCTGGCTCACCACTATGTTGCCTTCTCGCTCGCCTGTGTTGACTCACCAACGCCGCTTATTCGCGCCAACCCCGCTGATATGCCGATCTTTCACGAATGCTCTCACTAACGCTGTCTCGCTCGTGACGCCAATGCCGATGTCTCGCTCGTGACGCCAATGCCGATGCCTCGCTCTTGTACAAATTTTTCCACTGACGCCGCCAAACTTGTGCGTCTAATGCTTTCTCGCTCTTGCCGCCAATTGTTGTAGCTTCTCTTGCCGCCAATTCTCAAGAATTCCCCACTCTAGGTACAGCTGCTCACCACATAGATTCTATGTTCCAGGCCATTTGCCACATAAATCTACCATCTCAGTGAATAGTTCCCACGACGATACTCCAACACATTTACCAAAATTACGCTATATCAGCCTCATTGCCACGTAAATTTGTGCAAAATTCCAAAGATCGTCAATCTCTTTGCGTTTTCAGCCTCTTTGCCACGCAAACTTCAGGGTTCTGTACTGTTCGCACCTCCACACTTTTTACTCTCACTTGAACTTAGACGTTGGGCTGTCTCTCTCTTAACATACAAGCATTCATCAATTGGGGTGGTTTTTTTTACCGCTCTTTGTCATTTTTTCGAACTGTCTGTCTTTGGCGACTCAATTTTAATGAATTTTTCGCTTCGAACGATTTGTTTTAATTATTAGTGTTCTTTATTTAACAACATCTTTTAAATGCACTTAAGTTCGATGCACTATGTAAATGTACATATCTCACTTCTGACACCAATTTGTGGGACTGTTAGTGCAATCCCATTTCTGACACCAATTTGTGGGACTGTTAGTGCAATCCCACTTTTTCCTCCCGAATTTCTAGGCCGTTTTTTCTCACAATCAATCAGTTTTATTCAACATTATTTCTTTATACATTTATCACTTAATTACCACATAACTACACTCTTCTTATTCGAGCAGCCACGAGGAACACAACCGGTCGACACAACTTGACGCCAAAAAACTCTTTTCTCAATTGATATCGATGGTTTGTCATCGATATCGTTGATAAACTTTGAATTATGCACCTCTGAACTCGTTCAGTACAATCGACCGCTTCTCGTCTCTCGATCCGTTCCCACATATATTACACTATAGGCGGTTGCAAGTCGGCAACAAGAAGCAGATCAACGACGCAGTTTCAAGGCAACAAAATAGTTGCAAGGAAGAGGCGACCAGAGGCGAGACGGCGTTACGAGAAAGGCGAATCATCACCAAGCAACCGGCGAATTCTACCCATTGACGGACAAGCAGCAGCAAACAGGATCATCAGATAAGATACAAATTAAAATAGTCATAAGTACATGCATCAACCTACATATTTTACTATTATTATATAATTATTTCGATATCCAAAAATACACCATATAAAATGTTCCCTACCAAAACTGAAAAATTGTTAGCGAAGCAGTACGAGTTGCATAAAAAGTTCAAGAAGATAGAAGAGATAGATGCTAGTAAGTTCACTAGCAAAATTGTTAGTAAAGTAAGGGAGATACAGAAGTACTGGATTAGTTACAATAGCCAAATGATACAGGGTGGAGTAACCGAACACCTCTATTTTTCAGATGGAAAATATGAGGAAGGTTTAGATATGATAGCCAGATAAATAGCCAAAGGAGAAGCAATTAGGCAGGGCACTGTTGATTCGGAAAACATTGATGCAGATGCAACGATGTTAGAAAATTTTGAGAAATGCAACGAAGAGTCACGGGGAAACGCGTGTAATGAGAACGCTAATTAAACATGGTAGTAGTAATATTTTCGTTAAGGCTGGCGAAGTCAATCTTACGGAAGCACTTAGTTTGAGTTCAGATCACGTCTGAATATAGAAAAGTTTGTGGAAAAAGCCGATGCATCAGCAATAAAAGCTAAAAGCTGTTATGTTCAAAAGAAGGACTGTCTACATAGAGTTTAGGAAGTTCAGATTTCAGTCCTCTAACGTTCTGGTAACCCAGGTTAAGCCACGAAGCTACTTTTTGACACACCAGCAGATGCTGATGTGGCAGGAATGGTGTTAGTTGTTGTTGTTGGCAGGCGAATCGGTTGCCTTTTTTTTTTCTTTCCCATATATTGTCGAAGATATTGGCAGAAACGCTAATCTCAAAGGACGAAATGTTCCGAAAATAAGAAAATTTAAGCCTTTCCACCGCAATATTCGAGCCGAATATAGGCTATTGCATCCTCAGATGTGACAACAGGGTCTAGCCTAGAAACAAATATATGTGTCTTTAGTGGTATGCCAACGAGAGGTCGCGGTCCCGAAGTATCAGCCGCAGCAGCAACGTTAGATAGGTCACCCACTGCAGCAGTCAACTTGTTCACGGGGCACTCGATAATTTTAGAGCTATCTGCAATCGCCCGGACACTTTGGACACTACAATTGGCATCATTCCCAGGTGATACCGGTAGTTCCTTACTAATCACATTCACAACCTGGCTCTTAAACGATATCAATTGCTGTACATTGGGAGTGGACGGTACATGGGACCGGTCGGGAACGATAGGAAACGCTGGCGGTCCAGCAGATAGAGAAACACCCCAAGGACTGTTTTTTTTACGTTTAGGAGACTCATTCATTTTCTTAAATTTTGTAAGATATGTGCAACATGTACAATAAAAATATTTGAGGGAGTCGGACCCAGTATTTGAATAAATATATGTAAGATATTGCATTTAATATTAATATTTAAACTATCCTAACATAAACATTTTTTTTAATCTCTAAGAAAGCGCTAATAAATGCTTCTTAATTATTCATCCTTACTATTCTATGTATTTATCTTTAATGCTCACTACACCATTTTCAATTTCAAATGTACTATGTTGTACCCGACTCTCAGCTTACCGACGTATTAATCCAATAAGCGCAACTCATGGACAAATTAAAAAAAAAAAATCGAATAACAGAGCTATGACTGCAATATAAAATAAAAAAATTAACAATATTTTTAAAAACATTTTTTTTGTTATATATAATTTTACTTACAGTCTGTCCTAAATGGGCAAAACAAATATTATCAAAGGCAAATGGGAGTAGAATCAACAGTCCGTCTCGGGTCTAAACGGCAGGTCAAGTGGGTGACATCCTTGTAGACGTCAGGAAAGATACCGAGTCCGATATCCCCGGATCTCGTACTTAAGTAACGGGAAGTTAAGGTCTCTGTGGATGACTGAGTTACGCACGTAAGGAGGCTATTCAACAATTGTAAGTAAAAGCTTGTTAAGATATCGTTGCACAATTTCAATGTTTGAGTAAGACGTTGTGGACTAGTGTTATATGACATAAAACCATATAGGTTTCAGAATGGCCTTGTAAAGCAGAGGGGAGACGATGCTAATATTGCCAATGGAGGTGGCAATGCGCAGTAGTTGCGCCCATAGGTTAAAAACGATAATTTTCTAAGAGGTCTAGTTTTCGTTGACCCAAATCGGATTTTACTGGAAATTTGACGGTACTTACAAAAACACCATTGAAATCATAAACATGTTATAATGGTCCAGTTGAAATAAATTTGATACATATATCTATATATATTATAGCCAGTAAAACACGTCTCACTTTGGTGATATCTTCCTCAAAACTGTTCCGCTCTAATTATTTTATTTGATTCTCTCTGTTCTTTTTGTGATAAGTGAGACAGCACACTTCTCGCACTGTACCACTGCATAACGATTGTAAGAGTAAAAAAACGGCGTCTGACCCAGAGCCCATGGCAATACCATACGCCTTTCATATGTTTGTATTTAGCTTTAGATTCATATTCCCATTTATGTACTTAGGTTTAGTTCTGTTTTATTTCCTTCAACATATTCAGTTTTGTATAACCATTTAAACAATAAAGACACATAACTCCGGCACTTGACCGTAACACAAATTATAATCTCTAATATATTGCTGATCCACAAGGACGGTGATTCAGATACTTAATCGTATCTCATCCTAATTAACCTAAATCATCTCATAAGTTGGATCTTAGCAACGGCAACCCCCAACAGGAACCACCAAACGGACCTAACATCATAATTGTGATTCAGATACTCAATCGTATCTCATCCTAATCAACCTTATTCATCTCATAAGTTGGATAAATAAATAAAAGTGGCAGCGTAAAGTGATCTTGTGAGTAAGTTGTCTTGAATTTGTAACTAATTTGCATTGAATCTATTTGCATTAAATTTAATTTTGAGTTTGAATGTGTGCGGTTCTATTGCTAGATTTATTTCGCTAAGACACTGTGTTAGACAACAGCCAATGAGTTGGTCCTATAGGGACATTAAAAAAGAATCTAGACCACAGGCACTCGATTAAACAAAAATGGATCCACAGACAAATAATAATGAACACAGAAACTCAAAGACAAATTGTAAGTAAATTACAAATACTGTTAATAAAATAATACAATCCAGAAGTGCTGAAATTACCGATATCCCACACTTATACGAAACGTTACTAGCAAGAAAAAGAATGCTAATAACAGAAATTCAGGACCTTATGCTTACTGTCATGCTTGCCAAATCTAGAAAGACTTGAAGCTTAAAAGTACTCCGATCGCGAACCAGACCTTGAGGGATCCGTGGGATGTCATATCATCATTCAGCTCCCGGATGGTGTTTAGGTTCCGTTGTATGCAGCAAAGGGGAAGCCGGTATGCCAGGAACCTTCCTTATGACCTTGTTGTGGTTGAGGTACATGGTATATGATCCCGTTTATCATAGCGCTTTTCTCAAACCTTATTTATTTATTTATTTATTTATTTACGTCAACTAACACAGCAGTCGACGAAAAAGCTTAAGCTAAAGACAGATTGCAATTAAATGAAAAAGGTAGCTTAGCTTTATACACATCTAAAAATCCCCGACCAGGTGGAGGTGTTTTATTTGCACAAGGTGCCAGCTAGGTGGTCAGGGATGAGATGCAGTCAATCCGAGTCCAGAATATTTTCAGTGGTTTCGCTGTAAATGATTAAAAATTATAGCGCGAAGAGAAGTGACAGAAAGATGAGGAGAAATAAGGTGAGAAAGGTGGTTAAATGATTGGCAAAGAACACGAAAAAGTTCGGGAAGAGAATAGTTAGTCAGACATCTACTAAGGTGAATAGGAATAAAGTTTCTGGTCCGAAGTGAGGGGACACAAAAATTTACTGTATCTTACTAGATTAGTAGAAATGACTTCACCGTTGATTAGTTTATGGAGAAAGAAAATGCCAAATACGCGCCTACGGTTGTAAGGTGAAGGAAGATTAATAAGAAGAAGTCTGTCAGAATAAGAAGGTATGTGAAGACTCGGGTCCAAATTTAGACCGCGTAGCGCAAACTTAAGGAATTGCTTCTGTGCCGTCAATACTACACTGGTGAACATCGTATTGCGGGTTCAAATAATAGTGGGCCCAGATGACTGCCTTGGGGTACACCTGACGTAACTCGAACAGTTTTAGATATCGAGGAACGAAAAGACACCTTTTGGGTTCGGCCAATACGATACGACTTTAACCAAGCCAATAGTTTCAGAGAAAACCCCATGATGTTAAGTTTCGCGAGAAGCATAGAATGATCAACCGTATCGAAAGCCTTACTAAAGTCAGTATAAGTAACATCAGTTTAAGGCTTTTTACGGAAGCCATGGTGTACAAGGGTAGTCAATTCTAAAAGGTTGGTAAGCGACGAACGACCTTTCATGAAGCCATGCTGACAAGGAGAAATAATGGATCTGGATAGATGTTGAAGGGAAGACGTAATAATTTTTTCAAACAGCTTAGGTACTGCCGAAAGTTTTGGCAAAGCCACGGTAGTTAGAAACATTCGATTTGCTACCCTTTTTAAAAAGAGGAATAATAAAGGACTCTTTCTAAACATCAGGAAAGCTACAAGTCTCACTCGATATAAAGAATAACCGAGATAAAGGCGTAGATAGGGAAATCGAACACATTTTAAGGATGCAACTAGGTATATTATCAGGCCCGGGAACGAAGGAAGACGTCATAGATGACAAGCTAGAGATAACACAGTCTTCAGTAATACTATGAAAAACATACAATTTAAATGTGGGATTGAAAAGGGAAAGGGTGTGGGATCCGAAACAGTAGTAGAATAAGTCGACTGAAAGAATTTAGCAAACAGATCTACAATATCTGAATCATTATTAGCAGTCTGGTCATTAAGTCTGAAGGTCGAAGGTAGTAATTAAGAGCGTCTTTTGGAATTGACAAAGTTGTTAAATCTTTTGGGGTTCTTATTAAATTCAACCTTACAGCGAACAAGATAATTGTTGTAGTATTGAGTATTTCAAAGACAAAATTGAGATTTGGCTATACAATAATTTGCATAGTCAAGTCGCGAACCAGTTTTTTTAAATCTTTTAAAATATCTCGATTTAATGTTACGGAGATTAGAGAGCCTACGTGTGAACCAGACTGGCGCACTGGAGACGGTAGAGACATTCAATTAAGGAACGCAGTTATCAATTAGAGAATTAAAAGCAGAGTGAAAAAAACTCACTGCACAATCAATATCACAGCACTGAAATAGAAATGACCCATCAAAAGAGAAAATAAGGCTGTTAAGAAGACTGAAATTTGTTTACCGAAAACATCTACGACGTGAATTTGATATGTTATTAAATGAATTAGTAACGGAATTGTAAGAAATAGTAACTTCAATGGTAGGGTGATAAGGATCTCATTATCAATTTTACTGCCGCCGTGTACAGACGTGTTTTTTAATGCACTCCGCAAAAATTGAGTTTAAAAAAAAAAAGACCGCGTTTGCAAAACTTTGTGTACGGCTCTCAGTCGCCTCAGAGACGCCTATTTACTGACAGCAACTACTGCAACGTCTGCCGAAGTATTGACCTGCCTCAAGCTGTCAACGACAAGTCGCCCAAAGTCAGCCACAATAGTAAACCCAACGACTTCTGTCCAAACTGGAATGGATAGATATAAAGGGTGTTTTTTTAAGCGTTTGGTTTTTAAAATTGAAATGAAACACACAAAATTTGAACATTACTGTTAAATTTTTATTTGAGATGATAAAACAATCTCTGCCAATTACTTTTTAAAAATGACTTCATGTAAATGTTGGCCGCGACTGCGTTTCAAGTGATCAACACGGAAGGTCCAATTTTGCACCACTTTTTCCAGCATGTCTAAGGGAATTTCGCCAATAACACGACTGATATTGTCTTCCAATGCACCAATTGACGCTGGTTTGTCCTGGTAAACCAATGACTTTACATATCCCCACAAAAAATAATCCATCGATGGTTGAATGTCCAATAAAGTAAAATGTGTGCGAAATTTGTCCACAATTGCTTTATGGCTTGCTCGGTTGGTCGGTTGTGTCGACCATAATATGGACGTAATTTGCGAAACACATTTTTCACAGAACACGAATTTTGATAATAAATTTCAATGATTTGTAAACGTTGTTCGGGCGTAAGTCTTTCCATGATGAAATGGCAAACTAAATTGAGCATTTTTCACTTTCACAGCTGTCATGAACATCATGCGGTATGTCAGTGTTGCCAACGTGAAAAACCAAACGCTTAAAAAAACACCCCGCAAAAGAAAAAGTGGTAATACGCCGAAAATCACCAAACCAAATGAACAAGTAGCACCCCTTAGCGGGAATCGTTTTAAAATTCTTGCCGATCAGCAAGATGATCAAGCCGGCGCTGTAGATAAAGTTAAATCGGCTAGACCAGCGCCCTGATTTCGAAGCTAGTAGAAACAGTAGGGGCAAATAACTTTCTTGTAACCCCTCTCAATAGGGGTAACATAAAAGAAATTAAATGTCAAACCCAAACTGAGGACAATTTCCGCATCATCGAAAAGTACCTCCGTAATGCTAACACCAATTTCTATACCTACCAACTCAAAAGCAGTAAATGGCTCCAGGTTGTGTTGAAGGGGATTGAGCCATCGGTCCCTACTCAAGAAATAGCAGACGCGTTGGTCGAAAAAGGGTGCAAAGTGCACCCAATCTACAACCTACAGCTCCTATTGCACAGAAGAAGCACCGTAGAGAAGCCCCATAAGAGACACCAACCACCGCAGTGTAAAAACTGCCAGGAACACAACCACACCTCTAACAATTGCAATCTCAGGTCAGTGTGTGTTGGCTGCGGCGAACATCATAAAGATGGCATTTGCACCAAGAACAGAAACAATGTCGCACTAAGACTATGCAGTAACTGTGGAGGGAACCACACGGCCAACTACAGAGGAAGTCCTGTCTTCAAGGATCTTAAATCTCACCTAAACGGGCGAAAACTCCCAGCTAGACCAAAAATCACCGTCAACGCCTCTAAAACTACACCGGAGGTATTCTTCTCCAAGGCTGTTAGATCATCTAACATACCTGCTACATACAGTCCTAGTGTATCCTTCGCTAGTGTGCTCCGAACTGGACAGCTGGAGCCCGCGAAGGAGACCCCGTCACTCCACCATCTACAGAATCCGCAACCTAGCGCACCAGAGCTTGGCCAGCAAACTCCAAGTGGTTTAGAGGCCCTATTGATCTCACTCAATCAAAACATGACCACTTTTATGACGTTCATGCAAAACTGTATGCACGAACTGATGCGGAATCAAAACCTGCTTATCCAGAAGCATCTCCAAGCACAAAATGAATAGCAACTATTCGGAAACACATTTAACATCAAAAAATAATTTTCAAATACCAAAATATACCTTCTATGCAACAAACCATCCAGACGAAAAAGCTCATGGCGGGAGCAATCTGTTTCAACAGATTTGAAACACAGCACCTACAAGCAACTGCTGTAACCGTCCAAACCAGCTGCGGCAACACTACATTGGTTGCCCTGTACTGCCCACCACGCTTCTCAATCTCTGAAAAGGAATTTACCGATTTCTTCAACAAACTCGGAGATCGCTTCATTGCAGCAGGGGACTATAACGCCAAACATACGCACTGCGGATCGCGCTGCACTGCTTGATTTAACTTCCGATCACTCTCCAGTGCTATTCACACTATTAACAAGACCTCAAGTACTTGATCGCCCATATAGGCTTACAAACAACAAAACAATTTCGAAACTGGATGCTGCAGAGGACATTGATATGTGCGTCTCTGCACTTGAGTCTATAATGGGAGCTGCAGCAAGAGTATCTACTCCACCTGCCTCTTCTTACACTTAACCTGTTGACAGGCCATCGAACCGGCGGATAGAACAATTAGTAACGGATAAACGACGTCTAAGAAGAGAAGGTCAGATTACTCGCTCACCAGCAGCAAAACTTTGTCTTAGGCATGCTAATCGCAACCTCTCCAAGGCGTTAAGACAAGACGAAAGCTGGGCTCAAAGGAAATACATAGAAACGCTCAGCCCAACCAGCACTAAACATCCTCTGTGGAAAGCCCACCCAACTTTAAGCGCTCCTACAGAGACAATTTCACCGATAAGGAGTCCAACCGGTGGATGGGCCCGCAGTGACGAAGAAAGGGCATCCGTATTTGCCACACATCTTAAAATGGTTTTCCAGCCAAATCCAACATCAAACTCATCTGTACTTCCCCCTTCGAGCACATTAACGGATAGTGAGTACTCGGAACTCCAATCCGACGAGATCACTGCAGTTATTAAAAACCACATAAAGCCGAAAAAAGCCCCTGGCCATGACTTAATCACACCGAAAATGATCCAAGAACTCCCTATCATTGCCATACAATACATCTGCAAATTGTTCAACGCTATAATAAGAATTGGCTACTTCCCAAGAACATGGAAAAGGTCCACTATTATCATGATTCCTAAAGTGGGAAAGGACAAAACCCAGCCATCATCCTATAGGCCAATTAGTTTGCTGCAATGTCTTTCGAAGCTTTTTGAAAGGGTTCTGCAGATCCGACTAAACTCATTTCTGGCATCGGAGAAAACAATCCCTTCACACCAGTTCGGCTTCCGCGAAAAAACATGGTACAATTGAACAATTCAATCGCATAACATCCGAAATACGAACAGCATTCGAACTAAAAGAATACTGTGCGGCTGTCTTTCTCGACGTTACCCAGGCTTTCGATAGAGTTTGGCTGGAGGGTCTGATGTTCAAAATCCGGAAAAAACTCCCACAGTACACCCACAAACTCATGGAATTTTACCTTTACAATAGGAAATTCGCTGTAAGATGTAATGGCTCCGTCTCGGCTGATTTTGAAATCAAAGCTGGTGTACCGCAAGGCAGTGGACTCGACCCATTGCTCTACCTACTGTACACTGCAGACTTACTAACGAGTTTAGGTCTTACAAAGTTCTTTTTTGCCGATGACACGGCAATCCTCAGCAGATCCAAATGCCCAATACAACCCTCTGCAATATTAGAGGAACACCTCAAGGTGGTAGAGGAATGGCTAGCAACCTGGCGTATCCGGGTCAACGAGCAGAAATGCGAACAAG
The DNA here is from genome assembly GCF_018151085.1 of Drosophila tropicalis. Classification (NCBI taxonomy): domain Eukaryota; kingdom Metazoa; phylum Arthropoda; class Insecta; order Diptera; family Drosophilidae; genus Drosophila; species Drosophila tropicalis. The sequence goes on along the minus strand of NW_027172909.1, from coordinate 53,615 downwards.
TCACATTTACGCTTAATAGAAGAAACTGTCCAACTCTAATGCTAAACAACGTACCAGTTCCTCAAGCCGTGGATGTCACTTACCTTGGCATCCACATAGACAGAAGACTAACTTGGCGCAAGCACATCGAAGCAAAAAAGTCACAGCTTAAACTGAAAGCGAGTAGCCTACATTGGATCATCAATGCTCGGTCCCTTCTACGTCTGGAGTATAAAGTCCTCCTATACAACTCCGTACTGAAACCCATCTGGACTTACGGAGCCGTACTATGGGGAAATGCAAGTACCAGCAATGTCGATATTATACAAAGAGCGCAGTCGAAGATTTTAAGATCAATCACGGGGGCCCCGTGGTATATACGGAACGACAACATTCAAAATGATCAAAATATACCTAGCGTAAAATCTGAAATAGGTAGTCAACAACTAAAGTATTCTGCGAAACTGGATGCACACCCAAATGTTCTTGCCAATTCCCTTACGCGAACTAATAATAGAACTCGTCTTAAAAGAAATGACAGACCAACCCAATAACAAGTGTGTTTGGGCTGCAACTGAAGCAAGACTCTCCTTGCTAAAAAGAGAGAACTACCGAAGAGAGAGAGAGAGAGACCAAGAACACAACAAGTTACTTTGAAGAGACAAACTTGGAGATCCGTTACTTCAATTCTTTTCTTTCTTGTTTCTTCTATGGAAATTTCCAGAACTTTGAATTTTGTAAAAAGACAGCGTGGTGTGCTTTTTACTTTTGAAATTACTATCGTTCGATGCGGTTGTACGTTCTGTGCCCGACGACAATTGTACTATATTTTAAGTTAAGAAAATAAAGCATCTGAATTGAAGTCATCCTGGTCATCTCATTCCTTCCAAATCGCAAGTGCGTCGAAGCCGCCTCGGTGGAAATCATCCGAAGGCCGCATCATATAAAGCGAGCAGTTTGGGGCTCCGCAAGGGCGCAGCCTTTAGCCAACATATTTTTGGTGTCGAAACCCGGGAGGAATGATCTTGGCGATTGGATTTGGACTGTGATTGAAAGTGGATAGACCGATTCGGGTGAGTACAATTTAACGTTGATGTGTCTGGGTAGGTGTTCATTATGGCTGAAAAACTGTTACCGTTGACTACGGAGCAAATCACATTGCTCACTTCGCTGGAGAAGTCATTGGCGCGGTATAAATCGGAGGAGTCGGGACATACCGAGAGTCATCTGGAAGCCAGATTGGACTTGATGGCCCACCTTCAAGCAGATTTTCAGCGCAATCATCACCAACTGGTGCAAGAACGAGATAATGAGGAGATAAAGGGCAGATATTTTGACAAAGACATCAGAGACCGTTTCGAAGAAACCTACATAATGGGAGTAGCTGAAACTCCCAACAGTTAAACTGCTTACTTTTAGCGGGAAATTTATTGAATGGACGGCGTTTAAGGAGGTGTTTCTAACGAGAGTACACCACTGTGACAAGCTGATGGACTTACATGATTTTCATTATTTGAAGGATTTGGAGAATGCTGATGAATTTGTATGTAACAAGCGAGTGTTATTTTTGCATTGCATGGATGTGTTCGATCAGCAATTACCAATAAAATATGGAGATGCGGAAAGTTTGAGAAGATTTGTGCAAACTTCCCGCTCATGTGTGAATTCATTGGAGAAGACTGGTGTGAATGTGCGACAACAGTCTGAAATATTAGTGTACTACATGATGAAGAGATTACCGAATCAACTAAGAGTGGATTGGGAGCGGTCAATATCTTCAACGCAGAATCTGGCGAGCTTTGAGGAGCTCAGTCAGTATCTTGAAACACAGTACAGAACAATGATTACGGCGTCAGCAGGTAATATCGAGGGAACTCTATCACGGAGTAGACATCGGAATGCAAGGTCAGGTGTAAATGGGTTACGAGTTAACCAGAACTACACAAAGTCTTCATTTGTTACTCGAGAGACAGACCTATGCATTGTGTGTCAAGGGGATGCACACCTTATCGGAGTATGTAGGCTATTCCAGGAGATGAGTCCATCAGAACGAAAGGCATGTGTAGTGAGGCATCGACTGTGTTTTAGATGCCTTAGACCAAATTACAGAATGGATGCATGTGACAGTGGGGTAAATTGTGAAAAATGTCAAGGACGGCATCATACACTACTCCATGTAGACAAGTCAGGATGCGAGAGGTCGCTTGCACACTAATGAAGGGAGTTATCCCAACAGCATCTGCGAATGCTTTAATTGGAAAGAGTACAACAGAAATTGCGGTAAGGCATTAGGACGTGGTTTTATTACCAACATCAATGGTGTGGGTAGAGTCGATAGACGGCTATTCCTTACAGTTTAGAGCGTTTTTGGATCAAGGTTCACAAGTTTCGTTCAATTCAGACAATGCAGCTTAGCAGCTACGTTTACGGCGCAAACAGGCTCGCATCACGATTACTGGATTAGCAGATACAAAAATTACAGATGCGGCAGCAGAGGTGAAGCTAGTCATAAGATCATTCTCTGGACAGACGGTTGCGTACCGATGCGAGTTTGAAGAACACTTATGTTGGCACGATAAATGAGTATCTGGAGCTGGGTCAAATGGAACGTGTAACGTCACGGGCTAGCAAGACGGGCAATCCTGCATTGGGGGGGAATCGATCATTGTTACCTACCGCATCACCCAGTCATAAAGGAATCGTCATCAACTACGAAGGTACGAGTTGTCTTCGATGGATCGAGCAAGACGAGTAATGGTAAATCACTTAATGAGATTCTAGCAATAGATCCAAAATTGCACGTACATTTTCAAGGAATCATGCTCAATTGGCGAGGGCTAAAATGGGTATTTATGGCGGATGTTGAAAAAATGTACAGATGTATTAATATTCCAAACGACGACGCGCAGTACCAACGTGTTCTATGGATTCCGGACACTAGTGATTATGTGGCAGAATATGCCTGCACAACGTTGATGTTTGGAACGAGCTCCGCAACTTATTTAGCCATGAGAGTTATGAAACAATTAGCTATGGATGAATGCGAGAAGTATCCACTGGCGGTGGATGTTATAAATCATCAAATGTATGTAGTTGACATTGGTCCTTCGAGCCGGATATCCTTCCGCTATTCCAGCTTGCATCGGCGGAATTCCTGATAAGTACAACATTTCTTATTAAAAATCTCATTCACATTATATTCCATTACCAACTTATAAAAGTGTGAGGTTTCCCGCTCTTCCATAGCGACCTACACACTTTTGTATACTTGTATGTACATACCTGACCTGTTCCAAGGGTTACATGGTATTTCCCGATCATTTTTGTGTTTATGAAGTGCATTTTTTTTTTCCATTCTTCGAAATTCGGATTGTCCAAAAGTCCAATTGCATAGCAATACATACATATGTATGTATATAGACACATATATATTCCTACATGTAAAAACAGCTGTTTTCTAACCTGCAAGTAGAGGTGCTTAATAATCGAGAATTTATAAAGTACCACTTACCTTTACTTAAAGTGTACAGCACACTCCACGGGCTGATCATTAGTCCATCGGCATAAATTATTTATGTCAAATAATTTTTACATCCATACATACATATGTATGTACATACATAGGTACATACACATGTAATACTTTTGCCGCGTTAAGCACACATTAACACACATATGTACATATGTCCACATACAATTTGAATTCACCCACACAAAATTAATTGCAGCCACTCCGATTGGCTTTCCGCAATTTAATAATTCGAAACCTACATAATTAAAGTAGGAAATCGTGATCCTCGTTAAACAATTTACAATTAATTAAACTCACAAAACATAAACAACGGCAGAACAGCTGACTCTCGATCAGTGCTGACACTCAAGTCTCATCAGTGCTGACACTTGAGCCAAGCCGTGACTCGGTCACGACATCCATTTTTTCCTTCGTGATTTTCTTATTGTGCAAACATATTTCAATCGACTGATTGAATTTAATTCGCAAAATATTTTCTAAAGAAAAATAAGTACAACTTTATTTATATGAAATTAATATTTTGGCTTGTCTTGGTGCATTTTGATCTTTTCCTCAGGGATCCATGAAATTGATCTTGTCCGTTTAATGAAAACTAATTCCGAGTTTTTTTTTTCCTTATTGAAAAGTTTTCGGCACTCCCAATCCTACTGGTCTCAATTTTTCCATACTTTTAAATACTCTTATAAATTTAAACATTTTTCCACATTGTATAAATTTTAATATCCAAGTAATTATATATCCTTATAATTATTCACACAACTGCGAGGAAAATTATAAATCCTTCTAATTTTATTTATGCTATCTATGCTTATTCATTGTGTTCATTAGAAAGAGGAGTCATTTCTTTTTCTCACTCCTCCTCTATACTTAAATTATACAGTCCAATTACGGCTTCGTTTCGATCTCCTCGCTTGAGAGCTCTAATTCCACGAAGTTATTTGTTTCCATTCGATTCGTAATAGCTCAGAGAACACTCTACGATGTCTCTTTCCGACTTTGTTGCCGTGTGCGAGGCATTAACGGCGTTCGAGACTCGCGAGTCCCAGGCTTTAGCTGACGATGTGCCACTCGTCTCCGTTAAAATACACTTAGACCAGCTTAAGTCACTTTGGACAAAAGTCGAGGCAGAGTTTTCACGATGCTATAAAGCCTTGACGGCTCAAAAGAACGAAGATAGTCCGAAGCACATAGCTACAATTAAAGCTAAACATGAATATTGTTATATGGTATATGTGCGAGGCGGGACTTTGTTTGGAGAGCGAATCGAGCAGTTGTCCGCGAAAATGGCTTCCCCACCAGTCACGCTCTCCGTCGATTCCACCCACCAAAGCCACACAGTTCCCCCGTGCGATGTCGAAATCTTCAACGGAGACAGCCTGGCTTGGCCTACATTCCGTGATTTGTTTACCGCGATTTTTATCCATAATCCAAGCCTAACACAAGTGGAGAAACTTTACCACTTAAGTTGCAAAACTCGCGGTGAAGCCAGAGCCATTGTTTCTAGGTCACCCTTGACCAATGAAGGGTTCCAGTCCGCGTGGGATAACCTCACTGCGCGATACGAAAATAATCGATTATTGATTATGAGCCAAGCCAAGCAGCTTCTACAGATCCCAGCTGTAACACAAGAGTCTGGCAAAGCGTTGAGAGAACTGCAGACGTCAATTCAAGGTTGCTTAACCGGTCTTGAGCTTTCCGGGGCTTGTACAGACAATTGGGATATCCTTCTCATAGCAATCTGTACGAGCAAAATGCCCAAATCCACCCTTCTGTTGTGGGAACAGTCCGTTCCAAATAAGACCGCCGTCTCATCCTGGGACGACCTGAATCGATTCCTAACTGATCGCCACCGTGTACTAGAGGCCACAGATGCCCTTCAACCAAACTCTAGCGGTCAGACCTTTCCATCCGTAAGCCTAAAACCTACGGCACGAGCTCAGGCCTTTTCCGCTCAAGTGCAAGAGAGCTCAGCACCTGATGCTTGTATAATTCCGAATCCTGCGCCCTCCGATTCTTCCAGCAGCCCTCCTGTAAACGTGGGAAGTTACTTCGCCTCCACTCGCAACACTGGCCTCCTGGGTACTGCAAGGGTAACTATTCATCATCGTGGCAAGCAGTTTCAAATCCGCGCTTTGATTGATATGGGATCCGAAGCGTCCTTTATTTCCCAAAGAATGTTTGAATTGATTAATCCTCCAAGCTGCAAAGTATCAACTAGCATTCGCGGTATTGGGCAATGCGATGCTGGTAGCGGCGACAAAGTGTGCCGCCTACAGATTTCTCCTCCTGACGAACCGCTGCGACAGTTCCAAGCAGTCGCCGTGGTGCTGCCTAGTGTAGCTGAAGCACTTCCGTCCCGCGCCGTCCCGAATAAGGTGAAGCAGGATTCGCTTGACCTTCCGCTCGCTGATCCGCTATTTCACCAAAGAGCTCCTGTGGATTTGGTGCTGGGAGCCGAGCTCCTTCCCACTATCCTTGGGGAACGAATCATCAAGAATGTTGGTGATTCTTTCGTGGGGATCGAGACGATGTTCGGATGGGTTCTCTGTGGATCCGTTACTGGAAAATCCAGACGGTCTCGGTCCACCTCCTCCAGCAGCCTGAAAATGTCTCTAAGGACAGCAGCACCATCCGATTTAGAACGCAGTTCCAATTGCTTCAGGTGCCGCGTTTGTCAAGGGGTACACGCGCTCCGTCAGTGCCGACAGTTTCGAGGACTACGAGCTGACGACAGGCTACGGGTAGTCTTAAGCAACGGATACTGCCCGAACTGTTTGGCTCATGAGCATTCCAATGCTTCCTGCAGGAGCACAGCAGGATGCCATCGATGTGGCAAGCAACACCACACGCTCTTGCACATCGACAGCTCTGTCGCGTACATCCAACCCAAGGAGCAAAGACCCGAAAAGCACCCGCCTTTCATTCGGGCTTCTATCCAAAGGTCTTCAGCCATCGTGCCGCCTACTCCATCTGCATCCAAAGTTCCCCCTCCATCTCCACCCGTGTCTTGGCGATCCAGAACGCTGCCATCCCCCATCCTTAGACATGTCCAGCGAGGCAATTGCAACTTGTTGCAAGGGGGGCGGTATGTTCACGCCACCGGGTGAACAGCAGAGAGTGAGGGGTAGGGTTTTTCCCAAAACCGAATTCGGTCATACTGAGGAGGGTGACGAAGGGTTCTCCTGTAAATCGCCATAGTGAGTCTGAATCGAGCTTTTCACCCGAACACCCGTTCTTTTGCCTTTACGATTTGTCAATTTTTTCAACCCGAACCATTTTCGTGTGTGTCGGGCTCTCTGTGAATATTTAATAAAGCATAAGTTTATTGAACCGAAGTTATCGCGCGTCTTTAATTCACCACTCGCTCACCATATCCAGAAGAAATTGGCACCTGCCAACTACTTGTATTTATTTGGATCCTTCCGCCCCTCCACGAGCATTGGTGGCGACAGTATTGCAGAAAAGGAGAATGTCAAGAACCAAGTGATTGGAATGCTTCGTAGTGGTACATTCGAACTACGGAAGTGGGCGAGTCATTGCCTAAAGCTATTAGAGAACATACCAGTTGAGCATCGAGAGCATCGAGCATCGAGGAATGTAATGATACTATTCGCACTTTAGGTCTTTACTGGAGTCCCAAATAAGACGAGTTCCGTTTTGCTTTGCATGTCGTTCCGCCAATAAGCTCACCTACAAAGAGGACAATACTATCAGCAATTGCAAGACTGTTTGATCCCAAGGGATGGCTTAGTCCGTCACTGCCAAAATTCTCATGCAGCAACTGCACACTACCGGACACTATTAAGAGAGAATGGGAGAAATTCGTGAAAGAGTTACCAAACATAGTAACTATACGAATACCAAGGCATGTTACATTAGGGCTACCGGGTGGTGTGGCTGAATTGCACCTGTTTTGCCTCGTCACGAGCATATAGAGCTGCGGCCTTCTTGCGCTTCCCAATTGGAGAGGATAAGTATCACACAGAGTTGCTATTGTCAAAGGGGAGAGTATCGCCAACTAAACAAAAACTAACCATACCTAGGGCAGTGTTATGTGCTGCGCTTGAAGCAGCCAAAATGTATAAGTATCTAAAGGAGAATCTAAGAATTAACATTAATTATTCGAACACTGTTTTTTTTGTCAGATTCTATGATAACCATCAGTTGGATCCGGGGTGGAGCTGCCAACTGGAAAGTATTTGTGTCCAATCGAATAAACAAAATCCTGGAAATCTCAGACGAAAGGCAATGGAGACACGTCGCCTCCAAAGATAACCCTGCAGATTATCTAAGCCGTGGCATGAGTGCAACCAAGATGGCATCGTGTGAATTATTTTGGCATGGGCCCTCAAAGGTTACAAGGATCGGACATCGAATGGCCTTGTAATGCTATTGATCAGGATTCGCTGTCGGTTGTTGACACTGAAGTCAAAAAGGGTGACCTGCCATAAGATATCATTGGAAGAAATGCCAGCATTGTAGCATTTATCAGAAAGTATTCATCGTACACACGACTCGTCTGGATTATGTCATGTTGGTATATAATTGTCGTACATCTGTGGCAGAACGAAGAGGATTAGGACTCTCAATTGTGGAATTAGAAGAGGGCCTACGTGAATTGATTAGGATGGTGCAGAAGGATTGTTTTGACTCTGAATGGAAGGCGTTATCGGAAGGAAGGGTAATAGCAAAGGACAGCATACTACTGTCTCTTAATCCGTATTTTGATTCGAACGAACGTGTTTTACGTCTCGGAGGCAGGCTCCGAGATTCCCTGTTACCCATAAATGAAAAATATCCTTATATATTACCGTATAAACATCCTTTCACAGATCTGGTCATATCTTACAGTCATATTTGCACCTTGCATGGTGGAACGTCATTAACGCTGAATTTTATAAGGAAGAAATTATGGATTGTTAATTGTCGCAAAACAGTTTGGTTTGGAATTCATAAATGTATCACATGTTTTAAGATGAAGCCTCAATTTGCAGGTCAGAAAATGGGAATGTTACCAGCAGTACGGGTACGTCCTTCTAGAGCATTCTCATCCGTTGGAGTGGACTACGCTGGACCCGTAAATATTTCGCCCTGCAAAGGAAGAGCACGTGTATCCCAGAAGGGATATATTACTGTGTTCGTATGTCTAGTGACGAAGGCCATTCATTTGGAACCAGTTGGAGATCTGACCTCAGATACGTTTATAGGAGCATTTAACCGTTTCATTGGCAGACGTGGCCTATGCACAGACGTTTATAGTGACTGCGGTACTAATTTCATTGGAGCCAACAAAAAATTGCAAGTGGACAAAGTGGCATATTGTTCGTACATTACGAAACATATTGCGCCAACATTATTGAGAAAGGGAATCACCTGGCATTTCCACCCACCATCAGCGCCACACTTTGGTGGATTGTGGGAGGCTGGAGTGAAGTCCATGAAGTATCATCTGAAGAGAACTCTCGGAGAACAAGTTTTAACATTTGAGGAAATGGCATGTGTGTTGGCACAGATTGAGTCTTCTTTAAATTCAATACCGTTATGTCCCCTATCAAATGATCCTGACGATTTAATGGAATTAACACCCGGTCACTTTCTGATCGGTGAAGCGCCTTTAGCACCTCCTGCTCCGGAATTGGCTAAAGTTACTCTGATTGATCGATGGAAGAATTGTCAATATTATGCACAACAGTTTTGGAGAAGATAGAATTCGGAATATTTATCACGATTACAAAGGAGACCAAAATAGCTACAGACTGAGGAAAATCTAACAGTTGAATGCATAGTGCTCATCAGGGACGAGCGATTCCCCTCTCATCAATGTCCTTTAGGTCGGGTTATGGAGACAAATGCAGCACCCGATGGACTAGTAAGAGTGGTGACTTTGAAGACAGTCAAGGGACTCATGAAACGACCGGTAGCCAAACTATGTCCATTGCCTATTCAGGAGAATTGGATAGAGAAAGACACCAATCCTACACCTAAGCGTTAAATTGTTACTTTCTCGTTTCAGTTTTCTTTCCGCAGGAGTCTTCCGGACGTGAATTTGATAATGAAGATCTTCATTACCAAAGAGGGGAGAATGTTTGGGCTGCAACTGAAGCAAGACTCTCTTTGCTGAAAAGAGAGAACGACCGAAGAGAGAGAGAGAGAGATACCAAGAACCGAACAAGTTACTTTGAAGAGACATACTTGGAGACGTTACTTCAATTATTTCTTTCTTATTTCTTCTATGGAAATTTCCAGAACTTTGAATTTTGTAAAAAGACAGCGTGGTGTGCTTTTTACTTTTCAAATTACTATCGTTCGATGCGGTTGTACGTTCTGTGCCCGACGACAATTGTACTATATTTTAAGTTAAGAAAATAAAGCATCTGAATTGAAGTCATCCTGGTCATCTCATTCCTTCCAAATCGCAAGTGCCTCGAAGCCGCCTCAGTGGAAATCATCCGAAGGCCGCATCATATAAAGCGAGCAGTTTGGGGCTCCGCAAGGGCGCAGCCGTTAGCCAACAAAGTGATTAGAGCCGCCTGAAATATCCCCAGGATTTATCTTAAATACTAGACTAGGAAAAATTTATATATAAAGCGAGCAGTTTGGGGCTCCGCAAGGGCGCAGCCGTTAGCCAACAAAGTGATTAGAGCCGCCTGAAATATCCCCAGGATTTATCTTAAATACTAGACTAGGAAAAATTTAAGAGTAGAGTCAACAAATATATATTAAACGTTAAAAAAAAAAAAAAAAAAAAAAAGGACCTTCAGGCTTCACCAAGGTCTGTGTTTGTGCTACAGCACTAACAGTGGGATTCGTGACAAAAACAAGATCAAGGATTATTTTAGAAGAGCTAAGAAAAGAATTCAACTGATATAGCGGACAATCAAGTAGGCTATCAAGAAAAACATGTTGAGATGAGGGAATTAAGAACGATAGATTATCATCAACAAGCCAAGAAATATTAGGCGAGTTAAAATCACCTAAAACAATAAGAAAATCACGATCTTTAAGATGATTAAAAATAGTTCGCAAAGCATCACCATGGTGCATGTAGGTCATGATATCAGAGCTGGAGGAATATATGAACAAGAAATATATAAGCTAAAGTCTGAATATGTAACTTCCACGCAAATTATCTCAACACCTAAGGGCAGATCAATCGGCACAACACTTGAACACAGATTCGAGTTGACAGCAATGAGTACTCCACCGCCACGACGACCAACACGATCAAGCCTATAAGAAATAAAGTTTTTAGAAAGAATTTCATTATCCAAAACAGAGGAGTTAAGCCAAGTTTCAGAGAAAGCTAATATGTCAGCCGAAAAGGTTTGGATATCACAGAACAGGTTCGAGAGCTTGGTAAGAAGTCCTCTTACATTGTGATAATGAATGCAAGGACTAGACGTTTTTAGTTTTTTGAAGCAGAAGATAAATTACGCTTTTTGGGCGCAAACCTTTGCTGAGAAATACTCAATTGGTTCTATAATTTTAAAAGAGGACATTTTGCGAGGCCTAGAAAACTTAAACTTTTGAATTAAAACCTTAGCAGGGCATATATTACCAATGTAAGCTCCCACAGACGACTCATAAGTATCTGGAGCAAGCCTAGAGATAAATAATTGTTTGCGATGAGGCACTACAGTGAGTGGAGGCGGAGGAGCATTGGGATCCGCAAGTAATTGAGAGCCAGCATGATCCTGTAATTGATCAGAGTTCCCGTGAGGGATAGATTAAGGTACACCAGGGCTTGTAATGGGTACTTCAATCTGAAAAGAGGAGCATAAAGAGGGACAAGAAGATTGTGTAGGCGAAAGTAAAATGGGAGACAAAGTAATAGAGAGAGCTGGCGACTGCTTACGAGGAAACTCAAGGGTACATTTCTTGGGCAATTTTTTTAGAAGGTGGAACAAACTTGGATTGCGACAATAAATGTACGCTAAAGTCACACTCGTTAGACAGCTGTTTGGACAGTTTGTTTAAAGAAAAAACCTTCAACGAAGATAGAAAAATTTAAATACAATAATTACAAATAAAACAAAGAGACAGCTAGAGTGCACAGCACAACAGAGATTGTAAGAACAGTTATAAGACGATCTTTGAGAAGCGGCCTTACATAAGAGATTACGCGCGAGAGAAGCTGAGCACAAGCACAAAGCAGAGAGAACAACAAAGCCACTATCACTGATGGTATGATGGGGGCGATGAGGGGAGCAACTGCAAAAGCAATGACGAGAGAGAAAAATAAAACAAAATTAATTGCACCAAACACCAATCACTAAAAAAAAAAACTGTTTAATTTGGCGAATTATGGAAATAAAACACAAGGGTGTCAAACAAACAACATCAGCGAAAGTCTAAACAAACTAAGCACAAAAAATTGAGAAAAAACAATAAATATTAATAAAAACTCAGGAGCTATGCAAAAAGACGACCGTCACGTCATAGAGCAGAAGCTTTACTTTTTTAATACGTATTCTAGGATGCTTTTTTCTTAAAACTTGTAAGAAATGTGCAACATGTACAATAAAACCAGAGGGCCGGGGCTAACTTCGACCGCGTCAAAGTTTGTATACCCTTGCAACTTTGTTGGTAACTCTTTCCTTACCTATTAACCATCAATGTGGAAGAACGTTTTATCTAAAAAGGCTTATGTTTGCGAAAGAATGGCCTACAATCATAGGAAATAACGAAGATATTGATCAAAATCACTGTTTTCCACCGATCGTTCCTATGGGAGCTATATGATATAGTCACCCGATCTTTATCAAATTCGACACAGTCATTAACAGATATATTAAATTAAGAAATGTTTAATTTGAAAACAATCACGTTAAAAGTAACGAATTATTTACAAAAGTCACTGTTTCCCCCGATTGTTCCTATGGGAGCTATATGATATAGTCACCCGATCTTGATCAAACTTGGCACAGTCATTAACAGATATACTAAACTAACAAATGTTTAATTTGAAAGCAATCGCGGTAAAAGTAACGAAGTTATTTACAAAAGTCACTGTTTTCGACCGATCGTTCCTATGGGAGCTATATAATAAAGTCATCCGATCTTGATCAAATTTGGCACAGTCGTTAATAGGCATAATAAACTCTCTAATATTAAGTTTCACGATAATAACATAGAAAATAACAAAGTTATTGAGAAAAGTCACTGTTCGTGTTCGGGTTTGTATGGGAGCTATATGATATAGCGGTCCGATCCGGCTGAATCCGAGATATACAACCCCTGCAGTATATACAAGCCTACGTGCGAAATTTCAGCTCTGTAGCTCTTACGGTGTAGGAGGAGTTTGCGTTGATCCAGACGGACGGACGGACGGACGGACATGGCTAGTTGAACTCGTCTCGTCGTGCTGATCAAGAATATATATACTTTGTATGGTCGGAGATGCTTCGTTCTATGCGTTGCACACTTCTGACCAAAATTAATATACCCTTTTTGCAAGGGTATAAATATTTGAGGGAGTCGGACCCAGTATTTGAATAAATATATATAAAATATTGCTTTTAAAATTAATATTTAAACTATCCTAACATAAACATTTGTTTAATCTCTAAGAAATCGCTAATAAATGCTTCTTATTTATTCATCCTTACTATTCTATGTATTTATCTTTAATGCTCACTACACCATTTTCAATTTCAAATGTACTCAAATGTACTATGTTGTACCCGACTCTCAGCTTACCGACGTATTAGTCCAATAAGCGCAACACATGGATAAATTTAAAAAAAATTCGAATAACAGAGCTATGAGCTGCAATATAAAATAAAAAAATAAACAATATTTTTAAAAACATTTTTTTGTTATATATAATTTTACTTACAGTCAGTCCTAAACAAATATTATCAAAGGCAAATGGGGGTAGAATGTCTCGGGTCTAAACGGCAGGTCAAGTCGGTGACATCCTTGTAGACGTCTGGAAAGATACCGAGTCCGATATCCCCGGATATCGTACTTAAGTAACGGAAAGTTAAGGTCTCTGTGGATGACTGAGTTACGCACGTATGGAGGCTATTCAACAATTGTGAGTAAAAGCTTGTTAAGATATCGTTGCACAATTTCAATGTTTGATTAAGACGTTGTGGACCAGAGTTATATGACATAAAACCATATAGGCTTCAGAATGGCCTTGTAGAGCAGAGAGGAGACGATGCCAATATTGCCAATGGAGGTGGCAATGCGCAGTAGTTGCGCCCATAGGCCAAAAACGAAAATTCTCTAAAAGGTCCAGTTTTCATTTACCCAAATCGGATTTTACTGGAAATTTGACGGTACTTACAAAAACACCATTGAAATCATAAACATGTTGTAATAGTGCAGTTGGAATAAATTTGATACATATATCTATATATATTATAGCCAGTAAAACACGTCTCACTTTGGTGATATCTTCCTCAAAACTGTTCCGCTCTAATTATTTTATTTGATTCTCTCTGTTCTTTTTGTGATAAGTGAGACAGCACATTTCTCGCACTGTACCACTGCATAACGATTGTAAGAGTAAAATGTTATGGGCCAAATAATTGATAAACAACACTACAGCTGTTATCGATGGTGCTTGCTCGTTAGCTAGAAAATTAGCTGGGAATTTGGCGGGAAAAAACCAAGGGAACCGAGCTAGTTCTGGGAGCGGTTCCGGTTCCGGGAACGAAATTTGAATTTTTAGGAATCTTAGAGAGTGGAGGAGTTGAGTCTTTTTTGGAAAAAAAGAGGAAGAGGACGAAGAAAAAAAAGGGAGTCAAGTTCTAGAAGGCACGTGGAGTTGTTAAGTTGGAGAAGAAAAAAAACTGAAAAGTGCGTGTGCCTAGAAGGAGCATCTCACCCATCCTTGAAGACCAAGAATTGCATGCGAGACGCAGGACGGACACACACAGGAGCCTTCGGACAGCCAATTCGACGGGATCCAATCGGCCACCCAGATCCGGGTGCTCCAGGTTTTTTTTTTCATTTAACCTCAACATTAGGCTGTTAGAATAAGTAATTGTATTTTGTTTATTTCTATTATTTATTTAATTTATATTTGTATACGTCCCAGTGGTACCCTGGTTAGGCTCAGTTATTATTGTAAAAAAAAAGTGAATTGTTTATTATAATATATGTGTGATAAAAAAGGAGAAATGTCTGAGTAGAGTCTTGTCTATGTGGGGGTGAGATGACGACGGGCTAGTCCACAGAACATGGGGGGTGGGTAGATCCTAATTAATATATCAGCTAATTGTTAATTCCATAGTCCATCTTCCCGTCCGAGTGTAACGTTTTTTGTATAATTTTGTAATCCATCGAGGTCGAATCCATTCCTGAGCCATGCGAGTTAGCCGGTGATCGATGATGAATTGCAGAAGAAAAATAATCGGATCATAACAAATGGCGCCCAATTAAAAAAAATAAAAATTTAAAACAAAGAAACAAACGGAAGAGTATAACAAATTAAATGTCCCAAGTACTGCTTGCATTAAGAAGGCATAACTTAGTCTGATTCTGAAAAAGAAAGATGAGAAACAGATCCTTTTTAATATTGAAGTAGCACGATATAAGATTAGATACTTATCTAAGACCAGAATCAGCATAGAAGCAATTCAGCCGTGAACCGTGGAGATTTCAAAGAAGAGATCACATATATGTCCGACCTGAAATGAATTATTGAAATGGTAAAGGTCAATAGTACGGAATGATGGGTACAGAGGAAATTAAAATCAAAGAAATAGGATCAAGTTCAGGGGATTAAAGTTCTGGAATCATCTCACCTCCATTAACAAAGAATAAATAAAAAGAAAAAGAAAAAAAAAGAAACAATCAAAGCGTAGAACAAATAGAAAGGAATATCAGTAGAAGAAAGAGATAGGATATCAAAAATCAGAAAATTTAGAAGAAGCTCAGAATACTTAAAGAATAGAGGAACAGAGGTAATGGGTCCGCCAATAACTCGATCCCAATCAGAAAACCGTGCAGACTCACGAATTTCAAACGTTTCACCGCCGACAGACTTCAACATGTCAACAGACCGAAAGATGAACGAAGAGGATGGTGCCGTAGGGGGCAGCGGGGCAATCCCAAAACATAATATGGGAACAAGAATGATTCACCAGGCACCAGAAGGTGGATCATATATGGGACCGCAAAACCCACGGCCAGCCCTACCCACGGAAATCACATCGGCTATAAATCTAGCTGTAGCACAGGCGCAAGAGACGTACCGAGTGACAATGTCAGCAGAGAACTCTCAGTTGCAAGCACAAATTCGCCAAGAGATGCTAGATTTTATGAAGCAAATTCGGGAGGCGGTTCAAGGAGCGGCTCAGCAATCCACCACGATGAGATCCACCAATGTCCAAGGAGAGAGGGCTTCAATCCATCCTACAGAAGCCATAGACCATCGAGTATTGGAGCGACAGCAACGTGAGAATCTGGAAAGTCGTCCACCACAACGATCTTCCTGGCATTGGCCTGAAGATACGAGGCAACAATCTGGAGTGCCAATAACAACGGAACAGCGTCCCGAAATGGTACATCCGAGAAGATGGGTTCTGGTTTTTGATGGAGGATCAAAAGGAATGCCAGTAAATGAATTTATATTTCGTCTGGAGCACTTACAGACGGCGTACCAAGTAAGTTGGAGCGAAGTACTGCGAGATTTCCACTGCTTGGTAGAAGGGCAGGCCAAGGACTGGTACTGGATGCACGTACGCTCAGCAGGACCAGCAGATTGGCCAAATATGAAGCACGCACTGCAGCAGAGATTCCAGACGCAACGATCAAACTTTGAGCGGGAACGTGAGTTGCTAGAGCGGCGACAAAGGACAGGAGAAAGCGTGGATGAATACCTCCAAGCGATGTTTAGCCTCCGATCACGCTTAGAAAGCAACTTCTCGGACCATGACCTGATCAGAGTAATTAAGGTTAATATCAAAGACAGTATATCGAAAATTATTTATCCAATATGGATAACAAACCTGGAGAAGTTGCGAGAGGAATGCCATGAGGCGGAGAGACTCTTGGCAACTAGATGATATCGTGTATCGGGAGGAGCGGAGCCGCATAGAGTGCAGAGGGATCGGCATCAACTACACGAAGCGGTTTTGGCTGAGCCCGAAGGTCATGAAGTGGAGTTTGTTGAAGCGGTGTATAAGCCACGCGAAGGCAGCAAGGATCGGCCAGAACTCGCTTGTTGGAACTGTGCGGAGAAGGGCCATACATTTTGGGAGTGCGAGAGTGTAGTTCGCAAGACATTCTGCTACAAATGCGGACTACCAGGAGTAGTGTTACCCAAATGCCCCAAATGCCAGGCGGGAACCGCGATGCGGAGCAAAACGAAGGAGGAGTTGCGCTCAATGCCGCGGAAGAACGAGTGAAAACCTCCAAAAATTGCATGTTAGAAATAGATATTGTTAATAGATTAAGGCCAATATATAATAAATTAGAATATAAACAATCTAACCTACCCATATCAGCATATTCTCACCAGCAATTTAGTGAAAAACGGAACCCATTGGGATTGGTAGAAGGAACCAATAGGAAAAAGGCCATATCTAACCGAGTCAAGCGTGTGAGAGAGCGGTACAGACAACGAAGAACGAAACGCCAAGAGGTTTCAAAAGTTTCACGTAGAAGGTCTGCTAGACACGGTAAGTTTCCTGGGCGACGGAAAGATCTGGAGATCTGGCGAATAAACTGGAATTAAAAAGAAAAACATATTACTCGAAAGTTCAAAAGGCAGGAGGATTGAATCATGCTATAACGGGAAAGGTGGATGTGCATATGACGTATCGAGGTAGAACACAAGAAATGACGCTGTACATGTGCCCGTCACTGCGTCAAAGGTTATACTTAGGCATAGATTTCTGGCGCAAATTCGAGCTCGCACCTGATCTCTTGGGAGTAGAGGAGTTGTCCGGCCGGCTGGTATCGTCGATTCGTCCAAGGCTTTGCAGAAAAAGCAGCACCGTTGACCGATTGCCTGAAATCAAAAGGAAAATTCAAGTTAACAAAGGAGGCTACCGAGTCATTTAATTTACTTTAACAAGCCCTAACCAACGCTCCAGTATTAGTACTGGATTTTAGCCGCAGATTCTTCATTCAGTGTGATGCGAGCCATGTAGGATTGGGAGCGGCCCTGTTCCAGCAGGATGACGAAGGAAACGAGAGGCCTATCTCATTCTTTTCACAGAAGCTACGAAGAGCCCAGTTAAATTATACGGTAACGGAGAAGGAATGTTTAGCAGCAGTCAAGGCGATAGAGAGGTTCCGTCCATATGTAGAGCTTATGCCGTTTACCGTCATCACAGATCATTCGAGTCTCCAGTGGTTGATGACGCTGAAAGATTTAAATGGGAGATTAGCTCGCTGGTCATTGGCATTGCAGTCATACGATTTCGTGATAGAGCATAAGAAAGCAAAGGACAACGTGGTGGCAGATATGTTGTCGCGGACCGCGGTAATCGAGGAATTGAATTTTTTTGATTTTGAGACTACCGAATTTGAAAGCGAGGAGTACCGGCAACGATACAAGTGCGTGCTGTCCAATCCAGATAAATTACCGGACCTACATGCAGAGGACGGATTGGTGCTGAAGAGGATGCGGATTACCGATAATGAAATCGGGGATGTGGCGTGGAAATTGTGGATACCAGAGGCATTAACCCATACACTCATACAGCAAGCGCATGATAGCGAAGAGGCGATGCACGGTGGAGTCGCACGAACGCTCGGCAGGCAGTTTTACTATTGGCCACGAATGGCCGTGCACGTCAAAAATTACATTGCTGCATGTGATACGTGTGAGGAGGCGAAACATACCACGCAGACGACCAGACCAACTATGGGAGCAGAGGTGTGCACGTCGCGGCCGATACAGAAGCTGTATCTGGACTTCCTGGGCAAATATCCACGATCCCGGAAAGGTAATGCCTATATTCTAATAGTGTTGGATCACTTTACTAAGTTTGTGTGGCTCAAAACAATGCCAAAAGCGACGTCCGCAGCGACAATAAAGTTCTTGAGGGAGGAACTCTTTAACACGTTTGGAGTACCGGAGATAGTACACACCGACAACGGGAAACAGTTTACCTCCAAGGAGTTCGAGGAAATGGTGTCCCGTTTCGGGATCACACATAAGCAGCCTATTCACCCCAGGCAAACGCGTCGGAGCGGGTGAATCAGTCTATTTTGGCGGCGATAAGAACACATGTTGGCGAGGATCACACGCCTTGAGATGTAAAGATACCAGAGATACAAGCGGCACTGAGAAGCGCGGTGCACTCAACGATTGGAACATGTCCGTATTATGCGATGTTTGGCCAACACATGTTTCGCAACGGGGGCGACTACCGATTGGCTCGGAAGCTGGATGCTGATGCGGCAGTGGAAATTAAGCAACTGCCCAGAGAAGACCAGTTGCAAATCCTCCAGGAAAATATCGTGGCCAGGGCCCATCAAGCCTTTGAAAAGTCGAAAAAATGGTATAATTTAAAAGCTAGGGAGATACAATACCGACCAGGACAGGAGGTGTGGAAGCGCAACTTCGTTTTTAGCGACTTCAGCCGAAATATAAATGCAAAATTCTGCAAAAGGTATTCTCAATGCAGGATAATGAGACCAGTGGGCAAAAACATGTATGGATTAGAGAACTTACATGGCATCCGATTGGGAGTTTTCCACGCCAAGGACTTGAAGCAGTAGATGCAGATGCCTGTAATGATTGTGGCGGAAAAATATGATCGGCTGACTGAGAGAAGTTATCTCAGGGTGTGGGCGAGGGCCTGCGTTGGGCGAGAATGATCCTCAGAACATAGACAAGGCCCACTTTTCACGCCTGTTTCCTGGTAAGACAGAAAACCGAAGTGTGCTGTTATGGGCCAAATAATTGATAAACAACAATACAGCTGTTATCGATGGTGCTTGCTCGTTAGCTAGAAAATTAGCTGGGAATTTGGCGGGAAAAAACCAAGGGAACCGAGCTAGTTCTGGGAGCGGTTCCGGTTCGGGGAACGAAATTTGAATTTTGAGGAATCTAAGAGAGTGGAGGAGTTGAGTCTTTTTTGGAAAAAAAGAGGAAGAGGACGAAGAAAAAAATGGGAGTCAAGTTCTAGAGGGCACGTGGAGTTGTTAAGTTGGAGAAGAAAAAAAACTGAAAAGTGCGTGTGCCTAGAAGGAGCATCTCACCCATCCTTGAAGACCAAGAATTGCATGCGAGACGCAGGACGGACACACACAGGAGCCTTCAGACAGCCAATTCGACGGGATCCAATCGGCCACCCAGATCCGGGTGCTCCAGGTTTTTTTTTTTCATTTAACCTCAACATTAGGCTGTTAGAATAAGTAATTGTATTTTGTTTATTTATATTATTTATTTAATTTATATTTGTATACGTCCCAGTGGTACCCTGGTTAGGATCAGTTATTATTGTAAAAAAAAAAAAAGTGAATTGTTTATTATAATATATGTGTGATAAAAAAAGGAGAAATGTCTGAGTAGAGTCTTGTCTATGTGGGGGTGAGATGACGACGGGCTAGTCCACAGAACATGGGGGGGTGGGTAGATCCTAATTAATATATCAGCTAATTGTTAATTCCATAGTCCATCTTCCCGTCCGAGTGTAACGTTTTTTGTATAATTTTGTAATCCATCGAGGTCGAATCCATTCCTGAGCCATGCGAGTTAGCCGGTGATCGATGATGAATTGCAGAAGAAAAATAATCGGATCATAACAAATGGCGCCCAATTAAAAAAAATAAAAATTTAAAACAAAGAAACAAACGGAAGAGTATAACAAATTAAATGTCCCAAGTACTGCTTGCATTAAGAAGGCATAACTTAGTCTGATTCTGAAAAAGAAAGATGAGAAACAGATCCTTTTTAATATTGAAGTAGCACGATATAAGATTAGATACTTATCTAAGACCAGAATCAGCATAGAAGCAATTCAGCCGTGAACCGTGGAGATTTCAAAGAAGAGATCACATATATGTCCGACCTGAAATGAATTATTGAAATGGTAAAGGTCAATAGTACGGAATGATGGGTACAGAGGAAATTAAAATCAAAGAAATAGGATCAAGTTCAGGGGATTAAAGTTCTGGAATCATCTCACCTCCATTAACAAAGAATAAATAAAAAGAAAAAGAAAAAAAAAGAAAACAATCAAAGCGTAGAACAAATAGAAAGGAATATCAGTAGAAGAAAGAGATAGGATATCAAAAATCAGAAAATTTAGAAGAAGCTCAGAATACTTAAAGAATAGAGGAACAGAGGTAATGGGTCCGCCAATAACTCGATCCCAATCAGAAAACCGTGCAGACTCACGAATTTCAAACGTTTCACCGCCGACAGACTTCAACATGTCAACAGACCGAAAAATGAACGAAGAGGATGGTGCCGTAGGGGGCAGCGGGGCAATCCCAAAACATAATATGGGAACAAGAATGATTCACCAGGCACCAGAAGGTGGATCATATATGGGACCGCAAAACCCACGGCCAGCCCTACCCACGGAAATCACATCGGCTATAAATCTAGCTGTAGCACAGGCGCAAGAGACGTACCGAGCGACAATGTCAGCAGAGAACTCTCAATTGCAAGCACAAATTCGCCAAGAGATGCTAGATTTTATGAAGCAGATTCGGGAGGCGGTTCAAGGAGCGGCTCAGCAATCCACCACGATGAGATCCACCAATGTCCAAGGAGAGAGGGCTTCAATCCATCCTACAGAAGCCATAGACCATCGAGTATTGGAGCGACAGCAACGTGAGAATCTGGAAAGTCGTCCACCACAACGATCTTCCTGGCATTGGCCTGAAGATACGAGGCAACAATCTGGAGTGCCAATAACAACGGAACAGCGTCCCGAAATGGTACATCCGAGAAGATGGGTTCTGGTTTTTGATGGAGGATCAAAAGGAATGCCAGTAAATGAATTTATATTTCGTCTGGAGCACTTACAGACGGCGTACCAAGTAAGTTGGGGCGAAGTACTGCGAGATTTCCACTGCTTGGTAGAAGGGCAGGCCAAGGACTGGTACTGGATGCACGTACGCTCAGCAGGACCAGCAGATTGGCCAAATATGAAGCACGCACTGCAGCAGAGATTCCAGACGCAACGATCAAACTTTGAGCGGGAACGTGAGTTGCTAGAGCGGCGACAAAGGACAGGAGAAAGCGTGGATGAATACCTCCAAGCGATGTTTAGCCTCCGATCACGCTTAGAAAGCAACTTCTCGGACCATGACCTGATCAGAGTAATTAAGGTTAATATCAAAGACAGTATATCGAAAATTATTTATCCAATATGGATAACAAACCTGGAGAAGTTGCGAGAGGAATGCCATGAGGCGGAGAGACTCTTGGCAACTAGATGATATCGTGTATCGGGAGGAGCGGAGCCGCATAGAGTGCAGAGGGATCGGCATCAACTACACGAAGCGGTTTTGGCTGAGCCCGAAGGTCATGAAGTGGAGTTTGTTGAAGCGGTGTATAAGCCACGCGAAGGCAGCAAGGATCGGCCAGAACTCGCTTGTTGGAACTGTGCGGAGAAGGGCCATACATTTTGGGAGTGCGAGAGTGTAGTTCGCAAGACATTCTGCTACAAATGCGGACTACCAGGAGTAGTGTTACCCAAATGCCCCAAATGCCAGGCGGGAACCGCGATGCGGAGCAAAACGAAGGAGGAGTTGCGCTCAATGCCGCGGAAGAACGAGTGAAAACCTCCAAAAATTGCATGTTAGAAATAGATATTGTTAATAGATTAAGGCCAATATATAATAAATTAGAATATAAACAATCTAACCTACCCATATCAGCATATTCTCACCAGCAATTTAGTGAAAAACGGAACCCATTGGGATTGGTAGAAGGAACCAATAGGAAAAAGGCCATATCTAACCGAGTCAAGCGTGTGAGAGAGCGGTACAGACAACGAAGAACGAAACGCCAAGAGGTTTGTTCGGCCTTAGAAGCAGTTTTAAGGCAAAAGGAGAATCGGGCATTCGCTACGGTAAAGATGCAAAAGTTTCACGTAGAAGGTCTGCTAGACACGGTAAGTTTCCTGGGCGACGGAAAGATCTGGAGATCTGGCGAATAAACTGGAATTAAAAAGAAAAACATATTACTCGAAAGTTCAAACGGCAGGAGGATTGAATCATGCTATAACGGGAAAGGTGGATGTGCATATGACGTATCGAGGTAGAATACAAGAAATGACGCTGTACCTGTGCCCGTCACTGCGTCAAAGGTTATACTTAGGCATAGATTTCTGGCGCAAATTCGAGCTCGCACCTGATCTCTTGGGAGTAGAGGAGTTGTCCATCGAGGATGAGGAGTTTAATTCCAAAAAGAAGCCGTTGGAACCACATGTCCTCAACGAGACGCAACAAGAGGTCCTGGCAGAAGTCTGTGAGAAGTTTCAGGCATATGAGAAATGTGGACTCGGACGTACCACATTAGAAGAGCACAAGATCCAACTGGTGCTGGATACAGTGCCAGTGAAAGAGAGATTCTATCCAGTATCACCACCAAAGCAGAAGTTGTTGTTCCAAGAGGTCGACGAAATGCTCGAATTGGGAGTGATCGAACTGAGCGAAAACCCGTGGAACAATAGGGTAACATTGGTGCAGAAACCTGGGAAAAATAGGCTTTGTTTAGATGCACGGAGATTGAATAAAGTAACAATCAAAGATGCTTACCCGTTGCAAAATATTGAGTCCATTCTGAGACGGGTCGAGGATACGATCTTCATTAGTAGTGTTGACCAAAGGCACGCGTTCTGGCAGGTAGAGTTGGAGAAGGAAAGTCGGAAATACACGGCGTTTACCATCCCGGGGCGCCCGCTGTATCAGTTCCGCAGAATGCCTTTCGGGCTTTGCAATGCGGCGCAGCGCTTATGCCGACTCATGGATAAGGTCATTCCCCAAGGCTTGAGAAGCCACGTATTCGTATATCTGGATGATCTTTTGATTATATACCGCACATTTGAAGAGCACATGGAGCATCTGAAGGCAGTAGCTGAATGTTTGAAGAAGGCCAATCTAACTATCGGATTAAAAAAATCAAAATTTTGCTTCAGATTCCTTAAATACCTGGGATTTGTGATCGGAGATGGAAAAGTAAAGACGGATCCCGATAAAGTGAAAGCGATCACGGAAATTCCATTGCCAAACACGGTGAGACAGCTCCGTAGCTTTCTAGGGACGGCCGGCTGGTATCGTCGATTCGTCCAAGGCTTTGCAGAAAAAGCAGCACCGTTGACCGATTGCCTGAAATCAAAAGGAAAATTCAAGTTAACAAAGGAGGCTACCGAGTCATTTAATTTACTTAAACAAGCCCTAACCAACGCTCCAGTATTAGTACATCCTGATTTTAGCCGCAGATTCTTCATTCAGTGTGATGCGAGCCATGTAGGATTGGGAGCGGCCCTGTTCCAGCAGGATGACGAAGGAAACGAGAGGCCTATCTCATTCTTTTCACAGAAGCTACGAAGAGCCCAGTTAAATTATACGGTAACGGAGAAGGAATGTTTAGCAGCAGTCAAGGCGATAGAGAGGTTCCGTCCATATGTAGAGCTTATGCCGTTTACCGTCATCACCGATCATTCGAGTCTCCAGTGGTTGATGACGCTGAAAGATTTAAATGGGAGATTAGCTCGCTGGTCATCGGCATTACAGTCATACGATTTCGTGATAGAGCATAAGAAAGGAAAGGACAACGTGGTGGCAGATATGTTGTCGCGGACCGCGGTAATCGAGGAATTGAATTTTTTTGATTTTGAGACTACCGAATTTGAAAGCGAGGAGTACCGGCAACGATACAAGTGCGTGCTGTCCAATCCAGATAAATTACCGGACCTACATGCAGAGGACGGATTGGTGCTGAAGAGGATGCGGATTACCGATAATGAAATCGGGGATGTGGCGTGGAAATTGTGGATACCAGAGGCATTAACCCATACACTCATACAGCAAGCGCATGATAGCGAAGAGGCGATGCACGGTGGAGTCGCACGAACGCTCGGCAGGCTTAAACAGTTTTGCTATTGGCCACGAATGGCCGTGCACGTCAAAAATTACATTGCTGCATGTGATACGTGTAAGGAGGCGAAACATACCACGCAGACGACCAGACCAACTATGGGAGCAGAGGTGTGCACGTCGCGGCCGATACAGAAGCTGTATCTGGACTTCCTGGGCAAATATCCACGATCCCGGAAAGGTAATGCCTATATTCTAATAGTGTTGGATCACTTTACTAAGTTTGTGTGGCTCAAAACAATGCCAAAAGCGACGTCCGCAGCGACAATAAAGTTCTTGAGGGAGGAACTCTTTAACACGTTTGGAGTACCGGAGATAGTACACACCGACAACGGGAAACAGTTTACCTCCAAGGAGTTCGAGGAAATGGTGTCCCGTTTCGGGATCACACATAAGCAGCCTATTCACCCCAGGCAAACGCGTCGGAGCGGGTGAATCAGTCTATTTTGGCGGCGATAAGAACACATGTTGGCGAGGATCACACGCCTTGAGATGTAAAGATACCAGAGATACAAGCGGCACTGAGAAGCGCGGTGCACTCAACGATTGGAACATGTCCGTATTATGCGATGTTTGGCCAACACATGTTTCGCAACAGGGGCGACTACCGATTGGCTCGGAAGCTGGATGCTGATGCGGCAGTGGAAATTAAGCAACTGCCCAGAGAAGACCAGTTGCAAATCCTCCAGGAAAATATCGTGGCCAGGGCCCATCAAGCCTTTGAAAAGTCGAAAAAATGGTATAATTTAAAAGCTAGGGAGATACAATACCGACCAGGACAGGAGGTGTGGAAGCGCAACTTCGTTTTTAGCGACTTCAGCCGAAATATAAATGCAAAATTCTGCAAAAGGTATTCTCGATGCAGGATAATGAGACCAGTGGGCAAAAACATGTATGGATTAGAGAACTTACATGGCATCCGATTGGGAGTTTTCCACGCCAAGGACTTGAAGCAGTAGATGCAGATGCCTGTAATGATTGTGGCGGAAAAATATGATCGGCTGACTGAGAGAAGTTATCTCAGGGTGTGGGCGAGGGCCTGCGTTGGGCGAGAATGATCCTCAGAACATAGACAAGGCCCACTTTTCACGCCTGTTTCCTGGTAAGACAGAAAACCGAAGTGTGCTGTTATGGGCCAAATAATTGATAAACAACAATACAGCTGTTATCGATGGTGCTTGCTCGTTAGCTAGAAAATTAGCTGGGAATTTGGCGGGAAAAAACCAAGGGAACCGAGCTAGTTCTGGGAGCGGTTCCGGTTCGGGGAACGAAATTTGAATTTTGAGGAATCTAAGAGAGTGGAGGGAGTTGAGTCTTTTTTGGAAAAAAAGAGG
The DNA here is from genome assembly GCF_018151085.1 of Drosophila tropicalis. NCBI lineage: Eukaryota > Metazoa > Arthropoda > Insecta > Diptera > Drosophilidae > Drosophila > Drosophila tropicalis. The sequence continues at coordinate 27,740 of NW_027172909.1, read as the reverse complement.
AAGAGGACGAAGAAAAAAAAGGGAGTCAAGTTCTAGAAGGCACGTGGAGTTGTTAAGTTGGAGAAGAAAAAAAAACTGAAAAGTGCGTGTGCCTAGAAGGAGCATCTCACCCATCCTTGAAGACCAAGAATTGCATGCGAGACGCACGACGGACACACACAGGAGCCTTCGGACAGCCAATTCGACGGGATCCAATCGGCCACCCAGATCCGGGTGCTCCAGGTTTTTTTTTTCATTTAACCTCAACATTAGGCTGTTAGAATAAGTAATTGTATTTTGTTTATTTCTATTATTTATTTAATTTATATTTGTATACGTCCCAGTGGTACCCTGGTTAGGCTCAGTTATTATTGTAAAAAAAAAAAGTGAAATTGTTTAATATAATATATGTGTGATAAAAAAAGGAGAAATGTCTGAGTAGAGTCTTGTCTATGTGGGGGTGAGATGACGACGGGCTAGTCCACAGAACATGGGGGCTGCCAGGGAGTACGGGGCCCAAGGTAGGGTGGGTAGATCCTCATTAATATACCAGCTAATTGTTAATTCCATAGTCCATCTTCCCGTCCGAGTGTAACGTTTTTTGTACAATTTTTTGTTACCCGATTAATCCATCCATCGAGGTCGAATCCATTCCTGAGCCATGCGAGTTAGCCGGTGATCGATGATGGATTGCAGAAGAAAAAATTATCGGATCACAACAAAAATTTAACTTAAAACTAATTTGTAACAAAGAAAAGAGTAAGATATACTTAACGCTAAACATTTTGCACATATCCACTGTGGGAAAGAGTAATATATACTTAATACTAAAACTTATTGCTATAAAATGTATATCCATGTGCATTATATATACATATATGTATTGATAGGAGCGTCGTATGTCAGTTAACAAACAATCTAGCGAACTGCCCCCGAACTAAGTCTTAGCGGAATCTGTGCAACTGAACGTCGATGTGATTCCATATAAACATAAATACGCTGACACAGGGTCTGACCAAGAGCCCATGGCAATACCATACGCCTTACTTATGTATGTATTTAGCTTTAGATTCATGTATTTATTTAGCTTTAGATTCATATTCCCATTTATGTACTTAGGTTGAGTTTTGTTTTATTTCCTTCAACATATTCAGTTTTGTATAACCATTTAAACAATAAAGACACATAACTCCGGCACTTGACCGTAACACAAATTATAATCTCTTATATATTGCTGATCCACAAGAACGGTGATTCAGATACTTAATCGTATCTCATCCTAATTAACCTAAATCATCTCACAAGTTGGATCTTACCAACGGCAACCCCCAACATCATAATTGTGATTCAGATACTCAATCGTATCTCATCCTAATCAACCTTATTCATCTCATAAGTTGGATAAATAAATAAAAGTGGCAGCGTAAAGTGATCTTGTGAGTAAGTTGTCTTGAATTTGTAACTAATTTGCATTGAATCTATTTGCATTAAATTTAATTTTGAGTTTGAATGTGTGCGGTTCTATTGCTAGATTTATTTCGCTAAGACACTGTGTTAGACAACAGCCAATGAGTTGGTCCTATAGGGACATTAAAAAAGAATCTAGACCACAGGCACTCGATTAAACAAAAATGGATCCACAGTCAAATAATAATGAACACAGAAACTCAAAGGCAAATTAATTTACTTACAAATACTGTTAATAAAATAATACAATCCAGAAGTGCTGAAATTACCGATATCCCACACTTATACGAAACGTTACTAGCAAGAAAAATAATGCTAATAACAGAAATTCAGGACCTTATGTTTACTGTCATACTTGCCAAATCTAGAAAGACTTCAAGCTTAAAAGTACTCCGATCGCAAACCAAACCTTGGGGGATCCGTGGGATGTCATATCATCATTCAGCTCCCGGATGGTATTTAGGTTCCGTTATATGCAGCAAAGGGGAAGCCGGAATGCCAGGAACCTTCCTTATGACCTTGCTGTGGTTGAGGTACATGGTACATGATCCCGTTTATCATAGCGCTTTTCTCAAACCTTATTTATTTATATATTAACGTCAACTAACACAGCAGTCGACGAAAAAACTTAATTAAACAAAGATTGTAATTAAATGAAAAAGGTAGCTTAGCTTTATATACGACTAAACATCCCCGACCCGGTGGAGGTGTTTTATTTGCACAAGGTGCCAGCTATGCCCCGATTCACAGCCAATGTGGTCAGGGATGAGTTGCAGCCAATCCGAGTCCAGAATATTTTCAGTGGTTTCCCTGTAAATGATTAAAAAGTATAGCGCGAAGAGAAGTGACAAAAGATGAGGAGACATAAGGTGAGAAAGGTTGTTAAAAGATTGGCAAAGAACACGGGAAGAGAATAGTTAGTCAGACATCTACTAAGGTGAATAGGAAAAAAGTTTCTGGTCCGAAGTGAGGGGACACAAAAATTTACTGTATCTTACTAGATTAGTAGAAATGACTTCACCGTTGATTAGTTTATGGAGAAAGAAAATGCCAAATACGCGCCTACGGTTGTAAGGTGAAGGAAGATTAATAAGAAGAAGTCTGTCAGAATAAGAAGGTATGTGAAGACTCGGGTCCCAATTTAGACCGCGTAGCGCAAACTTAAGGAATTGCTTCTGTGCCGTCAATACTACACTGGTGAACATCGTATTGCGGGTTCAAATAATAGTGGGCCCAGATGACTGCCTTGGGGTACACCTGACGTAACTCGAACAGTTTTAGATATCGAGGAACGAAAAGACACCTTTTGGGTTCGGCCAATACGATACGACTTTAACCAAGCCAATAGTTTCAGGGAAAACCCCATGATGTTAAGTTTCGCGAGAAGCAAAGAATGATCAACCGTCAGTTCTAAAAGGTTGGTAAGCGACGAACGACCTTTCATGAAGTGATGCTGACAAGGAGAAATACTGGATCTGGATAGGTGTTGAAGGCAAGACGTTATTTTCTCAAACAGTTTAGGTATTGCTGAAAGTTTGGCAATGCCACGGTAGTTAGAAACATTCGATTTGCTACCTTTTAAAAAAAAAAAAAAAAATTATAAAAGACTCCTTTCAAATATCAGGAAAGCTACAAGTCTCACTCGATATAAAGAATAACCGAGATAAAGGCTTAGATAGGGAAATCGAACACATTTTAAGGATGCAACTACAACCTTACAGCGAACAAGATAATTGTTGTAGTACTGAGTATTTAAAAGACAAAATTGAGATTTGGCTATACAATAATTTGCATAGTCAAGTCGCGAACCAGTTTTTTTAAATCTTTTAAAATATCTCGATTTAATGTTACGGAGATTAGACAGCCTACGTGTGAACCAGACTGGCGCACTGGAGACGGTAGAGACATTCACATAAGGAACGCAGGTATCAATTAGAGAATTAAGAGCAGAGTAGAAAAACTTCACTGCACAATCTATTTCGCAGCACTCAAATAGAAATAACCAATCAAAAGAGAAAATAAGGCTGTCAAGAAGACTGAAATTTGTTTTACAAAAACATCTACGACGAGAATTTGATATGTTATTAAACAAATTAGTAACGAAATTGTAAGAAATAGTAACTTCAATGGTAGGGTAATAAGGATCTTCAGGTTTCACTAGTGTCTTTGTTTGTGATACAGGACTAACAGTGGGATCAGAGACAAAAACAAGATCAAGGATTCTTTTAGAAGAGTTAAGGAAAGAATTCAACTGATATAGTGGACATTCAAATAGGCTGTCAAGAAAAACATGTTGAGATGAAGGAACTAAGAAAGATAGATTATCATCAACAAGCCAAGAAATATTAGGAAAGTTAAAATCACCTAAAACTATAAGAAAATCACGATCTTTAAGATGACTAAAAATAGTTCGTAAAGCATCAGAATGGTGCACGTAGATCATGATATCAGAAGCTGGAGAATTATATGAACAAGAAATATATAGGCTAAAGTCTGAACATGTAACTTCGACGCAAATAAACTCAACACCTAAGGGGAGATCAATCGGCACAACACTTGAACACAGATTCGAGTTGACAGCAATGAGTACTCCACCGCCACGACGACCAACACGATCAAGCCTATAAGAAATAAAGTTATTAGAAAGAATTTTATTATCCAAAACAGAGGAGTTAAGCCAAGTTTTTGACAAAGGTAATGTGTCAGCCGAAAAGGTCTGGCTATCACGGAACAGTTTCGAGAGCTTGGTAAGAAGTCCTCTTACATTGTGATATTGAATGCAAGGACTAGACGTTTTTAGTTTTTTGAAGCAGAAGATAAATTACGCTTTTTGGGCGCAAACCTTAGCTGAGAAATACTCAATTGGTTCTGTAATTTTAAAAGAGGAGATTTTGCGAGGCCTAGAAAACTTCCCACAGACGACTCGGAAGTATCTGGAGCAAGCTTAGAGATAAATAATTGTTTGCGATGAGGCACTACAGTTAGAGGAGGCGGAGGAGCATTGGGATCCGCAAGTGATTGAGAGCCGGCATGATCCTGTGATTGATCAGAGTTCCCGTGAGGGATAGATTGAGGTACACCAGGGCTTGTAATGGGTACTTCAATCTGAAAAGAAGAGCATAAAGAGGGACAAGAAGATGGTGTAGGCGAAAGCAAAATCGGAGAGGAAGTAATAGAGAGAGCTGGCGACTGCTTACGAGGCAACTCAAGGGTATATCTCTTGGGCAACTTCTCAGAAGATGTAACAAACTTGAATTGCAACAATAAATGTACGCTAGAGTCACACTCGTTAGCCAGCTGTTTGGACAGTTTGTTTAAAGAAAGAAACTTTAAACAAAGATCCCTATACATACGGCTAAAATCAAGCTGCTGGCTGGCACAAGATGGGCAAGTCCAGCGCATTAAGCCAAGCTCAGGCTTAGACACAGACAAACCAGAAAATTTGTCGTAGTCGCGGCCATTGAGGCCAGCACATTTTAAGTGAATAAGATTATCGCAGAGCCAACAAGATATTGCTCTATACTGATCATCAAAACGATCAGAATGTTTGCAATTAGGTAGACAACAAGCCATTGAAAAGCCGAAAGAAAGGCAAAAAAAAATTATATATATATAAGAATATATAGAAAAATTAAATTCACAGCACAAAGATAATTATTGATAAATAATCAATAATTACAAATAAAACAAAGAGACAGCTAGAGTGCACAGCACAACAGAGAGTGCAAGAACAGTTATAAGCCGAGCTTTGAGAGGCGGCCTTACAAAAATGATTACGCGCGAGAGAAGCTGAGCACAAGCACAAAGCAGAGAGAACAGCAAAGCCACTAGCACTGAAGAGGATTTCGGAGGAGAAGAATAACCCAATTTTCACTTGTTGAATTCAAAATATGAACTGACTTTATTAACAAACGTCTTGTGTACATCAAAGAATTCTTAGACTCTAAGAGGCGACAATTGTTCTTAAAAATGCTTACTCTAATGTTTATATTAATGCTTGTTTATATCATGCACAGCATTGGCGACTTGATATTGCGCCGTTGTTAAATCTTAAGTGCTTTTCCACAGAGTGTGGACGCATGTTTGGTTTGGTTTTTGAGCCATGAATCTGTATCAGCTATTTTTGTTTATTTCTTTGTTCAATCTGATTTGGTGAAGCCATTTCAGATGAACGCGATGTTTATTCTTAAACAAGCACTGATGGTATGATGGGGGCGATGAGGAGAGCAACTGCAAAAGCAATGACGAGAGAGAAAAATAAAACAAAATTAATTGCACCAAACACTAATCACGAAAAAAAAAACTGTTTAATTTGGCGAATTATGGAAATAAAACACAAGGGTGTCAAACAAACAGACTACACAAACTAAGCACAAACCAGAGAGCCGGGGCTAACTTCGACCGCGTCAAAGTTTGTATACCCTTGCAACTTTTTTGATTACTCTATCCTTACCTCTTAGCCATCAATGTGGAAGAACGTTTTATCTAAAAAGGCTTAAGCTTGAGAAAGAAAGGCCTACAATCATAGGAAATAACGAAGATATTGATCAAAGTCACTGTTTTCCACCGATCGTTCCTATGGGAGCTATATGATATAGTCACCCGATCTTTATCAAATTCGGCACAGTCATTAACATATATATTAAATTAAGAAATGTTTAATTTAAAAGCAATCGCGTTAAAAGTAACGAAGTTATTTACAAAAGTCACTGTTTTCGACCAATCGTTCCTATGGGAGCTATATGATATAGTCACCTGATCTTGATCAAATTTGACATAGTCGCTTATAGGCGTAGTAAACTCTCTAATATTAAGTTTCACGACAATAGCTCAGAAAATAACGAAGTTATTGAGAAAAGTCACTGTTCGTGACTTTGGGGTTTGTATGGGAGCTATATGATATAGTGGTCCGATACGGCTGAATCCGAGATATACAACGCCTGCAGTATATACAAGCCTACGTGCAAAATTTCAGCTCTGTAGCTCTTACGGTCTAGGAGGAGTTTGCGTTGATCCAGACGGACGGACGGACGGACGGACGGACATGGCTAGTTGAACTCGTCTCGTCGTGCTGATCAAGAATATATATACTTTGTATGGTCGGAGATGCTTCGTTCTATGCGTTGCACACTTCTGACCAAAATTAATATACCCTTTTTGCAAGGGTATAAAAATTTAAAGAAAACAATAAATATTAACAAAAACTCAGGAGCTATGCAAAAACACGACCGTCACGTCAGAGAGAAGAAGCTTTACTTTTTAATACGTATTCTAGGTTGCTTTTTTCTTAAAACTTGTAAGAAATGTGCAACATGTACAATAAAACCAGAGGGCCTCTTTCCTTACCTATTAACCATCAATGTGGAAGAACGTTTTATCTAAAAAGGCTTATATTTGCGAAAGAATGGCCTACAATCATAGGAAATAACGAAGATATTGATCAAAATCACTGTTTTCCACCGATCGTTCCTATGGGAGCTATATGATATAGTCACCCGATCTTGATCAAACTTGGCACAGTCATTAACAGATATATTAAACTAACAAATGTTTAATTTGAAAGCAATCGCGGTAAAAGTAACGAAGTTATTTACAAAAGTCACTGTTTTCGACCGATTGTTCCTATGGGAGCTATATAATAAAGTCATCCGATCTTGATCAAATTTGGCACAGTCGTTAATAGGCATAATAAACTCTCTAATATTAAGTTTCACGATAATAACATAGAAAATAACAAAGTTATTGAGAAAAGTCACTGTTCGTGTTCGGGTTTGTATGGGAGCTATATGATATAGTGGTCCGATCCGGCTGAATCCGAGATATACAACCCCTGCAGTATATACAAGCCTACGTGCAAAATTTCAGCTCTGTAGCTCTTACGGTCTAGGAGGAGTTTGCGTTGATCCAGACGGACGGACGGACGGACATGGCTAGTTGAACTCGTCTCGTCGTGCTGATCAAGAATATATATACTTTGTATGGTCGGAGATGCTTCGTTCTATGCGTTGCACACTTCTGACCAAAATTAATATACCCTTTTTGCAAGGGTATAAATACATATTTGAGGGAGTCGGACCCAGTATTTGAATAAATATATATAAAATATTGCTTTTAAAATTAATATTTAAACTATCCTAACATAAACATTTGTTTAATCTCTAAGAAATCGCTAATAAATGCTTCTTAATTATTCATCCTTACTATTCTATGTATTTATCTTTAATACTCACTACACCATTTTCAATTTCAAATGTACTCAAATGTACTATGTTGTACCCGACTGTCAAACTACCGACGTATTAGTCCAATAAGCGCAACACATGGATAAATTAAAAAAAGTTAAGCCAAGTTTTTGACAAAGCTAATTTGTCAGCCGAAAAGGTCTGGCTATCACAGAACAGTTTCGAGAGCTTGGTAAGAAGTCCTCTTACATTGTGATATTAAATGCAAGGACTAGACGTTTTTAGTTTTTTGAAGCAGAAGATAAAATAGGAAGGTAGACAGGCAACGGACGGGAGCGCTTATTGGGCGCAAACTCGTGTACAACTAGGCCCTCCGGCCAAAAATTGGGGTCAACCATAGCTGAAAAATAATCATTTGGTTCTAGCGAGGCCTAGAAAACTTAAACTTTTGAATTGAAACCTTAGCAGGGCATATATTACCAATGTAAACTGCCACAGACGACTCAGAAGTATCTGGAGCAAGCCTAGAGATAAATAATTGTTTGGGATGAGGCACTACAGTAAGTGGAGGCGGAGGAGCATTGGGATCCGCAAGTAATTGAGAGCCAGCAGGATCCTGTAATTGATCAGAGTTCCCGTGAGGGATAGATTGAGGTACACCAGGGCTTGTAATGGGTACTTCAATCTGAAAAGAAGAGCTTAAAGAGGGACAAGAAGATGGTGTGGGCGAAAGTAAAATGGGAGAACAAGTAATAGAGAGTGCTGGCGAATGTTTATGAGGCAACTCAAGGGTATATCTCTTGGGCAACTTCTCAGAAGGTGAAACAAACTTGAATTGCGACAATAAATGTACGCTAGAGTCACACTCGTTAGACAGCTGTTTGGACAGTTTGTTTAAAGAAAGAAACTTTAAACGAAGATAGAAAAATTTAAATACACAGCACAAAGATAATTATCGATAAAAGACAGCTAGAGTGCACAGCACAACAGAGATTGTAAGAACAGTTATAAGACGATCTTTGAGAAGCGGCCTTACAAAAATGATTACGCGCGAGAGAAGCTGAGCACAAGCACAAAGCAGAGAGAACAACAAAGCCACTAGCACTGATGGTATGATGGGGGCGATAAGGGGAGCAACTGCAAAAGCAATGACGAGAGAGAAAAATAAAACAAAATTAATTGCACCAAACACTAATCACGAAAAAAAAAACTGTTTAATTTGGCGAATTATGGAAATAAAACACAAGGGTGTCAAACAAACAACATCAGCGAAAGTCTAAACAAACTAAGCACAAAAAATTGAGAGAAAACAATAAATATTAGTAAAAACACAGGAGCTATGCAAAAACACGACCGTCACGTCAGAGAGCAGAAGCTTTACTTTTTTAATACGTATTCTAGGATGCTTTTTTCTTAAAACTTGTAAGAAATGTGCAACATGTACAATAAAACCAGAGGGCCGGGGCTAACTTCGACCGCGTCAAAGTTTGTATACCCTTGCAACTTTGTTGGTAACTCTTTCCTTACCTATTAACCATCAATGTGGAAGAACGTTTTATCTAAAAAGGCTTATGTTTGCGGAAGAATGGCCTACAATCATAGGAAATAACGAAGATATTGATCAAAATCACTGTTTTCCACCGATCGTTCCTATGGGAGCTATATAATAAAGTCATCCGATCTTGATCAAATTTGGCACAGCCGTTAATAGGCATAATAAACTCTCTAATATTAAGTTTCACGATAATAACATAGAAAATAACAAAGTTATTGAGAAAAGTCACTGTTCGTGTTCGGGTTTGTATGGGAGCTATATGATATAGTGGTCCGATCCGGCTGAATCCGAGATATACAACCCCTGCAGTATATACAAGCCTACGTGCGAAATTTCAGCTCTGTAGCTCTTACGGTCTAGGAGGAGTTTGCGTTGATCCAGACGGACGGACGGACGGACGGACATGGCTAGTTGAACTCGTCTCGTCGTGCTGATCAAGAATATATATACTTTGTATGGTCGGAGATGCTTCGTTCTATGCGTTGCACACTTCTGACCAAAATTAATATACCCTTTTTGCAAGGGTATAAATATTTGAGGGAGTCGGACCCAGTATTTGAATAAATATATATAAAATATTGCTTTTAAAATTAATATTTAAACTATCCTAACATAAACATTTGTTTAATCTCTAAGAAATCGCTAATAAATGCTTCTTAATTATTCATCCTTACTATTCTATGTATTTATCTTTAATGCTCACTACACCATTTTCAATTTCAAATGTACTATGTTGTACCCGACTGTCAAACTACCGACGTATTAGTCCAATAAGCGCAACACATGGATAAATTTAAAAAAAAATTCGAATAACAGAGCTATGAGCTGCAATATAAAATAAAAAAATAAACAATATTTTTAAAAACATGTTTTTTTGTTATATATAATTTTACTTACAGTCTGTCCTAAATGGGCAAAACAAATATTATCAAAGGCAAATGGAGGTAGAATCACCAGTCCGTCTCGGGTCTAAACGGCAGCTCAAGTCGGTGACATCCTTGTAGACGTCTGGAAAGAAACCGAGTCCGATATTCCCGGATATCGTACTTAAATAACGGGAAGTTAAGGTCTCTGTGGATGACTGAGTTACGCACGTATGGAGGCTATTCAACAATTGTGAGTAAAAGCTTGTTTAGATGTCGTTGCACAATTTCAATGTTTGAGTAAGACGTTGTGGACCAGAGTAATATGACATAAAACCATATAGGCTTCAGAATGGCCTTGTAGAGCAGAGAGGAGACGATGCCAATATTGCCAATGGAGGTAGCAATGCTCAGTAGTTGCGCCCATAGGCCAAAAACGAAAATTCTCTAAAAGGTCCAGTTTTCATTTACCCAAATCGGATTTTACTGGAAATTTGACGGTACTTACAAAAACACCATTGAAATCATAAACATGTTGTAATAGTCCAGTTGGAATAAACTTGATACATATATCTATATATATTATAGATAGTAAAATACGTCTCACTTTGCTGATCTCTTCCTCAAAACTGTTCCGCTCTAATTATTTTATTTGATTCTCTCTGTTCTTTTTGCGATAAGTGAAACAGCACACTTCTCGCACTGTACCACTGCATAACGATTGTAAGAGTAAAATTTAACTTAAAACTAATTTGTAACAAAGAAAAGAGTAAGATATACTTAACGCTAAACACGTTGCACATATCCACTGTGGGAAAGAGTAATATATACTTAATACTAATACTTATTGCTATAAAATGTATATCCATGTGCATTATATATACATATATGTATTGATAGGAGCGTCGTATGTAAGTTAACAAACAATCTAGCGAACTGCCCCCGACTAAGTCTTAGCGGAATCTGTGCAGCTGAACGTCGATGTGACGAATTCCATATAAACATAAATACGCTGACACAGTGTTTGATCAAGAGCCCATGGCAATACCATACGCCTTACATATGTATGTATTTAGCTTTAGATTCATATTCCCATTTATGTACTTAGGTTTAGTTCTGTTTTATTTCCTTCAACATATTCAGTTTTGTATAACCATTTAAACAATAAAGACACATAACTCCGGCACTTGACCGTAACACAAATTATAATCTCTAATATATTGCTGATCCACAAGAACGGTGATTCAGATACTTAATCGTATCTCATCCTAATTAACCTAAATCATCTCATAAGTTGGATAAAAAAATAAAAGTGGCAGCGTAAAGTGATCTTTTGAGTAAGTTGTCTTGAATTTGTAACTAATTTGCATTGAATCTATTTGCATTAAATTTAATTTTGAGTTTGAATGTGTGCGGTTCTATTGCTAGATTTATTTCGCTAAGACACTGTGTTAGACAACAGCCAATGAGTTGGTCCTATAGGGACATTAAAAAAGAATCTAGACCACAGGCACTCGATTAAACAAAAATGGATCCACAGTCAAATAATAATGAACACAGAAACTCAAAGGCAAATTAATTTATTTACAAATACTGTTAATAAAATAATACAATCCAGAAGTGCTGAAATTACCGATATCCCACACTTATACGAAACGTTACTAGCAAGAAAATGAATGCTAATAACAGAAATTCAGGACGTTATGCTTACTGTCATGCTTGCCAAATCTAGAAAGACTTGAAGCTTAAAAGTACTCTGATCGCGAACCAGACCTTGGGGGATCCGTGGGATGTCATATCATCATTCAGCTCCCGGATGGTGTTTAGGTTCCGTTGTATGCAGCAAAGGAGAAGCCGGAATGCCAGGAACCTTCCTTATGACCTTGTTGTGGTTGAGGTACATGGTACATGATCCCGTTTATCATAGCGCTTTTCTCAAACCTTATTTATTTATATATTTACGTCAACTAACACAGCAGTCGACGAAAAAGCTTAAGCAAAAGACAGATTGTAATTAAATTAAAAAGGTAGCTTAGCTTTATACACAACTAAACATCCCCGACCCGGTGGAGGTGTTTTATTTGCACAAGGTGCCAGCTAAGCCCCGATTGGCTGCAACTCATCCCTGACCAATTAACGTGACACCAATCACAGAACTCATCGAGATCTGATTGCAAGTACTGTTGTAAAGAAGGATCATTATAGGAATAACAAATCTTAAGGTCGTCCGCAAACATGAGCACGCGTGAATGAGCCAAGGCCAAAGGCAAATCATTTATAAACAATGTAAATAATAGTGGGCCCAGATGACTGCCTTGGGGTACATCTGACGTAACTTGAACAGTTTTAGATATCGAGGAACGAAAAGACACCTTTTGGGTTCTGCCAATAAGATACGACTTTAACCAACCCAATAGTTTTGTTGAAAAACCCATGATGTTAAGTTTCGCGAGAAGCAAAGAATGATCAACCGTCACTTCTAAAAGGTTGGTAAGCGACGAACGACCTTTCATGAAGTGATGCTGACAAGGAGAAATACTGGATCTGGATAGGTGTTGAAGGCAAGACGTTATTTTCTCAAACAGTTTAGGTATTGCTGAAAGTTTGGCAATGCCACGGTAGTTAGAAACATTCGATTTGCTACCTTTTAAAAAAAAAAAAAAAATTATAAAAGACTCCTTTCAAATATCAGGAAAGCTACAAGTCTCACTCGATATAAAGAATAACCGAGATAAAGGCTTAGATAGGGAAATCGAACACATTTTAAGGATGCAACTACAACCTTACAGCGAACAAGATAATTGTTGTAGTACTGAGTATTTAAAAGACAAAATTGAGATTTGGCTATACAATAATTTGCATAGTCAAGTCGCGAACCAGTTTTTTTTAAATCTTTTAAAATATCTCGATTTAATGTTACGGAGATTAGACAGCCTACGTGTGAACCAGACTGGCGCACTGGAGACGGTAGAGACATTCACATAAGGAACGCAGTTATCAATTAGAGAATTAAGAGCAGAGTAGAAAAACTTCACTGCACAATCTATTTCGCAGCACTCAAATAGAAATAACCAATCAAAAGAGAAAATAAGGCTGTCAAGAAGACAGAAATTTGTTTTACAAAAACATCTACGACGAGAATTTGATATCTTATTAAATGAATTAGTAACGGAATTGTAAGAAATAGTAACTTCAATGGTAGGGTGATAAGGATCTTCAGGTTTCACTAATGGCTTTGTTTGTGATACAGGACTAACAGTGTGATCAGAGACAAAAACAAGATCAAGGATTCTTTTAGAAGAGTTAAGGAAAGAATTCAACTGATATAGTGGACATTCAAATAGGCTATCAAGAAAAACGTGTTGAGATGAAGGAACTAAGAAAGATAGATTATCATCAACAAGCCAAGAAATATTAGGCAAGTTAAAATCACCTAAAACTATAAGAAAATCACGATCTTTAAGATGACTAAAAATAGTTCGTAAAGCATCAGAATAGTGGACGTAGATCATGATATCAGAAGCTGGAGAAATACATGAATGTAACTTCGACGCAAACAAACTCAACACCTAAGGGGAGATCAATCGGCACAATACTTGAACACAGATTCGAGTTGACAGCAATGAGTACTCCACCGCAACGACGACCAACACGATCAAGCCTATAAGAAATAAAGTTATTAGAAAGAATTTTATTATCCAAAACAGAGGAGTTAAGCCAAGTTTTTGACAAAGGTAATGTGTCAGCCGAAAAGGTCTGGCTATCACAGAACTGTTTCGAGAGCTTGGTAAGAAGTCCTCTTACATTGTGATATTGAATGCAAGGACTAGACGTTTTTAGTTTTTTGAAGCAGAAGATAAAATAGGAAGGTAGACAGGCAACGGACGGGAGCGCTTATTGGGCGCAAACTCGTGTACAACTAGGCCCTCCGGCCAAAAATTAGGGTCAACCATAGCTGAAATATAATCATTTGGTTCTAGCGAGGCCTAGAAAACTTAAACTTTTGAATTGAAACTTTAGCAGGGCATATATTACCAATGTAAGCTGCCACAGACGACTCAGAAGTATCTTAATAATTGTTTGCGATTGGACAAGAAGATGGTGTGGGCGAAAGTAAAATGGGAGAACAAGTAATAGAGAGTGCTGGCGAATGTTTATGAGGCAACTCAAGGGTATATCTCTTGGGCAACTTCTCAGAAGGTGGAACAAACTTGAATTGCGACAATAAATGTACGCTAGAGTCACACTCGTTAGACAGCTGTTTGGACAGTTTGTTTAAAGAAAGAAACTTTAAACGAAGATAGAAAAATTTAAATACACAGCACAAAGATAATTTTCGATAAAAAATCAATAATTACAAATAAAACAAAGAGACAGCTAGAGTGCACAGCACAACAGAGATTGTAAGAACAGTTATAAGACGATCTTTGAGAAGCGGCCTTACAAAAGTGATTACGCGCGAGAGAAGCTGAGCACAAGCACAAAGCAGAGAGAACAACAAAGCCACTAGCACTGATGGTATGATGGGGTCGATAAGGGGAGCAACTGCAAAAGCAATGACGAGAGAGAAAAATAAAACAAAATTAATTGCACCAAACACTAATCACGAAAAAAAAAAACTGTTTAATTTGGCGAATTATGGAAATAAAACACAAGGGTGTCAAACAAACAACATCAGCGAAAGTCTAAACAAACTAAGCACAAAAAATTGAGAAAAAACAATAAATATTAATAAAAACTCAGGAGCTATGCAAAAAGACGACCGTCACGTCATAGAGCAGAAGCTTTACTTTTTTAATACGTATTTTAGGATGCTTTTTTCTTAAAACTTGTAAGAAATGTGCAACATGTACAATAAAAATATTTGAGGGAGTCGGACACAGTATTTGAATAAATATATATAAAATATTGCTTTTAAAATTAATATTTAAACTATCCTAACATAAACATTTGTTTAATCTCTAAGAAATCGCTAATAAATGGTTCTTAATTATTCATCCTTACTATTCTATGTATGTATTTATCTTTAATGCTCACTACACCATTTTCAATTTCAAATGTACTCAAATGTACTATGTTGTACCCGACTCTCAGCTTACCGACGTATTAGTCCAATAAGCGCAACACATGGATAAATTAAAAAAAAAATTCGAATAACAGAGCTATGAGCTGCAATATAAAATAAAAAAATAAACAATATTTTTAAAAACATGTTTTTTTGTTATATATAATTTTACTTACAGTCTGTCCTAAATGGGCAAAACAAATATTATCAAAGGCAAATGGAGGTAGAATCACCAGTCCGTCTCGGGTCTAAACGGCAGCTCAAGTCGGTGACATCCTTGTAGACGTCTGGAAAGAAACCGAGTCCGATATTCCCGGATATCGTACTTAAATAACGGGAAGTTAAGGTCTCTGTGGATGACTGAGTTACGCACGTATGGAGGCTATTCAACAATTGTGAGTAAAAGCTTGTTTAGATGTCGTTGCACAATTTCAATGTTTGAGTAAGACGTTGTGGACCAGAGTAATATGACATAAAACCATATAGGCTTCAGAATGGCCTTGTAGAGCAGAGAGGAGACGATGCCAATATTGCCAATGGAGGTAGCAATGCGCAGTAGTTGCGCCCATAGGCCAAAAACGAAAATTCTCTAAAAGGTCCAGTTTTCATTTACCCAAATCGGATTTTACTGGAAATTTGACGATACTTACAAAAACACCATTGAAATCATAAACATGTTGTAATAGTCCAGTTGGAATAAACTTGATACATATATCTATATATATTATAGATAGTAAAATACGTCTCATTTTGCTGATCTCTTCCTCAAAACTGTTCCGCTCTAATTATTTTATTTGATTCTCTCTGTTCTTTTTGCGATAAGTGAAACAGCACACTTCTCGCACTGTACCACTGCATAACGATTGTAAGAGTAAAATTTAACTTAAAACTAATTTGTAACAAAGAAAAGAGTAAGACATACTTAACGCTAAACACGTTGCACATATCCACTGTGGGAAAGAGTAATATATACTTAATACTAATACTTATTGCTATAAAATGTATATCCATGTGCATTATATATACATATATGTATTGATAGGAGCGTCGTATGTAAGTTAACAAACAATCTAGCGAACTGCCCCCGAACTAAGTCTTAGCGGAATCTGTGCAGCTGAACGTCGATGTGACGAATTCCATATAAACATAAATACGCTGACACAGTGTTTGATCAAGAGCCCATGGCAATACCATACGCCTTACATATGTATGTATTTAGCTTTAGATTCATATTCCCATTTATGTACTTAGGTTTAGTTCTGTTTTATTTCCTTCAACATATTCAGTTTTGTATAACCATTTAAACAATAAAGACACATAACTCCAGCACTTGACCGTAACACAAATTATAATCTCTAATATATTGCTGATCCACAAGAACGGTGATTCAGATACTTAATCGTATCTCATCCTAATTAACCTAAATCATCTCATAAGTTGGATCTTACCAACGGCAACCCCCAACAGGAACCACTAGACGGACCTAACATCATAATTTTGATTCAGATGCTCAATCGTATCTCATCCTAATCAACCTTATTCATCTCATAAGTTGGATAAATAAATAAAAGTGGCAGCGTAAAGTGATCTTGTGAGTAAGTTGTCTTGAATTTGTAACTAATTTGCATTGAATCTATTTGCATTAAATTTAATTTTTGAGTTTGAATGTGTGCGGTTCTATTGCTAGATTTATTTCGCTAAGACACTGTGTTAGACAACAGCCAATGAGTTGGTCCTATAGGGACATTAAAAAAGAATCTAGACCACAGGCACTCGATTAAACAAAAATGGATCCACAGTCAAATAATAATGAACACAGAAACTCAAAGACAAATTGTAAGTAAATTACAAATACTGTTAATAAAATAATACAATCCAGAAGTGCTGAAATTACCGATATCCCACACTTATACGAAACGTTACTAGCAAGAAAAATAATGCTAATAACAGAAATTCAGGACCTTATGTTTACTGTCATGCTTGCCAAATCTAGAAAGACTTCAAGCTTAAAAGTACTCCGTATGCCAAACATACGCACTGCGGATCGCGCTGCACTGCTTGATTTAACTTCCGATCACTCTCCAGTGCTATTCACACTATTAACAAGACCTCAAGTACTTGATCGCCCATATAGGCTTACAAACAACAAAACAATTTCGAAACTGGATGCTGCAGAGGACATTGATATGTGCGTCTCTGCACTTGAGTCTATAATGGGAGCTGCAGCAAGAGTATCTACTCCACCTGCCTCTTCTTACACTTAACCTGTTGACAGGCCATCGAACCGGCGGATAGAACAATTAGTAACGGATAAACGACGTCTAAGAAGAGAAGGTCAGATTACTCGCTCACCAGCAGCAAAACTTTGTCTTAGGCATGCTAATCGCAACCTCTCCAAGGCGTTAAGACAAGAGGAAAGCTGGGCTCAAAGGAAATACATAGAAACGCTCAGCCCAACCAGCACTAAACATCCTCTGTGGAAAGCCCACCCAACTTTAAGCGCTCCTACAGAGACAATTTCACGATAAGGAGTCCAACCGGTGGATGGGCCCGCAGTGACGAAGAAAGGGCATCCGTATTTGCCACACATCTTAAAATGGTTTTCCAGCCAAATCCAACATCAAACTCATCTGTACTTCCCCCTTCGAGCACATTAACGGAGTACTCGGAACTCCAATCCGACGAGATCACTGCAGTTATTAAAAACCACATAAAGCCGAAAAAAGCCCCTGGCCATGACTTAATCACACCGAAAATGATCCAAGAACTCCCTATCATTGCCATACAATACATCTGCAAACTGTTCAACGCTATAATAAGAATTGGCTACTTCCCAAGAACATGGAAAAGGTCCACTATCATCATGATTCCTAAAGTGGGAAAGGACAAAACCCAGCCATCATCCTATAGGCCAATTAGTTTGCTGCCATGTCTTTCGAAGCTTTTTGAAAGGGTTCTGCAGATCCGACTAAACTCATTTCTGGCATCGGAGAAAACAATCCCTTCACACCAGTTCGGCTTCCGCGAAAAACATGGTACAATTGAACAATTCAATCGCATAACATCCGAAATACGAACAGCATTCGAACTAAAAGAATACTGTGCGGCTGTATTTCTCGACGTTGCCCAGGCTTTCGATAGAGTTTGGTTGAGGGTCTGATGTTCAAAATCCGGCAAACACTCCAATAGGAAACAATAGGAAATTCGCTGTAAGATGTAATGGCTCCATCTCGGCTGATTTTGAAATCAAAGCTGGTGTACCGCAAGGCAGCGTACTCGGCCCATTGCTCTACTTGCTGTACACTGCAGAGTTACCAACGAGTTTAGGGCTTACAACGTCCACTTTTGCCGATGACACGGCAATCCTCAGCAGATCCAAATGCCCAATACAAGCCTCTGCAAAATTAGAGAAACACCTCAAGGTGGTAGAGGAATGGCTAGCAACCTGGCGTATCTGGGTCAACGAGCAGAAATGCAAACATGTCACATTTACTCTTAACAAAAGATACTGTCCAGCTCTAATGCTAAACAACGTACTAATTCCTCAAGCCGTGGATGTCACTTACCTTGTCATCCACCTAGACAGAAGACTTACTTGGCGCAATCACATCGAAGAAAAAAAGTCACAGCTTAAACTGAAAGCGAGTAGCTTACATTGGATCATCAATGCTCGGTCCCCTCTACGTCTACAGTATAAAGTTCTCCTATACAACTACGTACTGAAACCCATCTGGACTTACGGAGCCGTACTATAGGGAAATGCAAGTACCAGCAATGTCGACATTATACAAAGGGCGCAGTCGAAGATTTTAAGATCAATCACGGCGGCTCCGTGGTACATACGGAACGACAACATTCAAAATGATCTAAATATACCTAGCGTAAAATCTGAAATAGGTAGTCAACAACTGTTGTATTCTGCGAAAATGGATGCACACCCTAATGTTCTTGCCAATTCCCTTACGCGAAATAATAATAGAAAAATAATAAGTGATTAGGGCCGCCTGCAATATCCCAAGGATTTATCTTAAGTACTAGATTAAGAAAAATATCCCAAACTTTTTGTTAGGCTCTAATTTAAGAGTAGATTCAACGAATGTTCATATATCTTCAATAGTCAATAGAGCATGCAGTCTTCTTGGCTTCATTAAACGTTGGGTCAAAGAATTTGATGATCCCTATGTAATAAAGGTGTTATTCACTTCGTTAGTTCGCCCTACTCTAGAATATTGCTCGGCAGTGTGGAACCCTCAATGTGATGTTCACTATTCCTTAACTTCGCGTAGCGCGGTCTTAATTGGGACCCGAGCCTTCGCCTACCTTCTTATTCTGACAGACTTCTTCTTATTAATCTTCCTTCACTTTACAACCGTAGGCGCGTATTTGGCATTTTCTTTCTCCATTAACTAATCAACGGTGAAGTCATTTCTACTAATCCACTAGATACAGTAAATTTTTGTGACCAGAAACTTTTTTCCTATTCACCTTAGTAGATGTCTGACTAACTATTCTCTTCACGAACCTTTTCGTTTTTTTGCCAATCTTTTAAAAAAGTTCTCACCTTATTTCTCCTCATCTTTCTTCTCTTCGCGCTATACTTTTTAATCATCTACAGCGAAACCACTGAAAATATTCTGGACTCGGATTGGCTGCAACTCATCCCTGACCACATTGGCTGTGAATCGGAGCATAGCTGGCACCTTGTGCAAATAAAACACCTCCACCGGGTCGGGGATTGTTCAATGAAAGACGTTAGTATTTCTTGAAGGTATTAAATGTTTATTTATTTATATATATATATAGGCACTTGCACATAAACCAGTGACTAAAGGTTGTCGCAACCAACATATAAATTGGGTGGACCTCGGAGTGAGATTACAAAGGTAGAGATGGGGGCCAAAGACACAGCGATGCACACCCGATGTAGCTACAATTGGTATCTGATCTTACTAAAAATAATGCATTCCTCTTATAGTTAAAATAGAGAGCTCACCAATGCATAGTTCAACATAGTGTTAGGTCAGCAAAATACGTATTTGTTGATAATGCTTACCATGGCAGTTTAATTAACTAGTTCTTTATTGTTAACTACTGACCATATCAGATATACTTATGACTGATGAGACAACGATATCTATAATCGGGTTACATACTAATCTTGACATGCATTTTCATTTGTTCTATATTATGATTGTCTTATTTTTACCTTATTTTATATGTATAATCTAAACACCAACATACTCCCGGCCGTTGAACACCTGTTTAACGTTATCCAACGTTGACTGCAAAATTGCTAGGGGCTGGGGTTGCTGCAGCAGGAGTCGGTATGGGATTGACGATCCTCACAGTTGTCTGCTGTGCGCCATTGTGCCTTGGGGGTTGGGAGCATCTTCTTATTCCATATACCATCACAAGAACCAATGGTATTGTTACCGCTACGTAGGAGACGATCACATGGTGTGCCGGCTGGCTGGGGTCTTCTGGTTACTTCCAGTTTTGCTTAGTTTCCAGTTTTCCTTGAATTTTGCTTAGTTCGTCGTAGCTTAGCTGCATCTTTGTGAATTTTGTTGTTGGCGCTACTTTTGTTGGGCCAATGCTGAAATTGCCAAATCAGACATATGACAATTTCATTGTGTCTGTCGTAGTTATACGGTGACCTGTTATTCGTATAGCAGAACTCCTTGCTGTGCACATCGGGTCTAGAGTTAACAATCCAGTCTTCTTAATAGTGACACTTTGTATATTATCGTCACAGGTCACTGCGAGTTCAATTGGTCTAGTGGTGGCAAAAATCCACTGATTTTTGTAATACATGTCGTACCACACGAATGACATGTTTGTGTGTTGTATTTGACAAGTTGATGATTTTGTATTTTTGAATAGCTGGAACTCACAGTTGCTATTAGCTGACATCTCTGTTGCATACTTTGAGTCCAGCACACCAAATAAGCCGTTCGCAATGTTCCCAATTATATCTAACGGCGATCGTCGTTGGCGCTCTATGTGAAGGAGATCATTTCCTGTCCGTATCTCTGAGTTGACATGCTCGAAGTGCCTCTGCATTGCGGTGCATGCCTCTGGAACCTTCATTAACACGCATACTTCTCCAACCTTTACTACTCCGTCTGAAAATGTCTTCAGGTCTGCCCAATATGGTTCAAGATCTTAAAATGCCACAATAGTCCAGTCAGACGTTGCCATCCTTCCTGTGCTAATACTTTCATAGTATATGCCTGGTTTGGGGTTGAATCGAGTTATATTAGTTCTTTGAGCAAATGCTATAGGAAGTAACAACATCATTAGGCAGATCGTCATTGCCAACGGTGGCATACCGATCGACAAACGTCTTTTTGTCTCTGGTTCTGCGGTGTCCTCGATACCAAGGTCTTCTTGGGACTTCGATTCTGTGTCATCTGCCTCGATTTTACGTTTTGTCGCCGTCTCTCTAAGCAAGGGAGCCAATTTATGGATAGCCCGCTTGTAGGTGCCTCTGGCTGTTTTAACGTCTACCACGCGGACGTATCTATCCAGGCCTGGGTATAATTTCACAATTCGTCCCATTGGCCATTGCAAAATGGGCACATTATCCTTCTTTAGAATTACCATCATGCCTTCTTTGACATTGTTATATGGTTTTTCCACTTGGATGTACCCTGCAATTCTTGTAGGTTGTAGTATTCTTTTAGGGATAAGATTAGGCCACATACTTCTAGGGATAGATTAAAAGTAATTAGAACTTAAGCATAATGTCTAGCTTTAAGTACCGTTAAGGACACTAGCCATAAGACCAATGTAAACGTTCTCCTATAAATACCGGGCTTGCGGCCCCAATAAATCACTTCAAGTCAAACCTTGCCTTCGCCTATTTCATGGCGATCCTGCCTACTATCGGCAACAAATAAAATAAAGGCAAAATAAAATAAATCCTTGCCATACTTTTGTGTTTGTGCAAACTTATGTATATATAGAAATCTGGATATGTAGTAGTTGTAGTTATAGTAGTAGAAGTAGAAGTCCAGTAGTAGAAGTCCCTCGTAGCTGTAGTAGTAGTCGCGGTAGTAGCAATCCCTCGTAGTTGTAGTAGTAATCCCTTGTAGCTGTAGTAGTAGTAGTAGTAGTAGAAGTCCCTCGTAGTTGTAGCAGGGAAGTCCGATGTTGTTCCGAAGCAATTAGTAGAACGACTGAGAAGTGCAGCTGTTAACAGACCTTTTAACAGTCCGACGATAACAGCTTCTTAGAGATGGGTCACATACGTAACACCCCTTAACACCCAGATGGGTTAAAGAATTCCGGGGGTTGTCTTTTCCGACTCGATCTGCGAGGAGTCACTGGAGCTGGGGACAATGGTGCCGGTTCAGACAATTCAGGACAGTCGGGTATATCATCAGATATCGAGACTGCATCCTCAGCAGGTAGTTCGATTGATTCCGTGTCTTGAGTACTTTCGACAGGCGGAACCCGATGGCGAAGTTGGTCGAAGTGACGTTTAATAATGCGGCGATCATGTAAACGAACGTTGTATGAAATGGGGCCTGTCTGGTCCACAATTTCGCCTTCTATCCAATTTGGACCGGGGGCGTAGTTACGGACCCAAACCGGAGCACCAATAGAAAACTGCTTATCATTTGTTAGGTCGCAGACCTTTCCGTATGTTATTTCCTTGGGTTGAATTTTGTCGAAATATGACTTAAGCTCTCGATTACATAGTAGTTCTGCAGGGGTACGATTTGTCGTGGAGTGAGGGGTAGTATGTTGGCTAAAAAGATACCGCGCCAGTGCGAGATCTATGTTAAGATTTCTATCAAACTTTTTCAGGTAATTCTTGGTACTTTGTACCATGCGCTCGGCTTGCCCATTTGTGGCAGGATGAAATGGAGCCGACCGAATGTGTCGAATCACGTTGTTTTTCATAAAGATCCTGAATTCTTCAGACGTGAATGCAGTGCCATTATCTGACACTATTTCGTCAGGTAATCCGTGCGTTGCAAAAAGCTGTCTCAAGAATTTAATAGCAGCAGCAGATGATGTAGATTTCACAACAGAGACTTCTAGCCATTTCGAAAATGAATCCACGACTAGTAAAAAGGTATTCCCATTAAAGGGGCCAGCGAAATCTATATGAAGGCGTGACCAAGGTTGTCTGGCAGATTCCCAATGATGTGTAGTTGTATGAGGCTGTTCGTTTCGGTTTTGCTGACAGGGATTGCAACGTTTCACAAGTAGCTCTATTTCAGCATCAATATTAGGCCACCAAAAGTAGCTTCGAGCCATGGCTTTCATTTTTACAATCCCCGGGTGTGAAGCATGCAACGCTTGAAGTAAAGCCGGTCTAGATGGTTCGGGAATCACAGACCGGTTGCCCCATACAAGAATTCCTTTGTTTGCTGAAAGCTCATGTCGGCGAGAAAAATACGAGTAGAGCTGATCTGAACGATCAACTTTTCCATTGGGCCATCCCCTTAACACCCAGGTCAGAACCTTTGATAAATGCGCGTCCTTCTTAGTCTGTAATGCTAGAGATTGAGCGCTGACAAGTGGTGTTCCAGCCCATTCAATCATTAACACTTCTTCTGTAGTGTTGCCTTCGCCTTGTTGTGGTAATGGGCATCGGCTTAAGAAGTCGGCGTTGCCCATTTTTGATCCCGGTCTATGAATTAGTGTAAAGTCATAGGCATTCAAGAATATTGCTCTTCGAAGCATCTGTGTGGAAATTACATTTGGAGTTGCCTTGGCCGTTGTAAATATTCCGAGCAATGGGCGATGATCTGTGACGAGAGTAAAGGAACGGCCATATAGATAATTGTGAAATTTTTTAACGCCTGATATAAGCCCAACGGCTTCTCTGTCGATTTGCGAGTAGTTTCTTTCTGTCTTGGAGAGAGTTCTAGAATAAAAGGCAATAGGCTTCTCTGATCCATCCTGAAGTTTGTGGCTCAGCACCGCTCCGATTCCGTACGGAGATGCATCGCACGTTAACAATACTGGCAATTTGCCATCGAAATGCATTAGCACATTTTGTGAAGTTACAAGATTTTTTAGATTCATGAAGGCATCTTGGTGTTTATGGGCCCACACCCATGGCGCATTTTTATCCAGTAGACGGTGAAGCGGTTCTGCAACGGTTGCCTTATGTGGCAGGAATGCGTGGTAAAAATTGATGAGTCCCAAGAATGCTTGTAATTGTTTCTTATCTTTTGGAGCCGGAGCGCACTTGATAGCTTCGACCTTACTGGCACACGGTCTTATACCCAGTGCATCGATTTTAAATCCCAAAAATTCTACTGACGGAACTCCAAATTGACACTTGTCTCTGCGTAGGCGTAGTCCGGCCTTATCAAATCTTGAAAGCACCTCATTAAGACGCACCGCTAGCTCTTCCTCTGATTTTCCCATAACAATTATGTCATCGAAGTAGGGTAAAACACCAGAAACGTTCTGCAATATACGTTCGATGCAGCTCTGAAATATGCCCGGGGCTGAAGAAATTCCAAATTGTAGTCTGGTTACTTTGAAATAACCTTTGTGTGTACATATGGTTTGCATCAATGCAGACTGCTCATCTACCACTAGTTGTTGGTACGCCTGAGCCAAGTCGATTTTCGCAAATATGGATCCTCCTTCAACTGATGCTAATAATGAATTCATTGGAGGAATTTGATAGCCGTGTTGCTTAATCACTTTATTAATTGTAGACTTGTAGTCGCCACATATGCGAATAGTACCATCCTTTTTAATTACTGGCACTGTAGGAGTCGCCCAGTCGGAGTATTCAATGGGTACTAGGATTCCTTGGGAGCACAGACGGTCTAATTCTTCTTCATATAATTCTTGAATTGCAAATGGAATGCGTCTTGCTGGCAGTCGGACTGGTGTTGCATCAGTATTAATTTGTAATGACACAGGTGGCCCCCGAAAACGGCCTAATTCAGACGAAAACAGATCCTTATACTTCGCCAGAGTTGCCTCGATGCTAAGTTTAGCGTTAATGGCATGTATTCCTTCTATGCTGATGCCTAAGGGCATAAACCAGTTGCGTCCAAGTAAATTCGATCCACCGCTTGATGTAACAACCAGTGGAAGATTCGGAATGTATTTATTATCGTACTGGACAGATGTATCCACGATGCCAATAACTGGAATTCGGTTTTTCTGGTAATCCGTAAACTCTAGAGCACAATCTTGGATATTCGGTCTATCCGTTGGCCAGATGTAACGAAACGTAGCTTCGTCTATCATTGTGATCGCAGACCCCGAATCCACTTCGAATTGGCATTTTCGTTTATTTATAATTATTGTAACGATTTCCTTTGGGCAAATCAACGGTAGTATGCTGTGGACACTGTATTCTTCATTCGGCTTTTGCTTGTGTGGTCCTCGGTAGGAGTCATGGCCACTCGATGTGTTGAATGCTTTACGACCCGGGTCTCTTACAGCCCTGCAGACTCGTTGAAGATGGCCTGCTCGGTGACAGGCATGGCACACAGTGTTCCGATGTGGGCACAGTTTCCGCAAGTGAGCACCCCCGCAACCATCGCATGGCTGGTGGTGCTGATTGGGTCGGCTTGGACGGATCGCGTTAGTCTGCACTTCGTGAATCGACTCAGTGCTCTCAGCTGTATTTCGCATGGCCCAAGCGCTGTGAGCAGCGGCCTCACTAGATGTGGCGCGTTCCATCGCGCGTTGAATCGTTAAATCTGCCTCTGCTAGAAGACTTTTCTGAAGACCCTCATCCTTCATTCCACATACGAAGCGATCGCGCAACATGCGATCCAACGCAGCTCCGAATTTGCAGTCGACAGCGAGAGTCCTAAGTGCAGCCATGTAGTTCGCAACCGATTCATCAATTAGTTGGTCTCGCTTGTGAAATTGGTAGTAGGCCGCAATTTCCGATTGACATGGAGACAAATGTTGGTTGAGTATTTCATATATTTCCGATAAACTCAAATCACTCACCTGAGTAGGGGATGCCAATGACGTTAGAAGCTCGAACAGTGGAGCGCCAGCCAGGGTAAGCAATGCAGCCTTCTTCCGTGCTTCCTCCGTAACGTCATTGGCCAGAAGATACAGCTCAAAACGCTGCTTGTAAGTTGTCCATTTGTTTGGGTGATTTAAATCAAATGGTTCTAACTGACCCACTCCTGACATTATCACTGATTTATTTGTTGTTTTGCGTTCTGTAGCAATATTCACTTTGGTGGGCTTTTCCTCATGTGATTCCAAATCAGACATTAGTAGTTGAATTCGATCGTATGTGTGTGTGTTTGAGCATCAATCCAAATTGCAGTAGTCGTAGCGCGTCTGTCTGCAAATGCGCGCGTTGGAAAAGTATCGTTTCTTTATTCCAATAAACTTGGCGCCAGCACGCATGCGGTTTTTGGCGTCTCTTTGTTCGCTTTCGCTTGGTCGATTGTAACTGTACACGACATATACATATATAAGTTTGACGAATTATCCCATCCTCGTCGCCAATTTTGTGTTTGTGCAAACTTATGTATATATAGAAATCTGGATATGTAGTAGTTGTAGTTATAGTAGTAGAAGTAGAAGTCCAGTAGTAGAAGTCCCTCGTAGCTGTAGTAGTAGTCGCGGTAGTAGCAATCCCTCGTAGTTGTAGTAGTAATCCCTTGTAGCTGTAGTAGTAGTAGTAGTAGTAGAAGTCCCTCGTAGTTGTAGCAGGGAAGTCCGATGTTGTTCCGAAGCAATTAGTAGAACGACTGAGAAGTGCAGCTGTTAACAGACCTTTTAACAGTCCGACGATAACAGCTTCTTAGAGATGGGTCACATACGTAACACATACAAAAAAGGCAAAAGTGAAAAAAAAAGGAAGCAGGCTGAAGTATCAATGCCAAAGGATAAAGAAGCGCTACAAAAGGCGTTGGAGGACTGCCCGCTGGACGGACCACGGCCGCTGACTATCGAGGAATACCGAGCCAGGCAACCTGCAGCACGAGCGGAGCTGGCAAGAAGGAGGCGAGAGGAGGACGCGCTGACGGCAATCCCCCTTGTCCTAAGGCCAAAGCGCCGAGGCGGCCACCTGGTCCGCTTTAGGAAGCAACGTGCGGCTCTACTGGCGCAAATCAACAGCGTTCCGCCACCACCCTGGGCAGAAGCGTGCAAACTCTGGAGCAGGATAGATGAGTTGGAGAAAACGCACGAGAAAAATCAGCAGGCAAGGCGGCAACAACAGCAGAGTTTTAATAATCAATTTAATAAAAAAGAGTGCTCATAATAGCACCTTTGTGGTAAGAGGCGATTTTTGCGCTGCCACTATAAATTAATGTAAATACACAAAAACAAAAAACACAAAAAAAAAATGAAATAAAAAGGAAAAATATTAATATATTTTGTTTATAAATTTCTTTATTTGAATAAGTCTATCATTGCCAAAATACCCTAGAAACAAAAGAAAGAAGAAAACAAAAAAAAAAAAACATATATTTTTTCAAATATACACTAAAATGAAAACTACACAAAAACGAAAAAAAAAACAAATATATACATAGATAATTAAATAATAAATTACAAACAGCCTAATATACCCCAACATACCCTAAAGAAGAGCACATGTCAAACATGTGCAGTCAAAAGTGCACAAACAACAGAAGAACACCTTGAAAAGCTTGCCGCGA